>NC_062279.1:111054372-111679372 GCF_902655055.1 Lutra lutra | reverse complement strand
CTCAAACCCAAAGAACAAATAATCCAATCAAGAAATGGGCAGAGGACATGAACAGACATTTCTGCGAAGAAGACATCCAGATGGCCAACAGACACATGAAAAAATGCCTCACATCTCTCGGCATCAGGGAAATACAAATCAAAACCACAATGAGATACCACCTCACACCAGTCAGAATGGCTAAAATTAATAAGTCAAGAAATGACAGATGCTGGTGAGGATGCAGAGAAAAGGGAACCCTCCTACACTGCTGGTAGGAATGAAAGCTGGTGCAATCACTCTGGAAAACAGTGTGGAGGTTCCTCAAAAAACTGAAAATAGAGCTCCCCTATTACCCAGCGATGGCACTACTGGGTATATATCCTAAAGATACAAATGTGGTGCTCCGAAGGGGCGCGTGCACCCGAATGTTTATAGCAACAATGTCCACAATAGCCAAACTATGGAAAGAACCTAGATGTCCATCAACAGATGAATGGATAAAGAAGAAGTGGTATATATACACAATGGAATACTATGCAGCCATCAAAAGAAATGAAATCTTGCCATTTGCGATGACATGGATGGAACTAGAGGGTATTATGCTTAGCGAAATAAGTCAGTCGGAGAAAGACAACTATCGTATGATCTCCCTGATATGAGGAAGTGGAGATGCAACATGGGGAGTTTGGGGGGTAGGAAAAGAAAAAATGAAAGAAGATGGGATTGGGAGGGAGACAAACCATAAAAGACTCAATCTCACAAAACAAACTGAGGGTTGCTGGGGGGAGTGGGGACGGGAGAGGGTGGTGGGGATATGGACATTGGGGAGGGTATGTGCTATGATGAGTGCTGTGAAATGTGTAAACCTGGGGAGTCACAGACATGTACCCCCTGGGGATAAAAACACATATGTTTATTAAAAAATTTAAAAAACAACAAAACAAAAAAACCTCCCTTCCTAGAAATCTACCCTAGGGAAAGTTTTGACTCTCTTCTGAAAATGTGCTGTGGCTGACATGATGGCTGTAATTTTAAAGTTTCTGCTGACTCCTACACTGTGTAATGGGAAGCCCTGAGATGAGTTTGAGGGAGAAAGTTGGCACGACTTAAATTTCTCCCTACAAGAAAATATGCCTTTTTTCTTCCTCTGAGGGATGGGACCTGGGAGAGAAAACCTAGAAGTCTGAACTTCATGGCAGGAGGCAAGTGTAGAAAAGATCACAGGGCTTTTAGGAACAACAATGTAAAACTTTATTTTTTAGATGCTTGTATTTCTCCAAAGTAAAATTCCTCTATTTTCCCCAATTTTTTGACAGCTCCTCTCATAAGCATGTGTGAAAGTATGCGAATGAGTGGTTGTGTGTGTGTTTGTGTGTGTGTGTGTGTGTGTGTGTATGGTTGAAGGGATGGATGGGATAAAGAAAAGCAAGGAAAGGAGCTAAGTTCCTTATGTGAACCCATCCAGGCTGCAAGAATTAGCAAACGCAAAATGGTAATTCAGTTAGAAACAGAACCAAAAATGATCATAGAAACATAAGCTTCCTGAAAGTTCTTAGAGATCTGGGGGAGGCGAGGTGCAAGACTCCTTGTATATGGGTTAAAAAGAATGCATCAAAACACTTATGTATTAACACGTAGGGATTCCTCTGTTTTCAGAGGTCAATGGAGAGATATATGGTGAGACGTACTGTGAAATACTTGAATATATTTCTTCCCTTGGCTGTATGAATACTATAAACCCAATATAGGAAAAACTTTTACAGAAGAGAATTGGCATATGTATATGTTTAAAACTGCCCTACAGTAATATTTAATTTTACAACAATAATATTAGATATATGAGGCCTTTTTTTTTTTAGGATACCTGCAGTATAATTTAAAAATTATATTCACTTCTATGTATCTCCAAGGCTATCAGCTCCATGCTGTTAGCTGATTTCCCTGGCAAGAAATTCTAGATTTCTAAATAACGTGCTCGTACTGCTGTTTCTCCATTTGTCATTTAGGATTTAGTTTTCTCCCAGTACCAGTGTTCAGTTTTGGAAACTGCAGCTGTTCTAGGCATTCAGATCAGGGAAGTAGATGATTACCAAATTGTTGGGGATGGGGTGGGGCAGGCAACAATTGAGTGGGAGGCACAGGCCACCACAGGACTATTGGATTCAATGGCATACCAGGTAGAGTGCATGGCACACCCCGAAAGTCCTGAATAGAAGTCTGTCTCCTGCAAACACTGTAATCTGTTCAGCCTTGTTTACCAGTAGTCTCAGCCACAAGGAAATGGCCTTTGCCACACCGTGGCCTTCCAAATCTCAAGCAAGTGCATCTTATAACTTAAATTTTATCTAGAACTGTAGCTTCAAGGCCATTTGGAAAATATGGCCATTTTTAGCTTCCTAGCCTCTGTGGTTAAGGAGGTATGTTGAAAGGGTGAACATGTATGCTGAAGACCAATCATACCCAGCACACTCCTGTGTCCAACCAACCACTCTCCTTCCCTCACCCCCAAATTACCTACATGATAATTTTGGGCTAAATCAATACTCAGTGTTAACATTATTATGACTGTGCAAATGTTATGCACTATTAAGCCGTCTTACTATGCCACACCTCTTAAATAAAAATTTTCCTGCAGTTAATAATTCATCTTTTCATCTACTAAGTTTGCTAAGATCCTTTTGTTAATTTTTCCAAGTATTACAACTCTGTCATATACCTGTTAGCAACATTTTGAATATATTTAAATGCATGAATTGGGAATTGGGGGCAAATGTGAGGGAGTTGGTGTGTATGTGTGGCTACTGTTCTGAAAGTAGGGTACAAAAAAAGTGGCTGACAGTCTCAGCTTTCAGTATTCAGATTTTCACTCAATCCGTTTAAGTGAATTCTATTCCCCATATGGTTCTTTTTGATTTCATGAGTCAGTTTCTAGTCCTTTATGAGTGAGGTGAGATGAGGACCTAGAATTCTAACTGCTTCATATACAAACATGCAGACTTTGACTAGGCCCTGACTTTAGCTTGAGCTACCCTTTCCCTTCCCCAGTTTTCCATGGGAACTCAAATATCCTAGCCCAGAGCCTTTAGAGAACAATGGGCTAGTTTACTGGCATACCTCTTTGCAGACAGGTTACAGCTTACATTGCTAAATTAGTTATCTCTCTTCTTTTCCAGTAAATTTGTTGAAATAGTTTTCATTTGATTTTGTCCATTTTTTGTTTTTTTCTTATACTCCTTTAATTTCCTTTCTTATATCTCCTTTTAATTCTTTTCTTTTTACTCATTTTTATGGGATTTATGAAAAAGAATAAAAACACACACAATTAATTATGCTTTACTGGACATTTATGTCTTTCCTCTTTTAACTCATATTTTCCCAGTAAGGCTTATCCTTAGATAACTATGAAACATTGAGATGTTTTAATACTGTTTACATACAAAGAAATTGATGCTTAGAAATATTAAATAATCCAGTTAAGATCAAATAGCTAGAACATGGCAGAGCCAGGACTAAAAATTTGGTTTTATGGATTTCCAGGGTAGCACCATCATCTGGAGGTAGGACTGGCATTATGGATGTACTATAAATATGTATAGAATAAATAAATGATTTTAACAGATTCTCTTCTAGACTTTGAGTGAACTACCCAATGAGGCATACTGGTAATATTCTGTGTCTTTACCTGGGCTCTCATTTTACAGGTTATTTTTGGTTATTTCTTATGTAAGGGCAGGTCCTGAGAGATCAGGCAGAGTCAGGACTTGGGAATGTAGATGGAGAAGATGTTGAATGGATGATCATTCAGGGAATGCTATGGGAAAGTTGGCCTACAATTAGATCATGGTATATAGAAGGCATCACTGCAGAGAACAAACAGTCTGGCCCAATGTCATAAACTGCATGATGGAGACTGAAGATGTAATAAGTACAATCAACCAGGTGGAATGTGGGAAAGGAATAAAAATAGCTATAACTAAAGCAGATAAAAAGCAGTTACAGATTTTAGTAGATATTAGGGCATATATACTGAAAGGGAAGATAGAAACCAAGATCCAAAGTGTTGGCAGGTTTTCAAGAAGATATGTGGGATTCATTTTATAAGTCATCTCTGGTTTACTCATGTTCTTATAAAACTCTGGCGATAAAATGAGCTTGAGTATTCTGAAAGTACTCTACAAGTTTCTAAAAGAAATGAGAAGACTACAAAAAACAAATGTGCAGCATTATGCAAAAAGACTGTTAAGAAAAAGTACTGTGCCTATTTTTTATAATATTTTAATTTTAAACCATTTTAATTTTAAAAATATAAATTACTCAATTCTACCACCTTTTTGAATGTATAAAGAAATTTTTATAACATAAAGTTACTGACAATATCCCAACTAGACTGCAAACATCAACTTATAACCGATAGTTACATTGTTTAAATATTTTATGGATGTATGATAAGCATACAGAAAAGTGATCATATTAAAATCCTAAAACTCAGTGAATTCTCACAAACTGAACAGTGCTGTGTCATGAAGCCCAGATCAAGACACAGAACATTACTGGCACTGCAGAAGCCTTTTCCTGCTCTAAAGCCATCAATGAGGGTTACCTGGGTGGCTTAGTCTGTTAAGCATCTGCCTTTGGCTCAGGCCATGATCGCAGGGTCCTGGGATCGAGTCCTGTGTCGGGCCTACTTCTCCCTCTTCCTCTGCTGCTCCCTTTCCACCAAATAAATAAATAAAATCTTTAAAGAAATAAAAAATAAAAAATAAATAAAGCCATCAACCAACACCCTTACCATCTTCCCAAAGGCAACTACTATCCTGACTTCTAAACATTGTACATTGTTTTTAGATTTTATATTAATAGAATCATTGTACACAGTTTTTGTGTTTGGCTTCTTTCACTTATCTTTGTTAATGATATTCATCTGTGTCATTAGGTATGTCATTCATTCTCACTTTTGCATAGAATTCCATTTTGAGAATATATTATACTTTATTCCACTGTTGATGGACTATCAACATATCAGTTGTTTCAAAAGAGATAATTTAATATGAAGAATTAGTTAGGGGTGCCTGGGTGGCTCAGTGGGTGAGCCTCTGCCTTCGGCTCAGGTCATTATCTCAGGGTTCTGGGATTGAGCCCCACATCGGGCTGTCTGCTCAGTGGGGAGCCTGTTTCCCCTCTCTCTCTGCCTGCTTCTCTGCCTGCTTATGATCTCTCTCTCTGTCAAATAAATAAATAAAATCTTTGGGGAAAAAAAAGAGTAGGTATTGGAGGACTGAAAAGTCAAAGGGAGCAAACATTAAGGCAAAGTAAAGGTAATAACTGAAGGAAGCACCTGTAAGGCGCTTAGACAAAGGGCAAAGGTTAAGATTATTGAAAGTTAGAAGTGTGAAGGAGTTGTTCTGCAGAGCTGGCATCAAGACATCCAAAGAGGTAACTGTAAAGAAAAATGCGATGGTGAGTAGAGGGGAGAGGATAAGAAAATGGGTTAAATAGGTGATGGCGATTAAGGAGGGTGCTTGTTGAGCACAGGGTGTTGTATGAAAGTGTTGAATCACTATACTGTACACCTGAAACTGAAGTTACACTGTATGTTAGCTGAAATTTAAATTAAAACTTAAAAAAAAAAAAAAAAAGACATCTAAAGAGGGATTGCTGGTCAACAGGTGCTGGTGCATCAGGACCTTGGAGGAGGAGGTCCCTCAAGAAGCCTGGATGGTGTTGATATCTCAGAGGGGGTTGGGGAGACGGAGATGGAGTTCTAGGAGAGTGGAAAAACTGAAAATTGCAAAAATTGTTAATTCCAGAATGAAGGATCATTATTGGGATGATGCTGTCGGAAACAGGAAGCAAATCCAGTTCCTTCTCCCTTTTCCAGCCCTCTAGAGCCTCTTCAGCACCTTTATTGGCAGAACTTATACATAGATTTATCTGACAAAGTAGAAATGTGGTTTGCAGAATTCTAATTTCATTATTACAAAGCAGGGTACAGGGTACAGAGTGCAGGGTACAGGGTACAGAGTACAGGGTACAGAAATGGTGGTTTTAGAACTGAGAAACAGTAGCTGGAAACTAGCAAATGTAATTTCCAGGTTTTAGAAATTGGCTTTATTGCCAGTTATGCTGCTGTGAACATTCTAGTGCCTGTGTTTTGGTAAACATGTTTATACTTCTATCAGGTTTATACCTAGGAGAGTAACTCCTGGGTCACAGACTAAGCCTATGTTCAGTTTTAGTAAATATTGCTAAACAGTGTCAAAGTTATACCAATTTATTCTCTCACCAGCAGTATATAAAAGTTCCAGCTGATCCACATCTCTGCTGTCATTTTAGCTATTCTAGTGGGTGTATAGTAGCATCATTGTGGTTTTATTTGCACTTCCCAGACAACTAATGAAGCTTAGCACACTTTAATAAATTTATTGACCATTTTGATATTCTCTTTTATAAGATGTTTCCTTGGGTCTTTTGTTTATTTTTTCCATTGGGTTGTCTGATCTTTTTCTTATTGATTTACAGAAGTTTTTAAAAAATATATTTCAGATACTAGTGCTTTGTCAGATATCTGCATTATTAATATCTTTTCCCACTCCATGGATTGTCTTTTTCTTTTTTTTACTAATATCTTTTGATGGAGAAAAGTTATTAATTTTATGATAGTCCCATTTTTTCAAAAATTTCCTTTATAATTTGTACTTTTTTAAACTTGTTTTAAGAATCTTTTGCTACCTCAAGATTACAAAGATCAAAACCCTAAATAACCTGATTAAAAAATGGGCAAAGAACTAAATAGACATTTTTCCAAAGAAGACATATGAATGGTCAGCAGGTACATGAAAAGAGTTCAATATCAGTAATCAAGGAAATGAAAGTCAAAACCATAATGAGCTATGACCTCATACTTTCAGGATGGTTATTATGAAAAAGATAGGAGATAAGTGTTAGCAAGCGTGTGGAGAGAAGGGAACCCTAGTACACTGTTCGTGGGGATATAAATTGGCATAGTCATTATAGAAAATGGTATGGAGATTCTTAAAAAATTAAAAATAGAACTTCCATATGATTCATATACGACTTTTGGGTATATACCTGAAGGAATCAAAATAAGTATCTTTTTTTTTTAAGATTTTATTTATTTATTTGACACAGAGAGAGAGAGATCACAAGTAGGCAGAGAGAGAGGGGGAAGCAGGGTCCCTGCTGAGCAGAGAGCCCGATGCAGGGCTCGATCCCAGGACCCTGAGATCATGACCTGAGCTGAAGGCAGAGGCTTAACCCACTGAGCCACCCAGGCGCCAAATGAGTATCTTGAAGAGATATCTGCACTCCCATGCTCACTGCAACATTATTCATAATGGTCAAGATCTAGAAACAAAAGTGTCCATCTACAAATGAATGGATAAAGAATATGTCATTCATACACACACACACACACACAATAGAATATTATTCAGCCATAAAGGAAGGAAATCCTGCCATTTGCAACAACATGGATGAGCCTAGAGGACATTGTGCTGAGTGAAATAAGTCGACAGAGAGACAAATACTGTATGATTACACTTATATACAGAATCTAAAAAAGTTGAATTCATAGAATGATGCTTGCCAGAAGCTGGTAGGGTGGGGAAATGGGGAGATCTTGTTCAAATTTTCAGTTATAAGATGAGTAGATTCTGGGGATCAGTTGTACAGTGTTTTGACTATGTTTTTTTTTTTTTAAAGATTTTATTTATTTATTTGACAGAGAGAAATCACAAGTAGGCAGAGAGGCAGGCAGAGAGAAGGGGGAGCAGCCTCCCTGCTGAGCAGAGACCCCCCCCCACCCCGGTGTGGGGCTCCATCCTGAGATCATGACCTGAGCCGAAGGTAGAGGCTTAACCCACTGAGCCACCCAGGTGCCCCTTGATTATGTTTATTTATTTATTTATTTATTTATTTATTTATTTTTAAAAGATTTTATTTATTTATTTGACAGACAGAGATCACAAGTAGGCAGAGAGGCTGGCAGAGAGAGAGGGGGAAGCAGGCTCTCCGCTGAGCAGAGAGCCCAATGTGGGGCTCGATCCCAGGACCCTGGGATCATGGCCGGAGCCGAAGGCAGAGGCTTTAACCCACTGAGCCACCCAGGCGCCCCCTTGATTATGTTTATTAATACTGTATTGTATACTTGAATTTTGCTGAGAGTAGATCTTACATGTGTCACCATATACGCATGCAAATGGTAACTATGTGAGGCGATGGATGTGTTAATTATCTTGATTATATTAGTTCACAATATATATGGATATTATATCATCTCATTGTACAACTTTAAAAAACTACATTGTGTAACCTAAACATATGCAAGTTTTGTCACTCATAACTCGGTAAAGCTGGAGAAAAAAGTTTACAAAGGTATTCTCCCATGTTTTTTCAAAAAACTTACCCTCACCCTCCTTACTTTCAATCTGTGATCCTTCTGGGATTCATTTTGTATATGGTGTGAAATAGTCGTTTCGACACCCTTTTTCAAAGGAGAGAAATCAAATGGACCCTGCACAACTTCTTTAAAAGGACAGCCTTCAGCCCTTCAGGGTAACTTTTGCAATATGTGTAGGTCAATTTATGGATCTATTTTTGATACTTGGTGGGTGTATTAGTTTTCTATTGCTGCCATTGAAAGTCACCGTGAATTTAGTGGCTTAAAACAAGACCCATTTTTATTTTTTTAAAGATTTTATTTATTTACTTGACAGACAGAGATCACAAGTAGACAGACAGGCAGGCAGAGAGAGGAAAAAGCAGGCTCCCTGCTGAGCAGAGAGCCCGATACGGGGCTTGATCCCAGGACTTTGGGATCATGACCTGAGCCAAAGGCAGAGGCTTTAACCCACTGAGCCACCCAGGTGCCCCAAGACCCATTTTTAAATCTTCAGCTCTCTGAGTCTGAAGTCTGGGTCCAGTGTGGCTCTACTGGGTCCTCTGCTTAGACTCTTACAAGGTGTTGGCAGTACTGGGATCTTATCTGGAAGCTCTTTTCCCCTCAACTCATGACAATGCTGGGTTTTATTTTAAAAAGGAATGCTAGGGCATCTGGGTGACGCAGTTGGTTGAGCATCCCACTCTTGGTTTCGGCTCAGGTTGTGATCTCTGGGTCCTGAGATCAAGCCCCACGTTTGGCTCTGCTCTGCATGGAGTCTGCCTGAGATTCTCTCTTCTCCCTCTGCACCTCCCACTGGTACTTGCTCTCTCTCTCTCGAATAAATAAATCTTTTTAAAAAAATTAAAAAAGGATGCTAATCTGATAAGCAAAGTGTACAATTACTTTCATTTCCGTTTAAAAAAGATTTATTTGCTTTATTTTTTATTTTATTTTTTTAAAAGATTTTATTTATTTATTTGACAGAGAGAGAGAGAGAGAGAGAGAGATCACAAGTAGGAAGAGAAGCAGGCAGAGAGAGAGGAGGAAGCAGGGCTCCCCGCTGAGCACAGAGCCTGATGCGGGGCTGAATCCCAGGACCCTGGGACCATGACCTGAGCCGAAGGCAGAGGCTTTAACCCGCTGAGCCACCCAGGCGCCCTGATTTATTTGTTTTAAAGAGAGAGAGAGAGGGCACGGATGTGTGCAATTGGGGGGTGGGGAGGGGTGGAAGGAGGAGAGAGAATCTTCAAGCACAGAGCATGAGGTGGGGGGCTTGATCCCAGCACCCTGAAGCCATGACCTGAAGCCAAAATCAAGAGTTGGGTGCTCAATCGACTAAACCACCCAGGTGCTCCTCATTTCCATTTTTAAAATAATGAATGAAATTAAGCATTTTTCACGTTTGTAATTTTTATTCACTTTTGTAAATTTTGTAAGAAATCATTTTCTGTTGCCATTGGTTTTGTTTTATTTATTTACTGCTATTCAGGGTTTTAGAATTTTATGAAGTTAAACTTATCAGTTTTCTTTTATGGCTTTGGTATTTGGAGCCATGCTTATAAAGTCCATTCCCATTTCAAGATTAGAAAAGAATTCCTCATTTTTTTTTTTGTTATTTTATGGGAATGTAACAGAATCTTAGGTGTTTAATATATTATAAAGACCTAAAATCGAAAAATATCCTTGAAGACAGCCAATCTAATATCTTCTCTGAATTAGTTGTCTCTCTATAATAACTCTGAGTGAATCTTCAAAGCTCTTCTGTTGGGGATAGTAAACTCACTGCCATTTAAGGTAGTCTGTGGTATTACCAGATGGTTTTTATTATAAAAAAATTCTTTCTTATTTTGGCATAAATGGGCTTAAATTCAGAGGAGAATAATTGTGGTGGTGAAGGGACATGGGATAATATCACATAAGGAATGTCTGTAAGAGACTGGGGAAATGTTTTTTGTTGAAGAATATACTCAGGTGAAATAGGGAGCCGTCTCAGAATATGTAAAGGGCAAGTCCATAAAGACTATAAGGTGGATTAAATTCAATCTGCTTGATCCCAAGATGATTTTGGTTTACCAAATAAATTATCTATAGAGTTAGTTAAGGAGGGAATGGCTGCTTTGGAGGCACAGTAATATCCTTGCCCTTACAAAGAAGATTGTCCTGAGGTCATCATACTTTGAGGAAGCCCAGGCAATAAGGTGAGGCCTTGTGAAAGTGTTCTAAGTGATAGACCTGTTGATGTCACAGATGACAAAATACATCAACCAGCAGATCATATGGTGGGACTACTGTAGATGATACTCCTATATCAGAATAGTGCCAACAACAGATTATGGGACTCTATGCAGTCTTGCATCTCTCCTGGACTGAGAGAATTCTCTAATTACTGACTCTAGTTTGGGTGCTGTTTTGTTTTCTAGGGATCCATAACAAAGCACCATAAACTGTGTGGCTTACACAACAGAAATTTATTGTTTTACTGTTCTGAAAGCTAGAAATCAGAAATCAAGGCATTGACAGAATTGTTCCTTCTGAGGGCTGTGAGGGAAGGGTCCGTTTGAGGATTCCCTGCTTGGCTGATAGATGGCCGTCTTTATGATCACATGTCTTTCTCCTTGTATGTATGCTTGTCTCCAAATTGCCCCCCTTTTATAAGTATACCAGTCATATTGGATTAGGACCTATTCTAATAACCTTATTTTAACTTGATTATCTCTGTAGAAACTTAATCTCCAAATAAGAAAATGAGGTACTATTCTGAGGTACTGGAGCTAAGACTTCATATGAAATTTTGGGGGATACAACTCAACATGTAACAGATGTGTAAGGGAAAATTGGGCTGATAGGCCAAAGAGACCGGTGAAGTTGGTATTCTAGATATTAGTCAGATCAGCCAATATTTTGCAAAAAATCTGTTGTACCAAATATTAAGATAAACATTTTATTATGCTCACTGATGCTGTGGATCAGGAATTTAAACAATGCATAATTCAAATAGCTTGTTTCTGCTCATGGTCTAGGGCATCAGTTGGCAAGATGTAATGGCTAGGAGTGACTCAGGGCTGGAATCATTTGGAAATGTCATTTCTCATTTGTCTGGTGGTTGATGGTCTTTGTCAGTTGTGGCCTCAACAGGGCTATCAACTGGAACACTTACACGAGGCCTCTCCTTATTGCCTGGGCTTCCTAAAAGTATAGTGACACCAGAGCAATCCTCTCTGTGTGGCACTTAGTGGTCTCAAAGGTAGTATCTTAGCAAAGTGGGAGCTGTAACACCTCTTGTGACCTAGGCTTGGCAGCCATGTAGTGTCATTTCCACATCACTGATTGAAGGAATCAAAAACCTGTTAGACCTACCAATCATTTGAAAGAAAAGAATAGAAAAGAATTCACACACTACAGAGTAATTTGTTTGATAAAATGACTACACAATTAATAATTTATAATATCTTTTGAAGCAGATACAAAACAAGAGATACGGAATCAACAGAAAGCAGAAATTACATAGAAAGCAAAAGCTAAATAATACATTATATATTAATTAAAAAAAAAAGAAAAAAAGAAAGAAAAGCTATCTGGTAACCATATTGAGATAAGCTAAAATCCATGGCCTGCTTGGGGTTAGGACTGTGTATGAAATAAATAAACTAGGTAATATGATCGTTAGGACAAGTTACAAAAAAAAAAAACAGAAGAAAGAAAAGCTGGGTTATACTTGCTCCTCTTTATTTTATGCTTTTCTGTTAAAAACATATTGGAATTTTTTTTTTTGGTAATTCCTGGAAGCCCAGGGAATTTTAAGCAATATGGGAATAATTTTAAAAGCATAACCTATTCTCTGTTGTGAGAGACATACATGACCAGTAGATGAAACGGCGCTAGCAAGCCAGAGTAAGCCCTACATGAAGTTCTCTTTTCTGCATACAGTCTGGTTTCTATTTCTTACCAAAAGCCAGACAAGAAGCTTGTTTTTCTCTCAGGCAGTCTTTTACAATATGTCCTATAATGTAAATTTCCTTAAAATAGATACGTGTTTTGTTTTGTTTTGTTTTTAGTGATCAGAAATTTTCCTGTCGATAGATATATAGGGCTTATAACTCCTCCTCAAAACTCTGGGTGGGCATGTAACCCACATTTAATCAATACAGTGAGCATAATAAAATACTTGTCTTAAACTACTAATTTGGAAGTAATTTGTTCCACGACAATAGTCAGTACAACAATAGCACCCAGAACTCTTTCCAAAGGCATTCTCTCTGTAGGCTTCTTTAGTTTCAACACTTACTGAAATGTTAGTGGAAGATTGAACAATATTGGCAGAATCAGTTTTATAGTCTTTAGTATGTATTGCTTTAGTTGTCTAGCACCTCAATTTAGACATTATTCTTAGACTTTGGGGCCATTGATGAAACTTTAAGACAAAAGAGTCCCACAGTAATATCTGGCTATCTTACAGCCAAGTTGGATCAAGCAAAAATGCCACTTCTCCCATACTGGTGTTTAATAAATCTTAAAAATGATTGGTCAGGCTTGCCCAAGTCCAGAGAAAGAATTTTTAGGGGTATTTCTAAGCCGACAAAGGTTGCGTGGCATTTTGAGAGAAGTTGTGTGAAGTTGTGTGAAGAAACTTGTGAAGGGAACAGTCAGTGAGATTTCAAGAGACCAGAGTTCTCTTTGTAATCCAAATCCTTGCCTTGTCTCCTCAAACCTACCCCTTACATTGTGGCAAATAGACGATTCTAAAATGAAATCCTAATTGTGTAATTCCCTTTTAATGTTTTCTATACCTCATTTAAAAGAAAAAGCCCAGGTTCTTTAGTTTGACATAAAGGCTTCTTTAGGATCTAGTCCTTGCCAACTTTTGAGTCCCTACCTCTTTCTCACCAATGCATTAGAGTAAAAAGGAAGCCAGGCATGGGACAGGAGGAGTGGATGCACGGAAATTGCCCTCTTTTTCCCAAATCATTGAGGCCAAATATGGCAGGTGCCAGGAGGGAAAGAAAACAATACAGAACTGGACTGAAATTGAATTAGACTAGGTTAGACATTAAAACTGAATGTGACTGGAATCTGCTTTAAGATGTTAAAATAGACAAGAGATTTTACAGAGCATGGTTAAGAAGAGAAAAACAAGTAATTTCATGTTTGTACTGCACTAATTTTAGACCATTTGATAAATAATTTAAAGGACGTAGGCATCATGTAGCAGAGGGAGGGTTTATGGGAGATTGTGGAATATGACAGGTTGGAATACAGGCTTATTTACATAATTTTAATGGGAACTTGATTTAAATTCACACTGTAAATTTTATGGCAGTATGTTTTTTTTTTGAATTGACTTTCTGGATTAAAGAAATAGAATTCAAAGAAGTTATATGAGTTTAAGTCCTTATGATAGGATTCTCCCCATTGTTCACTAAGTTCCACCATTTTCGACTTTCCCAGTTTTTTCATGTGGCAAGTTCTTCGTTGTCCTAGGGACTTTGCATGTGCTCTGCTTTGAACAGTCACACACAACCCTCCGCCCCCAAATCGTCACCTAGCTAACCCCCTGTGGAATACCACAGGTCTGAAATATGTTCTGTTTTAGAGAGGTCTTTTCTGATCCCTTGGCATCAGTTGGGTGCCTCCTTGTTGTAATGACATATGCAATGACACATGCTTTCCTTTCTTTCTTCTTTTTTTTCTCATTACAATTTGCAATTATATATACACATATATTTTTGTTTGTTTGTTTGTTTGTCTCATATGTGATTCTTCCACTTACTGGTAAGCCTTATGAGGGTGAGGTAGTAACTTCTATTTGTCACTATATAAGCAACACCTAGCACAATGCCTGAGGTAGAGGGTATTCAGTGGGTATGTTTTTGAATCAATGAAGAGATCAAGGTGTTTGCTTGATTATGCTAAAACTTTCATAGTACTTCTGTGACTAGGCTACTAATAGTGAGCGAGAGAATGAATAATTTAGAAAACAGATATCCAGGCAACTTCAATTTAGGTGGTATGTAGCACAAATTAAAGGATAGAAGCACAGGCTTGAGGCAAAGAATTTTTAAAAATTCTCCCAACTAGTCCCAGTGAATATGAGCTGAATACAAATTGTGGAACAGACTTCATTTCTTATGCTATTTGATTCTTCATCTCTGAGAGACCTTGAAGAATGTGTATGAAATGACTTACTCTTTTTAAGAAAGAGCAATGATATTGTGCAGATAGGGATTTTTCTATTTTGCTTAAAACAAATTGTTTATGGTGGAAAACCTGTAGAACTAAAATTATGGGAGATAACTCTATTCTTCACAATGATTTGAATCAAATATTGACTAAGTGTGCTTTATAAATAATAGTATAGTAATTCACTGTGAAATAAGAAGTGGTCTGTGAAAGGAAATAAAGGCCAAATTTTGACATTAAGGGGTTACGTATTATTTCAGTACGGAGCATGTCTCTACCATTATTGTCAAATTCTATCATGGAAAAAATATTCAGCATCAACAGAATAATATGTGTCTTTGTTATTTAAGATCGCACCTCAAAAGTGCCACAGGGCTTACAGAAGGCAGTTATTTTATACATTTTTGGGAAGTGGGGAAAAGGTAAAGAAGAGAGTTAGAATAACCCTACATAGTTATATAAGGTTGCAGGGAGGAAGATTGATTGATTTCTTCTTTTTTATTTTATTATTATTTTTTTAATAATTTTACTTTATTTTATTTTCAGTGTCCCAAGATTCATTGTTTATGCATCACACCCAGGACTCCATGCAACACGTGCCCTCCATAATACCCACCACCAGGCTCACCCAACCTCCCACCCCTCTCCCCCTCTCCCCTCCAAAGCCCTCAGTTTGTTTCTCAGAGTCCACAGTCTCTCATGGTTTGTCTCTCCCTCCGATTTCTCCCAACTCACTTCTCCTTTCCATCTCCCAATGTCCTCCATCTTACTCCTTATGCTCCACAAGTAAGTGAAACCATATGATAATTGACTCTCTCTGCTTGACTTATTTCACTCAGCATAATCTCCTCCAGTCCCGTCCATGTTGTTAGAAAAGTTGGGTATTCATCCTTTCTGATGGAGGCATAATATTCCATTGTATATATGGACCATATATATCTTCTTTATCTGTTGAAGGGCATCTTGGCTCTTTCCACAGTTTGGCGACTGTGGCCCTTGCTGCTATGAACATTGGGGTACAGATGGCACTATTTCTGTATCTTTGGGGTAAATACCCAGTAGTGCAAGGATCATAGGGTATCTCTATTTTTAATTTCTTAAGGAATGTCTACACTGTTTTCCAAAGTGGCTACACCAACTTGCATTCCCACCAACAGTATAAGAGGGTTCCCCTTTTTCCACATCCTCTCCAACACTTGTTGTCTACTGTCTTGTTGATTTTGGCCATTCTAACGGGTGTAAGGTGGTAGAAGATTGATTTATTTCTGCCCACAAGTTGAGCCAATTCCTAGATGACAAATTGCTAGCCAGATTCCAGAGGAAATGGCTGCTGACCTTTATTTCTTGTTCACTACTGTTGAACCTCTGCGATTCAAAAACAAAAGTATAACTCCCAGGTTGTTTTTGGCTGAGGCACTAGGGGATGCTTTTCTGCCCCAGCTCTTTCTATGTGGTACATGGGACCTCAGCTATCCTTAACAAACATGTCTTGAAGTGTTATTTCCTGGAATAACAAATAACTTTGAACTTATTCTGTGCCAGGTGCTATGAGCTAAGAGCTTTATATGAATGATCTCACTGAATCCTTATTAGATATTTCTGATGTATTATTATCATCATCTCCATTTGATGGATAACAAATAACTAATAAGCAGCAGAGACCAGGTCTGAAGCCAGGCAGTTTGATTGTAAACTGTATTTTGCTACTCTTAATGGCTGGTGATCAGGGAATTTGCTCTCCACGATGGCTGTAGTGCAAGCTTAATGGACAGAATGGAAGAGAAGTGCCAAATGCTGTGTGACATGCATTAGATTGACAGAAGTGAGAGTGGAGGTGCCATAGGTCAGGATTGTTTGGAGATGCATGAACAATCCATATTGTTTCTTCTCTGTGTGTACGGTACTGGCTAGGAATCCTACACCCACCCAGTTTCCCCAGGTCTCATGATCAGACTTGGGGGTTGGAACTGGAGGACTGTCTCTAAAGTCATTTTGTGGTGTTGTTCCCCTGGCCTCTGAAAGAGTAGGCTCTGGTGGACAGACAATAGTCCCTCCTTTTCTACCTCTCACGGGGTAATATGGCAGGGAGAGCGGGTAACAATCTCTCAGAAAAATAGTGGATACTCTGAGCTACTTTCACCTTGTGAAAGTAGGGACCTTGTGCAAGACTAAAATCCCCTGAGAATCACTCCTCAATAAAAGGCTATACTCCTTCAAGTTTTTGTTTTTGTTTTTGTTTTCTGAATCATGTATATGGCAGGTTCTGGGAAGTCCTCCCCTATACGGGTATTTCTGTGCCAAAGGTTTTTAAGTTAAGTATAAATAATTATTTGTTTTGGAATTTGAATAAATTTCAACTTGACACTAGCTTGTTATTTTTAAAGCAGGAAATCCAGAAATCCACTATTTCCACTTTTAAGATTTTTTCTTCTTTGGATAGGTCTAACTTCTTGAAAAAGGTTATGGAGAGAATTAGCTATATAGATGAATACTTTTTTCCCCCATAATCTCTATGAAGTGTGAACATTAAAAGAAAATTAGAGTTTAAAAAAAAAGCAAATCATGCCATTCCAATTTGAATGAAGAATTTTTTTGTTTGCCAATACAGAAAGTTTTTGATGAGTTATTATTTTAACAGGTAAAATATGAAGGACAAATTGAAAACGAAAATAGTCTCCACCAAATTGTACTTGAAGTCTAACAAAAAATTGTGGGAGATTGGCTCAGTTAAAGGAAGTTCCACAGCAAGGATGGTGGTCAAAGGCATCAGTCCAGTAGGAGAGTGGCCATATACTCCTGACTGTGATCCCTGCTCCTGGACACCCCCACTGCTTCACCGTGCTGTGTTGTCTCTCAGAATGTCTTAGAATGGCTCTCCTTGCTTCCCCAGGAATCCAGTTACTAGGCTCTTCTTTCCAGGTCTCTGACTCTTAAGATTTTGAATTATGTTTAAAGTTGCTATTATTGTGCAAGGTAGAACCTTACTGCAAATTATAGATTCTTAAATATTGCAGTCATAAACTTCCTTTTTCAGAATTAGATCCTGAGAAAAAGAACAGTACCTCTCTTCTGCTTTTCCATCCTTCCCCTCTTGACAAAAGAGAAACCTAGATCTCTCAAAATAATATTTTCTCATAAATTGGTTCTACTTCCTGTTGCAACTGCACATGACCCATGTCTTGTGTGCACACTGAGCCTTGCTTCCCTCAGCAATGAATTCCTGAGAGTTTTAGATTCATTGCAATTGAAACTTATGCTCAACTAATGAATCAGCTAAGAAATTTTGTTTTTCTTATTTTTCCCTGATGGGAAGTAATTTAAAACATTTCTTGAAATACTTGAATATAATTTCAAGATAACTCATAAAGCTTTAAAGGAATTTTATGTTTGCAGTGGTCAGTGTGGGCTACTTTGTTTTCTCACCTTTGTTCTCTCCCCCTGGTTTTACTCTCCAAGTTTTGTTTCTTAGGATAACTTAAAGTAGGCAAGGTGGACTTATCCATTAGGCATAACAGACACAGTGTACAGGACATCTGACACTTTTAGTGGCCTACAAAAATATTTTGTTTTAAAGTTGGAGGAAAATGTGAGTATAATAATAATACTTAATAATTACTCCAGTTTGGGGGTGCCTGACTGGCTCAGTTGGTGGAGCATGCTACTTTTGATCGCAGGGTCATAAGTTCAAGCCGCATGTTGGGTGTGGAGCCTACTTGAAAAAAAATGATTAATCCAGTTTGGAACGTATTTGTCTTTATTTTACATATAATATAAATATAATGGAGGAAGGGGCCCATAAAAGTAAAAGTGCCTAAAGCTCACAAATGATAACACACACTGAAAGTAGCTAGCTGCTTTATAGCAAATACACATTTAAAAAAATTTTTTAAATTAACCTATAATGTATTATTAGCCCTAGGGGTACAGGTCTGTGAATCACCAGGTTTACACTTCACAGCACCCACCATAGCACATACCTTCCCCAATGTCCATAACCCAACCACCCTCTCCCTACCCACTCCCCGCAACCCTCGGTTTGTTTTGTGAGATTAAGAGTCTCTTTTGGTTTGTGTCCCTCCCGATCCCATCTTGTTTCATTTATTCCTTTGCAAATACACTTTTCTTAAGTGACATTTATTCCTTTGCAAATACACATTTCTTAAGTGACAACTATTTTCAACATTCTTCAGAGTTTTTGTTTGTGGCTTTCATTATCTGTTTCAGTTCTGGCTAGGTTATGCAATTTTTTGGTCATAAGTTAAAACTAGAGTAGTGTAAAAATTGGAGTAATAGAAGTCTTGGACAAGAAAGAAGTCTTTGGATATCGATCTGGTTTTTCCTTATTTGGTTTTAGTCCTTCTTTTAACACGGTTTTTTTTTTTTTTTTTTTTTTTAAAAACAAGGTATTGAATTTATAGTCATTGTTGTTACCATTATTCTTTACCAAAACCCTGGCACCATCTACTGGTAGTTTTAAGAACAGTTCTAGATAATTGAAGGGAAACTGAGTTGAATCCTAAGCCTATGTAATTTATAAAACTATCAGCGACGCATACTACCTTTTTTCTTTTGATGATTCAGTGCCTCTTTTCTCTATTATGTTGATTAAAAGTCAGGTTCCTATTGAATCAAAATATCCACAAACTGCAATCCAGATTTTTTTTTTTCTTAGATTTGTCTTTTCAACTTCTGATATGAACCGTATATTTTTTCATCATCAGCTAAGGATGCTGTTAAACCATCTCTGCGGACAGTACCTTGTACAGTTCAGGAAGTTCACCTCTGCTTCATCTCTCATAGGACACTTATCTGTCTCACATTGTCTTTATTCTAGAAACTGCCTTCTGTGTCCACATCTTCTGCTTTTTTTTAGTCCAACTCATTTCATTTTGTGTCTGAATCTTTCTGCATTGCAAAAATAATGTCTTCTTTGTTAGTCTAGGGCCTTTGCAAGCCATTAGTGGAAAAAAGCCCATGCCATCAAACTTGGGTGTCAGTGATAGGGGGAGGGAAGGAAAAGCACAGTATATTTCCATTACAGCAGGAAGTGATTGTGATGATAGGGTAGCCGGGCAAGGAGCTCTCAAGATAGGTTTCTTACAACTTCAAAAAGGGAGAAATGCCTGGGGAGAACTGTATTTGGCGAGCATCAGCTCTATCTGAACATTTTATTAAAATATCTGAAAGCATAAATTGACAGGTAAGGAAAATGTGGGAGAACCAGTTTGAAATGCATTAGGAGATGGCACTAAAGATATGCCATAGCTTATTGTAAAACATTCATGTCTGTAAACATCTGATTTGAGAAACTTCCACTTTTCAGGTAGGGAGGATTGTTTGAAAGAAAAGGAAATAAGGGGCACCTGGGTGTCTCAGTGGGTTAAAGCCTCTGCCTTCGGCTCAGGTCATGATGTCGGGGTCCTGGGATCAAGTCCCGCATTGGGCTCTCTGCTTGGCAGGGAGCCTGCTTCCTCCTCTCTCTCTGCCTGCCTCTCTGCCTACTTGTGATCTCTGTCTGTCAAATAAATAAATAAAATCTTTAAAAAATATATTAAAAAAAAAGAGGCAGTCTTTGTTGTCAAAAAAGCACAAGGGCAAATGAAAACAGTAATAACTATTATATAGATCATTTTCTTAAATTTAGGATTCAGACACCATAAACCCGAGGAGTTTTAAGGTTTTTGGAAGAGACCTAGAGTTTAATAAATAAATAAGTTGCCATTCTCAAGGTTATTTTCTTTTACCTAGCTTTTTTTTTTTTTCTAATTGAGAAACCTGATTAAAAGAAAACCAATTTTTAAAAAAGCAAGCTTTGGGGGCACCTGGGTGACTCAGTTAGTTAAGGGCCTGACTCTTGATTTGATTTCAACTCAGGTCATGATCTCAGAGTATTGGGATCAAGCCCTGTGTCAGGCTCCACACTCAGCATGGAATCTGCTTAAGGATTCTCTCACTCCAAGGACTGCCTCTTATCTCCCGTCAGTCTTTTTAATGTGAAGTTTCCAGGTATCTTGTATCTTTTTATCTTGGTGAACTTTAGTAGATAAATAGGATTAAATATCTCCTTATGGTTATTTTGTAAACAATACTGGGATCATTGTATATTCTCTCTCCTGGACCAGTGCCCTACTGAACTCATTATCCTATTTACTTTTATAACAATGCAAATAATAAAACCTGTCAAATAAACATAGACTCATATTTGAAGAAGATAAAAAATAATAAAACCAGCAAAACTGGATTTGACAATTCAATTAAAGCCTATACTATTTTTTAAATACCTACTATGTGCCAAAAGAATCACAAAGAACCAGCCATAGATCCTGTGTTTGAGAACTTCCAAACTACATGGTGAAAAACATATTCACATATAACTATTATACAAGTAGAGAAGAAAAACTTCATGATACCTACTTTTTAAAAAAAATTTTTATTTTTTATAAACATATATTTTTATCCCCAAGGGTACAGGTCTGTGAATCACCAGGTTTACACACTTCACAGCACTCACCATAGCACATACCCTCCCCGATATCCATAACCCCACCCCCTCTCCCAACCCCCTCCCCCCATCAACCCTCAGTTTGTTTTGTGAGATTAAGAGTCACTTATGGTTTGTCTCCCTCCCAATCCCATCTTGTTTCGTTTATTATTCTCCTACCCCCTTAACCCCCCATGTTGCATCTCCACTTCCTCATATCAGGGAGATCATATGATGGTTGTCTTTCTCCGATTGACTTATTTCGCTAAGCATGATACCCTCTAGTTCCATCCATGTCGTCGCAAATGGCAAGATTTCATTTCTTTTGATGGCTGCATAGTATTCCATTGTGTATATATACCACTTCTTCTTTATCCATTCATCTGTGGATGGACATCTAGGTTCTTTCCATACTTCGGCTATTGTGGACATTGCTGCTATAAACATTCGGGTGCATGTGCCCCTTCGGATCACTATGTTTGTATCTTTAGGGTAAATACCCAGTAGTGCAATTGCTGGGTCATAGGGTAGTTCTATTTTCAACATTTTGAGGAACCTCCATGCTGTTTTCCAGAGTGGTTGCACCAGCTTGCATTCTCCCAACAGTGTAGGAGGGTTCCCCTTTCTCTGCATCCTCGCCAGCATCTGTCATTTCCTGACTTGTTAATTTTAGCCATTCTGACTGGTGTGAGGTGATATCTCATTGTGGTTTTGATTTGTATTTCCCTGATGCTGAGTGATATGGAGCACTTTTTCATGTGTCTGTTGGCCATCTGGATGTCTTCTTTGCAGAAATGTCTGTTCATGTCTTCTGCCCATTTCTTGATTGGATTATTTGTTCTTTGGGTGTTGAGTTTGCTAAGTTCTTTATAGATTTTGGACACTAGCCCTTTATCTGATATGTCATTTGCAAATATCTTCTCCCATTCTGTCAGTTGTCTTTTGGTTTTGTTAACTGTTTCCTTTGCTGTGCAAAAGCTTTTGATCTTGATAAAATCCCAATAGTTCATTTTTGCCCTTGCTTCCCTTGCCTTTGGCGATGTTCCTAGGAAGATGTTGCTGCGGCTGAGGTCAAAGAGGTTGCTGCCTGTGTTCTCCTCAAGGATTTTGATGGATTCCTTTCTCACATTGAGATCCTTCATTTTGAGTCTATTTTCGTGTGTGGTGTAAGGAAATGATCCAATTTCATTTTTCTGCATGTGGCTGTCCAATTTTCCCAACACCATTTATTGAAGAGGCTGTCTTTATTCCATTGGACACTCTTTCCTGCTTTGTCAAAGATTAGTTGACCATAGAGTTGAGGGTCTATTTCTGGGCTCTCTATTCTGTTCCATTGATCTATGTGTCTGTTTTTGTGCCAGTACCATGCTGTCTTGATGATGACAGCTTTGTAATAGAGCTTGAAATCCGGAATTGTGATGCCACCAACTTTGGCTTTCTTTTTCAATATTCCTTTGGCTATTTGAGGTTTTTTCCGGTTCCATATAAATTTTAGGATTATTTGTTCCATTTCTTTGAAAAAAATGGATGGTACTTTGATAGGAATTGCATTAAATATGTAGATTGCTTTAGGTAGCATAGACATTTTCACAATATTTATTCTTCCAATCCAGGAGCATGGAACATTTTTCCATTTCTTTTTTTTTTTTTTTAAGATTTTATTTATTTGACAGAGAGAGAGATCACAAGTAGGCAGAGAGACAGACAGAGAGAGATGAGGAGAAGCAGGCTCTCTGCTGAGCAGAGAGCCCGATGCGGGACTTGATTCCAGGTCCCTGGGATCATGACCCGAGCCGAAGGCAGAGGCTTAACCCACTGAGCCACCCAGGCACCCACATTTTTCCATTTCTTTGTGTCTTCCTCAATTTCTTTCATGAGTACTTTATAGTTTTCTGAGTATAGATTCTTAGCCTCTTTGGTTAGGTTTATTCCTAGGTATCTTATAGTTTTGGGTGCAATTGTAAATGGGATGGACTCCTTAATTTCTCTTTCTTCTGTCTTGTTGTTGGTGTAGAGAAATGCAACTGATTTCTGTGCATTGATTTTATATCCTGACACTTTACTGAATTCCTGCACAAGTTCTAGCAGTTTTGGAGTGGAGTCTTTTGGGTTTTCCACATATAGTATCATATCTGGTTTTGGGATCAAGGTGATGCTGGCCTCATAAAATGAGTTTGGAAGTTTTCCTTCCATTTCTATTTTTTGGAACAGTTTCAGGAGAATAGGAATTAGTTCTTTAAATGTTTGGTAAAATTCCCCTGGGAAGCCGTCTGGAACTGGGCTTTTGTTTGTTTGGAGATTTTGGTTGACTGTTTCAATCTCCTTACTGGTTATGGATCTGTTCAGGTTTTGTATTTCTTCCTGGTTCAGTTATGGTAGTTTATATGTCTCTAGGAATGCATCCATTTCTCCCAGATTGTCAAATTTGTTTGCGTAGAGTTGCTCATAGTATGTTCTTATAATTGTCTGTATTTCTTTGGTGTTCGTTGTGATCTCTCCTCTTTCATTCATGATTTTATTTATTTGGGTCCTTTCTCTTTTCTTTTTGATAAGTCTGGCCAGGGGTTTATCAATCTTATTAATTCTTTCAAAGAACCAGCTCCTAGTTTTGTTAATTTGTTCTATTGTTTTTTTGGTTTCTATTTCATTGATTTCTGCTCTGATCTTTATGATTTCTCTTCTCCTGCTGGGTTTAGGGTTTCTTTCTTGTTCTTTCTCCAGCTCCTTTAAGTGTAGGATTAGGTTTTGTACCTGAGACCTTTCTTGTTTCTTGAGAAAGGCTTTTACCGCTATATATTTTCCTCTCAGGACTGGTTTGCTGTGTCCCACAGATTTTGAACCGTTGTGTTTTCATTATCATTTGTTTCCATGAATTTTTTCAATTCTTCTTTAATTTCCTGGTTGACCCATTCATTCTTTAGAAGGATGCTGTTTAGTCTCCATGTATTTGGGTTCTTTCCAAATTTCCTCTTGTGATTGAGTTCTAGCTTCAAAGCATTGTGGTCTGAAGATATGCAGGGAATGATCCCAATCTTTTGATACCGGTTGAGACCTGATTTAGGACCGAGGATGTGATCTATTCTGGAGAATGTTCCACGTGCCCTAGAGAAGAATGTGTATTCTGTTGCTTTGGGATGAAATGTTCTGAATATATCTGTGATGTCCATCTGGTCCAGTGTGTCATTTAAGGCCTTTATTTCCTTGCTGATCTTTTGCTTGGATGATCTGTCCATTTCAGTGAGGGGAGTGTTAAAGTCCCCTACTATTATTGTATGATTGTTGATGTGTTTCTTTGATTTTGTTATTAATTGGTTTATATAGTTGGCTGCTCCCACGTTAGGGGCATAGATATTTAAAATTGTTAGATCTTCTTGTTGGACAGATCCTTTGAGTATGATATAGTGTCCTTCCTCATCTCTTATTATAGTCTTTGGCTTAAAATCTGATTGATCTGATATAAGGATTGCCACCCCTGCTTTCTTCTGATGTCCATTAGCATGGTAAATTTTTTTCCACCCCATCACTTTAAATCTGGAGGTGTCTTTGGGTTTAAAATGAGTTTCTTGTAGGCAACATATAGATGGGTTTTGTTTTTTTATCCATTCTGATACCCTGTGTCTTTTTTTTTTTTTTAACCCTGTGTCTTTTGATTGGGGCATTTATCCCATTAACATTCAGGGTAACTATTGAGAGATATGAATTTAGTGCCATTGTATTGCCTGTAAGGTGACTGTTATTGTATATTGTCTCTGTTCCTTTCTGATCTACTACTTTTAGGGTCTCTCTTTGCTTAGAGGACCCCTTTCAATATTTCCTGTAGAGCTGGTTTGGTGTTTGCAAATTCTTTCAGTTTTTGTTTGTCCTGGAAGCTTTTTATCTCTCCTTCTATTTTCAATGATAGCCTAGCTGGATATAGTGTTCTTGGCTGCATGTTTTTCTCGTTTAGTGCTCTGAATATATCATGCCAGCTCTTTCTGGCCTGCCAGGTCTCTGTGGATAAGTCTGCTGCCAATCTAATATTTTTACCATTGCATGTTACAGACTTCTTTTCCCGGGCTGCTTTCAGGATCTTCTCTTTGTCACTAAGACTTGTAAGTTTTACTATTAGGTGATGGGGTGTGGACCTATTCTTATTGATTTTGAGGGGGGTTCTCTGAACCTCCTGGATTTTGATGCTTGTTCCCTTTGCCATATTGGGGAAATTCTCTCCAATAATTCTCTCCAGTATACCTTCTGCTCCCCTCTCTCTTTCTTCTTCTTCTGAAATCCCAATTATTCTAATGTTGTTTCATCTTATGGTGTCACTTATCTCTCGAATTCTGCCCTCATAGTCCAGTAGCTGTTTGTCCCTCTTTTGCTCAGCTTCTTTATTCTCTGTCATTTGGTCTTCTATATCGCTAATTCTTTCTTCTGCCTCATTTATCCTAGCAGTCAGAGCCTCCATTTTTGATTGCATCTCATTAATAGCTTTTTTGATTTCAACTTGGTTAGATATTAGTTCTTTTATTTCTCCAGAAAGGGCTTTTTTATCTCCCAAGAGGGTTTCTCTAATAACTTCCATGCCTTTTTCGAGGCTGGCTAGAACCTTGAGCATTGTCATTCCGAACTCTAGATCTGACATATTACCAATGTCTGTATTGATTAGGTTCCTAGCCTTCGGTACTGCCTCTTGTTCTTTTTTTTGTGGTGAATTTTTCCGCCTTGTCATTTTGTCCAGATAAGAGTATATGAAGGAGCAAGTAAAATACTAAAAGTGTGGCAAAGACCCCAGGAAAATATGCTTTAACCAAATCAGAAGAGATCCCAAATCGTGAGGGGGGAGAAAGGGGATAAAAAGTGGTTCAGAAAGAAAAAAAAGAAAAAAAAAAAAAGAAAGAAACAATTAAAAAAAGAAAATGAATAAAGAAAAAATATAAAAAAGAAAAAATATATATTCGATAAACTAGTTAAAAAACGTTAAAAAAAAAGAAAAGGGTAAAAGTTAAAAAGAATTTAGCAGAAGAAGAGAGAATAAAAAAATTGAAAAAAAATTAAATTAACTGCAAGACTAAAGAATCATGGGGAGAAAGCCATGAGTTCCTTACTTTGCTTTCTCCTCCCCTGGAATTCCGCTGCTCTCCTTGGTATTGAACCTGCACTCCTTGGTAGGTGAACTTGGTCCTGGCTGGATTTCTTGTTGATCTTCTGGGGGAGGGGCCTGTTGTAATGATTCTCAAGTGTCTTTATCCCAGGCGGACTTACCAGGGGCGGGCCAAGTAATCTGCTTGGGTTTGCTTTTGGGAGCTTTTGTTCCCTGAGCGCTTTCCGTAGAGTTCCAGAGGATGGGAATGAAAATGGCGGCCTGCCAGTCTCAGGCCCGGATGAGCCGAGAGCTCAGGGCCCCACTCCTCAGTGTGCCCTCAGAGAACAGCGCCCATTTACTCCTGTCTCCCTGGCCTCCGGCCCTCGCTCCGAGCTGACTGAGCCTGCGACTGGTTCAAGGTAACCCCAAGCTGAGATCTCACTCCTCGGCTCTGTCTCTGTAGCCGGCTTCCCTGTTCTAATACCTGTGAGCTCTGCGACACTCAGATACCCCCGATCCTTCTGTGAGCCTGCGGGACCTGAGGCCAAGCTGACCCCGCGTGGGCTTCACCCCGATTTAGCCTCTGGAGCAATGTCCCTCAGCAGAACAGACTTTTTAAAAGTCCTGATTTTGTGCTCCGTTGCTCCGCCGCTTGCCGGGAGCCAGCCCCTCCCCCCGCGGTCTATCTTCCCGACGCTTTGGATTCACTTCTCCGCCAGTCCTACCTTTCAGAAAGTGGTTGATTTTCTGTTTCTAGAATTGCTGTTCTTTTTCTCTTCGATCTCCCATTGGATTTGTAGGTGTTTGCAATGTTTAGATAAGCTATCTAGCTGATCTCCTGCTACCTGAAGTAGTCTCAGCCTGCTACTTCTCCACCATCTTGACTCTTCCCCTGGAATGTATGTTCTATCTATGATTCCCATACTAGCTCAAAGGATGCATCCTTGAGAGAGTAATGTATTGTTGAAGCCATCTGGACTATATTTATGCCTGAACCCTGCTAAGGCTTCTAATATAAGCTTTTAAGATTCTGGCACACTGGTCCAGAGGGCTGTTCCCTTGCTGCAACTTGCCATCCACCAAACTGGAGTGCCCTGCCTCTTTCTTTAATCTCTCCCTGCCTTCTGTATATGGGGGCCAGTTTTAAATTTCACCTAGCCAACCCCCAAGGTTGAGAACCAGTACCAGCTCTGCTCATAGAAACACACTGTGAGAGAATAATTGGAAGATTCTTATGTTCTACAATAAAAGTACAGGTGTAAAAATGTTGCAGAACCTAGGGCAAAGGAAAGGGAGGTTGTACAACTACTGGTGCAGGAAGGATTTCAGGGCCCAGAGCCTGGTACTCTCTTGGTGTCAAGGCATTTTGAGCAGTAGAATTATTGCCTTATGGGGAAGTATCTGGGCACGGACTTGACACTTTGCCAAGATGGGGGTAAAATCCCAGGAGTGTCTTCTTTAGGGTCCTTGGACCTGGTGAATCTCGTTCTTCTCAGGCTGTAGATTATTCAGATCATTTTGGACACATCCCAGTGAAGAATGTGTGTGTGTGTGTGTGTGTGTGTGTGTGTGTGTGTGTGTTGGTGGGGTGGGGGACAAACATAGAATGAATGTTCTATTAATCTATCAGATTAATCTTTTTTTCTGTGTTCCATTTTTTTGGTGTTCAGTACGACTTTCAAATAGAACTGATTTTTCTCCATTAATATTTTTAAAGATTTATGTATTCATTTGAGTGAGTGAGAGTGAGGTGGAGGTAAAGGGAGAGAGAAACTTTAGCACTTTTCCATGCTCTATACAGAACCAGACTCTGGGCTCCATCTCACAACTCTGAGATCATGATCTGAGTTGAAACCAAGAGTTGGTCACTTAACTACTGTGCTACACAGGCACCCCAATTTCCCCATTAATTTTAATTTCATCACCAGTAAGTCCAGCTCTTCTCAGACCAGGATCTGAGACAATTAATCATTGAAGCAATGCAGGCAAAAATAATGCATTCAATAGATCATCTCAATTTCCCAATTATGAAGTTGATCTTAAAGTTCTTTTTAGAGCAGAACTTCTTAACCTTTGGCCCATAAACATGAGTGACAGTGTCCAAGAAACCCTTGAAACTGTATGCATAATTATATATGCATATTTTGGGAGGGAGAGTTTATACTGTCAAAGGTTTTTATGAACATAAAGAGTAAATGACCACATCTCTAAAGTATCTTCATTAATTCAATAAATATGTATTCAAAAGATAATGAGAGACAGGCACTGTTTTGAGGCTGGGATACAGCTGTGACCTGGCAGATAAATTCTTTTACATTGAAGTTACATACCAAACAGAGAAACATTTCACAAGAAATGTCATGGAAATCAGAGAAAACAATGAAGGAAATTAGTTAGATTCTAATCTCAGAAATACATATGTTACTCAGGAATATAGTGGAAAAGTCAGCCTCAGGGTTCTTATGCAGTCAAATATTTGGACAGTTAACCTAATTTTTCACTTTCCACTGGATTCTTTACACATTGTAGACATAACTGTGGTGTCTTGAACGATTTAATTTCCTCATTTTAGGTGTTCTTGCAGCTTTGAGACTCTTTGAATACTGTGAAATAATTCGTGTTGGTACACGGCCGTCCTAGTGTGATTGGGACCTGATCATTTGCAGAAGACTCATTTCCACTGTGAATATCTTTCTTTTCTTGCTCTATTTGGCTGTAATCCTCATGGCCCAGGTTAGCATTAACTGCCACTGGAGGGAGCTATAGCACCAGGCAAGTAATCTCTCCATAGATTTTTGGAGTAATTTCCTTGACTTTAGCCATCAATCTCTTTAGTTATTATAGGCAAAGATTGTTGATTTCCTGAAATTTTGAGTGGCAATATATCATTATTTACTTTGTTATATTCCCTGAGTTCTTTTGCAAAGTGTTAAGACTTATTTAAAAAAATCAAAGATGATAATTTTGTTTTGATAATTTTATGATACTCTTCAAGATAAGTCGAGAATCCCTGAAGTGTTGCAAACCAAGACCAGTAATTACTTTTGTAGGTGTATTATATGCTGCTGACCTGTGCTTTATACAACTTAATAAGTAATTACATGACTTAAACTGTCTTTATACTGGAGACCATTCAATGGTTTCCTGTTGCCTTGAGATAAATAGCAGAAATTGTATATTGAAGTATTTTTCAACTTTCATCATACTGGAAATTATGTCCAGGAAAATTAGTGTTATTTTCAGTACCATATCATACAGTTTTCAATTTCTCTGAACATCTATCTATCATCATCATCTATCTCTATCCATAATCTATTTATCTAACTTCTAGTACTCTGTAATCACTCTCTACCAATGGAAGAATTTTTCATGAAAAATATTATCCCTAAAATCACCTTAAGTATTAATTCCTTAATAATTCATTCATTACTAATGTTGGATTTAGAATCAGGCTCTTAATCAAAGGCTAATATAAGTCTAACAGGACCTATAAATGGTGGGTTACAATAGTACTCTATTTATATCAGTATTAATATGAAATATGACCCTATATTAGCCTATAACTTAAATATAACCCTTCCCCTCCTGAATTCTTTTCTTCTGTAGCTTTATTGTGCTATGATTTTAAGAATGGGGGACACCTGGATGACTCAGTTGGTTAAGCTTCTGCTTTGGCTCAGGTCATGATCCCAGGGTCCTGGGATGGAGCCCCACATTGGGCTCTTTCCTCGGCAGGGAGCCTGCTTCTCCCGCTGCCTGCTACTCCTGCTGCTTGTGTGTCCTCTCTCTCTGATTTAAATAAGTAAAATCTTTTAAAAAAAATTGTAAGAATGGTGTCTCAGATAAAATATAGAGTTAAGGGTTGACCGGCCAATAGTAAGGGATATTTTTATATTCACCTGATTGAACTGAACTGGAAATTCTGTGGTTTTAGATTAGAAATGATTGGTCTCTAAAGACCCTTTTAAAATACTGCTTTTAGGCTTTCCGCCTTCTCCTTTAATGAATTAGTGGTGAATTTTCAATAAAACAGTTAAATCAAAACACTTGAACATTTATATATCCTGCTTATCTCTTCATGACTTAAGGACTTCTATAAAATACCAAAATCAATGTCCTGAAACAGGTTAGAGAAGTATACTACTTAGCTGTTGTTGATTTTTTTAGTCATTTGTGGAATTTATAAGAGATGAAAAAAATATGGCTTCTTAATGTTAAAAGTTGCCATGACACCTTCACAATGCTCTTCTCACTTGAAGAGCATGTTCAGAAAATTTTTTTTGCATGTTTAGAAAATTTTAAAGATATATCTTGTGATTATAATATCAATTATCTGGATTGTAGATTAAAAGAAAGATATATGTGTCAAACTCACTAATTCTTTTTTGACTGATTCACGCATTAGATGTCACAGGTAACATATGTCAGAAGGACAAGGAGATATGGACAGAACACATTTTTGTTTGTTTGTTTGTTTCTGGATAGAACTCTAATTTTAGCTCTTACTTAATAAGCCTAATGATAGACAAGAAGGATCTGGAAAATCTGGATTATCACTCCAAGAAATTTATGCTTAACAGAAAATGCCTTAATAGTCATCACTGATGGATCCTTGAGAGAAGTTATGTGGTTGAAATACATTTCTGTTCTCACTCCTCCAGGGTTCAAAGTGGAAGCATTTGATTGGCTGGGAATAAGTTATGTGCCCACATGTCTGCTGCCATTGGGCAGAGAAACAGGTAATTTTCCCCCTCTGCTCTTGTAATAAAAGGTGAGGACTCTGCATCCTGCCAATAATACGTATCTTGGGAACTCCCCCCAAAGATGAAGAAGGTTTGGATGGTGGGCACTAGAATGGTGAATTAGTTTCTACATCTTTGGGTTCAGTTTCTATGGCTGATTCATTTTTATATCTGCCACTTTTTTTTGGCATACAGTGATCATTCAAGTGCATTTATTCATTCATTAATAATGGATGGCTCACTCTGTGGGGCTAGGCCAGTGCTCTTAGGGAGATTAATTCCATTTGGAGGAAACTGATGATAAGCAGGTAAACATAAAAAGTAAATAATTTAATAATTTTAGAGAGAGAGAATAATTTTAGAGAGAGAGAAGGACTAAGAAAACAATGGAAAAGGTAGAGACAGGGAGAGATTGGGAGGAAGTCAAAGAATGCCTTTCTGATGTGTGACTTCAACTAAAAAAACAATCGATGGGCTGGAGGGTTGACTGTAGAGGACAGTCAGGTAATTACAGTAATCTAGCTGAGGCATTCTGGGGCTTTGAGCTTTCTGAGTATAGTGTGCTATTATTTCTCTACCCCTGGAAATCTATTCTCTGCCCTTCAGAGTCCTGTGGACGGTATCACTTTGGCTTCTGTGCCTCTGGCTTCCAAGTGAGTGTGGCCAACTGGAGATAAGAGCAGGAGACTGAAAGGTGAAAGGAGAAAAAAGCCTGAATACTTATTCTTTACTGCATATCCTTAGTGCACATCTGTACCTCTGGGCTATGGTGTTGGCAATTGCTGCCTTCCTTCCCCTTGAAACCACATTTCTGGTCAGGTGGCCCCTCTCTCAGAAGCACACAGAAGTTTGGTAGCAAAACTTCTCTTGCTCCTTCAGGTCTTGAGGTGATAATGGCTTCTAGCTATTCTAAGTCCTGATGCTTCACCATCCCTTAGGGCTCTGTAAGTAGTTCCTTCCTTCAACTCTCTTCTGTTAATCCTCTAGGTATGTGCAGGTAATTTTGAGGGGAAACTCTGACTGAAAGAAGGGATGGATGGATGTTAGAGACACTGGGGAGTTGTTTCCAGGGTTTGGCGTTTGGCTGGGTGTGGTGAGAGAGATGGAGAAAGAATAACGTAAGGAAAGGTAAAGCAGGCTGTCCCTCCAGAAAACTGTGGACCCTGACAAGTATAGCTTCAGTGGGGGTAGAGAGGATAGAAACTAAATAGCTTCTCTTTTAATCTTTCTTCTACTGCTGCTACTTAAACAGATTCTCACTTTTCTGAGCATCTATAATTTAGAGCCAGTATTAGGTTAACACTCACTGTTCTCTTTTTGTTTGCGTGTGTGTAATTGTGAAGAAAAAAGCTAGGGGTTTTAAAATCTTTAAATCTTAATCTTCAACAGTGTTTACTGGGCAAAGAAATAAAGATGGAGAGGTTACCATGCAATTATTTTCTCTTCCATTTGGCTATAAATATTATTGAACAACCATCAAACTGAATACAAACCCAGAGAGAGTTATGTTTTTCCTTCCACTGACTATTAATTTGGTAATTAAGAGATGAATTTGGAAAATTTTGCTCGGTAATATATAATTACAATATGGAAGTGCATAATTGATTCTATACTTTAATCTGAAAGAGGCCATTTAGGAGTTAGTTATGGAATGCTTTCCATTTAAGGATGCTCCTCCATAAAGATTCAAAGGATTAAGATTTAAAGATTTAAAACTGCTAGCTAAGTTACACAGGACTTATACTCTGAAATGTTTTCCGTTAGGGAAAAATCGATCTTATAGGACTTGAAATTCTCTTCTAGGTTGCTTTTTTATGCTTTCAAAAACTGTTAGGACTTTATTTTTTCATGTGTAACTTTGTGCTAATGAACTTAAAAATTTATCCATACTATTATAAATGGCTAATATTCACTAAAGTGACACTTTCAAACAAAGAAAAATGAGAAATAATTGCTTCTCAGTTCCTGCTGGTCCCAAATAGTGAGAAAAGGATTAGGTATGAGTCCTGGAAAGGCTTAAGCAGAAAAATGCGGCCTCAACAAAACCAGAAGAAATAGAAAAAGAAAGGTTGATCTCTTCATTTAGAAGAAACTGCAGTCCTGTACCTCCACTGTTCTCTAATGCCGTCAGCCAGGTGGAAGCTGTCCTATACTGGGGCTTGAGAAAATGCAGTTGAATTAGACTGGCGGTGTTAATGCCTGCAGGTACAGAGCTTTGTGACTTTGGTCTAAAAAGATAGGAACTGACTAATCAATTTGGTATGGTAATTAGGTTTTAACTCAGTTGAACTAAATGTGTCTATTTTAACTGCAAATTTGTTGTCCCCATCTACAAAACCCAAGAAGGTGTAAGTGGAGTTCTTATATATGTGAAAATTAAATTTTCTCCCTCCATTTTAAAAAAATAACTCTCATGGAGATTCATATAGGTTTTTTTTTTTTTTTTTTTTTTTTTTTTTTTTATAATTGCATTAGAGAAAGCTTTGCTGCTTTTTTGGAAATGGTCTTCCCCTCAACGTTTCTATATTTAATCCCTTCATAGCATGCAGTTTATCTTTAACTTTGCTTGTAAGAAGTCACTTATATTTTTCTTAAGATACTGAGACTTACCAGATCATAAAGATTCATAGAAAGCTGTTTGTCAGCTTTTAAAGTCCTGGCTTTGCTTTTGGGAACTCTGTTTTTTTTCTATTTCTCATTAACAGACTGATAAGGAAGATATCTTATGATAACCATGGTGGGAAATTTTCTTCTTCTTCTTTTTTTTTTTTCCAGTTATTTGAAATTGCACCAATAATCTTGTAAAAATTTTAATTACCTTAGCGCCATCTTGTGGACCAATTATCTATTTGTAGGGGTCAAACCTATTAAATGTGATAAATGATACAGATTTTTCTGTCTTTTTTGTTATGATAAAGACCTTAAAGTTCTTTCAATAAAATGTTATATTTTATTCTTGTTGTCTACTGTATTACTCAAAAATTCTAAATATTCCATAGTTATTTTTAGGAGGCAATCCAAAGGTTAACCTGATAAATCTGAGATTATTGTAATAAATAATCCAAACCAAGACCAGCCAGTAGAAACAGATGGTGCTTCTGGAAGAACTTGAAAATTTTCCACTCTTAAATGGACATAAACCTTCTGCCTGGAACTGTGTAACTACATGGACTTAGAGCATGCCTGTAAATCTATGTGGTTACCTTTTTTTTTTTTTTTTTTTGTGGTCTCCAGTCACATTCTTTTAATTTGATGCTTCTCAAGGTATGGAAAGCAGAGGCTAACTCAAAACACAAGAGAACAAGTTCTGGTTATTCTCAGTTTGTAGTGCTATCTTTCTTTCCTCTTCCTGTGATTGCTTCCTGCTTCTCTGTTTTACATGTGAGACTGTGTATTCCAGTAAAAGGACAAAAGACAATTTAGCAAGCTTTTATTATATCTAAGCCTGGGTTTAACTCCCTCAATAACTGAATCGGCATATAATCCCATGGATTTCTTAAGGTAGTGAGTTCAGTGTAGGTGGATTGAATAACTTTTTTTTTTTTCCTGCATCTTTTCAAATGATTAGCAACACTTCTGTGGACAACTGTATTTGAAAGGTAACAACTGGCTGAGATGAATAATCTGAAGGGAAAATAAATATCCCCTCAAAAAAAAAAAAGAAAAAAAGAAAAAGTAAATAAAGTGAATGTATGTGATAATAATCTGTTTTTAGCCATCTATTCAGGCTGATAGGTTGATTTCTTTTGACTGGATTTTGGCATGTAGATATAGATACAGATATATAGGTATATGAATTTTGTATATATATAAAAAACTGTGAACTTAAAATGTGGTTGGTGAAGATGGCGAAGTCCGAATGATTTTTTACAGGGGATAAACCATTGGTTCATAAAAATTATATTAAAGAACCATATGAAGTAATACTGGACATGTAGTTGTCACCTAATTTATTGGTTTCAATTTTATTCTTAATTTTTTGTAACTTGCCATTTTTTATTTCTTTATATTTGAACAAATCATTTTATAATGAAATGGAATTACTTACACAGATGGATTTTGTGAATATTTGTGTCCTAGCAACATGCTGACATTAAAAAATATAGTGGGGTTCACCAAATTCTGATCAAGATGTGCAGAAACTGGATCACTCACACATGGCAGGTGGGAATATAAAATGGTACAACCATTTTGTAAAAGAGTTTGTCCATCTCCAAAAAAACTAAGTATCCCACTATAATATGACTTAGCAATTATATACCTGGGCATTTATCCTAGAGAAATAAAAACTTAGGTTTACACAAGAACCTGCACATGAATCTTTATAGCAACTTTATGTGTCATAGCCCAAAACTAGCAAAAACCCAGATGTCCTTCAACAGGTGAATGGTTAAATATACTGTGGTATAGCCATACTCTGGGTTATTACTCAACAAAAAAAAAAAGAACAAACTACATGCAATAGCTAGCTGAGTCTTTAGAGAATTATTCTGAGTAAAAGAAGCCAGTGCCAAAAGGTTACATACAGGATGACTCCATTTATATGCATTATTGAAATGACAAAATTATAGAAATAAACAGATTAGTAGTTGCCAGGGATTTAGCATGAGAGAAAAACAGAAAAGTGGGTGTGGTTATAAAAAGCAACATGAGGAATCCTTCTTGTAATAGAAATGGCCTGTATATTGACTGTATTAATGTCACTCTCCTGGTTGTGATATTGTACTTAGTTTTGTAAGAAGTTACCACTGGGACACAGGCAGTGAGCAGTATATGAGATCTCTCTATATTATTTCTTAGAACTTCATGTGATATAGAATTATCTCAATATAATAGTTTAACTGAAAACATATAGTAGGGTTTACAAAAGAAAACTCAGAGCTGAATTGATGAATGTACACAGGATTGTATCCTAAACTTTCCCATTTAAATTAAGTCTGTTAACAAATTAAAAATTTGGATCATACTATATAGCATCCTGATTGTGAAAGAGATACAGTTAAAAAAAGAGAGAAAGAATTAAAATTTAATAACTTACTAGAATTAATTTTTTTACTATATCATTGTAATATTTCTATTGTAAAATGACTATATTTCTCTTTGTGAGGACAATAACTAAATTCACTCAGAAAATAGATATTGGTAAAATAATTTTATCTTGTGTGTGTTTTCAACACCATAGTTTAATAATATTACTTTCAACTTTTCAATAAATCCAGATACAATAGAACTGTTCTCTAGTGAACTAGTCACAGTTAGCAGAGCAACATTTTTATATGTTGATAGTATCTATTATCATGCATTTTCAAGTGATGTTACTATGCGGAAGGCCCACACTGATCATTTTTTGATCAGAGTTAGAAGAGGAACAGTTTTCTACATCTGTAGTTTTTTTTTTTTTAATATATTGAGAGAGCCAAGGAGTTCAAACAGGCAGTGTGTTTATACCAAACACACATGTAGAATTGAAAAGTGAAATATTCAACCAATTTTGAGTGAGTTGATCATGCCCTTCTGTGTTTAAGGAAACTGATTTTACCAAATAGTAGACTGGATATTTAAGTTGTGACAAACTAAAACACAATTCTAAGTGAGATTTCAATCTCAGAATTTAAAATGGATCAAAGTATCTTCCTAGCAACTCAGAGGCTCTATGGCATTTACATATTTACTGGTGCATTTCTTGGTGGAACACATAATTTCAGCTGTGAAGCACTGATGGCTACTTCTTATTATGATCCTATAAGCTCAGTTTAATTTCATTTGGGATGTTAGTTGATTTAAGAAAACATTATTTCAACATTATATTGGGGTCTTAAAAATAAAAAGGAGGTACATACTATATGCAAATATTGAGGTAGAATCTAAGGCAAGAGATATCCAGAAATGGGTGGATTAATTAGATAATCTAGATTAAAAATATTTCACTTAATTCACTCACTTATTTACAATGCTTCCCAGCTGGCTCCACCCTTAGCTGATGGAAGGATTTGATCCCTTTAAAATATTTAATCTCTTCTTGATTTATAGGCATCAACTACTTGACAAGTGTTTTTGTTTATTTGTTGTGACCTGTTGACTTTTAGAAGGATTCATCCCTGGGAGGAATGGTAGCTATTTAATCCTGAGCTGTTTTTCTTGTGTCATGTATTTCTTCACAAATAGTATCCCTATGACTCAGATTCGAAGAGAGGGTAGACATTCAGGTATTTCTGTTTTGTATGTCTTACAGGACTTGTAAGATTGAATTAGTTCATATACATGAAGTGCTTGGGATTTTAGTGCCTAACAGGGAGTAAGTGCTATATGTCTTAGCCATTATTAATATTTTATTGTTATTGTCATTATTATTTAGTTGGCTTAATTGTTGGTGAATATTTCCTGCAATGTCCATTATTTTTTACTCACTTTCAAGCACATCATTGCAGTATCAAATAGCTATCAAAATAATACTTTGAATTTTAATTTTAGTCCTAATGCAGGAGGTAATTTTCAAAAAAATACTTTTAAATTGTAAAATGTAACACACGTACAGAATAGTGCACAAAATAAAAATATAGCTTAGTGATTTATTGCAAAATGAACACCCATGTCACCTCTTGAGGTCAATAAATAGTATGTTGTCAATTCCAAAGAAATCGCCTGCTACAACCCCTCCCCTCTCAATCCATGCTCCCTCTATTCCTCCTAAAATTAATACCCTAATATTATAATCATTTGCTTTTCCTTATAGATGAACTCAACTGCCTTTTGATAATCCTCATAATTTAGTTTTGTCTCTTTGAAAAACTTTATGTAAATTAAGTTGACATAAATTTCTTTGCTTCTGATTTCATCTCGATAGATTTGTTTGTAAGAATCACTCATGTTATTGTCCGAATGTAGTTAGTTTATTTTCATTGCTGCATAGAATTCCATTGCATGATATACTATAATTTGTCATTTCCCATTATTTGGCATTTGTGCTGTTTCCAGGTTTTTGATATGAGCAGTGTTGCCACAAACATTCTTGAACATATCTCCTGAAGCACGTATACATATATTATTGTTGGTTGTATATCTAGGAGTAGAAATTGTGGGTCCCAGGATCTACACATCTTTAGATTTAAAAGATAGTTCTAAAATGTCTTCTATGTTATTTCTACTAATATTAATCCTGCCATCAGTGTTAGAATTCCCACCGTTCCACATACTTTCAAATACAGGTATTATGGGACGTTTTCATTCTGGTGGGGACATGTGGTATCTCACCGTGGCTATAATTTCCATTCCTCTTCTTACTTATGAAGTTGAACACCTTTCATATATATGGGCTATTTAGATATCCTCTTTTGTGAAGAAGTTGTTTAAGTCTCCTGCCCATGACTATTTTGTTCACTTTTTGTCATTGATTTGTGGTGGATCTGCATCTGTAGCTGGTTATAAGTATTGTAGCTATCTTCCCCAGTTTGTGCGTTGCTTTTTCACTCTCTTCAAGGTGTCTTGAAAAATAGAAGTTTTGAACTTTTAATGCAGTCCAATTTATGAATCCTTTCTTTCATAATCTTTTATGATGGGGCTAGATTTAATATAGTCTAATTTATTGATTTTTCTATTCGATCACAGTAGTATTTCCCTACCCAAGATCAAAAATATAGTCTCTAATATTATCTTCCAGAAGTTAGTAAAATTTGCTCCTTGTATTTTTGTATATAGTTTGAGGTCAAGGTCAATTTTTATTTTTTTCTCCATGTGAGCATCCAATTGTCTCAGCACAAACTGTTGAAAATATCATCCTTTCCTTGCTGCTTTGGAGTGCCATCTTTGTTATAAATTAACTGTACATAAATGAGTGGGTGTTTCTTGGCTCTGTTCTGGTCCATGGGTCTTTTTATTTATCCTTGTGTAGGGGTGCCTGGGTGGCTCAGTGGGTTAAAGCTTCTGCCTTTGGCTCAGGTTATGATCTCAGGGTCCTGGTATTGAGCCCCACATCGGGCTCTCTGCTCAGTGGGGAGCCTGCTTCCTCCCTCTCTCTGCATGCCTCTCTGCCTACTTGTGATCTCTGTCTGTCAAATAAATAAATAAATAATCTTAAAAAAATATATTTATCCTTGTGCCACTACGACTTTGTTTGAATTAGTGTAGTTCTATACAAATCTTGATATTAGGATAATTTTTGCCTTCATTACTTTTATAAACCTTTAGAATCAGCTTGTCAAATGCTACAAAACCGAATAAAACCAAATAAAGCAAAAGCCTGTTAAGATTTTTATCAGGGTTGCAGTGAATCTTTAAAAACTTTCAGGGTGTACTGATTAATGTTTCACATAGGGAGCTTTTCTAAAAATGTTTAAAATGTATTTTACCTTAATTAGTCAGAAACCACACTGTACATTTCAGCCTGTTAAAATTTATTGAAATTTGCTTTATGGCTCAGAAGAAGGTCAATTTTTATGAATCAATTATATGTGCTTAGAAAGGATGCCTACTTTGCACTTACTGATTTCAGTGTTCTGTATCTGTTAATGAGGTCAAACTTATTAACTATATTGTTCAATTTTTCTAAGTTCTTACTGATATTTTGTTTGTTTATTCTAATATTTACTAAGAGATATTTTAGAATCTTCATTTGTGACTGCACATTTGTCTAGTTCTCCTTGTAGTTCTGTCAATTTTGATTTTATATATCATGAGGCTGTGCTGTAATATGTATACAAATTTCGAATTATTTTATTTTCCTAGCATATTTAAATTTTGGAAAACACCAGGGGAAAACTCATTTAAACATAGGTTTCATTATTTATCATTGTAAAGTGTGCTACTTTATCTTTAGTAATACTTTTTATCTTCAAATCTATGGTATTTTGTATTAACACAGTTACTCTGCATTTTTTGCTTAGAGTTGCATGCACATAATTCTTTTACTCTTAACTTTCTGTATCTTCTAGCTTTAGGTGTGTCTATTGTAGCACATAATTAAAAATTCAATCTGACAAAATTTTTCTCTTAATTGGAATGAGTTCCCTTTCTTTCTTCCTTTCTTCCTTTCTCCCTCCCTCCTCCCTCCCTTCCTTCTTTTCTTTCTTTTTTAAGATTTTATTTATTTATTTGAGAGAGAGAGAATGTACACAAGCAGGGGGAGGGGCAGGCAGGAGGGCGAAGCAGTAGGGGGAGGGGCAGGCAGGAGGGCGAAGCACGGAGTTCAATATAGAGCTCAATCCCATGACTTTGGGATTATGAACTGAGCTGAAGGCAGATGCTTAACTGAGCCACCAAGGAGCCCAAATTTATTTTTCATTTAATGTAAATACTCATCTATTTGAGCTTAAATCCAGATATGCTATGTAAGCATTAATCCAAAGAAAGCCCTTTCCTTCTAGCTCTACAAAACTGTTGGAAGTACTGTTCAGCTTCTTAGTCGCTGAATTACCCCTTCTTAATTTGAAGGGAAATAGATAGTTTCAAATACCAAATAAGAAAATAAGTAATTTCAAATACCAAGCTCACCTCCTTGGTCCGCAATCCTCCCCAGATCCTGGCCTGGTGATTCTTCACTGTCTTTTGGTCTTCTGATGCCTTGGAGAGTATTTTTAAAAAATATTTTGTTCAGGTTTTCTAGCAAGTGCTTCTCTAAATTACCTACTTTGTCATTCCTGGGTTGCTACAACCATGTTTTAAAAAGTCTTACATAGAATGTATTTAATTTGGTCATTAGAAACTCTCTGAATGTCAGAGGAAAAATGATACTAAATTGAAATTGTTTTTTAGAGTTTCAGTAATAATAAATTGGCAATATTTTTGTCATGATTCTTTTGTAATTTGAGTGCTATAGTAGCCCTACCCAAAGATCTGAGATAGTCTATACTATGGGTCAGCAATATATTTTAAGGTTATAGTCTAATGACAGATGCAGAAATCAATGTCATAATATAATCTCAGGAACCTACTGAAAATCCAAAGTACATTGTATTTATTCTCAGGATATAACCAACTAATCCCTTATAAATAAAATGTACACTGAGATGTCACATGTTTCACTGTGTGAATTATTACAAGTGGCTCTTTTGTGAGAAGGAGTTCTGTAATTTGAAGCCCCATCTACCTCTCCTGATTATTCCTTTAAAATTTACATTATGAAATTTCCCCAAGCATTTAATTTGTATACATATTTACTGTTACTTGAGTAAGAGACTAATAATTGAATTGGATTTACCAGTTCTGTTTTCCCCTGGTATTTAGCAAAATTTAAATAGTTGTTTTTTTGGGGGGCACCTGGCTGGCTCAGTTGGGAAAGCATGCAGCTCTTGAGCTCAGGTTTTGAGTTCAAGCCCCACATTAGGTGTGGAGATTACTTAAAAAGAAGCAAAAAAAAAAAAAAGATTTTCTTTTTCTCCCCCTTCTAGGATATGTCTTTTCAAATATATAGCTTTAAATGAAGTATTAACATATCTTACTCTGAAAAATGACGCTCAGCTTATGTTTGGGTTCTCCCAAAACACAAAGAATTGTTCAAAATATTTAGAGTAACAAAAACGTAGGCTGAGTGTATATATTTTACATTTTCTTAAAATGCCCAACAGTAACAGGTGCATTTATCAAAACACTTCAGAGTGAAAAACCTTTTGCAATAATCCTGCTTTACTCTGGATGGGTACTTGTGCTATCAGTTTTATCTTATGGGCTCTAGTGAAGATAACTCTTCCATTGGTGGGATAAGTCAAAGTTCTTTTTTAAGCGTGGATTTTGGAGTTGGACCAATCTATCTTTCAATCCAGACTTTGCCATTTGCCAGCTTGATTTTGGGTTCCTTAGCAAAATTTGTTTCCTTATTTGTTAAAATGGAGAAATCTTTGTGTGGCGGGTCCAGAGAACGAAAACACCAAGTCAGAACAACCTTCACGAATTCCAGAATATCAGTTTGAGACTACCTGAGGTTTATGCGTTCTCTCTGTTATAGAGTTGAAATACAGATATGTGTAAAAGGGCTTTGGGTTTACCCTGCATTTTACTTGGATTAAAGGATTAAAGATTTATACATGTTACATATATATATAGTATTTTTCAGAGTTTTCTCACTAACTTAATTTTAAATGGGGCAATATAGTAGGGGGTTGGATCAGAAAAATCTCAAGTAGTTACTAGTTTAGATTAGAGGTCAGCAGATTATATCTTGTAGGCCAGATTTAGCCCTCAACCTGTATTTGTAGTAAAGGTTTATTGAAACCAAACACACCCACTTGTTTAGTATTATCTTGGGCTGCTTTTGTGCTGCTGTGGCAGAGGTGAGTAGTTACGACAGAGACTGAATGGCCTGTGGAGTTTTATTTATTTTTTATTTTTTTAAAGATTTTATTTATTTGACAGAGAGAGAGATCACAAATAGAGAAAGAGAGAGAGAGAGGAGGAGGCAGGCTCCCTGCCTAGCAGAGAGCCTGATGTGGGACTTGATCCCAGAACCCTGAGATCAGGACCTGAGCTGAAGGCAGAGGCTTAACCCACTGAGCCACCCAGGCAGCCCCTGGAGTTTTAAATATTTACTCTCGGGGTGCCTGGGTGGCTCAGTGGGTTAAGCCTCTGCCTTCGGCTCAGGTCATGATCTCAGGGTCCTGGGATAGAGTCCCGAATCGGACTCTCTGCCCAGCAGGGAGCCTGCTTCCCCCTCTCTCTCTGCCTGCCTCTCTGCCTGCTTGTGATCTCTCTCTCTCTCTGTCAATAAATAAATAAAAAATCTTTAAAAAAGAATAAAATATTTACTCTCTGACCCTTTACAGAAGAAGTTTGCTAAGCTTGGTTTAGAAGATAAGAATTGAAGAAAATAGAGCTAGGGCTGGTTCTACACTCTTTTAGTGGATCCCCTACTAATGTATTCCTTTCAGTGCCTGCCCTTTCTTTTTCCTCTCTCAAGCACAAGTATTAAACAAGAATGAACTCTTCTGCCCTGTGCGCCTCCATTTTCCAAGAAAAAAAAAAGAATCTGATCAGTCACTAATACCTTACATGAATTAGTTTATGTGTAATGAACTACTCCTACGAGGAATTTTATTTAAAAAAAATTGCTGGAAGTTTATTCAATAAGATGAATCTTTCAGTATCGGAACATTGGACTTCTTGGCATCTGGGCAGGAACAATTTTTAAGATCTCAAGATCTTCTTGGTACACTCAGGTAGGCAAACTAAGTGCTCCAGTGTGTTTCAAATCATTGCCATAATTTTGTGTGTGTGTGTGTGTGTGTGTGTGCACCTAATGTGTATATATCTCTATCTCTGTAAGCAGATAGTATTTATCTATCTATTTATCTATCCATCTATCTCTTTATTTCACTTCATAGGCTTACTTATGCTTTCCTCAATATTTATTTCCACGTGTCTGGAAACTGATCTGTGTCTTTTGTTATGGAGATTTAGCTAATAACCAAAGACTATGCAGTATAGTAGTCAATAATATATTAATTTGGTTTTGATAACTGCATTATGTTTACATGTTTATAGAGTGTTTATTCAGATCCTAATAAGCAGCAATTTTTAACAAAAGTGTACATTGTTTTAGGCAATATAAATGATACTTCAGTTAACATGTTTAGTACTTAATATGTGCTAGTACTTGCTGTTTCAGGTACTTTTATATGTATATACCTATTCATTTTAACTCTCCCAATAACCCTGGAGGTGAATACTGCTTTGATCAGCCTTTTATTTTACAAATGAGGAAATCGAGTTACAGAGAAGTTAAGTAACTTGCTGCAGACAACATGGCTAAGTGAAGGAATCAGAATTAAATTCTAGAAGTCTGGCTCTGAAGTCCCTGCTCTTAGGCATTGCTCTATATTGCTCAGATATGTATGTTCAAGATGAACATTTGCTAAAAAATTACATCAACGTATTCCTTTGAGTATTCTTCCAAAAATTAAAATAAAATTTAATTTATATAAATTACATAAAATGTGTCAGAAATAATTTGTTTAATAAAGAATATTGCATTTGTGAAATAATTACTGGTCTCCTTTACCCATCCGGTTTTCCTTTCTTTCTTTCTTTCTTTTTTTTTTTTTTTTGATTTATACATGCACCATCTTTTAATGAAATCCAGAAAGGGAAACTAACCCAAAAGTTAGTACACCTTTGCCATGGTTAAGATGAATGGCTTTGGGGTGTTTTCTGTTGAATGGCACTTAGGGATTTATTGCTGCTCTCCTGGCTGCTTCTTTATCTCTCAATGAATGTCCTAAGTTAGAAATGCAAATAGGTACCCTAGAGTCATCTGTTGAGTCATATGCTGAGCTTTCTCAATATTGTCCTTTAGCTGAAAATAATATTGAGTGTTGTGTAAGGATGCAACATGGTGTAGAAGAAAAAAATTGGATTTGACATCCCAAAACCTGGGTTCAAAAGCAGATTCCATCAATTACTAGCTTTATAACTTTGGGAAAATTACTCAACATTTAAGTTTCAGTCAACATACTGGGAAATAGGGATTAAAAAAATGATATCTATATCATATGATTATTTCTGTGGATTAAGTGAGATGGCAAGTCAAAGTGTATCCTAGATATTAATTAAACTTTAAATTATATTTTATTCTGCTTTTAAGATCTTGATGAGGAGGACACATACATATCAAATGGATTTGTGTTTGTGAATTACAAACTATATAACTCCTCATTATTCTTGCATCACTTTATTTAAATATATATTTTACTTGGCAGTATCATGCCACACCTGTCAAAAAATGACAGCAATGAGAAAAACCTAACCACTTCCAAGATGAGTTTTGTTCAGAGTAATACTTAGACCTCAGGTTCTATAATATGCAGATGGAAGCCTGTTACACATATTTTTTCCTTTACTTCTCATTGACAACGAGGAAACCTGTCACTGCATCAAGACAGTCATGTGTAGTGTTGTCTTTATCTCCTATGAAACTTGTGTGACACAAATGGAAGCTATTTTAGATGTATCATGTGTTGGGTACTTTTGTATCCAAAGAGATAAGGATTATTTACAGACTTGTAAGTGCTTATTTTTAATCAGAAAATATATTCTTTGTTGCAATTAAATTAATAAAGTGGCAAATCTATAAGAAAACATTCTAGATGACTACACTACTTGCTTTCTATGTTGTGTGTGTTCAAGGGTATTTGGCTTAGTGAGTAGCAGGAGGTTAGGAATGATTTCATTTTGAACTGTGGTTGTGAAAATATGGAAAGAAGATCAATGTCTAATGACCACCACAGATTTATGGACCAAAGACTTGACATAAAATATTCTGAAGTGATATTCTTATAACTGCTAACTCTGACATGACTAATGAAGTCATGGAAATGTATCTCTCTGTCTCTCTGTCTCGTTTTTCTGTATGATAAGCAGAGAGTAAATAGAGGTTATAACTACTCACTCAGAAAAGAGCCTTTCTAGAATCCGCCACATAGTCTCTTTGGAGTTCTGACACTGTAGAGCTTCTGCTGTTGTTAATTCATGAGGTTGCCATGAAAAAAAAAAAATAATGCCTGGTTATTGATGCAACAGTGCAACTTGACTTCAGGGAATTTTTGTTGTTTGACAGAAACAGGGCATTTGTCACTAATAATATTTGTAATGGCTTAACATGCCAGTCGCAAGGTGTTAAAAGCTAAATGGGCCATAGATAGTTCCCTTGCAGGAGGGCTATGATTGTGTCTATGGCTAAAATCTCTTCAAGAAACAGGTACATCCCAGAGAGGCTAAAACATTACCCTTATCATCTTTTGCTGGGAGCTATGGTAATTTGTAAAATTGTCTTTTTCAGAAATTTGTTTGCATCCAGAAATGGGGAAAGGGCTATGTGCTGTTGAACCCCAATTAGTCATTAAATTCCTTGTAATCAGAAGATGAAGAAGTCTGAAATGCCTCCTCTTAGAATTAGCCAAAATAATGAAAGTCTAATAGATAAAGTTCAGAGCTGTAATCTTTGCCTTAAGGATGGCTCCACATAAAAATGAGATCATCTTGGCTCATGTTAGATAGTAATTCAATTCCCAGCCTTGGATATTTGAGATATTCCGTGTGTATTCTCTGTTTTTAAAGTACTAAAGTGTTTTTTTTTTTTTAAATGATGTATATTGTTTTTACAGGTATTCCAGCCAGGCAATTCTTTGGCTTTCCATAAATTTAAAGGGGCCATATAACAGCTTAACACATTTAATAAACAGACTTTATATGGAAATAATTTTATGATTTGCAGCAACTTAAAGTTTATCTTAAAAAGTTCTGTTTTAGGTTTGCAAAGCAAACGAATCATTCGATGATTTAAGACCCCATGGTAATGATGATTTAAATAAAAACTTTAATGTAAACCTTCTGCTCCAATATTCATTCACTTTTCCTTCAAGCTAAGAGGGAAATATGGATTACGTACCGGGGACAGTGTTTAATAAGACAAAACATTTTTTAAAAAATTATTTTGCTTACATTTGTAAAAGTGACAACTTAAGAGGATTCTCCTATAACTGACAAAAGAATAGAGCGGCTAGTCAAACAGCTTTTAATGGGCTGTGCCATCCTGAGTCTGCGGCTAGTCAAACAGCTTTTAATGGGCTGTGCCATCCTGAGTCTGCATTTATATCTTACAGGTCCGCGTTTGTTTGGGTCCAGGTTTTTGTATATCTTCTTCTTAAGTTTATTTATATAATGTGTTCCTCCTGGTGCCCTGGGTCATTTATTACACCTATTAACTTCTTTCTGCAGAGATTCTGCCAGAATTCCTTAACAACTGTCCTCCAGTCTGTTTCTTCTCTCTTTAAATTTAAGATCAAGGAGTTGCTGGCACAGTGTGTTTTGAGCCTGCTTTGTTGTTGACCTGATTCTTTTTCTGTACAAAAATAGAAGTACTTGAAATTCACCAAACTGGTACATTTGTGTGTGTGTGTGTGTGTGTGTGTGTGTGTGTTGAAACACCTTTCAGAAATACAAAACTCTCAAGAACTAATTTTTTAAGCCTTACATTCAATGCTATTTGAAACAGACTTTTAGTATTAAATTCAGATGCTTCATTGATTTCTAAGTATAGTCTTTCATTTTATATACTTTATATTTTGCTCATGGGTTGAAATGAACATTCTTTTTTTTTTAATTTTATTTTTTTTAAAAGATTTTATTTATTTATTTGACAGACAGATCACAAGTAGGCAGAGAGGCAGGCAGAGAGAAAGGAGGAAGCAGACTCCCTGCGGAGCAGAAAGCCTGATGTGGGGCTCGATCCCAGGACTCTGAGATCATGACCTGAGCCAAAGGCAGAGGCTTTAACCCGCTGTGCCACCCAGGCACCCTGAAACAAACATTCTTGTGCTATCATAGTTTTGCTTTTCTTGAGAAAACGTAGACTAGGAAATCTTCACTTTAACCCTTCTTTGGCAGTGAGGATGTGCAGCTTATTTATTAGAATCCCTGTTTGTTCAAACCTCTTTTGTTCCTAATACAATCTCAAAATTATTATTTAATCACATTCTTTAGGATCATTTTATTAAAATGTAATTTAGAACACAATTGGACTATACAGTAGACTGTGAAATATTGGAGGCAATTTAAAAATTACAGCTCTGTGACACCAAATTAACTTGTTGGAAAAGGAAGCACTTTTTAACAATTTAAAATTATTTCACTAAATTTAATTAATGCTGTTTTAAGAAAGTTATGTCAAGTCATTTAAAATGAAATGGCCAAACCAATATGAATTTTTATAGACTCAGCCACATTTTGAAACTTTTAAGTATTAAAATTATAATTTGTTGGTCTTTAACACAGTACCCTGCAAGGATGCTGTTTAAAAGGGCTATATACATACTTTGTTTTGTCTCTAGGACAGTCTGTGTGCATAATTTATTTGAGGGAATTTAATAAAAATCAACACTCCAATGGTCAAACTTAGTAAAACAGCTATATGCTAAATAGAACTGGAACGTTTTCAGCCAGGTATTCTGTGTAATTGGGGATGGTTTGTGTTGGATCTTCTTTTTTACAGAAAAAGTGTTCAGTTATCAGTGTAATCTGTTCTTTTAATAAGTATTCCCTGCAAATTTTCATTGATGTGTAAAAGTTAATGACTAAAAACGAGACACTTACGGAGACGTACTGCAGCAATATATTTTTTTTTTGGTAGTTTTGATTCTTTTTTTTTTTAATTTTTTATTTTTTCAGCATAACAGTATTCATTATTTTTGCACCACACCCAGTGCTCCATGCAATCCGTGCCCTCTACAATACCCACCACCTGGTGCCCCCAACCTCCCACCCCCCACCTCTTCAAAATTCTCAGATCGTTTTTCAGAGTCCATAGTCTCTCATGGTTCACCTCCCCTTCCAATTTCCCTCAACTCCCTTCTCCTCTCTATTTTATATGCAACTTTAGATTCTCTTACGTGAGGGGTACTTCCTGATGTCCTGCATTGGTTCACATACCTCACCCAAGGAATATACTATGGGTTTCTTCTAACTTAGAATTTCATGAATACAACAAAGCAGTTTATTGAGGAAAAACTGAACTTGCACTGTGGATTGTATACCACATACATAAAGACTGTAGGAATCATGTACATACATTAAGTGTACTCTTCTCCAAACTTCTAGCTTTCAGTGTGGGCGGGGCTGGGTTGGCTACAATAATGGGCATGTGAAAAAAGATGCAAAACTGAAAATAAAAGACTACTAGTTTATAGAAACTATTGATTATCCACCAAAATTTGTTCTTTCCTTCTCTAATAATGGAATTATAGCTAAGGTAAACTAAGGACTACACAACACTAGCTAAATTAAAAACTGTATCTTTTTTTTTTTTTTCTCAGAGCTAGACATGTCCATGTGTTTAAATTCTTACATGTCTTTAACACGTTAGGTGTGACACTTCTGAGCTTGGGTCTTACAACAATTGTCCTTTAGATGAAAGACAGATGTGTCTGCAGCCCTGCTTCATCCAGGCAAAAGGGGAAAATGCTCTAGGGCATCGTGGGGTACCAAGGTGGAAGAAACTTGGTTCATAGACCATGTGAATTAGAGACCTGACATACTATAATTATAGACCTAGTTATTTCATCAGCATAAGCTTCACTCTAACCTTTGGCTCTGAGTACCAGCAGCTTAATTATTAGAATCCCTATTTGTTCAAGTCTTTCTCTTTCCTAAGCAGATCTTGGGGTGGCTCACAAACTCTCCTCAGGAGCTGTTGCAATTCTCCTCTGCAGCTTCCTGAGCCAATCTTTTTGCACTGGCTTTAGTTCTGATGTCCTGCCAGGTCTCCCATTTATAGGACCTTCATATAGCCTTGAAGCCTGGGGATAGTGCAGTGATATCTCTCCTGCAAGCCAGAGGAGTCCTCATTTCTGTTCCAACCATCACAATTTCTGTGTTTGCTAAATAGGCTCCTTTCCCAACATGGTTCCAGTGATTTTAATAGGCATCCCCACACACATCTCTCCCTCAAGGGTCAGACATGTTAGAAATCTTGTATTGGACTCACACATTCTATTTTATAGTTAAGTTGGGACCTGTTGCCTGGGGAAAAGTGATGGTTCCATGTCCCTTCTTACTGTCAACTAATGCCCCAATATGAGGCTTCAGCAGAGTAGCTTCTCTACTATCCTCAGGATTTATGTAGATGAATAAACCCATAGTGATGGGTTTGTTTTGTTTTGTTTTTACTACTTTAGTAGTAAAACTCACTCTAAGGCAAGAACATCTTTCTATGTAATGAGTAATACTTCCAACGTACTAATACTATTTTTTTCTTGAAGAAATTATATGTTGTGTTCTTATATATTTTAAAATTAAACAAATAAATGACTCTTTCTCAGCCACCTGAATGATAAACTTCTCTTTGTAGTGTCTTGGAGGAATCATGATGCAGCTAAAAGAAAATCAAACTTCAAAGTTAAGATGTAGGGACTAGTCCCAGTCCTTCCATTTACTTACTGTTTGACTTTAAGCAAGTCTGTTAATATTTATTAGTTTTGGTCTTCACCTCTCAAATTGCTATTAATAATATGTATTACCCAGAATAGATATACATCATGAGATCACAACCTAAATTCTGACTTGGATTTAGAATTAGATCTCTTCAGCCACATGTCTATTTCTTTCTTTCCTTCTTTTTTTAAGATTTAATTTTTTTAAAGTAATCTCTATACCCAATGTAGAGGCAAACCCACAACCCCAAGACCAAGAGTTGCACCCTCCATTGACTGAGCCAGCCAAGTGCCCCCACACATTTTTTTCTAGATCATTTGGTTTAAAGACTAAGTGATTTTTTTAATGTGTAGAATAAAATTATGTTTAGTAAATAGTTATTGTATTGCCATTGAATTTTTGTCTAAATGAGGGTCATTACTAAATGACTTACTAAACCCTGTTGAATTATATATAGATTCCAGAAAAGGAAATTGTTCTTAATTTTAGGAATTTTTACTTCCACATTTATTTGCCATTTTCCGTGCTTAATCAACTGAGCCACCCAAGCACCCCTTGCCAATTTAATTTCTCTCTGTCTCTCCCTCATCCCATCTCTCTCTGTGTATATATATGTATATTTAATGCATATTTCCACAGAAAAAAATGTTGATTTTTGAGATTCTGCTCTGGATTTTCATTGGGTTTATTGTAGTATGTTTTTGTGTAGCTCTGCTTTTATATGGCACATGATTTCTGATTCCTAATCTTACATCAGGAGCTTTACAGGTTCTGTTAGGTTCATTAGAAATGGGTGTGGGGGGGGAATGATTCAAGGTACAGGATTTCTCATTTTGCAATGTAGACTTTTTTCTTTTTCAGAAGCCATGTAGCTGAGCTACTGACCAAGATGAGTTCATTTACCTTTCTTAACTTGAATCTACTCTGCTGTTCTCTTGGGAGGATAAGTCCTAAGAACATATTATACTAAGAAGTTTAGCAGGAAGGGAGTTGGCATTAAATACTTCTGTGAAGATCACATTGGAATCAATGATCTAATCCTGGTGGAAGTGAGTTATTGACTTCTTAATGTGTAAGGGAGGCATTGGTTCCTGAAGTTTGGTGCACTTTGCTTTTCCTCCAGGGAGCAAGGATCTGCTAAAGCCTTAAGGAATGTAAGGAGTTACCTCTTGTGGGAGGAGGAAGTTGGCTCTTTGAAAGTCACAAAGCAGTTCAACATTCTTTCCTTCTGTGTTTTCAGTATTCAACCTTAATATTTACGGTGTCATTCATAAAGGTAGCATTCATTTTATATATATTGGCCCTTATTTGAAGGCTAACAAGTAACCCAGTAGATGAAAGAAGAGAAATCTGGTCATAAGTTGTCTATAAACTTAGATGACCTGTGGGGAAACAAAGCTTGTTTGTCTTCCTCAGCTTAACAATAACATATCAAAACCATTAATTATTTTTCCAGGTGAAAAATGACTTTCTTTTCTAATTTGTTAGAGAATATTCAACTACATAGAAAATTCAAACAACTCAGATTAATTTTTGGGGGCAAACATGCACAAAAGTGATATAACTGTATGTATAAATAAATATATGTGTATCTTTACGTATATGCCCATACTATACATCAACGGTTCATAATTGGGGACTATGCTCCTTTTATCTAACCAATTGAGAATTGTTGACTCAGTGAGCCACTTTTAATTGTGGATTGTGTAAAATCTCTCATGATAGGGCGCCTGGGTGGCTCAGTGGGTTAAGCCGCTGCCTTCGGCTCAGGTCATGATCTCAGGGTCCTGGGATCGAGTCCCGCATCGGGCTCTCTGCTCGGCAGGGAGCCTGCTTCCCTCTCTCTCTCTCTGCCTGCCTCTCTGTCTACTTGTGATCTCTCTCTATCAAATCAATAAATAAAATCTTTAAAAAAAATCTCTCATGATATATGACAGCAAAATAAGAAAAGCATTTTCTATATCCTGCTTTGTTATTAGAATTTGTACTCAGTGTTCTTCAGAACTCTCCATGTTTGAATAGATCATCCTTTTAAGGCCATATATTTGTTGATTATATGGCTATCCTTTAATTTATTTAACTACTATTCCACTGAACATTGTGGTTGTTTCCTTCCTCTTTTTATTAATAATGTCTTGGAGAACATTTTTGTTTATACATCTGTTTGATTATTTCTTGGGATATACTGTTAGAGGAAGGGTGTCAGGGACACAGATAACATTTAACATCAATGTATATAGTTAGAGTGTGTTCCAGAAAGGTATCTGTTGACACTCCCATCACCAATTTATGAATGTCCAGAGGGCTGAAAATCTTTAAGATCATTTTCAGCTGACTAGGTGGAAAGTAGTAAATCATTGTTTACTTTTGCATTTTGTATTAATAATGAAGGTGTGCAGTTGGTTAGGATTCCAGCTTCTGGAGTCTGACTATGAGAGTTCAAATCCTAGCTTCATAACTTTACCCGCATTTTGACCTGTGCCAGTTATTTAATCTTTCAGTGTCTTGGGTGACTCATCTGAAAAATGGTGGTAATAATACTACTAACCTTGTAGGGTTGTTTTGAGGATTAAATGAATTAATAGACCAAAAGTTCTTACAACATTTCTTGGTAAACTTACTCTCAATAAATTTTAGTTATTCGTATATTTTCATGTTACCTGATATTTTACTTTTCTATTCTTTAATTTATATTCAAGTTATTTGGTATACTGTTATGATGTTCATCTTTTATTTCTTGATAGAGCTTTATTTATTTTTTGATTTAATTTTATTTTTTTTAAAGATTTTATTTATTTATTTGACAGAGAGATTACAAGTAGGCAGAGAGGCAGGCAGAGAGAGAGAGAGAAGGAAACAGGCTCCCTGCTGAGCAGAGAGCCAGATGTGGGACTCCATCCCAGGACCCTGAGATCATGACCTGACCTGAAGGCAGAGGCTTACCCCACTGAGCCACCCAGGTGCCCGATAGAGCTTTTTTTTTTTTTTTTTTTTAATATTGCAGATATTAACTATTTGTCTGTCATATATGCTACAAATATTTTGTTTTTTTTTTTTGTTTGTTTGTTTGGCAAGAAAATTTACTCATCTTTTAAGATTTCTGGCTGAAAAAGCCTTCCTCATCCTAAAGATTATTAAAAAAAATTCACCTATGTTGTCTTCAAGGAATTTAGTGGTTTTATTTATTTTTACATTTAAGTTTCTGACTTAGCTTGAATGGAATTTGATAGCAGTAATGGAGAAAAGTATGCAACCATAGCTTAACTTTTTCAGGATGATAAAGTAATCGGTTTGAGCACTATAAGGACACACAAAATACCAATCTTCCTTTGTCAAGCAAAATCTAAATTTATCTTTTGGGAGATCTTTTTCATTATTTGAAGGAGAAATTTAATTTTCTTCTGTTCTCACTCTTATTTTATGTTTCTCTTCTTTCTGGAAAACCTCTGCTCTTGGGACTTCTATGAAAGCTTAAAGAATTTTTTCCCCCAGAGTCAGTTATTCCCACCATATCAGGACTTCACATTGAGAAAATTGATTTTAAATGTATATTTTTTATAAGATTAAAATATTTTCACAAAGCAATTCCTACTATGAACATTATTTTGACTAACACTGAAAATAATTGCCAATGAAGATGAATGGATTTTACTGTTAATTCAAGATCTCTTTGTAATTTGACTCTGCTGTGCCTTGGCCAGAGTGATGATTACATCAATTAATCAACATATTTAATAATGTCCATAAATTATAAAAGTATCCATATCAGTGAATTTGAATGACCTACTTATTATGAACAAAACACAGATATTGTATATAAGTGCATTGGACATCCCTTGTGTGCCACTCTAGGTCCATGTAGCCTCGTCTTTCATTCCAGTCATGGTTTCAGGGAACAGTTGTGCATAGACTTTGCTGTGCTTTGTGTATTTGTAACCAGTAGTGCCTTGCCTCAACTCATATGTACCATCTCTGATGCTTACATCCTGGCGTGCTTGAACACACATGAGCAACCTGGAAGTGTGGAAGTTTGTGACTTATAGGGTAAATCTTGACCGATGTGGGATGTATATTGACAGAAAAATGCTTCACTCTTTCATTTTTCCAGCAGATGCTTTGGAGGTACAGTACATTCTGTAAGTCTTTTCAGAAGGTCCCAGAGATCTAGCACCTGCTTATACCCAGTAGTGTCTGAATCCTTGTTGCAACTCTGTATTGACTATGCACTAATTTCTATGCACTTTTGTCCATTCTTGCCTTTCTTGTTCCTCACTTCTGCTCCTGGGACTATAATCTCTAATAAACCACTCATGCATCAGATTTCTCTCAGACTCTGCTTTTGGCATTTTCTTAGGAGGAGAAATTACATTAGAAAGAATATTTTGAAAAAATTACTAATAATCATTTGCATTATGGTGGTTTCCATGAATTATTTTATTTTAGCTTAAACTACAGAAAACTTAATTACTAGTGAATATGACTTTGAAATGTAAAAATCTGCAGAAAATAACCACAGGCTATTCATTTTTAGTTGTTTTCTTTTAAAAACAGTATCTGGTCTTCTATTCTTCCTATAGTGGCATTAAATATATTTTAATTAGACAAAAATCACCCTTCAGTTAAGTGAGCAAAAGACGTAGAAAATTGACTGGTATGCTTATCATTTAATTTATTTGAGACAATACAAATGCATTACTTGTTTACTTAGACTCTCATTTAAAATTTAGGCTTGATTTAATCATTGCTGTTTAATCTAAAGAGTTATTGCTCTTGTGCAAGTGAAAACACAAAGAATCAAATCCTAGGATTCATTCCTGTACTCAGAATAAGCCATGGCTTTAGTATAATAATTATAATAAATATTTTAAAAATTTAAATATAGGAAAGACATTGCATTCAAGTCCACAAACCAGTAATTGATATTGAATTGAAAATTGTAAAGCACTGTATTAATTTAAAATTTTACCAGGTATGTAATATTGTAAATGTGTTTCTAAATTAGAACTCGTACATGTTTTATGGATTAAGAATATCTCCCCTAATCTTTGGCCACTAGATGTCATGGCAACTCCGTATAAGAAGCCCAGGGTGGGGGAGGGGTTGACAACTGATTTATCCATCTTAAGAGCAGCGGATCTGTTGCTCTGTTGTCATTCTTTATCTTATAAAGCCAGACATTTTACAAAATGCAGGATTATATTCAGCCAATATAAAAATCCAGCCAGTTTTAGATCTTTTTATGTGCGTGTTGATAAGGAAAATGATTGAAATTCAACCATTTAAAAGAAATTCTGCTTTTAGATAGTTGTCATTATTCTGTACTTACTCTAACTCCATTAAAAGAGAAACAAAACAGCACTGTGACCATGAAAAAGGAAAGCAAAAGGAAGTTTCTAAAAACCAGTTGGTTATAGCAAGACATGCTGGCTATGACATGGGGTAAAACTGGGCATAGCTCTTGGGCAGTACATGTATGATTGCACAGGCAAATACAGCAAGAGATGCTAGTTCAAAACATGGGTTTTGGAGTCCCCAAAGTCTGGGTTTTGAAATGGATCTTCCCTTTAATATTAGTGTGATGTTTTATTTCCTCATCTACGGAAGGAGGGTTGATAATTGTTGCCTCAAAAGGTTGTTTTAAGTTTCACATGGGATTGTGATTATAAAGTTTTTAGCAGTGTCCTACACATTGTAAACATTCAATAAATGGCTCCTCTCATTATGAAGATGGAATTTCATACCTAATATTTTAAAACGAAAAGCCCGAAAAGCCCGGTACTTCAAATGCAAAGAGAGGATAAGCTTCAGTCAGTTTTCTAGGCAAGGGATAGCTCTTAAATGGAGTATAATATAAACAACTCCTCCTAAAGTAAAGCTCTCATGGATGTGAAATAGAATCTGCCATGACTGTGGCCATGGAAAGGAGTTTCTCCTTGGAGTGACCTTACTAATATTTGCAGCCACAAGTCCCCCCCTTTTAAAATGATGTTTTCTTATAGCGATGACAAAGATTCTTGCTTTTCCATCTCCTTACATTCCACCTGGGGCCTGGAAGTCTGAGTTAGATGCTCTTCTTTGTGCTGGTTCCACCTGTTTCCACTCATCCTGACAGTGGAGCGTTTAATGTGGAAAGGCCAGCAGGGCATAATCCCAAAACTAAGTCTTACATTCCAGAGGATCTGAAAACCAGTGATGATCCCATGACACCTTTTTAATATGCATGGAATAATGTGCTATTGTGGGTGTCACGACAAAAGAAATCTGTCTTTAAATGGGGCTCTTCCAAATGCTGATGTATATGATACCTGGAAAATAACACATTTATTTGTGCTTATTTGGATAATGATCGGAAATAGACTTCAATATTCTGAAAGCGTTTCAGCACATAATATTAACAGGGCAGTATTTCAGAGGGATGAAAGGGGAAAACAAGAGGACTGGTGTGGTGTGATTCTGGTAGGAAGAGCAAGATCAAGAAAAAGTGTGGGGAGAGAGGCTTCACTATCCATTTGTATGGCTTTGCTGGCTTCAGTAGGATTTAATGGTTTGTTCTTCTACTCGATACAGCTTTCAGCAAACTTTGGTGTAAAATCTGAACAAAGGGACTGAAGATGAGATTAAAAAAAAAAAAAGGAAAGTCTAGTGAATAAAAGGATTTACTTCAATAACTCCCCAAATCCTACCACAAGTGAAACGATCATTTCAAATACTGTAAGGCAGAAAATGAATCAGCCATAGTACTAACGATTACAGTATGAGACAATGATTCATATGAAAGGCAGCATAATTACTGTGAATATCAGATTGGATTTCAAAATGAGGAAAGAAGATTTTAGTACTTTCTTGGCTAAGGATAAACATAATTGATTTATGAATAATATAAAGGTCCAGCTTATCTGGCAAATATATTGTATTTCATGTAGAAATGAGCTTAAAGGCATTTTTTGCATTTCTATGTGAAACCCAATATTCACGTGCCAAGGAAGTGAGGAAGAATAGTGGCAGGAGCCTCGGATAGATGAAGAACCTCAGCCTCAGGCATGCCAGAGCACAGCCCATCTGCTGCGTGGCAGTGGCAAGATCAATGGTGCGCAGTGGTTGGCAGTGGTTTATTTATTCACTTATCTAGTTATTTACAATAAAAATTTGATGTAGGAGAAAGAATGAGCACACTCCCTCCCCAGGCTATTCTGGGAAAATTTCTTCAGGGAAATTGCTTCACAGGGAACCAGTGTGCTCTAGTTCAGAGTGTGCCGCAGACACCCTTCTAAAGTCACTGTCACACTAGGGGTTTCCTACCAATAATGAGTATAGAGGGTGGAAGAAATCACGTTTAGAAACATTTTATAAGGGTGCTGGGTGGCTTATTTGGTTAAGCGGCTGCCCTCGGCTCAGGTCAGGATCTCTGCGTCCTGGGGATCAGAGTCCTGGGGATCCAGCCCGGCTTCAGACTCTCTGCTCAGCGGGGAGTCTGCTTCTCCCTCTCCCTCTGTGCTCTCTCTTTCTTTCACTCTCACTCTCTCTTAAGTAAATAAATAAAATCTTAAAAAAAAAATAAAAGGAAACATTTTATAAATAAAATGGACAGGTCCTGTTAGATTTTTGAATAGTTTGCACTTCAGTAGCTATGGTCTCTTGGTTAAGGAGAATTTATTTACTGCTCTGTTTATTTGAAGTAGGGTGGGGTAGGGTTCAGATCAGAGACCTCCTTAGACTTTCTGGGTTTGAATTCAGTTTCTGACAAATACAAGTTGTGTGACTTTGGGCAAATTATTTAAACTCTCTATACCTCCATTTCCTTATCTGTAAAATGGTTAGCACCTACCTAATAGGTTTGTTATGTTGATTAAATTAATATTTGCAAAGTGGCTGGGAGAGTGCTTTGTATTTGCTAAACGATTATACATTTGATCTCTTCAATAACCTTATGATGAAAGAAAAACATACAGGATAAGAGAAGTTTTTGCAGTTGCAAAGGGTCTTAGAGATCTTATAGTTCAAATCCCTCGTTTTAAAGGTTTTTTAAAAAGTGCCTAAAGTTTTATTACTTAATAAAGTAATATAACTAGTATCTAAATATAGGATTCTTAATTTCCTGGATGATTTTCCCCCCCACTTCATCACTTCAAGTTTTCCTACAAAGAAATGTAAGGAGGAAGAGTTCTTAAATAATGTTTTAGTTTAAGAAAATGCTTACTGTGACAAATGCAGTAGAAATATTAGGAATTGGAGTTGCATAAATTATACTAAGGGATATTGATTTTATAAAGTATCTGCTACAATTAGGTCTAACTACACATAACAGCACAAACCCCAAATTTCTTAAATAGGATAGAGATTTATTTTCTCCATATGAAAATAAAACAGAGAAAAGAGTGGAGGGCTTTTATGGTGGTTCTATGGTCTTTATTTATTTATTTAAAAAAAAAAAGATTATTTATTTATTTGACACAGAGAGAGAAAGACCACAAGTAGGCAGAGACACAGGCAGAGAGAAGAAGGGAAGCAGGCTTCCTGCTGAGCAGAGAGCCCAATGCGGGGCTCAATCCCAGGGCCCTGGGATCATGACCTGAGCTGAAGGCAGAGGCTTTAACCCACTGAGCCACCCAGGCGCCCTGGTTCTATGGTCTTTAGAGACCAGGGCTCTTTCTGCCATCCTATTCCACTGTCCAGTGGATGGCTTTTGTTCTCAAAGTCACCTCTTGGTCCAAGATGGCTGTTGGAACTCCTGCCCTCATGGCTGCTGCCCAGAATGCAGGAAGGAGGAAGGGAGAAAGGACAAGAGAGTATTTTCTAAGTGAGTTAATCTTCTTTTTGCAGTCTTCTAGGAAGTTCCACACCATCTTCCACTTGTATCTCACATCCAGAACTTTTTGTCACATGACAGATATGCTTAGCTACAAGGGAGACTGCAAAAGTGCTTTTAAGTAATTACCAATTAAAATGTGTGTTTCTTTGTTTACATATAACACCCAGTGCTCCATGAAATATGTACCCTCCTTAATACCCATGTAAACAAGGAATCTTTGAACACCACATCAAAAACTAATGATGTACTGTATGGCAACTAACATAACATAATAAAAAAATATGTGTTTCTTATTGAGGGAAGTAATGCATATGGGGTGATAATTAACTATCTCTGCTACAGTTTGGGTTAGTTTTTCCTATCCCCTTTCCTCTTCATATTTCCTTTTCCCCTGCTTTGAATCCAAAAGGGCAGCCTTGGACTAAGACAAACCACATATCCATGTAGGAGGAAATAAAATTTCTCCCTCTAAAAGGATATTCTATATGTGTATTAGGTTCTTATTGTTGCAAGGAACAAATCATTTTACTCTGAACTAAAAGGAAGATGGAAATCTATTAGAAATTACTATGGTGTTTCATGGAACTCAAGGTAAGAATGAAAGAATCCTGAAGAAAGCCAGTAACTGATAAAATGTTGAAAGTACAGTGTTTTCTTTCAATTTCCTGTCATTGTTTGTTTCTGCACATCCTTCTCTATGGAGGTCTGTTTTCTCTGTGCCAATGGTCACTCTGCCAGTAAGAAACCTGGGATTTGCATCCAGATCTTCTAATTCACACTTTATTTTAACAATTATTTTAAAGCTCTTTCTCATCTAACATAATACCAACACAACAGAATCTGTTTTCCTTACTGATTCACTGTTAGTTACCAATTATGCTGACTTTTGATATGTTTGAATACAACAACTACCTATGTGGACCAGAACCTTGAAATCTGACTTCCAGAAATGATTTACAGTGTCTCTAATACTACTTGGCACTACATACTAAGCAATCTTCCGCTCTCAGATATCTACTCTTCTCAAGGTATATATTTTCACTGATTGATAGCAAATGTTTCAACGACCATATCATGCTGATGACTCCCAAATATACATTTTCAGTTCAGACCTCCTCTTTGAGCTCCAGATCCTTATTTTTTAAAATGAATATCTATCACTTTAACTTAGATGCTTCTTAGCATCTATAGTACCTTCAAACTCGATATATCATAATCTTATTTTGAATTCTCTATCTTAAGCTGCATCCACCCAGGCATCCAATAATCTTCTTGCCTCTTCACTTCTACTCCCAGTTAATTGCCAAGTTGTACAGAATCCATCACTTAAACTCTTATTTCTATGGGTACTGCCATAAGTTACACCCTCATAATCTTGTTTTTGTACAATTGTAGCTGTCTCCTAAATCTTATTCTCATTCTTCAGGCTCATTTATTCTCTGCATTGTCTCAAGAAAATCTTTTGAATATACGAGTATGATTATGTCATTTCCTTACTTAAAATTCATCAGCATTTCCCTTTTACCTGCAGAACAATGGCCAAAATCCTTCTTGGCCATAGGAGACTGTTTATTATCTGATTTCTTTATATCTAACCTTTCTTACCTCCATTGATTCCTCCTTATGCTTTAACCTCATATAATTATTTGCAATTCTCTAAATATAACTGCAAAGTTCATACTTCTGTGATGTTGCATATGTTCTTATTTTCCTTCACTCTAAATGCCTTTACTCTGCTTAGTCCTCTTAGTGAATTTCTACTTACCTTCTAATTACCTGAACTCAGTTCAAGCATCAGTTCTTTTCTGAAGACCTCCCACTTTGTTAAGCATCTGTTCCCTCCCTCTGTATTTTCTCTGTTTTATCTGAGAAGTTAGTGTCTTTCCCTTGTTGGATCACATATCAGGTATATTTGAGAAGTCAGAGAGGCAGACTAAAGTAAATGTTACAGTTGTCTCCTGATGTCTGGTCTGTCCACATGTAGTACAAGGACTTAATTAGATATGTGGCTGCCCATGAGAACATTTCCCAGACTTCCTTTCAGTATGTGTGGCCATGTGACTGAGCTCTTTGCCAATGCTTTGTGCATAAAATGGCATGGGTAACTTCTGAGACATGCTCTTTATATTTTATTTTATTTTTAAAAATATTTTTATTTATTTATTTGGCAGAGAGAGAGAGACAGTGAGAGAGGGAATACAAACAGGGAGTGGGAGAGGGAGAAGCAGGCTTCCTGATGAGCAGGGATCCTCATGCAGCCTCTATCTCAGGACGCTGGGATCATGACCTCAGCTGAAGACAGATGCTTAACAACTGAGCCACCCAGGTGCTCTGCGATGTGCTCTTTAAAGACTCTTTCCTTACTCCTTTTTTCTTCCTCACTTACTGGAATCTAGGTATGGTGTCACTTTTGGCTATGCAGATATAGACAACACTTCAGGTTGGTAGAGCAACAAGGCAGAAGAGACCTGTGTCCCTGATACTATGGAGCTACCATATCTAGTCTGAACTGCTTACTGTGAGACCCTGGTGTGATCAAGATAAACTTCTTCATTGTTTAAGCCCCTGTTAAAGAATATTTGTATTCTAATACAAATATTCAAATACAAGTCCTAGAGCCTAGCTAATATACTCACTCCACTCTAAGACTATAAAATGAGTTAAGGAACTTAGATATATTAATCTTTGTATACTTAATACCTAGCACAGGGCCTAAAACACAATATACTGTCAAAAAGAAAAGATTGTTTAAGGAAGAGATAAAATTCTAAATGGTTAAACCTTACAACTTAAATGTGCAAAAAAAGCAATATTCTTTGTTTCCCTATAATTGACACAAATTGACACAAAAGTTCCCATTTTTTTTTTGATAATGAGGGGCAACAGATGATTGCCAATTTAAGTTAATTAGCACTTTCAGTTAAACTTTTAATAAAAGTCTCTTTTGGGTAACAATTTAGCTAGTTATGATTTTGTAATTCTGGCTCTCTTGGGGGGTGGTGATGGTGGTTATCTTGTGTTTCCTTTTGGTATTAGGAGCTGGCCAGTTGGCCTGCTGGACCTTCTATATTTTGGCTTCCGTAGGGGTGTCACTCATTTCTACTGGTCTTGGATGTTGGCCTCTGTCCCGGATACTAAATTCACACTTCATCATGGCCTCTAGTTCTTATTCCCACTGCAAGGACTTTTTTGGTCTTTTGACTCTCAGTCTTGTCTGAACTCTGCTAAGGTTGCTAGGGAACTTGCTGCTGCAAGTTGGCTGCTGCATCCATACCTTTCTAGAGTGCTTAAAATCTTAGGAGGAAGCTTGCAAGCCTATCCATCCAGGCACTCACTTCAGCCACCACTATTTCAAGTGCCACTTTGGATGGGGGACCTCTTTACCAGCTCCTGGATTATATTCTTGATAACCAGGCGATGATCCTTCTGTTCTGGGATCTCTTCATTCTTACCTCAGATTTTTGTCAGTATATCCAGAGATGCCTCCTTCACTTCTATCATTCTTCCCAACTGTTGTTTACCAAAGGAGATGGAGTATAGATCTTTTCTCAAGTAACTACCAACATTTAGACTCTAGTAAGTCACCTTTGTTTCTTCCTTTCCTATCCACTGGGTGACATAACCCCCCCTTTTCTTTTTTAAAGATTTTATTTATTTATTTGACAGAGAGAGATCACAAGTAGGCAGAGAGGCAGGCAGAAAGAGAGAGGAGGAAGCAGGCTCCTCGCAGAACAGAGAGCCCGATGCGGGGCTAGATCCCAGGACCCTGGGATCATGACCTGAGCCGAAGGCAGAGGCTTTAACCCACTGAGCCACCCAGGCGCCCCATAACCCCTTTTTGAGTTGATGTAACTTCTCTTTCTTCATGATTAAATTTCCCGTACTCTAAGGCTATGGCACAAACTCCATATTGGTCCTCTAGTCTGTGATTCTTTATATGCAAAACCAAACTTTTTAATTCAAGATACCTTTTTCACTCTTAGAGTTCTCTCTAGGTTCTCAAGGAAACTGGATCTGAAACAAATTGAAAAAATAAATGGGTTCAGAACCTCAGTTGACTTCTTCATTCTGATCTCTTTTCCTATGAAAAAAATGTCAGTGCCAAAATAAGTGTCACTAAAGAAAACTTTTGTTATCATCTAAGAATGCCCCTTATCCCTGTAATATGGTCATAGCAGATTCACTCATATGAAGAGTTCTGTTTTGTATAGAAAATAACCCGATATTCTACTTGTATATGAAATTATCTATCATCTATCTGTGTAAACTTCCTACCTCTGCCTCCCAGTCTCCCACAGTAGTTTGAACAGGGTGGAGAAGCAAAAGACCAGAGACTTTACAATGATATTACCAAACTGTTTAATTTTTCTCCTGGACACACAGAAAAATATATATTTCCCAGCTGTCCTTGGAGTCTGGGTGAACTGTGTCACTGAACTCTTTGAATAGACAGTGGGTGGAAGTGATGCATGCCAGTTCCAAGCCTGACCATAAAAAGTTGCCGTGCAATCTTTTTTGCTCCTCTCCCCCATCACACAGCAGGAAGGGAAAGATTTTGATATGGTGGAACACACAATGGAAAGAGCCTGAAACCTGAAACCTGACTATTTGGAAGAGCTGCCCAGGAGATCTCCTGTCCAGAACTTCAGCTCTGTATTTTACATGAACAAAAGTTTTGAATTAAACCACTGTGGTATTGGATTTGGAGTTGTTTATTACAAGTTAATATTGAATAATGCATTTAGACGAATTAGTAACAGGAATCCAAAGATTACGAGCTGCAATTAGAGGAAAGCAATTGAGAAGAGGACGGAAGGGAGATTGGAGCCAAGTAACCTGGTCTTCTAATGAGCCCCACGGAACAGATGAAGAAGTTGGATGGACAATGGAGAAGTTCCTGGAAGTGTTAATAGTTGTTGGAATTTAAAGAACTAAGGCGGCTAATATTTAGTTAAAATGTTTTTAAGATGTAATATTTGATACATGTGAAATAATCTATAATGATATTTAATTTTTGAACATAATCATTAAACAAACACTTGTGAACTCACCACCCAGCCTAAGAATGAGAACGTTATCATTACTGTTGAAGCAGTAACTATATGGACAAATTTTAGAAACATGATGAAAACCAAATCTTATAAGATTTTATACTAAATGGTAACATTTTTAAATAAAGCTCAAAAAGAACCTCCCAAATAATATTTAGAGACGCATCCATGTTAAGTTTTGAAGTTCCTATATAGTGTTCTTTTGCCTTAAAGCTTTAGTAAAATTTTGACTTGGCATCCTACAATTGGTAGTGGGGTAGACTCAAAAGAGCAGCGGAATAGGGAAAAGTTACAACATGCATTAAAGTTAGGGAATTATGACAGAGCAGTAACTGGGAGCCAGAGGTTGTTTAGAATCTACCTGATCTAGCCCCTTGGCCTGAATTTCTGAAGAAACAGACGGCTGAACTCTGGATGTTCCACTATAAATATAAAAAAGATTCAGACAAAGGGCTGGTTGACCTAGTATGTTGGAAGACTCGTGGAAGAGCTGGCATCTGGATTATATTTGAATGAACTTTAGTTCTTTTTAGTTTCATATGTTGTCACAATTAAAACACAGGGGTTTTTGTTATTGTTGTTGTTGTTTTGGTTTTGATCTCTATTCCCAAGAACCCCACCTGGATTTCTAGGGGTGAAAGAAGAATAGTATAGTAAAAGCAGCTTTCAAAAAACCCATATTTGATAAAGTTGATAATTATTTAACTAATTAACATAATATTCATTGAATGTGTACTGGATTGCAGTGATTGTGAAAATATTTTATGTCTTCTCTTCATTCTTGCCTTAGATTTAAGGTCTTGACAAACTATAGTTTTTCATTTTTATTTATTTTTAATTTTTTGTACGATTTTATTTATTTATCTGAGCAAGAGAGTGAGAGAGAGGGGGAGATATCATGAGGGAGAAGCTAACTCCCCATGGGGGAGGGAGCCTGATGCAGGACTTGGTCCATGGGATCCTGACCTGAGCTGAAGGCAGGAGCTTAATCAACTGAGCCACCCAGAAGTCCAGTCTTTCTTTTTTAGGTTGACAGTGTGCTGATGAAGTGCTGGGGTAATGTGCACTACCATAGCGAGGTCTTTGTCACAATCTTTAGAACAGAGGGCAGGCTTTCTTCCCAAGGCAGAGGGGCTTGGCACAGAGCAGCCTGGGTGCTGACAACCTTTCCAGAACACTGGTGGCCTTAGTATTGCTCAAGTTTGCTTGGCTCGCCATGCCCTCACCTGCAAAGGGATGATTTTATAATCCAAGAGAAGAAGGTTCAGCCTGGCCTGAGACATTATAGGTGGTTTTTATCATATGGGTACCCAAAGTGATGCCAAGTACACGAAATTGTGATTAATGGAACAAAATAGTTGGTGACTCCACTTCTGTCTGTGTTATCTTGGCCACATCACTTTACTTTTTTGGAATCTATTTTTCCTTCTGTTGAGTTAAAGGTACTAATATGGATCATAGCGTATTTTGTCAAGAATGCAATAAAATATAGCTATATAATAATAAACTTTGTCAATTCTAAAGTGCTCTACAAATTAGGAAATTGCAGGAATATTAAACTGAGTGAAACATCAACTGAATTACATGAACTTTGAAATTACTCCTAGTTCTAATTTTTTGTTCATTCACTAAACTAATATTTGTTGAACATCTAATATTCCAAATTTTGCTCTAGGCACTTGAAATACATCTGTTAAAAAAAAGCAGCCACAGATCAGTTTCTCTTTTTTTTAAAGTTTAATTTAATTTAATTTATTTGAGAGAAAGTGAGCACAAGCAGAGGGAGTTGCAGGCAGAGGGAGAAGAAGTCTCTCTGCTGAGTGAGCAAGGAGCGTGAATCAGGACTTGATCCCAGGACCTTGGGAGCATGACCTAAGCCAAAGACAGACACTTAACTGACTGAACCACCCAGGCGTCCCCACAGATCAATTTCTATGAGTCTTCTCAATATAATCTTTGCATAGATTTAATTCTAGAAAATGGCCTAAATTTGTTGACCTCATATTAATGTAGCCTTTCCAAAGTGTTCTAGTGTGAAAATTTCCAAATCTCTTCTCTTATCAAAGAAGTTAAAGAAAAATTGACTAGGTTCAGGTACCCCATTGGGATATATATTTAGTGTATGTCTTTCTAAGGATGAATGAATAGATGACTCTGATGCACAAGCTTGAGATATACCAAAGGAAACAAATATTGGAACTTGATACCTAGTTCCACTAGGTATATACCTAGTTCCACGTTTGGATAATATTTTAGCCAAAACAATCTCTTTATCTTCCTGCTTAATTTACTTGACAGATTTCCTGATTGAGAATTTAGAATTATGTGTGGAGCTTGACTTGATGACATGTTAGGGACAGTTTCTCCACTTTGTTTTTTCCTCTGAATTCCCCTCAGATCTTCTCTCATCAGATGTCTTAGCCTTTGAGTTTGACCCAGACTTTCAGTGAACCCTGTTTTCTGCAGTTATGGAGAATCATGGTCCTCTGCTTTTGGATAATTTTTTTGGAAGAAGATATCTGCAGTTATGTCTCTGTGAGGCACTAAAGTGATATGTTACAGTCTGTCCTAAATCAATTAGTCTTTTCCAAACCCAGTGGTATTGGTAAGTAGAATTCATGGAATTTGCCATTTCCAGTCTCCTGGAAAGCAAAGTCAAATTAGTCTGCCTAATTTGGGCCAGATATTTGATATATGTGCTAAAAAAATTTCCTTTCTTGTCCTAACACTACTTATTGATAAAACTGCTTAACTATATTACAATATGTGTGCACTTTTTACTAATGTGTGTGCAGATTTTTCAAATGTCTGGAACGAACTTGAAAGTCTTCCTCACTTCATATAATCTAAGCATCCTTTCACTGATATAGTAATTTTAGCAGATTGGGAGAGGGACTCATGGCTCCCATGACCCCTGTTCCCTGGTAGTCATGCCTTTGTATAATCCTTTCCCCTTGAGTGTGGGTAGGACCAGTGACTTGTTTCTAGATATGTAGACTATGGCAAAAGTGATAGTATGTACATGATTTTTGTGTGTGCGATTATGTTGCATAAGATTATAATGTCTGTCTGGCAAGGAGACACTCTCTCCTTTGTTGGCTTTGATGAAGCTAGCTGCCGTGTTGTTAGCTGTCTATGTAAGAAGGTCATATGGCAGGAAACCAGGGTGGTCTTTGGCTTTAAGCCAGCAGGAAATAGGTGTTCTTGGTCCAACAACCTGCAGGAAACTGAAAACTGAAAACTGACAGCAACCATGTGATCTAAGAAACAGATTCTTTTATAATATTTGCCTAGAAGTGATTTAACCAGAAGGAAATTTATAAATCAATGTAGAAAACTTAGGAAACTATATATGTTTTTTTAAACTATTAAACTTATATAAACTATTTAAAAGTTTCCTTAATGTAATTGCCTCATAATGCTGAATGGCAGTCCATGTGATAAGCATAGGAGAGAATTTTCACTATTTCTTGTGGTATTAGGGCAGGCATGGAAGCAGGCAGAATTTTACTAGGCCTCAAATGATGGTTAGAAATTATAGAAATGTTCGCCAGTGGGAGGAAAGTTATTTCAGGTAAGATAAATAGCATAAACAAAGGTGACAGAGGTAGCATTGTTTAGGGTTTTTTTGAGGGAAAATGATTATGTTTGGATGATCCAGAAGTTTCAGGAATAGAGACAGTGTGAGGGAGATAGTGGCTAAAGAGTACAGAGGTTATTTTGTGGAACACCTTCAATGCAAGGCAAGAAGACTAAACATTATTCTTGGAAACCATGAATCCTTTGCTCTTCCTTCCCTACCTTAACCCAAATAACTTTGCCTTCATCTATTTTGTGTGTTGGGCTTTTTCAATATATTTTCTTAAAACAAAGGGCTCCATAACTAAAAAATAATATGTGAACTTTCTTTAGAAAAGTGAAGCTTAGTGCTTTTTTTCCCCAATAAAGTTATTAAATTTCTATTCTACAATTCTTCCAAGTCCAGATTTCAGGTGGAGTTAGAGAGGAATAATTTGAAAGCATAAGGACCAGTTAAAAGGTTGTTTTAGTTATTTACTCTGTGAAATGGATTCGTTGATGTAGGCAAAAACAAGATTTTGCAATAGGATTCAGGGATTTAATAGTGCTTAACCCAAAGCTTTGCATATTTGAGAATCTCAGTAAATAAATCTTGAATTGTAGGGAATTAACAATAAGACTCAGTCTCAGATCCAGACAAAACAAAGATTTGTTAGAGAAAAATTTAGGGATTAACTACATTAGAAAATACTTATGGGGGAGAGTTGCATGGAGATATTTTATAAAGATAATAAAAGATAGTACTTGGTCATTATGTTGAAAAAGGTCATTAGAAGCTTGACATTATAGCACCAACTTTTGAGAAGGAAGAAACTATTTTGTTATATAAATTTTCTAAACAGAATTTTTACAGTGCACAATAAACTCTTTGCTTTGCTTGACTAAGCAATATCTATAAAGCTCTATAGGATGTATTGTTATTTTGAAAGTTAAAGGGAACTGAATTATGTTTGAGATTTTTTTTCCATATGTGATACTTGTCTCAAAAACCAAGGTTAGAAAGATTTATTTTTTCTCAAAATACAGAAATTGCAGAACCAGTAATTTTTACTAAATAATATCTATTAATTCTTCTTTTCTTTTTAAAGGGAATAGATTTTTACAACTTTTAAAAGGTAGTCCCTTAGTAATAAAAGCATATTTTCTGGGAATTTTTTAATATGAATTATGCATATTTTAAATCAGAATCTCTTTAATCTTAATTTCCTTTTTTTACCCAAGGAATTTAGAATACATAGAATTATAATTTCTTATTTTTCTTAGCTTCTAACTAACAACATTAACTTTGCAAAGTAAATATATAAATATCAGCTTCTTGAAAACTATTTTTCATGGAATTTGGGATAGTGGACAGATCATAATGAGAGTTCAGTGCTTTTGACTGATGTTGGAAAACAGAGTAGATGTGAGTTACACTTGGAGTAGTTTCTCTTGATTGAGAATATCAACATCTAATACAATGCTCCAGTGTAATCTCTCCTTTCTAATTCTATTTCTCAAATAAGCATTTTATAAAATACATTTTAGAAATAATCAAAGGAATATTGATTATACTTGCATTTAATTTTCTCCTGTATTATTTTCTTCTAGGGTATCATCAGAAAATGCCTATACATTTTTCCAATTAATTATGCAGTTATTTTTGAATTTGGGTGATTCTTGGCTTATTTCACCTTAATAGTGCTTCTCCAAAGAGGCTGAGGATTTTATGTATTTATTTTCAACTTATTTTATTTAAATTCAGTTAGATAACATATAGTATATCATTAGTTTCAGATGTAGAGTTCAGTTGTTCATCCATTGCATATAACACCCAGTGCTCATTACATCATGTGCCCTCCTTAATGCCCATTTCCCAGTTACCACATTCCCCCCCGCCTCCACCTCCCCTCCAGCAACTTTCAGTTTGTTTCCTATAGTTAAGAGTCTCTTATGGTTTGTCTCCCTCTCTGATTTCATCTTATTTTATTTCTCCCTCCCTTCCCTTATGATCCTCTGTTTTGTTTCTTAAATTCCACATATGAGTGAGATCATATGATAATTGTCTTTCTCTGATTGATGTATTTCACTTAGCGTAATACCCTCCAGTTCCATCCACGTTATTGTAAATGGGAAGATGTCATTCTTTTTGATGGCTGGTTGGACATCTGGGTTCTTTCCATAGTTTGGCTATTATGGACATTGCTGCTATAAACACTGGGGGCAGGTGCCCCCTTGGATCACTACATTTGTATTTTTAGGGTAAAAATCCAGTAGTGCAATTTCTGGGTCATAAGATAGCTCTATTTTTAACTTCTTGAGGAACCTCTATACTGTTTTCTAGAGTGGCTGTACCCATTTGCATTCTTACTAACAGTGTAAGAGGGTTCCCCTTTCTCCATATCCTCACCAGCAGTTGTTTCCTGGCTTGTTAATTTTAGCCATTCTGACTGTGTGAGGTGATATTTCATTGTGGTTTTGATTTGTATTTCCCTGATGAGGCTGAGAATTTTAAAACCTCACTGACTGATAGATGGAAAAGTACTAAATATACAAAGAGACATTCTGAATCCTAGTATGTGAAAGAAAAAATCCACAAGAAATATGTGACTTCTTCTTTTAAAAGAATAATTTCTAAAATATGCCTATCCCTCTCTTTCCTAAGGGAAAAAAAAAAAACCACCAACAAACTGGCAATAAATAAAAAAGGAAAATAATGAAATGCTGGAAAGACTGAAGTACCCTGAAGATAAGGAATATCAAACATTTGAATCAAATTATATATATTTTTTGATGGCTACATTCATAAAACTAAAATAATTATTTTTCACAACTCTTAAATGTGTGCAAACATACACATACAATTATTGCAGTTGAATGTTATTCTTGTTCTTACTAAACTTTCTTTTCTTCATGGCCTACTCTAGTTTTATAGTACTGCGGGTGTCTGTACAGGTACTTTGCTTGAAATGTGGAAAAGTAATTTGCAATTTAGGAAGTCAGTAAGAAAGAACAATCTGGAAGCCAGTGAATACTATAGAAATTGCAAGGTAACAAAAAAAATTAGATAAGGTCTGGTGGTGATGACTGAGAATCCAGAACTATTTTGGGCTTTGTATCAGGAGAACAGGAAATAGATCACTTCCCTCCATAAGATGGTGGAGAGATCATACCTGGAATGGAATTTACTGTTTTGTGAACTCTTAGAAAAGAAACAGACTCTTAACTATAGAAAACAAACTGATGGTTACCAGAGGGGAGGTGGGCAGGCACATGGGTGAAACAGGGGTTGGGGATTAAGAGTTACTTGTTGTGATGAGCATTAGGTGATGTATGGAATTGTTGAATCACTATATTGTACACCTGAAACTAATATGACACTGCATCCTAACCAACTGGAATTAAAATAAAAACAAAAAAAGAAAAGAGGAGATCCAGAAATGAGAAATAATAGTGATAAAGAGAACTGAAGAATTGATTTGTGAGGAGAGATTAAGGCAGCTAAATGTGTTCAGTTAAGTGAAGATTAAGTGGGCCCTGATAACATGCTACTCATACTTCTGAGGTCTAAATAAAGAGAGGACATATTTAGCATAATATGCTTGTACATAAGAAGGAGATGGCTTTCAAGGAAATAAATCCCAAGGAACTTACTAAAAATACCTCTTAATTTTTTCCTATAGAAATATTAGCTTTGATAAAGCAGTAACTATAAAAATGTTTTTTGTAAAATATGAGATTGCAAACTTCTTGAAGTTGTGATTCAATTCCTATATGAATTTATAGCTATCTTAAATATCTTTATTCTTGTCAACTAGGAACAGATAGAAATTATCAGACAGCATTTAATTATGGCTTAAAAAACCAAGAGAAGAGTTTCTAAGATAGCAGTTCTCAAACTTTAGGTCTCAGGACCCCTTTATACTTTTAAAAGTTTTAAGTTCCCAAAGAACATTGTTTATATGGGTTATAATAGCTGACCTTTACCATATTAGAAATTAAATTGAAAATAATTTTGACATATTTATCACTTCTTTAAAAATGATAATAAGCTCATTACATGCTAATATATAGACCATATTTTCCTTTGAATTTAATTTTTTTTTCAGTGTTCCAAGATACATTGTTTATGCATCACACCCAGTGCTCCATGCAATACGTGCCCTCCATAATACCCACCACCAGGCTCACCCAACCCCCACCCTCCTACCCTCCAAAACCCTCAGTTTGCTTCTCAGAGTCCACAGTCTCTTATGGTTTGTCTCCCCTTCTGATTTCCCCCAACTCCCTTCCCCTCTCCTTCTCCCAATGTCCTCTGTGTTATTCCTTATGCTCCAGAAGTAAGTGAAACCATATGATAATTGACTCTGCTTGACTTATTTCACTCAGCATAATCTCCTCTAGTCCCATCCATGTTGTTGCAAAAGTTGGATATTCATCCTTTCTGATGGAGGCATAATATTCCATTGTACATATAGACCATATCTTTATCTATTTTATCTATTAAAGGGCATCTTGTCTCTTTCCACAGTTTGGCGACTATGGCCCTTGCTGCTATGAACATTGGGGTACAGATGGCCCTTCTTTTCACTATATCTGTATCTTTTTAAAAATTTTTAAATTTTTTGGACGCCTGGGTGGCTCAGTGGGTTAAGCCGCTGCCTTCGGCTCAGGTCATGATCTCAGGGTCCTGGGATCGAGTCCCACATCGGGCTCTCTGCTCAGCAAGAAGCCTGCTTCCCTCTCTCTCTCTCTCTCTCTCTGCCTTCCTCTCCGTCTACTTGTGATCTCTGTCAAATAAATAAAATCTAAAATAAAAAAAAAAATTTTAAATTTTTTAATAAACATATAATGTATCATTAGCCCCAGGGGTACAGGTCTGTGAATCGCCAGGTTTACACACTTCACAGCACTCACCATATCACATACCCTCCCCAATGTCCATAACCTCATCATCCTCTCCCTCCCCTCCTCCCCCCAGTCACCATCAGTTTTTTTTTTTTTTTTCAGTTTGTTTTTTGACAGCAAGAGTCTCTTATGGTTTGTCTCCCTCCTGATCCCATCTTGTTTATTCTTTTTCTACCCCCCAAACTCCCACGTTGCATCTCCACTTCCTCACATGAGGGAGATCATATGATAGTTGTCTTTCTCTGATTGACTTATTTCACTAAGCGTAATACCCTCTAGTTCCATCCACATCATTGCAAATGGCAAGATTTCATTTCTTTTGATGGCTGCATAGTATTTCATTGTATATATATACCACCTCTTCTTTATCCATTCATCTGTTGATGGACATCTAGGTTCTTTCCATAGTTTGGCTGTTGTAGACATTGCTGCTATAAACATTCGGGTGCACATGCCCCTTCAGATCACTACATTTGTATCTTTAGGGTAAATACTCAGTTCACTATATCTGTATCTTTGGGGTAAATACCCAGTAGTGCAATTGCAGGGTCATGGGGTAGCTCTATTTTTAATTTCTCCAAAGAAGACATACAAATGGCTAGCAGACATATGAAAAAATGTTCATCATCATTAGCCATCAGGGAGATTCAAATTAAAACCACATTTACATACCACCTTACACCAGTTAGAATGGCCAAAATTAACAAGACAGTGAACAACAATGTTGGAGAGGATGTGGAGAAAGGGGAATCCTCTTACACTGTTGGTGGGAATGCAAGTTGGTGCAGCCACTTAGGGAAACTGTGGAGATTCCTTAGAACATATTTTTAATGAAAAATAACTATAGAGGAGAAAAGTGGCATTGTATTACATTTTTGCAAGTCTCTTTAATGTCTGGCTTAATGGAAGACAGCTGGATTTCTATATTTAATATTGCAAGCATTGTTTTAGTTGAAGTATAACAAAAAGCCTAGCCTCACACAGATATGTAGTTGGAAAAAAGAGAGTATTTCAATAGTTTTTTCATATAATTGTGAAATTATAAAAGACAATAGTCTTTTCATATAATTTAATATCCACTAAAACTTTGCAAGTTGTATTTTTTTTTGCAGGTTACTTGCAATATAGAATCTGATACTGTTAACAGTAAACTTTTTTTTTTTAAGATTTTATTTATTTACTTGACAAAGATCACAAGTAGGCAGAGAGGCAGAGAGAGAGGGAAGCAGGTTGCTGCTGAGCAGAGAGCCTGATGCAGGGCTCGATCACAGGGCCCTGAGATCATGACCTGAGCAGAAGGCAGAGGCTTAACCCACTGAGCCACCCAGGCGCCCCAACAGTAAACTTTTAATACTCTTACTTTAAAATACATTGGTCTGCCATAAACAAAACAAAAAGGCAACCTACTGAATGGGAGAAGATATTTGCAAATCATAGGAATTAACATTCAAAATATATAAAGAACTTCTATAACTTAATATAAAAAATCCAATTAAAAATCGGGCAGAGGACTTGAAGAGACATTTTCCAGAGAATATATAAATATGGCCAACAAGCACGTGAAAAGATGCTCAACGTCACTAATCATCAGTAAAATGCAAATTAAAACCACAGTGAGATACGTCTCATACCTATCGGATTGGTTATTATCAAAAAGACAAAAAATAGTATTGGCGAGGATGTGGAGAAAAGGGAACTCTGGTATACTGTTGGATGGAAATGTAAAGGGGTGCAGCCATCATGGAAAATAGTATGAAACTGGAGGAAGTATGAGGAACAGGTTCCTCAAAAATTAAAAATAGAAATACTATATGATGCAGTAATTCCATTCTGGGTATTTGAAAAAAAAAACAAAACCAAAATACCAATTTGAAGAGATCTATGCATTCCTATGTTCATTGCAACATTGTTTACAATTATTAGAATTATTTACATTGCGGCCAAGATATGGAAGCAACCTCAGTATCCATCTATAGGTGGAAGGATAAAGAAGATGGAAGATGTGGAATATATATGTAAATGGAGGTAAATATAGTATATGTGGAATACATACGCAAGGACGTGAAAAACACAATGGCTACTAGTACAGTTTGGTGCTATGGCTCTGGTTTATCTACCATCAGTGTAAATATTAACACAGTGAAAAAGTAAAATAATATCTTAACATAATTGTGAAAATACTTTGACCTTGTGTACATGCTGAACATGTCTTAGGGACCTCTAGTACCAAGAGGCAAAAAGTTTGATAATGACTCATTGGGATTTAGAGTGAAGGCTGCCATTTCTTTTTATCTTTTGGTCCCTGGACCCATGTATTATTTCTATGTGAAAAATAGTATCGTATATTCGGTACTGGTTCAGAATGCACACCATATGCTAGAGCATCCCATACCTTGCAAAATATTTCCTCACAGTAGAGGCTGAAACCGAGTTTTGAAACATGTTCTGTTTTATCAGTAAGCTACAAAACAAATCCTGGGATGGGTGGGAATGTGTAAGTGATTGCAGTTCCCTTTAGGAGAAGGGGAGATTTACTGTCCTAATAGCTGATGCTATCATACGCTTTTTTCCCCCCTTCCTTCTACCTGTCATACATATCTCTTTCATTCAAGATCTGTGGGTTTGGAAACTGAATTAGAGCTGATAATAGTGTGGAGAGCCAAGATTTTCCAGTGTGGTCATATAGGTCAAGTGTCTGTCAGATTTAGAGATTTTTTTTTTCTCCTTAATTTTATAGATGTTATTGGGTTGCTCATCTATTTCAGTCCTGGGATCCAAGAAGGATTGGAGTTTACTCTTTTGCACCCCAAATTGAGAAGTGCTTTGCTAAAGGTTATACCAGCCTCCTGAAGTACTACAGTAGTTGTAGTAGTTCTGTCTAGGCTGGAGATGAAAATGGGTTTCCTGAATTCAGTGAAGACCACAGGATCTGGGCCTGGCAAGGCCCAGTTGCAACACTTAATCAACAGAAGCAAGTATAGTAGTTGTCATAATTAGCTGATAACTAGATGGTTCCAGATTTTTAAACATTTTAAAATTTTATTTATTTAAACTAAAAAACAAAAATGAAAGCAGTAGCTCCATTTCTCCCACCACCCCAATTCCTGCCTTTTGTAACCATCAGTTTATTCTGTGAGGCTGGTTTTTTTTTTTTTTTTTAATTCCACATATAAAAAAGATCATACAGTACTTGTTTTTCTCTGCCTGACTTATTTTACTTAGTATAATGCTCTCAAGTTCCATCCATATTTTCACAAATGGCAAGATTTCATTCTTCTTTATGGCTCAATAATATTCCATTGCATATATATATATACACCACAATTTCTTTACTTATTCATCCATTGATGGACACTTAGGTTGTTTCCATATGTTGTCTATTATAATGTTGCAATGAACATGGGGTTACTAGAAATTTTTTATTATAAATATCTTTGACAATAACTATTCATTCTCTAGTTTCCTTCAGAATGATTCCCTTATTTAAAACATCACTAAAGGCCTCTTCTTTTTCTTCATCCTTCTCAAATTCTTTTACAGTGCTCCAGTTCTATTTGAAAAATGTTACAATTCAGATGTGCAAAGAAATATTGTTCTTCAATAATTTACAAGAGTAGACAAGGATATACTTTATTTAAGTAGCTTTATATATGAAAAATGATATAAGTAATCTAGAAAATATTTCTCTAAATTTATCACTTCAACCAAATTGTGAAATTAAGATCATTCAAATAGTCTGAAGTGTGAAATAATTTGAAGTGTGAATGTACTGTATGAACTGAATCAGAGTCTTTTGGCTCACGACATAGTCATTAGATTGTTAAAGCTTAAAATAGAGTTTGTTGAACTTTTTTTTAATGAAGGGCCAGGCAATAAATATTTTAGGCTTTGTATGCCGTGTGATTTCTATTGTAAGTACTCAACTTATGCTTAGAGGACAAAAACAGCCATAGATAATATGCACATGAATTGATGTGGAAATATTTTAATACAACTTTATTTACAAAAGCAGGTAGTGGGCCATAATTTGCTGGTCTAAGGTCACACTTTATTTTTATCATCTAGCAATTTTATCCCATGTCTTTTCACAAATTTGTTTGAATAATATACCCACATCGTCTAGTTTTTCACTCTGCTCTCTTATTTATATTTCAACTTTGATTCCTAATATCCAACCACTGAAACTTTTCTTCATGGTAGTATTAATTTTTTCTTATATTATTATTATTTACTGGTCAAATTCAATAACCTCTTTTGGGTTTGGAATCCTAACTTGCCTTGATATCCTGGCTATTTTAGCAAGGAATATTTTAGAATCAGAGTCAAAACTTGGATAGACACATGCTGGCCTATCCAAAAGAGAATATTAGATAAGTTAATAGATGTATTCAGTACTGCAAGCAGCTGGTCTGATTATTATGTGACTCACTGGTCTCTATCAACCTAGTGTCAACTAGTGAGAAACCAGTATTACTCAGGACCTATAACTAAAGGTGCCCAGGAGATAGGTTACTCTGAGGTATCCCTGAAGATCTTCAGTAAAATGTGAGCAGGGGCATTAGACTGGCAAGTTGAGGGTAGGAAAGAAGATGAAGTTGAATGACTAAGCCAGTGCTTTGTTAGAGGTGTTGAGCGATGAGGTGAGAAAGGTGACAAACCCTAGAAGTATAAACATGTTAATAAGTCTCTTTCGATTGCACAGTGAAATGCAGCTTACTCAAATGAAGGCTTCAATAAAGCACCACCTTAATACTTAGTAAAATTTGACTACCGATTTAACATAATTTAAAAGATAAAATTCACTGTAGGTGTGATAATCTATTGAATTATTCAAAAGGTAATTAAACTAACACTCGCAACACTGAATTTAATGTGATTTTTCCCAACTTCATTTCTTTTCTTTTGCAGGTAGAATCATACAGTTTAGCATGATCTGGATAGCTTATTTAAGTTTTAAAGGAAAACAATACGTAACTTTTTGTTTCCCTTTCCCACTTGAATAGTTTTCCCTACACACTGCTAATCTTTAATGTGCATAATGCATGATGTGGTAAAAGGAACTGTCGAGAACAATTTGATCAAATTAAAAATATCCAGCAGAAAGTATCTATCACATGGTTTGCAAAGTTTGTGGCTTTTCCTGAAGTAAGTGTAAAACTAAAACAGAAGTCCTTGGTCTTTTACTATTAAGTCCCTACCACATGGTTATATAAATTTTTGAAGCTGGTTGTTTGGTGTTCTATCTTCTATGCATATTGAATTAATTTTCTTGGCATTTTGCTGATTGTTCCACTGCCTTTTCATTTGAAATAGAAACTCAGAAAATGTCATTTGCTTCCCTTTTTAGAAAATTTTAGCATTTCTTCCATTTTTTTGATCAATCACCATTGCCGCTATTTTCCGTAGTCCTCCATTCTTATGAGATTACCCTTGAGATGGTTCCAGAGACAAATCATGGTTGTGGTGTATTCATGCATTGGAATCAAAGTATATAAGAAGAGCACAATCCTAGATAATTCTTTGGGTATTAGACTATGGTGTTTAGATGTAAAACAAAGTTTATGTGTTCATTTGTTTCCTTATTGACAAATATTATTAAATATTTACTATCGGAAAAGTATTATATTGAGTTGGGGTAGGGAAGAGCTAAAAAGATATGTATATACTATCCTTGTCTTCTGAGAACCATAAAATTTTAGAACTTGAATGCATGACCTTGATAACATATTTCAATTTTGCAGGACAATAACTTACTAGTTTTTATCTGCTTCCCTTTCCCACTGCCCATTTTTAAAAATGGGCATTAAAAAAATTTTTTTTAAATTAACATATAATGTAGTATTTGCCACAGGGGTACAGGTCTGTGAATCATCAGGCTTACACATTTCACAGCACTCACCAGATTACATACCACTACCCATTTTTAATGCACAAAATGCATGATGTGGCAAAAGGAAACACTTCACATAGAAACCTGCCTCAGTCCTTTCATTAGGCATGTGAGAAATCATAGCTAAAAGGTTTTAAATGGCATGTTTAACATCATGCAACTTCAACGGACTGAGTCTAGGAACTCACATTCTAATAGAGGAATTTTTAATTTCTTAAAAACTTTACAGTAACTAGAATTTAAGATTGAGTGTTACATTAAATCATTTAATAGGCTCAGAGAATTAGATTAAGGAATTTTGAACTTCTTTTTTTTCAAAGGCATTGATGACAGGTGGTTTTTTTTTTTTTTTTGCACAGAGATAAGGAATGTTAACATTGTATTTGATCTATTGTAGTCCCTTCATGTCCATTGAATCTTGAAAATCTTAAATGGACACCTGCAAACTATTTCCCAAATACCTATATAGAATGCTTTATTTGCATATGATAAAGGTAGACAGTCTAACTCAAATACCACCTCTGTCTCTTTAATTGCAGCTACATTGATACAGAATGGTTTTACTGGTAATTCAGGCTGATTAGAAGCTTCAAGTTAATAGCTGCTAGTTACTGGATGTTTCCTATGTGCCAAGCGATTTATGTATGTTCTCTTTCAGTCATAAGAGAAAGTATTATTATCCATTTTTTTTTTTTCAACAGATGAGAACATTGGGGTTCAGGGAAGTTAGGTGGCTCAGAGAAGCTCAGCAAATTGCTCACTGTCACCTAATATCAGGCAAAATGTGGTATTCAGTGCCAAAGTTCTAATTATAAAGCCTGCATATATCCTATCATTCATCCAACCATTAATTCATTTTGTATTCTTTTTCAGAAAGAATTAAGGCCCTTTGATAAGGAGAATCTCACAAAACATGGTGTTAGTTGGGTGGGTGGGTGGGGAATGAGAAATGATAGAAAGGTCTCAAAAACCTCAGTACTACTAGCTCCAGAATGTTTTAGACAAACTTTTAACAGAGCTTGCCAACAGGTTCAGTTTGATCTCAGTTCTTGCCAGGTGGTAGGAAAGAATGTTAATTTCCCTTGTTCCTTGTGGCAGCTTCTTTTGTCTCCTAGTGGCATTCAGGCTGATAATCTTTATGGACTGATTTATTTTTGTGTTCTTTACAATCTTGCTCTTGAGTATACTCAAAACATGGAACTACTGGCAGACAGCTGATCTGAACTAGGAAGGACCAAGATAAAGGGTCAAAAGATAGCACTCCTTTAAAGTTGGTGACATTATAAAATGCTTACCGACCTCCATGATTATGTGGGAATGACAAGGTGGTTCCTTGATCAAGCATAAACCTAGGAAACCTTGAAGGTTTAATCCAGCTCAGTATTTGACTTGCTCTATTGTCTCTCTTAATACTGTCAACAGTAGCCTCCTAACTGTGAAGAACAATGATAGATCTAACATCTGTCTTAATGCCTCAGTTTCCTTATCTGTAAACTAGAAATCATATTAGGGGTAACTCAGCTCAAAAGAATGCATGTGATGCCCAGAAATATAAAGTGTTTAAGAATATGAAGTGGTAAAAAAAAAAAAAAGAAGAATATTAAGTGGTAAAATATAAATGTTTTAGAATCTCTAGATATAGTGAGGTTAAATCATATACTCCTTTATAGTCTCTTGTTTAAGCTGTATATATTTATGTATGAAAGTGGGCCATGATTTGGATAATAAAGACCTTGAACATAAACTAGTCCAATAGGCCTGATCTTTCTGATATATCCCATCACATGAAATTTGGTCTTCATTGATACTGGGCAGGTTAACCAATTATTGGCAGTCAGAAAGAAAGTTTTTTTCTAGAAAATTGGCTAGAAAAGGAATTACTTCCTACAAGGCAAAGATGTGGGATAAGTGAATACATTCTCTGAAAGTGGGTGCTAATGAGCTCCTGGTTCTGTATAGACTTCATTAGGACATCAGGATCTGGCCAGTTCAGTACACTTTGCTGGGGAGGAGGGTCAGAAGCTTGCTGGAATGAAGAGAGAAATACCCTAATACATACCACATTAATTATTAATGATAGCAATTTTATAATTTTTCTACCTTGAAAACAGAAACTGCCCTTGTTAACCTATTTTTAATGGTCAGAAAACACCTTAAGTGTATAAAACTAACTGTGGAGTTCGTTGGGGAGAATGAAACTGAAGATGTGACTCTGTTTACCTTATTCACACTCACTTTTTGTGGAAGAAAACTGGGGAGGTGGATAATTTCTTGCCTGAGTTAGTAATTACAGAAATTAAACCTCACTACTTAGCCTCACATACTTTTTTGTCTGGACCAGCTGAGTTAGCATTATAATATTGCTATTCAGTGAAGCAATAGACCTTCTCCTGGGTGTGGGAGAGCTGATGTGGTTTCTCCTTCCCTGCTTCCTTAATCTCCAAGGTTGGGTGGTAGATAGTGACCTCAGAATGACCTCTTCACTGATGAGATTTTTCTTGTCACCTTTTTAATCCTCTTCAGAAATAGCTATATTACCTTGTCTCTTAAGTTTGGGGTGGTTCAGAACTGAGATGACTGGCAGCATCTTAAAGACATCAGAGGCTCAGTTCAAAGTAAGGGCTTCTGGACTCCTCCCTCAATTTATTACTGTTTTGTGGGCTGAGTTTAGACTTGGGTCTTTTACTTAATTTTCTTTCTTGTTTTCTGAAAAGGAGTTTAATAAAAAAAATATACAATATATAATACTTGCAAAGCACTTTAGACATATGAAGTGGTAGTACTGGACTGCAAAGTACTAAATTCTATATCTAAGTTTCAGTTAAAATTTTTTTGCTGTATCTCCTTCCAGATTTGAGTTGGAGTAGTGCCCAGGACAAAGGCATATCTTCAGGGGAATATGAGTTTTTTATATGGTTAGGTAAAAGAGTGTGGGCAGATGGAGGCCCGTGTTTCCTACATATGAGGTCTTCTGGGAGGTACTTACGTTTTTCTGGGAATTTTTCTCCTGAAAAGAGTTGCCTGGATCTCTCATTTTATTATAAAACTTTTGCATTCTTGGTAGACTTGTATCTTTCCACTATCCAGCCAAACTGGGTGGAGGGGGGAATCTATTTGTGATACATACCTTCCTTGTCTCCATTCATCCTGTATTTGAGAAATGAACTGAGGAAATAAAGTCCCTTTTGATTTTAGGATCTGAGTTGCTTTGTTATTCCTCAGTAGTTTACTCACAGAAGATGATAATAGTCTTTTGGACTAGTTTTTTTTATTGGAAGAAAAAAGCAAATTTTCCTAATGACACAATAGTGAGAAAGATAGAGTTATGATCAGGAGAAAGAAGAACGAATGAAAAGGGAAATGAAACCCTCACTTAAGTGAAGTTTTCAGTTCCTGAAACCTATGGGTTTAAGTTTGTTCTATATTGCAGTTAAATGAGAAGATTCATGATGAGGATGGGATATATAACCAGTTACAGAGTTCTTGCCACCACTGGGTACCGTGGCAATGGTTGGAGTCTGTAATTAGGAAGGCAATCAAGACTACAGGATTAGACCTTCCACTTTAGAAAAAGAAGAGCCTTGGTTTTATTTACCATGAGCTCAGCTTGCAGATGATCATTTTGCTGTGGTTTTTAGAGAAGACCACCTTGGGAGAAAGGCATGTAAATCACATTTCACTGCTAGTTAAACAAATCAGTGAGAGTTGCAGAGGCAAACCCTCTGCAAAGTGAAGCCTTGCAGTAATTACCAACGGTCTCCTGAAAGGGGATGGTGACACACACAGACAGTATGAGTCCTGGCTTGCTCTTTGGAGTAAAAGAACATTCATTTGAAATACTGGTTCTCTTGTTATTGTGTCGAAAGAGAGATTTCTAACAGAGGGATTTGACAGACTAGACAAAAGGCCTGGTTAAGTAATCAAATGTTCATGCAGGTGTTCTAGTTTTCCCTGCAGCACTTGTACATACCACATGAACTATGCTTGGGACTAATGTACATTCTCTTTGGGTAAAAATATCTGCATGTAAACATTTTTCACTGATGATACATTTTTATGTAGACATTTTACTGCTAGAATATAAACATTTGTTTAATTCAGAGGATGAATGGGTTCTTTCCTAGTTTATCTACAGGATATGAGCATTCCTTATGATACACCATCCTCATTGAAGCTTACTTGTGAGCTTGCTGAGTTTGCCATTGACAACTGCACTATTGGGCTTACCTTTCGGGCTCTGGAGCAAGGAATTATAATTTCTCCTCTGTCACCATAAAAAAATAATTTTTTTCTTGTGATAAGAACTTTTTAAGATTTACTGTCAGTAACTTTCTAATATACAGCATAGTGTTATTAATTATTGTCACCATGCTGTATATTACATCCTCATGACTTCTTTATTTTATAACTGGAAGTTTGTACCTTTCGAGCTTCTTCACTCATTTCACCCATTCCCCATCCCCACTTCTAGCAACCACCAATCTGTTCTCTGTATCTATGAGCTCAGTTTTTGTTTTTTGTTTTAGATTCCACATGTAAGTGAGATCATACAGTATTTGTTTTTCTCCATTCCACTTATTTCACTTAATGTCCTCTAGGTATGTCCATGTTGTTGCAAATGGCAAGATTTCACTCTTTTTTATGGTTGAATAACATTCCATTTGTATTTGTATATCCCATATTTTCTTTATCCATGCATCCATCAATGGACACTTCATTTGCTTCCATATATTGGCTATTGTAAATACTGCAATGAACATGGGGGTGTATATATCTTTTTGAGAGAGTATTTTTGTTCTCTTCTGATAAATGCCCTTGAGTGGAATTGCTAGATCATATGGTAGTTCTATTTTTAATTTTTTGAGGAATCACCATATTGTTTTTCATAGTAGTTGCACCAATTTACATTCCCACCAACAATATGTGAGAATGCCCTTTTCTCCACAGCCTCACCAACACTTGTTATTTCTTATCTTTCTGATACTAGCTTTTCTAATAGGTGTAAGGTGAGAGCTTACTGTAGTTTTGATTTTCATTTCACTGATAATTAGTGATGCTGAGTGCTTTTTCATATTTCTGTTGGCCCTTTGTATGTTTTCTTTGGATCCTGTATCTATTTTTTAATTGATTTTTTTTTTTTTGCTATTCAGATATATAATTTGCAAATATTTCCTCCCATTTGGTATGTAGCCATTTGTTTTGTTGTTTCCTTTGCTGTGCAGAAGATTTTTAGTTTGATATAGTCCTACTTGTTTATTTTTGCTTTCGTTACCTTTGTTTTTAGTGTCAAATCTAAATATATCTATAGCCAAGACTGATGTCAAGGAGCTTACCATTTATGTTTTCTTGTACAGTTTTTTATGATTTCAGGTCTTACATTCAAGTCTTTAATCCATTTTGAATTAATTTTTTTGTATGGTGGAAAACAGAGTGGTCCAGTTTAATTCTTTTACATGTGGCTGCCTGGTTTTTCCAACACCATTTATTAAAGAGACTCTTTTTTTTTCCCTTTTGTATATTCTTGGCTCCTTTTTCACAAAGTAATTGACCCTATGTGTGTGGAGTTAGGGCATTTCTGATAAGTAGCAAAAGAATAGGAATCCTTATGGTGTTTTTCTAGCCCCTCCAATTAGACATTGGAAAGTGTGACTTTTTTTCACTCTTATAGTTGTGATTAGCTGCTTCTCTGCCTCTGACTACCTTGACACTGGCCCTTCCCTTTTGCTTCCACCTTTGGGTGCACATTAAAAACCCTTTACCATCAAGTTATATTTTGCAAAAGAGTTGTGGAGACGTCATTGATTTTTGTATTTAATTGTCTATACAGGCATTAAGTCAATACTGTCTAACCCTTTCCATGTATAAGGAAGGGCCAAAGTCTGTCATTTATTATGTTAAAATTAAGCATTCCAGAATATATCCAATTTGAGACACAATTAAGGCACTCCAGCCAGAGATGGAAACTATCTTATTAGTGTTACTTGTTTTTTGCTTTACATGATTTCTAGGTGGTGAATTTTAGGGCTTTCCTTTCCTTCACTGTAGGTTAAATGATCTCCTTATTAGGCCCATATATGGAGTCCTAATTATTCTGCATTGTTCAACTGGTTTCTTTACTCTTATAAAGTGTAACCATGTACTTTATTGCTGATTATTTATTTTTAACATAGATTTCAATCTCTGTCAAAGTAATGTATATGTATACACAGAATATATAGCATTTGTGTATATATATGCTATATATATAAATATATATTTAATGTTTATGTATATATGTTATTGTATTGTATATTGTATTGCTTCAAATCTTAAACATATGTATTTGTATATAAATATATAAAAAAAAATCCTTACTCTTCTATGCCTTGATTTGCCAGTTTTAGATTAACTGTTGTGAAAGATGAGGAATTAATTCTTTTAACCTGTAACATATTCTTCTTCCTTGCCACCCACAATCCCCCACCTGCTTTCACCCGTGTACCCCAGTATAGTATACCCAACACTTTTTTTGTTAACAATATTCAGTGTTACCAAGTAAATAGTTCTCACAGCTGAGCCATTTGCTTACTCTAATTACGTTATTTCTTGGTGTTAATAAATTGCCTTTTTAAAAATGATTTTTTGAGACTGAAAATGAAACTTATCTGTTCTCCAACTTTCTGAGAATTATGAATATCCTTTCAATTTAGTCAAATATATTCTTCTTCCATACTTTGCCCCCTCTTCCTTCCTATCGTTTCTTCTTTCCTTCCTTCCTCCCTGTCTTTCTGTTCTTTCTTTTTGCATACATCCTTTATGGAGCTTTCTGTTCCTCTTTTCACTTTTGAATATTTGCTTTTGAGGCTCAAATTTTCCTTTGTTAGAACCCTAGACAGGCCTTCATTCTTTCTTCTGTGTTGGGTCTTCTGTTTTCTCAGTCTCATATTTTGATTTTTTACTCTCATTTTGTTGCATCATGTCCTCTGATAGTTTCTTGAAGAAAGATGATAAGAATTAAATTTGCATATTTTAATTTTACTCCCTAAAGTGATTATTAATTTGTCTAAGTTAAGAATTCTTGGTAGGAAAACCTTTTCCCTCAGAACTGTGAGGGCATTTTTCCATTGCCCAATTTTGCTGCTGAAAAAATGATACTTTGATTCCGAAGCATTTTTATGTAACTTGCCTTATCTTGATGTAAATTTTTATCCTATCATATTTTATTTTTGTGATCATATTGTCATGTTTTCATCTCAAGTTTTTTCTTTTTCATCTTAGAACCTTTCTTTAGTTGTAGCATCTCTTTTCTGTTTTACAAACTATCTTTTTATGTTTCTTTGAGGCATTTATCGGTTTAAATTTTCATATATTTAAATGTTTATGTTTAAAATGCTTGTGTATTTATTATTTTAATAAGTAACACATGTGCATGGTAAACTGCTCAACAATAAAAAGATATTCAGGGGTAAGTGGGCCCTCCTTCCTCCCTTTGCAACTGCTATTCAATTTGCTAACACCAAAGTCTTCTCTTTTAGATTGTTAAGATTCTTTATAAGAATCTTAGGCTCCTGCTGGGAGGTGTATAAGTTATGTCCCAGGTGGGCAAAAGGGCTAGGATTTTCCAGTGTCAGGTAGGTCAACTGTCATAACTCCCTCTTTTCATCCTGACACCTTGCTCCCTCTTTTGGCTGTGTGAACTTAAACACCTCTCTGGTTCATTGGTTTCAGGGAGCACTATTACTTTAGTCTTCAGCTGGGATTGGGGAGGAATAGTCACATGACTGGGATAGGAAGTATGAAGGGAATCTGGGGGCCAGGATGCTATAGAGACTTAAATACAACTGCCTGTTTTCAGCCCCAATCTTCATTTATACTTTAGAGGGAACTGGTTCCTCCAATTTCTTCATCTTTCTGAGGTTATGCGTGGTCTTCTGTCAGTTTCAGGTGTTTGGTCTCACCCAGTCTTACTTTTAGGTATTAAATGGCCCACTACAATCCAAAGGAAAATCTTTCTCAATCCCTCATCTAAAACAAAGCTGCTCTCTTTTCCCTGCTGAGTGACTCAGTGGCCAGTAACAGACAAGGGGCATCTGGTAAGCTGTTGTTCCAGTTTTTTTTTGTTTTTGTTTTTGTTTTTTCTGCTTCTTCCTCTTCTCTCTCTTCTTCAAATTCCTTCAAGGTGGGGGAAAGAAAGAGAGAGTACCTTATGGGCCACCTTTTTTGGGTGTTTTGTAGTCCCCCCTACAAAGAACTTGACACTGCATCACACCCTTTTCAGTGCTTTTCTCTCTAACCTCCCCAGCCCCCATCCTGTGGTCTACCCACAGAGCCTCTATCTGATGGTATTCGTGGCCCTGAAAAATAGCCATCTTGGGCAATGTTTTCCTACCAGTTTTATGCCTACCTATTCCTCAGTGTCAGCCTAGTCCATGGAAACTTAGGATGATCCCACCAATTTACTCTCTCTTCACCCATTTGTCATGAATGTTCTCTAGCCAGCAGCCTGTCCTCATTTCTCCAAATGCAGTCAGATATCAGGATCTATGCCCCCAAACTCCCAAGGACAAAAGCTAAGAACCTTCTCTTGCTCTGTATCACTAGTAGTAGAGGGTTGACGTATGAGCTTCTATACCTCAGAATGTTACTGCTAGGCAGTCTGCCCTTCTGGAGAGCATCTTTTTACTCTTTTTTAAGAAGTTCTCTTGGGGACCCTTAATTTCATTTTTTGTTTTTCATACAAATGCATTGCAAAGTCTTTATCTGGACAACTCTCAATGGTTCTCTTATTTAGACCACTTGGGATAAATACTGTAGCACCAGTTTACTAACTTGGTAACAAGTTCTATTTGGATATGCCTATACCATTTTTCTTTATATTTGTTTCATTCCAGGTCTATTTGTTGCCCTTCTTTACCCTGTGCTACACTTTCAGGAGGCTATTCTCTAGACCTAGATTCTCTTGTAGCTGATTTCCAAGATCCAGTTGGATTTGGCCAATAGGGAATCAAAGAGAGAATAAGAGGAGAGAAGGGTCAGAATATATACTTCCTCTATCTCCTGTAATGTCTCCTGTGGTTATAGCTCCTACCACGTGGTCCTTCCTCCTTAGTATCAGGACTTCCTGGCCTCCTGGAACACTGTTTCCTCCCTTTCTTCCTTCATCACTACTGGTAGTAATGGCTTCCCACGACTGAAGTCTCTAGGTGCCTCACCATTCTTCCTTATTACCTTAACCCTGCCTAAAACTTATGTAAATCCTTGCTTTATTGGAGTCCCTTCATGTAAATGGTTTGGAGTGAATCTGTTTCCTACCATGATCTTGATGGACACGATAGTTTTTAGGACAATGGAATATTGAATCATAGTCTCAGAATTGGAAAAAGACTTTGTCACCAATTGAGAATGAACTGTATTGCGGGAAGGAAGGATGGTAATACTCAATAGCCAAATGCTGGGAACCACTACATTCTAGTCCCTTGGCACATTAAAACAAAAGCTTTCCTTATAAACACATATAGCCCAAGTACTGCTCCAAGCATTGCCTTGGTGAGGGAAAGGCAGAATGTATAATTATAAATTAAGAGTTTCTTGGGGCGCCTGGGTGGCTCAGTGGGTTAAAGCCTCTGCCTTCAGCTCAGGTCATGGTCCCAGGGTCCTGGGATTGAGCTCCGCCCGCACTGGGCTCTCTGCTCAGCAGGGAGCCTGCTTCCTCCTCTCTATCTGCCTGCCTCTCTGCCTACTTGTGATCTCTGTCTGTCAAATAAATAAATAAAATCTTAAAAAAAGAGAGTTTCTTAATTTTCTAAAAGAAATGGTCACAGTGTTCAGTAAGCCATTTAGTGTATCCATCATTTTGTTGAGATGATTTTTTTTTTTGACCTATCATATTTTGGAAGGACTGATATCTTTATAGTTCTCACCCATTTTTCTCAGCTTTGAGGAAAGGAAAAGACCCATCCATCTCCTATTTCACAAGCAAAGCTCTAGTTCCATGAAGGTTCATGAAGTTAATCTTCTGGGTTAAATTCTGTCTGCTCCTGAGACTGTCCCCACTACTTTGGATATTTGCATTAGGGAAAATAAAAGAAATGAAAAATAAAAAAAGAAAGAAATCTAGTATATCATTTTTGGGGAAGGTGGAGAGTAGAAGCAGGACCAACCACCTGTTAAATGGCTCAGGTTGTGCAGCAGCAAGTCAATGAGGTTCCTGGTGAATCTTGAGAAATATGCAGTGTGTGAGGGAGCTGAGCTCTCCTATTGCCCCCAAAGGACTGAACAGTAATGACTTCAACAGGTGTTCAGAAGCTTTTGCCAAAAGGAAAAACAATTAGCTGCTGCAGGGTAAAATTTTAGAGGCTATATACAAATCATCTTGTCTATTTGATGGATGTATGAGCATGTGCTCTTGGAGAAAATTGGTTTATTTTCAAAAGACTAAATTAATCATAAAGTTGTGATATAAACTGGTATGCTTAATTTATCTCAAATACATCAGTACATATCAGTTGCAAAGGAAATAAATTGTACATATTTGTGTCTAATAATGACCTTTCTTGCATTCAAAACTAAGTTAGTGTATATAAACTACATATAAATGTCATTAATTGAGGAATTTGGTGGGGAGAGGTCAATAGATGGAAAAATTTCTCTATTATTTATGTCACTTAAACAGTCAACTTATTGAGAAGAAGGGATGTGTTTCATCTTTCTTTGATCTGCTTATGTGCCTAACACATAGCAGGTATAAAAGTTTATTAGATGAATTTTTCATTCAGTTCTGATAGCTATTTTCCATCACTCTCCCAAAAAAAAGTAATTTCTATTCAGAGCTACTAAAATAGCTGGGCTCAGGAAAGGACTGAATTTTGTAAAAATTGCTTGAAGGCATATTATTTAAATTGCTTTCTTCAGCTTACTACTTCAAAGATCTATATAAATATGTCAAGGTACTTTATTTATTTACTATCAAATTATTTAGGATACTCTTCGCAAGTAGTCATTGAACTTTATAGTTTAGAAATTACGGAGTGCTTCTGATTAATAGATATTTTATGATTCAGCCTGGCACATAGAGTTTGTAAAACTTCTTAACATCCATTTACTAAGTGTCCTTTATTTATTTAAAAGAACATTTATTAGAAACTTAGGCACATTTTGAGTACAAGTTTGGGTTAGAAATGAAAGTCAAGAAGAGATTTATGTTTTCATGAAGCTTAAAATTGTGAGTAAGTGTGTGTGTGTATGTGATATAAGGGGAATACAGATCAATAAAATAGACATGGCATTGCATTGCAATGGGATCACAATAGCACAGGGGAAGAGTAGGTTGTTATGTGTATACAAGAGTAGGTTGTTAGGTGCCAACCCCATCCTTCAGAGTGAGAGAAGGCTGAAATCTAGAAGGAGGCCATGTTTTAGCTAAGAGTAGGGGGATGAGTGGGAGTGAGGCAGGGCCTGGGATCCAGGCAGAGGAAATCACATGTATAAGATCGGGGACTTCAGTGGATTTGAGATACAGTGCACAACAAAGTAAGAAAGAAATGATGTTTCCTATCTTAATAAAATTCCCACTCACACTGAAACAATATTGGCCGTAACATTAGCAAAGACATTGACAATCAGTATGGTGACTTTTAAAACTAGTGACAGCATTTACTAAGTACTATGTGCCATGTACTATGCTAAGTACTTCATATGTATTATATTGTTGAATCCTCACAATAGCCATATGAGACAGTTACTGAGATTGTCATCTCATAGATGGGGAGATTCCTGGTCAGAGAACTTAGGAAACAGTCCTAACCTGCCGATAAACTGTGGAGCCTGGACCCAGGCAGGCCTCTTTCACTCTAAGTCCATCCTCTTAATCTCTGTGCTTGTCTTTCTGGGTTAATAAATAAAGCAACTTCAGGCCATAAAATTCACTCCCAGTTAACAGTCTGTGCCTTAAGAATTTTAATTTTAAAAATCAGAAAATAGAAATTATTTTCAAATGTGTCTTCTTTCAAGCAGACAATTTTCTCATGTTATAATAAATAGTTGATTTCTTTTTTTAGTTAATTTATTTATTTTTATTATGTTATATTAGTCACCATACAGTACATCATTAGTTTTTGATGTAGAAAAACTAAAGAAAAACTAACATATTGTCTCAGGTTTTTAGGGAAGTATCTCTGAACTGCAGTTATTTGAAACGATCCTGATATTAAAAGGCCATGCATGGTGTTATTTTGAACATTACAGGCAAACTTTAACTTCTGTGTGTTTGACATCTCAAGTCCCCTGTACGTTCCTCACTGAGATCCAGGTTCATCTGTTTACCAAATCTAAATCTCTGGAAATTTTGTTCCTGCAGAAGATCTAGAAAAGATGATTTATTTTGATGCTGCACATTTGTCATTCACCTCCACCTTCCTTTCCCAGGGTCTCACTAAGGTTTCCATCATCAGTTCTGACACCACTGGGACTATCCTTTGTCTTCTGGTTGCCTGTTCACTTTCTTTCTGTCCTTTCTATTAACTCCTTTATCTCTCTCCATAATTCTGGTTTATTGTTTGTTCTTTTATATACCTATCTCTGGCATCTATCTTCCCAATTCCATCTCCTTCCACTTCATTTTCCTCTGTCTCCTCTTTGTTTCCCCTTTGTACTTTGTGCTTCACTTTGGGAAAATAATGGTATATACATATTTATAGCTTGGTGTTATCTAATTCCTTGCTTCTTCCTTCTTCCCTTCGCATAGTCAGATTAAGTTGGACTGATTCACAACTCTGTCCTTTCCTTTTTTGTCCCTTCATCAGCTATATTATTTCTTGCCTGATACTACTCTTTAGAGGAGGCTGGGAGATTGCCAAGTGACTCAGAAGACCTGACTGGTGGTCTTTGTTTCTTAGCACCTGAGGGACAGTATTTAAATTTTATGGAGGATGAGGTCTTATTTTGGATGCTGTACATCTCCTTTGGCCTAGAAAACTTATTTGGGAAAGTGGACATTGAGACCCTCAAGCTCTGCAATGCTAAATGTTCCCTTCTTAACTTTCTGATCTTTGTACATCTCAAACAAGTCTGCCAGTTAAAAAAGTGGCTAGTGAAAATGATGCTAGCATTCCTATGTTAAAACATTGAATAAAAATTTCCTTCATTGAGTCATCTGTGATCATTAAAAAGTGAGAAAGGAAAAAACAGTAAAAAATTCTAGAGTCCCCAGGATAACCACTGTTAGTGTATTTTTGGTGTTTGTTTTGTTTGCTTTTAATGTACTTCAGAGTTTTAAAAATTATGTTTCATTTTGTCATTTTGGTTTGTGACTCTTACATAACAATAAATATTGTGTATACAATTTTGTATCTTCTTTCTCTACTTAGTGTTATAACAAGTTTTTTCTTCATGTTTTACCATATTTTCTACAATCATAATTAAAAAAAAAATACAAACTGCCAACTATGTAGTATTTCTTGAAGTACCTAGACCTCAACCATTGACCAATTGTTCCATACATCCGACTTTTCTTTCTTTCTTTCTTTCTTTCTTTCTTTCTTTCTTTCTTTCTTTCTTTCTTTTCTTTCTTTTCTTTCTTTCTTTCTTTTCTCTTCTCTTCTTTTCTTTTCTTTTCTTTCTTTTTCTAGAGAGAGAGAAAGAATGAGAGAGGGAGAGGGTAGGGGAGGAACAGAGAGAAAGGGAGAGAGAAAACCTTAAGCAGGCCCCATGCCCAGTGTGAGCCTGACTTGGGACTTGACCTCATGACCCCGAGATCATCACCTGAGCCAAAGTCGAGAGTTGGGAGCTTAATGGACTGAGCCACTCAGGCACCACTACACTCCTTACTTTTCAACGTGTGAGATTTCACTGCCATGAATGCTCAATTTGATCAATGTTATTTTATTCTTCAGTGACTTTCCTTGTGACCCTCAGTCATTGCATCAGGGTCCTATGTGAAGGATTACTCAGGGAGCGTAAGGAATAAAACACTGAAAACAATCTTGAGGTTCTTTTGAACTTCCTCCTACTGATCTCTGTTATGATGTAGTATCCAGGAACAAACTGTAAAAAACCTGGGAGTAGCTTTGATGAGAAATAATGAAGTAATGGAGTTAACAACATTTCTGGAAATGAAAAATACAGACCTACAACCTCAAGTCTTAGAGAAAAGTTATTAATGTCCCATTTCACATGAATAAAGAATCTTATACTGGTACCAAGAGGGTGTTTTGTACAGATGTTTGTTGAAAGGATAGAGTAGTGTAAAATCACTAGAGGGAGTCTGATTTTACATATGTGAGTTAGGACTGCAAGTAGCAGAAAACAAAATTAAACTAGCTTAAACAAACGTAAATATCATTAGCTCCCATGCTCACAAATTCAGAGGAGGCGAGCTTCAGGCTAGTTTGAACCAGTAGTTCTGGCTGTTTCTCCAGTTTGCTCAGCTGTACCCTCTGTGCATTGGCTTCATCTTCAGGCTGGCTTCCTTCATGGAGGTAAAATGAATGCAGTTATTTTAAGCTTTATAGTTCTGTTTCATCACTTTTGGAGGAAGTGAGACCTTGTTTTCTGTTTTTTTGTTTGCTTGTTTTATTAAGCATGAGAAAACTCAGTTTGTTTCCTATGATTAAGAGTCTCTTATGGTTTGTTTCCCTCTCTGATTTCATGTTGGCAGAGGTGGCTTAAACCAATCAGGTTTACTCCTGGAGCTCACCATGTGGTAATTACCCTTTATGCATTTGGGTTGTATGGGGGAAGAGATGAATGCAGGAAGGAAAATTGGGCCATTATTAGGAAAAGGAAAAGTGCGAATGGATGCTCTAGAAATTTAACCTATGATAACTGTCGTTCTGGAGCTTGTGTTTAGTTTAGGGCTTAGTCACTGGAAAAATGCTGGAAACATAAATGTTCACCTAAAGGGAATAGATGAATCATGTATAAAATGTAATTATGATAAAAATGGAGTTATTAAATCTTCTATTGAGGTATAACTGATAATTCGTTATGTTACAGTGGGACAATGTAATGATTTAACACTTGTATACACTGCAAAATGATCACCATGTTAAGTCTAGTCATCATTTGTCACCATAAAAAGTTACAATTTTTTTATGATGAGAACTTAAAAAAATTATTTTATTTTATTTTTTTTAAGATTTTATTTTTATTTATTTGTCAGAGAGAGAGAGAGAGAGATAGAGCACAAGCAGTGGGAGTGGCAGGCTCCCTGCTGAGTAAGGAGCCCGATTCCAGACTTGATCCCAGGACTCTGGGATCATGGCCTGAGCTGAAGGTAGATGCTTGACTGACTAAGCCATCCAGGCATCCCATTGTTTAGTTAGTTTTTTAATTTTTTTTTTAAGATTTTGTTTTTAAGTAATCTCTACACCCAATCACCCAATGTGGGGCTCGAACTTAAAACCCCGAGATTGAAAGTCACATGTTCCACTGACTGAACCAGCCAGGTACACACCATAAAGACAGTTTTTAAGATCCACCCTCCCAGCAACTTTCAAATATGCACTACAATACCATTGATTATAGTAACCCTATTGCACACCATATCCCATAACCTATTCATCTCACAACTTTATCTCACAAGTTTATACCTCCCCACTCCCTTCATGCATTTTACCAACTCCTCTTACCCTCTGGTAACCACCACTCTATTGTCCATATCCTAAATTTGCTTTTTTTTTTTTTTAGATTCCACATATAAGTGATATCATGGAGTGTTTGCCTTTTTTTGTCTGACTTATTTCACTTAGCATAATATCCTCTAGGTCCATCCATGTTGCAAATGGCAAGATTTCATTCTCTTTTATGGTTGAATTGTATTCCTTTGTTTATGTGTGTATTACATCTTCTTTATCCATTCATCCATTGATGGCCACTTAGGTTGTTTCCATATCTTGACTCTTGTGTATAATACTGCACTGAACATAGGGATGCATATATCTTTTTGAATGTATGTTTTCATTTTCTCCAAATAAATGCCCAGAAGTAGAATTGCTAGATCATATGGTAATTCTATTTTTAATTTTTTGAGGAACCTACGTATTGTCTTCCACAATGGCTGAACCAATTTACATTCCCACCAACAGCACATGATGTATCCGTTTTAACATCCTCACCAGCATTTGTTACCTATTGTCTTTTTAATGATAGCCATCCCAATAAGTCTGAAGTAATATCTCAATGTGGTTTTGATTTGCATTTCCCAGATGATTAGTGTGGCTGAATATCTTTTCATGTGCCTGTTTGCCATCTGTATGTCTTCTTTAGAAAAATGTCTATTCAATCTGCTCTGACCATTTAAAAAAAATTAGTACTACCCTCTGCCCATTTAAAAAATCAGATTGTTCTTATCTTTTTGCTATTCAGTTATAGGAGTTCCTGATATATTTTGGATATTAACCTTAATAGATATATGGTTTGCAAATATCTTCTCCTATTTAATAGGTTGCCTTTTCATTTTACTGATGGTTTTCTTTGTTGTGCAGAGGCTTTTAATTTGATGCAGTCCCACTTCTTTATTTTGGCTTCTGTTGCCTTTGCTCTTAGAGTTAAATTCCAGAAAACATCACCAAGACCAATCTCAAGATTATTAACTATGTTTTCTTCTAGGAGCTTTATTGTTCAGGTCTTATGGTCAAGTCTTTAATGCATTTTGAGTTAATTTTTGTGTATGGTGTAAGATAGTAGTTTAGTTTCATTCTTTTGCACATGGCTGTCCAGTTTTTCAAACACCATTTATTAAAGAGACTGTCCTTTTCTCACTGTAAATATTTTCCCCCTTGTCTTGGATTAATTGACTACATATTTCTGGTTTTGCTATTCTGTCCTAATGATTTATGTGTCTGCTTTTATGCCAACAGCATGTTTTAAATACTTTAGCTTTCTAGTGTAGTTTGAAATCAGGGTGAATGATACTTCCTGTATTGTTCTTTCTCAAGATTGATTTGGCTATGTGGGGTCTTTTGAGGTTCCACACAAATTTTAGAACTATTTATTGTAGTTCTGTGAAAAATGCCATTGGAATTTTGGTAGGGATTGCATTGCATCTGTAGAATTCTTTGAGTAATGTGGGCATTTTGACAGTAGTAACTCTTCCAATTTGTGAGCACAGAATATCTTTCTACTTAATTTTGTTTAATCTTTAATTAATTTAATCTTTCACCAGTGTCTTATAATATTTGGTGGACAGAAGTTTCATCTTTTTGGTTAAATTTATTCCTAGGTATTTTATTGTTTTTGTTGCAATTTTGAATGGGATTGTGTTCTTAATTTCTTTTTCTGATAGTTTATTCTTAGTGTATAGAAATGCAACATATTTTTGCATGTCGATTTTATACCCTGTAACTTAACTGAATTCATTTATTTAAACAGGTTTTTTTGGTGGAGTCTTTAGGGTTTTCTTTTCTTTTTTTAAAAGAGTTTATTTAAATTCAAGTTAGTTAACATATAGTGTATTATTATTAGTTTCAGGGGGTAGAATTTAGTGAATCTTCAGTTGATGTAACACCTAGTGCTCATTACATCAAATGTCCTCCTTAACGTCCATCACTCAATTACCCTATCATCCCAACCCACCTCCCTTCCAACAACACTCAGTTTGTTCCTTACAGTTAAGAGTCTCTTATGGTTTTCTATATATAAAATCATGTTGTCCACAAAAATAGTGACAATTTTACTACTTTCTTCCCAGTTTGGTTGCCTTTTATTTATTTTTCTTGTCTAATAGCTCTGGCTAAGACTCCTAATAACATGTTAAATTGAAATGTCAAGATTGAGCATCCTATTCTTGTTCCTGATCTTAGAAGAAATTCAGCTTCACACCACTGACTATGACATTAGCTGTGGGTTTGTTGTATATGGCCTTTATTATGTTGAGTTACATTCCATCTACACCCATTTTGTTCAGAGATTTTATATAAATGGATGTTGAATTTTGTCAAAACTTTTCCTGTATCTATTGAGATGGTCATATGATTTTTCTTTTTAATTTTGTTAATGTGGTGTATCACACTGATATATGATTTGTGGATGTAGAACCATTCTTGCACCCCTGGAATAATAATCCCTGTGCTTGATCATACTAAATGGTCTTTTTACTGTATTGTTGAATTCAGTTTGCTAATATTTTGGGGGGATTTTTTCATTTGTGCTTATCAAAGATGTTGGTCTATAATTTTCTTTTTTGGGGTGTCCTTGACTGATTTTGATATCAGGGTAATGCTGGTTTCATAAAGTGAATTAGGAAAAATACTCTCCTCTTCAATTTGCTGAAAGAGTTTGAGAAAGATAGATATTAAACATTTACGTATTTGATAAAATTAGCCAGTGAAGCCATCTGTCTTGGACTTTTATTTATTGGGAGGTTTTTGATTACTGATTTAATCTTCTTAGTACTAAATGGTCTATTCAGATTTTCTATTTATTCATGATTAAGTCTTGGAAGAGGTATGTTTTTAGGAATTTATATATTTCTTCTAGGTTATCCAATTTGTTGGTTTATAATTGTTCATAGTGGTCTCTTACAGTATTTTGTTTTTTTTTGTGCTATCAGTTGTAACTTTTTTCATTTCTATTTGATTTATTTGAATGCTCTCTTATTTTTTCTTGATGAATCTAACTAATAGTGTTTGTCAGTTTTTAAAATTTTTCGAAGAACCAGATTTTCACCTCATCAGTCCTTTCTATTGTCTTTTTAGTCTCTGTTTTATATATTTTTACTCTGAACTTTCTTATTTACTTCATTCTACTAATTTTGGGCTTCATTTGTTCTTTTTTTTTCTTTTTCTAGTTCCTTTATGTGTGAAGTGAAATCATTTACTTGAAATTTTTCTTGTTGCTTGAGGTGGGCCTGTATCATTATGAACTTCCCTTTTAAAACCACTATAACTGCATCCTATATATTTTAATAAGTTGTATTTCCATTTTTATTTGTCTCAAGGTAATTTTTGATTTCTCCTTTGATTTTTTCATTGATCCATTAATTGTTCAGTGGCATGTTTTTTAATCGCCACGTATTTGTGATTTTCTCAGTATTCTCCTTGTAATTGATTTCTAGTTTTATACCATTGTGGTCAGAAAGGATACTTGATATGATTCCAAATTTCTTAAATTTATTGAGACTTGTTTTGCGGCCTAACATATGATGTATCTTGGAGAATACACCATATACACTTGAAGAATGTGTCTTCTGCTGCTTTTGAAAGGAATATTCTCTGTATACTTCTTAAGTACCTCTGGCCTAATGTGTTGTTTAAGGCTGATGTTTCCTTATTGATTTTCTGTATGGATAATCTATCCATTGGTGTAAGTGGGATATTAATGTCCTCTGCTATTATTTTATTGCTGTCAATTTCTTCCTTTAGATCTGTTAATATTTACTTTATATATTAGGTGCTCCTATTTGGATGCATAAATATTTACAAATGTTTATTTTTTTGTGGGATTGACTGTGTATCATTATGTAATGCTCTCCTTTATCTATTATTACAGTCTTTGTTTTAAAGACTAATTTTATTTGATGTAAGTATAGCTACCCCAGCTTTGTTTTGATTTCTATTTGTGTGAAACTTCTTTTTCCATCCCTGTGCTTTCAGTTTGTGTGCATCCTTGCATTGGAAATGGGTCTCTTGTAAGCAACATATAGATGGTCTTGGCTTTTGTTGTTGTTGTTGTTGTTGTTGTTGTTGTTTGTTTGCTTGCTTTTTATCCATTCAGCTAGTCTGTGACTTTTGATTGGAGAATTTAGCCCATTTACATTTAAAATAATTATTGATAGGTATGTACTTATTGCCATTTTGTTTTTGACTGTTTGTAATTTCTCTCTGCTCCTTTATTTTTATTTTACTCTTTTCTCTTATGGTTTGATACTTTCTTTAGTGTTGTGCTTAAATTCCTTCCTCCTCCTCTCCCCTCCTCCTCCTTTCCCTTCTCCCCCCTCCTCCTCTCACCTTTTCCTTTTCCTCCTCCTCTTCCTTCTTCTTCTCCTTCTCCTTCCTCTTCTTTTTCTTTTTTCTTTTTTTCTCTTCCTCCTCTTCCTTCTTCTTCTCTTTCCCCTTCTTTTTTCTTCTCCTCCTCCTCCTTTCCTCCTTCTTCTTCTCTTTCCCCTTCTTTTTTTCTTCTCCTCCTCCTCCTCCTTCTTCTTTCTCTTTAATCTCCTATAAGTTGTTGCTTTGTGCTTATAATGAACTTACATATAAAAGACTAACTAGTTTCTTTTGTCACTAGAAACTTAAGTTTGAATACATTCTAAAACTATACTCTTTTACTTTCCTTTCCCATTTTTTATGTTTTGTTGTCACATTTTACATTGTAAAATTTTGTGTATTCCTTAACTGATTATAGTAATTATAGTTATTTTTACTACTTTTGTTTTTAAACATTTATGCTAGCTTCATAAGTGATTAAGTCACTACCTTTAAAGATTTTATTTATTTATTTGACAGAGAAAGATCACAAGTAGGCAGAGAGGCAGGAAGAGAGAGAGAGAGAGAGAGAAGCAGGCTCCCCGCTGAGCAAAGAGCCTGATGTGGGGCTCGATCTCAGGACCCTGAGATCATGACCTGAGCTGAAGGCAGCAGTTTAACCCACTGAGCCACCCAAGCGCCCCAAGTCATTACCTTTAATATATATTTAATATTCCCAGTGAGATTTATACTTTCATATATTTTCTTGCTATTAATTAATGTTCTTTCTTTTTAGTTTAAGATGTCCCTTTAACATTTTTTAAAGGCTGGGATTAGTGGTGATGAACTCCTTTATCTTTTGCTTATTTGGGAAACCCTATCTCTTTCAATTCTGAATAACCTTCTTGGTTGGAAGATTTTCCTTTCAGCACTTTGAATATATAATTTCATTCCTTTCTGGCCTGAAAAGTTTCTGCTGAAAATTCTGCTCAGTTTTGTGGAGGTTACTTTGTATGTAACAAATTGCTTTTCTTTTGTTGCTTTTATGTTTTTTTCTTTATCTTCCGCTTTTGACATTTTAATTATAATGTGTCTTGGTATGGCTCTTTGGGGTTCATTTTATTTGGAATTCTCTGAATTTCCTGGATCTGGATTTCTTTTCCCTTTCCCAGGTTAGGGATGTTTTTAGCCATTATTTCTTCAAATAAGGTTTCTGCTATTTTCTCTCTCACTTCTCCTTCTGGGACCTCTCTAATGCATATGTTATTTTCTTTGAAATTGTTCCATAGGTCACTTAAGGTATCTTCACTTTAAAACTTTTTTATGTTGTTCTTTTTGTTTGAATTCCACTGCCCTGTCTTGTAGATCACTGATCCTTTCTTCTACTTCATCTAGTCTGATGCTGAACTCCTGTAGTGTATTTTTTAGTTCAGTGAGCTCTGTGACTTCTTTTTGGTATTATCTTGTATTTTTCTGTCTCTTTGCTGAAGTTCTCATTGCGTTTATCCATTTTCTCTGAAATTCCTGAGTATCTTTATGACCATTACTTTGAATTCTTTATCAAAGAAATTATTTATCTCTGTTTCATTAGGGCTTTTCTCTATAGTTTTATCTTGTTGCTTTGTTTAGAATGTATTCCTCTGTTTCCTAATTTTGCTTGAATCTCTGTTTCTATGTACTAGGAAACAGCTATCTCTTCCAGTTTTTAAGAAATGGCCTTGTGTAGGAGATGGACCTTATCTTTCAAACTGGCCCAAGTTCTTGGTTGTTTTTCAAATCCTTGTAATTGCCAGAACAGCTTGATTTATTCTTAATAGTTCCCAGGTGTTGAGGGTGTGCCAAGATCAACCAGTGTTCCAAAGAGAGAACTCTAATCAGTACCTAGTTTCAGGCCAATTGGAAACCAGACCTTCAGGTAGGAGCTTTTAAAGTATACAAATATATAGAGTTCTTTGCCATCACAATTAAACTTTGCCAGCCTCCAGTTCAGACCAATCTAAAGATGTCTCCTAGGCAAGAGTTGCAAAAACTGAAGCTTCAGATAAGTGTATAAACTCCTTTCTGGGAGACACCAATGAGTTGTAATGAGGCCTAGGGAAAGCACAAAGATGGTGTCCCTCCACCTACATTCTGTAGAGCACTTTTGTAACCTATAGATATGTGGCAAACCTGAAGTCTGTCCCTCAGGCTGAAGCTCCAGGACAAGTAAATATGTCTTTTTCACAAAAAGTCTGGGGATGTGTTTCAGTCTGTCTGTCTGGTGCTCTGTGGTGATAGTCTGCTTTAATAAGTGGTCTTTCTGATTGTTATAGTCTGGTGGGAGCCAGGAATGGAAGATTCTCCCTGGACAACAGAGCCAGGTGATCAAGGGGTAGCTCTTACTGTGCATTGCACATGTTCTCTGGCTTTAGCAAGGCAGCTGGAGAGTGCAGTGTGGGGTCCTGCCTGCCTACTTTCACAGGGCGTTAAGAAAATGTAGGGCTAGGATGCACCTATTTTCTTTAGTGAGGCAGTAGAAGAACAAAGGTTCTGGACACATCCATCAAAATTATCATTGTAGAGGGAGAGCAAAAAAATGGTGCCTGCCAGTGTCTCCAGCTCTGGAGAGTGTCCGAACAGGCCTCTGCCCCTCTGGCAGATATTATAAGGTTACCAAAGGAATCATCTTCACATATAGTCTAGGTGCTTTTCAAACTGCTCACTTTGCACTGGTCCCTAGGGTGAGTCAGTCTGTATGCCAGCCTTTTATGAGAAGTTTCTCAGTTCCCTACTGTCCTTTAGGTCTCCTGTATGTGAGCCCCATTGGTTTTCAAAGCCAGGTGTTCTGGGGACTCCTTTCTCCATTGTAGGTCCAGGATTGGAGTGCCTGTGGGGCACAAACAACTTACTCCTCAGAGAAAAGCTCCAGTTTGTGAGATCCCTCCTAATTGAGGGATGCTGTACTGAGTCTAGGGTTTTTGGCAAGGCTGTATCTCTCTCTCTCCTAACCATCTTGATTTTACTGTTTGTTTTGAAGGTGGAGTTCAGATAGTTTTCAGATCTTTTTCAAAGGGAATTCATTCTGTATGTAACTGTAGATTTGGTATGTCTGTGGGAGGAGGTAAGTTCAGGGTCTTCCTAACACCCTCATCTTGAATCATCACTTAATAATCAGTTATATTTAATTTTAGAGAGAAAATGGTTTTGGAGATATTTTATGGTACATAACTGCGGAAGCATGTTTTCTGGTTTTTCAAATCTCACCTCTCCCATTTAGTTTTGTGATCTTAAGCAAGTTACTTAATCTCCCTGGGCTTTAGTTTCTCCATCTGCAAAATGGGATCCTGAAATATCTACTGCACAGTGTTGTTGTGAAGGCTAAAGGAGTAAATGCATATAAAGTTTTTATCACTGAGCCTAATTCACAATAGCACTTGATAAATGTTTACTTTTAGTACTTTTATTTTTCACAATATATTGTGATCAAAATTTCCTCAGTGTCCATTTTGTCAGTTATTCATACTATATAATATTTCCATAGGTTATTTGAAAGCATTAGTATAATTTCTTCCATGATCTGATGTAAAATTATTTTTGCAAAATATCTGGGAAATACGCATTGAAAAGTGACATATATTTTGCCGTCTGTGTGTGTGTGTGTGTGTGTACATGGATGTGTGTATGTATGAGAGACATGGTGAAGGCTGATAAGGTTCAACACCCTTAAGCCTTGTTCATTTTTTTAAAGTTTTATTTATTTAAGTACTCTCTATACCCCACATGGAGCTTGATTCAGAACCCCAAGATCAAGAGTCACATGCTCTTCCAACTCAGCCAGCCAGGCACCCCTAAACTTTGTTCATTTTTATGTGCTTTTTAAATTATGAAAATAATATACATTGACAGTTGTCACCCACTCTGTAGATGTGAATGAATTCTAATCCAGAGTTTGATTCTGATGTTGAGACTGATGAGATACCACATGCACCAAGTCAGTATGAAAGGTTTATTACTTACAAAGCAGCATTCTGTGAAGTACAAGGTTGGCTCCCAAGCAGGTCCAGAGATAGTTTGAAAGAATATGGAGAGGAGACTGGCTTAGCTTTTTACTGTAGTAGGGATTGGGTCAAGGGTGTGGGTTCCTGTGCATGGCCAAGAGATTATATGGTTTGAGCTTCCCATTTGCACCAAAGAAGGTAGCATCTGGGGTTTCTTATCAGCTTGCCCATCTGAGAGGCAGAAGAGCAAGCGTGGTGATGGGCCTTAAAAGCTGTTTATAGTCAAACATCATAAATGGAATCAGACTCTTTATTACTGCTGTAGGAAACATGGAAGATAAAGAAATCCTAATACGGAAATTAAAATTTTTGGTAATCACCCAATCCAGATACATTTACATGCTTATTTTCTGTCTAGATTATTTCTGGTAATTTAAAAGTCCTAGGACTTGATTTTTCTAGCTATTGTTTAACCTTTATTAATCATCATAAGTCTCATATTTTGTGTGCTGAACCAAAGAGAAAAAGCTATTTAGGTTGTAAATCTTCTGGAAAAATCAAGTTGTCTTATGGGCTTTCCTCTTTAAAATTGCAAGCCATTTAAGATTATCTGTAGTAATGTTAAACAGATAATATCAGTTTTAATGTATTGAGCAAATGATAATATAATTTCTGTTTATGTCATGTTAGTTTGGAGTCAGAGAATCAACATCAGTCATCCAGAGAAAACTCATGATCTAAAGTGTTTAAATGATTTAAAGTGTTTGTATTCTTTTTAACCTCACTGATTGCCCATTTTTAGAGTTATTAATTGTGTTTCTTGTTTCTATCTTTGTTTTGTACTTTTTCTTTTTTGACTGGCATGAATATGGCTTAAATTGACTCTAGAGGACTCTAAATGTAATCTAGTTTTAAGAAATAATTTTTCCTTTTCATGGAAAAGTTTATTGAATGAATAGAAATTTGAAGCTTTCCTTGTCTAGAATAATGTAAATTATTTAACAAAAAAACATGGATTTGTTGATGGCACAAATACAAGGTGTATTAATCAAATACTCTGAAAGTCTTATTTTGTTTAGATTTTAAAGACTCTAATATGTTAATCAGACCATAAAAATTCCTAAAACTGTTGTTATAAAGTTTATAAAAAATTGAAAATATAAACTCTACATACATTCTAGAAACAGCTCTAGCAGGCTTGCAATAAATAAGATGAAGCTGATAAATACGCAATTTAAGGAAAATTCTGTCATAAAATTACATTTATCCATTCATTTGTTTATTCATGACATGAGTGTTAATTGCCTAGATCACAACAGAGACTGATGTATGGTCCCCAGTTCAAGGAACTTTCACTCTAATGGGGGTAGCAGACAATTAAGCAGTCAGATACAATGGAGTATGATATATATTAGGATAGAACAACCAGAATTATGCTATTAAGTTTATTGAAGGACTTATTTTTTCATAATACTCACTTTTCTTTAAGCTGTGTGACCTTGGGTTTTTTTTTTATACTTCTTTGAGCTTTAGTTTTCTGTTATAGTTATCTGATTATACATGATTTATTGATTTTTGGGAGGTAAAGATTAAATAAAAAAGTATGCAGAGTACTGAGCACAATGCTTGTGTATATTAAGTGCTTGATCAACAGTAGTTACTATTATCCCTACTCAAAATCCTAATCATTGTACAACTATTCATCTTAAAAAGGCTTTAGAAATATCTTAAAATTGGTAAGAGTGGAACACAATTTAATTATGTTTTCGTTATGTCACTTACTCCCTTATGCCAAACCCTTGGGTGGTTTTTTATTACTTATATAATAAAGGCCATGTTACTTTTCTTGTATTTTAAGGCCCTCAATAATCTATCTCTTAAGATCCTTTTTTCTTTTTTTTTTTTTTTAAGATTTTATTTATTTGACACACAAAGAGAGAGATCACAAGAAGGCAGAGAGGCGGGGAAGCAGGCTCCCCGCCAAGCGGAGAGCCCGATGCCGGGCTTGATCCCAGGACCCTGAGATCATGACCTGAGCCGAAGGCAGAGGCTTTAACCCACTGAGCCACCCAGGCGCCCCTCAAGATCTCTTTTTCAATAGGTCCTACATGTGCCTCTTCAGCTATTCATTAAGAGTAATCTATACTGGGTGACTGGGTGGCTTAGTTGGTTGGGTATCTGCTTTCAGCTTGGGTCATGATCCCAGGGTCCTGGAATCGAGCCCAAGTCAGGCTCCCTTCTCAGCAGGAGGCCTGCTTCTCCCTCTCCCACTCCCCCTGCTTGTATTTCCTCTCTTGCTGTCTCTCTCTCCTTCAAATAAATAAATAAAATCTTAAAAACAAAGAATAATCTATATTTCCCTGCTCCTCTTCCTTTACTTTCACTCTATAATAATAATAGAAACTAATATTTATTGAGCATTATGTAACAGGCACTGTGTAAAGTACTTTACATGAATCATTGTATTTAATATTTATAGCATCCTTATGATGTACTCTCTCTCTTTTTTTAAGGCTTTTTATTTATTTGACAGAGAGAGAGAGAGCACAAGTAGGTGAGCAGCAGGCATAAGGAGAGGGAGAAGCAGGCTTTCCACCAAGCAGGGAGCCCGATGTGGGGCTTGATCCCAGGACCTTGGAATCATGACCTGAGCCAAAGGCAGACACTTAACCTGCTGAGCCACCCAGTTGCCCCCTTATGATGTACTCTTACACTGTCCCTGTTTACAAATGAGAAACTAGACCAAGTCACACAACTAGTAAGAAAGAGTGCCAGAATTCTGACCACCATATTGTGTTGCCAATTCTTCACAGCTGTACCCTTCTGCCCTCACCTTCTCTGCTTGATGAGATTAACTCATTCTTCATGGCATTCTTGCAATTACAGCTTCTGTAGAGGTCTTCTCCCAGTGTCTTAACTAAAGTTAACCTTTTGATACGACATACACTTAGAGCATAAGTTTAAAACTATGTTATAGCATCCATCTCATCCGACTTTCTATTCCTTTTCTTCATGTAAATATTTCCTGAATGCCACCAAAACAATCAAGAGTGGGCACCATTGTCTTAAGTGGTTTTCTGCTTCTTGGTGGGGGGAGGGGCATACAATATGCTTTATACTTCAGAGACCATCAGTAGGTGTTTTTGGAGTTAAATTCAGTTACACTATTTATCTGAAAATGTTTTATTATCCATGTTAAAGTATCTTTAATGAGTATGGACTCAGACAGCAGAAGAGAACTTGTTAGATTTTACAGATTGTACAGATCGTATGGTAAATTTTGTGTTAAAGATAAAGACTTGCCTTAAAAAATATGTGTTTAAAAAGTAGTGGGTAATGTAAGGATCATATAGGTCTCAATACTACTATTCTTGTTTCAGTAGTTCATACTAGGACAATTACATTCTTCATGCTTAATCAGACTGAAATGTTAAAGAGAGTAAACTCTAAGAGAGGCAAAATCATACTTGTCTTGGTTACTAAGAATCCCCAATTCCTAAAACTGTGCCTATGTGGAATAAGCCCTCAACTATATTTATGTAGTTGATATTAATTAAATGTTGAGGCAACTTAAATCTTTGAGAAACAAATGGACTAGCAGTAAGTCAAATGATGAGTCAAATAAGGATGTAATTCTGAAGACTTCATTGCTTAAAATATGCCATCTAACTGGTAACTTTCCTTTCTTTTTAGACTGTTATTCCAAGCTGGCAAGTTAGATTATTATAATTCACAAGGTGTATATTCAGTTTTGTTTCTGTGCTATCATCAAATGTAGAGCAAGCCAAAATGGAACATATTCATTTATCTGCAAGATTGCAATAACTAATTTTATGACTGCTCCTTTCTCTTTGCCTGTCTCATATCCATAATCTTTTGCGCAGTTTCTGGAACTGGACTCTCAGTGTAAATCCTTATCTGAAGCCTACACTTCACCACCAGCTTCCTTTGGAGTGAGCCTGGCAGCACCATTTCTGGTTGTGAAACTGACAAAATTCTGAGAGATAACCAGATGGATCAGTTACTTTTCATCATTTATAATAATAGGAGTTTGGGCAGAACTTTGCCTGTGGCCCAGAATTATAGTGTGAGGATACAAGAGTAGTGGGTCATTTTCAATGATTTTTCCTAAAGGAAAATACCTTTGTGGGATAAGAGCAGCATGATTTTTTCTCTGACAAAACAATAACTCTGTGATTCAAGATTACATACTGCTTGCTGATGGAGTGACCACTGTTATCTGCTATTGGGGGAAGGTTTTACCACCTTGTCTCAAGTGAAAGTAGGAGGAGAACAGACAGGAGGATAGTGAATAAAAAAGACTGGAAAATGGATTTCTGGTCTAAGAATCCCTGTTCTCTTTTTCTGTGTTATCTTGAAGTTTTTGTGAATGTTCATAAATAAGCGCATTTACTAAAACATTTCACAAAGAAGACTAATGCAATGAGTTCATTGGAAACCCCAGGAAATATGAAATAGCAAAGGATTTCTCTCCTCGCCCTTTTAATTTGGTATGTGCTTTCCTGGCAGATAGCCACATACTGCCTGGAGAACAGACTCTTTAAAACGGTCTTGTGGGAGTTTGTGGGTCCTCATTTATCATCTGGATGTAGTCACAGGAGCCAGCAGAAGTGAAAATAGAACTCTTTCCAAGTCACTGGAAGCCCCCCAAGAGTCCCTGGTAACAAATGGGAAACAGCAGCTAGAAAATGGATTTCTTTTAAAAGCAAACACTCTAGGAGTCATTAAAAAGTTTCCATTTTCAAGTTCTGTCATATAATGACTTTTTTTTTTCTCCCCTGCAGAACAAATACAAACTACCCACATTGTGGGTATATTAGGGTTAAGTTAGATGTTTGCATTTTGTAGTACTTAGAAAAGTCATTTCTGGGGCGCCTGGGTGGCTCAGTGGGTTAAAGCCTCTGCCTTCGGCTCGGGTCATGATCCCAGGGTCCCGGGATCGAGCCCAGCATCGGGCTCTCTGCACGGCAGGGAGCCTGCTTCCTCCTCTCTCTCTCTCTCTGCCTGTCTCTCTGTCTACTTGTGATCTCTGTCTGTCAAATAAATAAATAAATAAAATCTTAAAAAAAAAAAGAAAAGTCATTTCTTCTACTAAGTGCTATGCAAATAAAAAGCTATTTCCCATGCCAGAGAATATGTTATGGAAAGCTGTCTTCTAAGATTTTAGGACTTGATTGTTAAATCAAGAACTGAGAAAGTCTATTCAAGCTGTAGTTATTGGATTCAGACCTTATAGATTTCCCGATATTTTTAATAATCTAGTTTGTTTAGCTCATTTCTGATTTTCTCACAGAACACACATATGAATAAGCAATTTATTGAGAGAAGATGATCCTATGAAAGTGATTCTGAACATTAACTTATGCATTATCATTCTTTGAACATGAACCTTAAAGATTTTTTTTCCATTGATAATTTTTTGGTGTTGTGTTGCCTTTAATAGAGAAATGTCCCACTGTCCTTGGCTTACTTATTCCTCTACCCCCACTCCATCCCTCGACACCTCCTTCACCCCATGGAGTCTGCTGCCTCTATCATCTTTCTGTGGTGCTGAATGTATATAGCTTCTGAAACACTTTGGAATGAAAGGTGCTATGAAATAGTAAAGTGTTTTTATCACAGAGTTCTGCCAATATGTCTCGATCTTGACATGCAACACCTCTGCTATTTCAGTGTTGTGACGGGGACACAGCTGGTCCTAAGAAGGCATCATACTCAGACAAGCATGTGAGATTGCATTCATTCCTGTTGGTGAGTCCTAAGCTTTAGAGCATCTACTACATTAAACATATGTGGGCAATGCATAGAAAGAAGGTTAGTGCTTTCCTAGTTAAAGTGTGGTCTATGACATCACCTAGGAATTTGCTAGATATAGGGCCTCAGGCCTTCTGAATCAGAATCTGTATTTTAATAGGATCTATGCTTTGCCTAGTTTAAGTTAGGTTTATGTCCCTCGCAAAGGAAGCATAGGTTCTCTATAACACCCATTGCTGTAAGAAAAGGAGGGTTTTTGTGAGAGGATTAAGGTTGCAAGTTCATAGCTTATAACACAGCTTATAACACAGGAAAACTAAAAGCAAATGCTGTTGTCTGGAGTTTTATACACCTAAACTCTTTAGCCTTCTTTCTTCGTATATAAGGAGAAAAAATTCTCATGAGATTTTTGAAAGTTTTAAATGAAAAAAATGAATATAAATATCAAACATGGTTACTTACATATAGCAAATGTTCAATAAATGTTATATACTATCATTGTTATTATTGTTGTTGTTATTGCTATTATTATTACTATGGCTCCTTTGATAAGGCAGATTTCCTTTAGGCAGGGATCTGAATTCTAATTTACCCTTCTGAGTCTAAGTAACTGGCTTGAGTTCTGCTATGTAAATTTAGTTAGCTGTTTTTTTTTTAATTAGTTTTTTTTTTTCCTCCCCATAGACCTAATTTTCTCCTCAGTGAGATGAATAACAAAAGATGCTCAGTCTAGGTAGGAGCTCTAGGTGCATGAAGGGTTACAGAAAGCTTTTGGATTTTCTCTTCTACTTCAATTCTGTTCTGTACAGTCCACTGGCCATGGGTGTGGATAGCAACTCCCAGCAAATAGCTTACAGGACTCCTCTTTTGGTGTCCTTGTCTGCCAGGAACATACTCAAGTATCTTTTGTTTCACTAGCTGGAAGCCTCAGGGTATTTTTCTAGAATGCTCACAAAGGAGTCCTCCTTGGTTATTGGATTGTTAGTTTTCAAAGCAATAACTCCTTTCAGGAGATTGTTAAAAGCCCTTTTTGCCTTGGGCAAATAAGCATAATGACACTATATTTCTGATTGTCACTTCAATTTTTTTCTATATTTCCTTAATATGAGCATATACATGCTGACTCATTGGCTTAAATTAGGATATATCTTCCTAAGAGGGCATCTATAGGTTGCTGTAGGGTAACCTTTATCATTAACTTTAGCCAAAGTCTGAGTTCAGTATTTGAGCACTTGCCAGTATCCTGAAATGTCTCTTTATTTGTTATTCATAGGGCAATGGTGACAACTTGGTACATCAAATTAGTAGTTTTTAAAAGAAGATATTCAATTAAAGTTTGATACTTATTCTGTGTTACACTCTCCCCTCTTAAAGAATTAAAAATGTTTTAAAATTAATGATTCTAAAGAAAGTAGAAAAACATTTGAAACCATAAAAACTAATTAAAATTTGCTTAACATTGTATTATTATTGTGTGTTTTGGATTATGTGATGGTATGGTAATGGAAATTCTATTTTCTTTTTAATTTCATGCATATTTATTGGTTGACTAGTTTATGTGACACCCAGTGCTATAGGAGATACAAAGCTGAATGATTTGATTCTTGCCTCCAGATGTTTAAACTTTGAATAATTTGACATATATTCATGTCATATCAGAGAAAGCTTACACTGGTATATACCAGTTGACCCTCAAGTTGGACCCTTGGAGACTTGGCACTTGGAGACTCCTTACTCTCCCCCGTATACTTGAAATGTGTGTTCTGCCTGCTTTCCCAGCATTAAAGGCTGCCTCAAGGATACAACCTTGAGAAAGTAATGTGTCGTTGAGATCATCAGCACAGAATATGTGACTGAATCTAGTTAAGGCCTCTATATAAATCTTAAAGATTCTGAGGCACTTTGGTGGCTGTTGGGCGTCTTCATTTGGCTCAGATCATGGTCCCAGGGTCTTGGGATCAAGCCCTGTGTGGGGCTCTTTGCTTAGTGGGGCATCTGCTTCTCCCTCTCCCTCTGCTTGCAGCTCTACCTGCTTGTGCTCTCTCTGTCAGATAAATGGATGAAATCTTAAAAAAAAAAAAAGGCAAAAAGGGGGAAAAAAATCCCGTTAGAGATTCTGGTGGGTGGGTGTAAATATGAACACATCTTGTGACCACCCCAAGACAAACCTTATAAATAAGTTCCCTTGCTAAACCTACCACCTATGAATCTGGAGTGTTCTACCTTTCTTCTTTGGTCTCTCCTTGCCCTCCATGTACTGGGCCAGTCTCAGATTTAATCCAGAAATTCCCAAGGTTTGAACCAACAACATAATGCTATAATGCTGGAGTAACAATATAACAGACAAATGTCTTTGATAATGCTCTTTGGAGTTACTACTTCCTCTCCTATCATTAGCATCTTGGGGACCTATAACATATGTAGTTTTATTTATACTGTGGTTCTTTCAATTATAAATACAACTTGGGAATTATAAAATTGAGGGGAGAGTCACTTTCTTTACAGGCATTCTATATAATGTAGAGAAGTAGATAATATGTATTTGGTATGTGAGTAGTATACATGTTAACTAATTATTAACCAAAATGGTTGGAGGCAGAATATGGTATAGTAGAGTGTCTCTGAATTTTTTTTTTTCATTATTAGCCTCCTAGGTAGAGAAATAAAGTTAAATTTAATTTTTTTCAATAAGAGAAATTAAGGGGCGCCTGGGTGGCTCAGTGGGTTAAGCCGCTGCCTTCGGCTCAGGTCATGATCTCAGGGTCCTGGGATCGAGTCCCGCATCGGGCTCTCTGCTCAGCAGGGAGCCTGCTTCTCTCTCTCTGCCTGCCTCTCTGTCTACTTGTGATCTCTGTCTGTCAAATAAATAAATAAAATCTTTAAAAAAAAAAGAGAAATTAAATATTAAACAATAAGATTTCCTCAGCAGAGTTGAACTTTGGAGGGCCAAAACCCATTGCAATATCTAAGAATCTTACGATCTTCACTTCCTTTAATTTTTACTTCTTTAGGTGATATTACCCCCACTGAAAATGTATGGCATAGTGGAAAGAATAGGTCTTTTATTTTTTATTTTTTAAAGATTATTTATTTATTTATTTGAGAGAGAGAGAGAGCATAGAAGGAGAGGGAGAAGCAGACTCCCTGCTGAGCAGCGAGCCTGGCATTGGGCTTGATCCCAGGAGCCTCAGATCATGATTTGAGCTGAAGGCAGCCACTTAACTGACTGAGCCGCTCAGGCATCCCAGGATTGGTCTTTTAGTGTCAAATAGACATGGATTCAAATAGCACCCTTGCCATTTATTAGTTGGTGAGATTGGGGAAACAACCTAAACTTTCTGACCTTTATTTCTCCATGTACAAAGTGAGAATAATAATACCTATCTTGCAGGAATGTTGTGAGGATTAGATAAAATGTTGGTAAAATACTTGGCATTTTAATATATGATAACAATTACTAGTAAGGTTAATTACTCTGAATATCATTCTTTGACTTTGTCAGACAATGATGGTAGTAAATATTATCTAATACCCACAGGTGGTATGTTAATCAATATTCCTATATACCAGTGGTTTCGAAATTTGGTTGCACATTAGAATCATCTCAGGATATATTAAAAATTTCCAAGCTTAGGTCACACTAGGACCTAAGTTAATTTGCAATCTCTGGGGTAGAAGATAGGCATTGGTATGTTTTTGAATCTCCTAGATGATTTCAATGTGAAGATAAGTTTGAGAATCACTGCTTTAGATAGTCCAGAGTCTGAAGATAACTAGATAGCTATAGCAATTCACCTGAAGGACATATTACCTGAGATTTAAAAATAAAATATCAGAGCAGTCAAAGGAATAACAGTTGCTTGGGATTGTCCCAACACTAAATAAATTGCTATTAGAAGAATGCCTTTTTTAAAAAAATTAAATACACAATTAAATAAAAATATATTACTAACATATGACTTAAAAACAGGTAGTTTTTAGTTTCAGAAAACCATGAGTAATTAACCCTACAGGGTTCACAGTCTTTGTGGCATGTGGTATTTCTCTTTGTGAAGGGAAAGGCATATTTTCCAACTTGAGGCATACCAAAGCCTAGACAGCATGTCACAGCTAAGAAGTAGGCTTATGTTATACTTTTCTTTTTATTGACAGACATCTCACTTCTCACAAAAGATTGTGGCTTACTGTAACTAATTGGCATTGACCAGGTGAAGGAAAATATTCCGTTTCAATAAAAGTGAGAACAAATGCTGTAGTTTGCATGTCATATACAGTATGTGAAACTATTCTTACTGTTTTTATTCTTAGTATTCCATGGTTTGGTTTCTAGAGTTTCAGTTAGTGATGCTTGTCCATGGGGTGATAACCCAATTTTCATCAGTAGGTTGATGCTCTGTCAACAGAAGAATGTCAGAAAGACCTATTTCAGAATAGACATCTAAGATGAGGTATGTGGCAGACAAAAATGTCTGCGACAACACCCTGCAGAGTCTTCATTACAGATGACATGCTTGTCCATGTGGGGGAAAAAAGCTTTAAACTGAGGCCTGTGAAAATGAATGAATCAAATAAGCTGAATAAGATACAATTCAGAGATATAAAAATATTTACAGATACAAGGTATATTTTTGATAAGTAGCATATTAGATAAACTATTGCCTATCATAGAAAGTAATTCACAAAAGTCTGATGTGTTGAGTAATTTTCTGGGATGTAACACCACCTAATTTTGATTTTTGTTGAAATTGACGATTGCTAATGGGTTTGAACTGGAAGGGAACCCTTTAGAACTGACTAGTAGAGCCGGTGAGAGAATTGATCAACAGGAGGTCTTGACCAGGGATACTGCAGAAAGAGTCAGAGAGAACAGTAGAAATTGTTTTCTATTTAGATCTATTACAACACTATAATTGTCTTCTCAGATAGTGACTGTTTTAAAAAATTATTCAGTTAAAGTTTCTGGTATAATACAAGCCTAAGTTTGTAATCCAAATCTAAGGAAGTCCTTTAACAGAGGTGAAAATTAGTTTTAATAATAGGGAAGTATTTCCAGTACTTGAGAAATTATGATTTCACAGAATTAAAAATCTGATTTTAGTGTAGGAGACAATTTAAATATAGGTCAGTTTTTCTGCATATCAACTTTTTCTGATAAATATAAAATACAAGATAAATACAGAGTATGAGATTATATAAAGTATGAGATATATAAATTACTTGCTTTGAATTTAGAGACAAAATTGAATATAGTCTCCATTACACTCTCTTAATTTATTTTCTATACTTGTTCTGTGATTATATTATTATTTTAACTTACATTTCGGGACGCCTGGGTGGCTCAGTTGGTTAAGCAGCTGCCTTCGGCTCAGGTCATGATCCCAGCGTCCTGGGATCGAGTCCCACATCCGGCTCCTTGCTTGGCAGGGAGCCTGCTTGTCCCTCTGCCTCTGCCTGCCACTCTGTCTGCCTGTGCTCGCTCTCGCTTCTCTCTCTATGACAAATAAATAAATAAAATCTTAAAAAAAATAAAAAAACCTTACATTTCTAACATTTATATTGAATTTTATTCATGAGTAATTAATTTCTTTTTTGTAATTTTTCTGGCAATAGTTTTTAGCTTTTAAATGACTTCTCTTGCTGGTTGGATAGCTAAAGGATATGTCATTTGAAATTGAGCATTTGCAATTTCTGGGTACTTGCATACTTTTCATTAATTGCTTATTGTTTTAAAATATCTTTCCATGAAAAAGAGCTTTTACTGTTTGCGATGAACAGTTGGTCCTTTCCTTTTGTGGATGAAATTTCCTGAAACGGTAGGACAGAGGTTATTAATTACAATTGCCAGAGAAATTAGCCTTAATCATGGGAATTGCCATATATGGGAACTAAAACAGCTTGCATTTTATTACATGTGAAAATAACTTAGGTTTAATCTAATGATCAGTCATTCTCATCATTTAAATATGAAATATATCATCTGTTTCATTATAATTATATTTTTAGTTCAGCTAAAAGTAACATCTTCCCATGATTATATAAAATCCTCAATTACTTATAATCTAAATGAAGTTTTAGCAGACGAATATCTCAATGAGACAGATTTTTTAAAAAAACTTAATTCATCCTTCCAGGAGCTAAAACACATCAAATATGTTGATACCTTCATGGAAAGGCATGATACCAATTCAAGCAATTAATGTATTTATTGAAATGATGAAGATGCTGTGAATTTTCAGGAATAGTTGCTGGTAATGCAAGTTACCTCTCTTACAAAGCTATGAACTTCTCAGGAAGGAGGACAATATTTCACTTTAAGTTTTATTTAAAATGTTACAGACCTTATTTATTCATTGGTCATTCATTTAACACATATTTTTGGAGTATATGCTATTATTTTCCAGCCTTATTTTTGAGGTGTTCAGTAAATGTCTTACTCCATCCATATGGAATAAAACAAACACATACATGCAAACCCCTACCCACATACAGACACACCTTCATACATACATTTTTACACACACAAACACACATGCCCTACTGAGGTGTGCAGTAACTAGAGGAAAGAAGAGAACCTGTTTAGAGGCAAGGTCTTGAGAGTGTACGGTGGGTTTGAATGCTCTGTCTGTGGAAAAAAGAAGTAACTGGAATATAATTTAATGTGATATGCCATTCTATTTTAGTCCGAGTTTTATAAAAATGTGTTTGCAGTAGTAAGAAGCACTGAGAACAAAGAAGGAAAATTATAGAAAATGCTTTTTTGATAATCTGGGATAGCTAATGTTCAGTTACTGAAAAGTTGCTCCTTTGTCCCCAAAAGAGGGTTTCCCCTAATCAGTTGTCCATATTTTTAACAACTGTATGTAGGTATAGCAAAGGACTTCATCTTCTAGCACCTGGAAGAGGGTAGTTCTGGACTGACCCACCCTATTCAGTTAACACCTCAAATGAAGATCAAGTCTGTCTTTCTTATGACTTTGATAGGAATAGAAAGAAGACACATACTACGACTATAGTTAGGGCTACAGCTACTGTGCCTCATGAAAGAAGTGAATCTAGAAGGGCTATGAGGGTCAGTTTTAAGAGTACTTAGAACTATTTGGGAAAAATGTGTTTCAGTTAGTGATTTTGTTTTGAGTTTTAGATAAAAACTTAAATTCTAAAATTCTTATTCCATTCCCTCAGTTAAATGCTAGAGGTGAGAGAGTTGGAGCTGAAAGATGTTTCATTTATCTAAGGTTTACTGAGAAGTAAGGTGATCTTAACAAAAACTGACTCAGTAGCAGAAAGAAAAGTGGTGTGGGGATGTCACCAACATGGATTAGGACTAAGTCACCTAAGTACAAAGCAAGGAGGTTTGAGAAAATATGAGACCTTGAGTGAATACAATGAATGTTTTCACACATGCACCAGAACCTCATAATCAGAGATGCCATTTCTGAGCCTCTTTTAATGAAACAGTGCCTCTTTTCTTGAGTATGTAGGTGGGCGAAGCAAAATATGTGGTAGTGTGAACCAGTCTGAACCAACTGAGGTCAGGCATGAGGCTGACAAGAAGAGTTATATCTTAAAATGAAAACTGGCAACTTTTAATGCAGAAATGCATCCCAAGGAAAAAAGAAGAGAAAAACAAAAGTCATTTAATCTCTCTTTCCCTTAGGGCTAGGCAGTATTAACTTAGTGGTATTACAGTTTCCCAGTTTTCTTCCCGCATGTAAATGAACACATGTTCATGCATATATATATATTTATTTTACAAAATGTTATCATACTCTACATAACTGCCATGAAGCATACCTTTCCCATTTAAAAATACAAATATTTTTTGTATCAATAAATCTATAATGAATGCATACTAGTATAATATCTTGCATAAAATGGAATTTTTGCTTAATTCTTTGTTTTTGTACATTTGAATTGTATATTTTTCAGAAACTTGTTTATTTGTTTGATTTAAAGCAGAGTTTCTCAACCTCCGCTTTCTTGGCATTTTGGGCTAAATAGTTAATGTTGTGGTTGTGTTCCGTGCATTATAGGATATTTAGCAGCATCCCTGTCTTCTACCCATTGAACACCAGTTACACCTCATAGTTTTAACAGCCAAAAATGTCTTCAGACATTGCTCAAAGTCTTCTGGGTATGTGTGTAGAAAATTGCCCCCAATTGAGAACCACTGATTTAAAGGAAGAATGAAAATAGGGATTGGCAGATACATCGTGGTATCAAAAATATATGAGTTTGAAAATAGCCAGATTGATTTCAAATTTTGGCTTTGCCATTTACAAGCTGTGTAAACTTGGTTATGTGAATTACAGAGCTGAGATTTGGAACCATATTTGGTGGAATTTGGGGGACATTAATGATAATTCTCTGTATGCCAATATATCTCCTTTATAGGATTATCATGGTTCAGTAAGTCCTGAAATGCCCCTGCTGTAAATTCTCTGGATTCCAGCATTGTATCTCCACAAGAACCCCCAAGCAATTACCTCTCTGGAAGGTAGATAACATAGTAAGCTTTATAATCTCACAGCAAATTGTTTGATCACAGGGAAATACCATTAGGCTGGGTACAAGGGATGGGAGACTGTGGGCAAGGGACATGTATGAAGGTTTCTTGGTCTATAAGCATAAGAATCAACTCTGGCCAGCCTAAGCAGTTGGAAGGAAATTAGGAGAATTCTTATAGAATTGAAAGGAGTCCAACAAGCAACATGTGGAGAGAGTAGAAGCAGGATGGGTCTCCTGTGTATCAGGAATTTGTCATCACTCCTTATTGAGTGTTGCCATTAATGTGATTCATCGGTCCCTGTGCATCTTAGGTTAGAATTTCAAATTCTAATGAGAGATCATGGAATGGTCCAGTTTGGGTCAGATGTCTACTTCTGAAACCATCAGCTATTTCTGGGGGATCCATGTCATAAAAAGATGTGGCCTCTTATCCTATATCTATGTTTGTGGCCATTCCCAAAGAGGGGAGAATTTTGGGCTAAGAAATCATTTCTTGAAGTATCTGTCACAAAGGAGTAAGAGAGAACAGGTTGGTAAAGGTAAGAGGCCTGGTTAAAAGGAAGAAGGGTCAAGGGCACCAACATAGTTCATTGACTTTGCATTTGCTTTTGAGATTAGCTAATGGATTTACCTTTCATATTAGACTGTGAGCTCACTGATGTCAGACACCATGCTGACATTAGCTATCTATGGCTTGCAGCGCCCAGTATAATTACTGACAGTGGGCAGCTGCTCAATGTACTATCTCTTTAACAAAGATTTCCCTAATCATTTCCTTGTGGATTCAGGTCATTTTCCTTGAACTCATCATGTATTATGTTCATGTTTACCATTTTATTTAATCATACTTCATTGAAATTGTTTTGTCACCTCCACTAGACTTTGAGGTCCCAAAGGGCTGGGGCTCTCACTATTCATCTTTACTCCCAGAACCATATCAGGCAAAGAGTGGGATCTCATTCCACATTGGTTGATTGAAATATATCAGATGTCTGTATTTATAGTCTATCACACTTGGTTAGTGGTTCTCATCATGTGAGTCTCGTATGTTGAGAATAAGTGAACTTAGTGAATGAAATAATGAATATCTTGGCCAGCTCTGAGTATAAGGCTATAAAGCACATCAACATATGTTGTGAACAAAAGTCAAATTCAAAAACGCAGTTCTGGAAGTAACCTTGGGGATTGATTAGAAGCATTGTTGATAGTATTGTTGCTGTGCTTGATATTAGTAACAACTTCTATATTTCAGGAAGATTTTGTTCTTGGGCAGTGACATGGAACAGTACAAATCACAGTGTTGTGACACAGGTCAGAAATAAGACAGTTTTTGTTACCAAATACAGTTGAAGCTTGCAAATAATTTACATTTGAAAATATATTTAGAACAGCCTCAAGGTTATCTCTGTGATAACATCACTGTCACTCTCTTCCATGCTGATATGCCTTTTAGAAGGAGTGAAGTGCACTGTATCTAGTGTCAGAAGTTGTGTTTGGGAACATGTCTTACATGTGAGGCTCACGTGTTGAGAAGCACTGCCTAGGGTCGTGGGTCACAGATACAGTCATTTGATGACTCTTATATATTGCCCATTTATTTTATACACTTCTATTTTTCTAGACTTTAAAAGCAGAGACCTGATAACTTTAACCCAAGGGCCAGAGTAGAAAATATTTCCTGGAAAGAATGGCTGAAGAGATTATAGATGCTACTTTCTTTATTGGCCCCTTTAAGAACCTGAGGGAGTCCACAGCCACGTAAATGTAGTTCTGTCTTTTCTCCTTTCCCCTCATAGTAATAGAGCTTTCCTTTCAAATATACTACTACTCTGGAAGTGGGGTTTATATCATCTGTGTGTACTGAGTAGAAGCAATCTAAAATTTATTTACCTTGAAAAGGGTTTTGCTACTGCCGTACTTAGTCCAAATAAATCTATCCACACTTCCCTAATTTTGGTCATGATATTTTTGCTTGAATCCATGAAAAGTTGTATTTTTCACTTAAGCTCTCCTCTTGGTGAGTGATTAAGAAGTCTGTCCTCCTAGTCCCATATTTTATCTTTTTACTTTTCTTCTCTCCCTGTTTTTTTGTCCTTCTGACAATCATACCCTCTGTTGCAATATAGAAACTTGACCTTTTTCTTGTTCTTTAAAATCAAGCTTTTAATCTTTATCTCTTAACTCAGTAGCCACCCTTTGTGGTGGCGTTCCTGCGGCCCCCGTGTAAGTAACTCACTCAGGCTGTGATGGGTGCAGAAAGGATTCACATTCAGCTCTATGGGGATCCACAGCCCACACCTTTCATCACATGTCCTCTTCTCAGCTTGCTTCCTACTTCTCTTTCTAGTATAATGATAAAGCACCAGAAGTGCTCCTGGGGGAAGAGAATTCCAAAGGGAAAGAGGTTACTTTGCTTTGTCTTTGGTAAGGAGAAGAATAAGAGTAAACATTCTAAAATGGGTTGGTAAACTTTCTGTAAAGGGCCAGATGGTAGATATTTAGGCTTTGCAGCTATATGTTCTCTGTTGCAACAATTTACTTGTGCTGCTGTAATGTGAAAGTGGCTATAGACAGCAAGAAAACAAGTGGCTATGTTCCAATAGCACTATTTATAGACAATGAAATTTGAATTTCATATAATTTTCAGTTGCCATATTCTTATCAAATGCCATATTCTTATTAAACTATTAAAAGAAGAAATATCCTTCTTTTAATTTTTTCCCAATTTAAAGATGGAAAATTCCCATTTAAAGATGGAAAAAACATTCTTTGCTTGTGGGCTGTACAAAAACAGGTGGTGAATCAGATTTAAGTTTTCCAGATTTAGCATTTAGTGTGTATTTAGGATACGTTTACACTAAAAAAAAATTGTTGCTTATCAGAAATTCAAATTTTATTAGATATTCTGTGTTTTATCTGGCAGTCCTGGCTGGCTTTGGTCTCCAGGCCATGGTCTGTAGACCCCTATTCTATAACCATTCAGTTCTTGCAAAATATTTCTCTGGTCGCCTTTGGTAAGGGTGAGGGGGTTTAAACCCACACATACTTTGTCCATCTAACTTTCAAGAGTGATATAATCATCAGTTCTAATGGGGTTTTCAGATGTGAGAAGATACTGATATAGTCAGAAACCAGTGTTTTCAGAAAAAGAGTCATAACATCAGAGCTTAGGTTTGCTGCAAAAATTCATAAGGCCAAGGTGAAAAAGACCTTAGGCATTTAACTCTATGATAAGGACTGTTTGTTGCCAGGAGGAATGAATACTACTGTATTGAGCTTTCCTTGTACCAGCTAGGATAGTGACTAATTATTGAATTATTGATAATAAAATATTTGTGCTAGTAATTTTTTAATTCTTTAATATTAATATAATCAATATTTATTTATTTATTTAATTTTTAAAAATATAATTTGGGGGGGAATGTGTATGTATGCGTGGGAGCATGAGTGGGGGGAGGGGCAGTGGAACAGGGAGAAGCAGACCCCCCGCTAAGCAGGCAGCCCTATATGGGGCTCAATCCCAGAACCTGGATCTCATGATCAGAGCCAAGGAAGATGCTTAGTGGACTGAACCACCCAGGGGCCTCAGTGAGTACTTATTGAGTGTCTACTATTTGCTAAGCAAATTCTAAGAATGGGCTGTATAGTAGTAAAGAAAATGGACAGAAGCTTTTGCCCTTGGGAATTTACATTCTTGTGGAGGGAAATAATCAGAAAACAAATGAATATTTACACTGTTAGATGAAAAGGGCTATAGAGAAAAATAAAGCAAAGGAAAATAGTATTGCTGAATAGGGTAGAGATTATATTTTCAGTAGGGGAGTCCCTGAGTAGGTTACAGTGCAGCAAGGACTTGAAGCAAGTAAGGGAAAGCCATGTGACTGACTGGGTCTAAATCATCCCAGATAATAGATGAGCTACTGCCAAGGCCCTGAGAGTTTAGGGAACAATAAAAAGGCCTGAACAACTTAAGTAGAGTGAGCAGTGGGGATAATCATAGGATATGAGTTAGAGAGGTAACAGGGTAGAGGAGGTAGAGGGTATGATATGGAGATTATGTAGGACCCCATAGAACTGGCTTTTAATTTGCTGAAATGAGATGCAATTTTAGGGTTTTAACAAAGTGATGACCTGCTTTTCTTAATCGCTTGTGTGTTAATCACTTTGAACACTGTGTATCTAACAGTAAAGGGAGAAGGGCAAAGGTAGGAGGCCAGTAAAGAGGCTACTGAGTAATCCAGGTGAGAGCTGGTGGTGCCTTGGATCAACACAGCAGCAGTGGAGATAGTGTGGTCATATTCTGAGTGATATGGAAAGTGGAACTGACAGGATTTGCTGACGGATTCAAGGTCAGGCACGAAAGAAAGAGAAGAGTCAAAGATAACTCCCAAATTTTTGACCTGAGTAACTGGGAGGATAGGGTTCCTATTTACTGAGATGGAGAAGACAGTGGGAGGAGAAGGTTTAGGAGAAAAGATCAGAAGTTTGGTTTAGGACAAGATAAGTGTAAAATGCATGTAAGGCCTCTAAATGGAGACGTCAAATAGGCAGCTGGATGTATGAGTCTGGACTTCAGAGGTGCTGTCTGGTTCTAGATATAAATTTGGGAATCCTCAGTGTATAGATGATGTTTAAAGCCAAGTAACTGGATGAGATCATCATGGGAGTGAGTGGAGCCAGAGGGAAGATGAAGTTCAAAGAGCATGTTTTATATGAGTTAGTACAAATGACTTGATAGCTTCTGTATTTATCATGGCCACAGATATAATTAATATTGGGTATATCCAAATTATATGAAAACATCAACTGCCTTATGATAGTAAAGATCTTTCACTTAGAACACTGGATATTCAAACTCATCTTTTCTGAAAACAAATTGAAGTGCTTAAAAAATTTAATACTTCTCTATTGGAACATCTAAACTATAGGTTAAAGATTTGACCACCCTCATTGTTGGATGCTTTGTAAAGCCTGAGAGCATTGTGTCTTTTGGTTTGAAGTTGCTGATAGAGGAAAAAACTTAAAATAAATGGAAATATTTTCTAATTATTTGATACTTTTCTACTTATGTTTTGCAAAATACCTTTTATGGCTAAGTTTAAAAATTGTACTTATATGAATTTAATGAAATGTGTGTGTGTGTGTGTGTCTACGTATCTATTAATCAACTTATCAATAGATAGATACTCTCAGGTGTCTTGGTAGAAATTTCTGGGGACCTAATGCCCTGTAAGCAAAAAACTACTTTGTAATGATACTTATTTGCCCTCTGGTCATTAAACTTTTTCCTCAAGTTAAAACTTATGGGTTTAGATATAAAACTAGCTGAGGAATTCTTCATCAAATAGGACTTTGAATTTAGATTCCCATATTATCTACAAATGTGAAAGTGTCATTGATATTTTAATTGTGATTTTAGGGGCTTGGTGGGTTATTTATTATTATTATTATTATGCTTTGGAAAAAATAAATAAAAGAGTGTATAGACTAGGGATATTTGGTATGAATGGTAGAGCACTTGAGTCAAGTATTTAAAGTAAGACCAGTTATCGTGGCTTGTATTTTACTCCACAATGTTTAGCACAAAAGAAGGTTTGGAGTAGGCACAAATTTGAATTAAATAAGATTATAGTTCTAGAAAACAAGAGCAACAAAACTATATAGAGAAGAGGGAGTCGATAACCATTGACAATGAAATTTAAATTGGAAAAGGATGGAAATAAGATGTTGAAGAGATGAGAAACACTGAAAAGATGGTAGGATGAATGGCTTCACAGCACCAATGGTAGGGAAGAATTGAGGCACAGAGTACAGACAGAAGAGATGAAAAGATAGGAGGTGATGTCAAAAAGTAGGATGTATGCAAATGGCACTAAAGAGAAGATACAGTTATTGATAGAAACGAAGTCTAGGGTAATGATCATGAGATGGCTAGGTTGTTGTGACAACAACAATGAGGACTCACGGTTGATATAAACTGATGACAGAGATCCTAAATGGGCAGTTTTTAGGAATGAGGGAGGATTGGAAAATTGTCTGAAAGCAGCAATAAGGAGCACCAAGGACATGTTCTCTACTTCTAAGTCTAGTACTCTAAGAACCAGAGACAAAATAAACACCACTAAGGGAACTGTAGCAGTGGCACTTTCCTCAATGCAGAGCGGGGTTTCTCTTGAAGCATGAAGGGGAGAAAAGCCTTCAGACAGTAGCTGGAGAATTAACATAGGGGAATTTGCTGACGGCGCCCATAGTTTTGGAGGATAGAGTGGAAGGATTTCAGAACTTGGGGAGAGATGGGAAAAGGGGCCAGATAGTTTCACAGAGGCTAACAGGGATTTAATTGCAGGAGTTGAGAGGCAGCCTGGGACTCTAGGGGTGGCCTGACATGAAGTAGGGTAAAGGATATAATGAGATCAGTCCCAGTGGATCAAGGCTGATGATAGTGGTGAGGCTGTGAGTGTTGTAGGGGGAGAAAGGAGTACTCTGGGGGTGGGGTGAGCTTTCTCATTTTCTCACGGTCAGGAACCAATGATGTTGGATTTCAATCCAGATCTCCCCAGCTCCAAGATAAATGCCCTTTCTTCTACACTCGACTTAAAGCACAGACTAATGTCTAGCCTGAAAACTTGTTAGGAATGTGGACTCTCAGGCCTCACTCAACATCTACTGAATTTGGATCTGCATTTTATGATGTTCTCCAGTTGGATTCGTGTTCATGGTAGAGTTTGAGCAGTACTGCTCTACACTACATATTTTTAATCCTCTTAAAAATTAGTTGTTTCATGTCTACTCAATGACACCTCATGGATTAAAAAAAGGAAGAGGACTTTTTGCATTGAAGGCTTTCTGAAATTTGCAAGACTGCACAGAAAATTTCAAAATAAAGGTGTGCAAAGATTGGAAATGGGTACAAGATAAAAAAATATTTGTCATATTTAGTCATCTGGCAGATGACTAATCCAGTAAAGTGTATTATTTTCCAAAGTTTTAGGGCTATGTGAGGAGAAAACCCTGATGTGTTTGAGGTTAAATTCTTCCTGGTTGGATTCTAGTGCTGTCACCAGTCTGATTAATAAGTAAACCAGAACTATTAGGAAGAGGAAAGGGGAGGGGTAAAATGAGAAAATGAGTGTTTATTTTCTTCAGTTATTATGAATCTAAGCTCTGGTGCTTGTTCCAAAGAAAGGAATTACTTGTATTAATTCTTATGGCTAAGTTGCTAGAAATAAATTATGAAAAGAAAAAAAAATAACCATGTGGGATAATTGAGTGAAAAACAAATGTCAGTAAAAGTAAACAGAATGGATTCCACTAAACCTATTTGCAAAAATGTCAGAGGAGTTGAGTTGTTTTCCCTCACAATATTTGTGCTGGAATAAAGGGACTGAAGTTTAATTAAATTTCTCCATAGAGAGTGGGTATTCCAGAAGATGTCACTTTGAGATTTTGCTCAATGAAGGACTGAATTCTGATTAAGTGATGCTACATTTGTCCTCAATAGTGGAGCACTGATGATCGACACCTCTTTTCTCCCAGTCTTCCATGCTAAACAAGCAGCCGCAAATGAGAAACACTTGCCATTGAACCAGGACTCCAGAGGCTGGGTCTAGTCTTGCTTTATTTACTAAACAGCTGTGTGACCTTGAGCAAGTCCCTTAAGACTGCTAGAATATTAAGTATTGGAGACATTGCTCTGCCTGTGACATTCGTTCAACAGTCAGTCTAAAAGACTACTGGCTCTAAAAGCCTCTAGTTCTGTTGTATCATGTTATATGTTACACAAATATATAGTCAGTGAAATTTAGCAAAAAGAAGAGGAGCTTGGGGAATTTTGAAAACTAACAAACTCTTTACTGGGCTGGGGTCATCAGGTAATTGCGTATTATTCTGTAATGAGAAATTCAAGTGAGTAGTATGTTTGTCTACACTTTTAAGTCTTAGGTTTTCTTTATCTTCAGTATTTAATTTATTAGGCTTGTAATGAATATAGTACTGACCTTTCTTGATTTGGGTCATATTTCCAAGCTACTTGAGAACAACAGACAAAAACATATCTTTGTATGTACTGTAATTTTTTTTTTCTAGGGGATCTAAGGTTTGAGTATGTTAGACATACTCAGGGTTTTTTTTTTTTTCCTTAAGGACATCAAACTCAGATATGAATTAGGGGGAGCAATTGGCATCCAGCTATTTAGAATTATTATTTAAAAAGAATTTCATCACTAGTAATGCCTCAAAAGCAAGTTAGGGAAATTTTCGTTTTTCTTGTGATATACCTTGTGGGAGAATAGACTTGTGCAAGAGAGAGAATTGTAATCTACTGTTTGTTGATCAAATAGCTGAGAATTTCTCATCACAAAGTAATCAAAGTATCTTTTTTTCCAGGCAAGTGTGAAATTACCTTTTGTTTAGTGGAGAAATAAATTGGAACCAGAAAGAATCTCTGTTTAATAAGAGCTTTTTGGTATGTCCATTCAGCTGCCATGTCACTTGAGCTAACAGCTGGGTTTGTGAGGTTCAGAAAACAAGAATATCATGAGCAGAAGTGTAAAGAAAAGAATACGTCTGAACATTAAACACTTTTAGTTTTAAGATTTGCCAAAGGGGTCTTCCAAAACTGCAAGCTGCATGATATTTGTGCTATAAAAACAATCATGATGCTTGCACTTATGCCCATTTGTTTACTAAATATATGACAACAGTGGAGCTCAATTAAAAACAGATTAACTGCACAGGTCCAAAGAAGTATGTAATTGATGGTTTTCGTAAATCTAGCTTTGCTAAACCCATCTACATTTTCCCTCAGGTGGCATACCATTTTGGCTTCTACTTCTGGGAGATATAGTGGGCCACAGATTTTAGGAAAAGTTATAGTTAGTCACATAATAAATGAACCATATTCCAATTGTTCAAATTTGGTACATGTGTGTGGGCAAAATGGTAAATTGCTGTGGCCTCACAGCCAAAATATCTTCCATTCCTTTGTGTGTTTGCCTGTTGTTTTTCCTATATTCCTGCTGGAATTTTTACCTGAGGTCAAAATCAAATTTTCTTCAACTGTAGCTTTTAAGCATCTAAGAGTAGATGCTACTCTTAGAAAGGAAAATTGTTTCCATTTGATTCTGATTGTGGTGAAGGTGGTAGACATACCAGGAAGCTTGGTAAATTTATCTAGTTTTACTTTATTAACTGATGTTTTTCTATTACTCTTGCAATAAGAGCTTTGTGCGTATTTTCTGCTTATCTGTTTCCTTTTATTTCACCTACTGGTAATTTATAAATACACGAATGTATTTTGACTTAAAGTGAAACTTTAGCAAAGTTGACAGAGTGGCAAAGTCATTGAGGGTGGAAACCTTTGTGAAAAACGTAACAACAGTAGGAAAATCTTCCTTTGTAGCTGGTGACTGACTTACAGAAAAACTACTGTAAGGACTCACATATTAAAGACAAACAAAGGGGGGCACCTGGGTGGCTCAGTGGGTTAAGCCTCTGCCTTTGACTCAGGTCATGATCTCAGGGTCCTGGGATTGAGCCTGCTTCTTCTCTCTCTCTGCCTGCCTCTCTGCCTACTTGTGATCTCTCTCTCTGTGTCAAATAAAGAAATAAAATCTTAAAAAAACAACAACCACAAAGAAGCAAAACCAGAAGACCCTCTCACTTTTTAATTACTTTTATTTTTTATTTTAAAGAGAAAAAACTTAAGATGTTTGACATAGTCACTTTTAGGAGTCAGATTAGAAAAGAGGGAGAATGTGGGAGTAGGGCAGATTTTATGGTGGAAGGAGATCAGAGGGAAACTGCAGGGTCAGAATTGATATTGCTCATTACTACTGGTTTTTGAATGCTGACTTAGAATTCTTTCTTCCTTGCTAAGTAGTATGGATTCTTATTCAAAGTTTAAAGTGTTTCTTTGAAGAAAAAAAGAACTTCCCCTAAGGAATTCTGGAAGTGTCTCCTATCCATAACTAAATAGCTGAAGTTATGAAATGTTATTTTGAAAGAAGTGACTTTTACTTACCAGTTATTTTTTCCTTTACCATATATCTGTTGAGCTAGTCAGCAGACAAGACACTGAAGATATAATAATAAAGTAGGCATAAGCTTATCTTTAGGAGGTTTCAAAGAGCAGACAGTGCTGCAAAGATCTGGGGATTTATTGGGATATGCTGCAAAATAGTCTATTTAAGCCAGTGTTTCTTATCTTGTATCTAATCACAGTACACATAGACAATGATAAAGTTTGATATGTACACTGGGATAATCTTCAGGGAATTTATGATGATAATAATAAAATACATGGTACCATGAGAGAAAATCAATATTTAATTTACTAAAAATTCAGTATCTAATTGCACAAACATCTAGATAAATAATATGAAAACAATTTTATAAGATTTTAAAATTATGATCTCTTCAAATTCTTGGTAATAATCACTGATGAGAAGTTATTTGCTTAAACAGCAGAGAATACTTTTTTCCTTTGAGAGAGAGAGAGTGTGCATGAATGAGGAGGGGCAGAAGAAGAGAGAGTCTTTGGGCTCCATGTGCCTGATGCAGGCCTTGATCTAATGACCCTGAGATCATGACCTGAGCCAAAATCAAGAGTCAGACACTTAACTAAGTCAGCTACATGTCCCAACAGCAGAGAATACTTCTAAAACATACTTTTACCATTTAAAAATTTATACCAGTTGAAATTATTATCTAAGAATCTAATTGTCTTTGAGTGACAGATGTAATGTTAAAATATCTTATAATGTAAAGAGATATAGAATGTAATCATTTTTTATATCAAGTGTATTTAAAATAATAAAGCTATAATCTGTAGAAAGGCATAGGTGGGTAGAGCAGTCAGCCTGCAACTTACCTGTATACTGCTATGGCAGCACATAAGAAACATCAAAGAGAAGTATCCAACAGAAGTGAAGATTGGAGCGTCCCTTTCAGCTAATCAGCCAGCCCTTTATAGCTAGCTATAACCTTAGACTGTATGCTATGCTTCATGGTGCTTGGATTATGAACTCCTTCAGTAGCTCCTTGGGCCCTGTATCCATGGTGGGCAGTCATGGGCTAGCTATTGAAGTGAATATTCAGGTAATATAGCATTTGTGGCTTGTATTTAGCATGTCATGATAGAACAATGAATAAAGCTGTATGTAACTCATGGTTTTTGCTGTCCATGGTGACCAGGAGGCACGCAATCAATTTTCATTCTACTGGAGCAGTCCTTTGAGGAGCTCGAGAAAAAGACACTTCTGGCTAGAGGTGGTTGGCCCAGGAGCTCTGACCACCCAGACTCTTCCCAGCTTATCCAAGAGCTGATGGGAGCAATAGTCACAATACACCTATAATTCATTTGTAGCACACTAGATGGGTATTTGCCACCAAATGTCTTGTTCGTGGATACAGGAGGCGATCTAAAGAAAAAGTGTTGTGCTACGCAGTTGAAATTTAAGAAACTACCTCTTTGGTATTTTGTAAGTGAATGAAAATTTGTATTTTTACAAAATAAAAATTAGGGTACAGACAGTTCTTTCAAAATTTCATAGATTGCAGCTCATGCTTTTTGAAAAGGGGCAAAATGAAAGTATATCTTTGCATTGTTTTTTGTGAATCCAGCGCTGTTATTGTAAATTCACCAAACTACTCTCAGGGCTGGGTAAGTTCTCACTGGATGGAGGCCCACCAGCTGGGCAGTCCCTGACCTTTCACAAAAGCAATTACAAAACATGTGTCTCTGTATCCACTCAAGGGAAATTGAAGAAGACATGAGTGACTCTTCCCTCTGGACCTAGTATAGGTTGTTAGCATTCAGGAATCTACTTTTGGAAGCTCAGTGTATTAGGCGTCTCTAAAGAAGCAGAATCAATAGGATGTACTTGTCTATCTCTATGTCTATCTCTGTCTCCATCTCATTTCTGTCTCTGTCTCTATCTCTATATCATCTGACAAGAGATTTATTTTAAGAAATTGACTGATGTGATTATGAAGGCTTACAGGTCCAAAATGGGCAGAGTAGGCCAGGAGGCTGGATGCCCATGGAAGTGCTAATGTTGCAGTTCGAACCTGAAGGTAGTCAGCTGGTAGAATTCCGTCTTCCTCAGAGGAATCTGTCATTTTTTCAAGGTCTTCCACTGTTTGGATAAGGCCTGTCCACATTATGGAGGACATTCTGCTTTACTCAATGTCTACTGATTGAAATGTTAATCTCATCTAAGAAATACTTTCATGGCATCATGACATACAGAGACATTTGACCAAATAACTTGGTACCGTGGCCTAGTTAGGTTGACACATAAAATTAACCATTACACTAGGCCAGGTTGAGTTTTAGGGACACAGAGAAAGCCCAGGTTTAATCCAAACTTCAACAGCTTTCTCCTAAATATGAGCACCTAGATCTCATAGTTCCCAGAAGAAAAAGGACGATTTTACTTTTCTCTCATCTCTTCCCTAACCAAATTTGGAATTTGGTTATGCCTTCTTAATGATCAAAACATTTAGCTAATTAAGTGAGACACATCCCGTTTTCCAATTACAAGAATCGGGGTCACCGCTTGGGTATTGCATTCAGACATTGGCTCTTAAATTAGCTGGGCAGCAGATATCAGCTGGGCAGAATAAAAGTAGGTAATATAAAATACCACATGCTAAGACCAGTTTTGAATACCTTGCACCAGTGAAGTAATTTAATCCCCACAGAACTGTAGGGGTGAGTCCTATTATCCCCATTGTACCAATGGGGAGTCTGAAGCAGAAAAAGGCTCGCTAGATTTCCTAAAGCCTCATAGGTAGTTAGTGACAGAGCCAGGACTCAGATCCAGAGTGCCTGGCTTTAGCGTCTGTTCCTAATTGTAATCATCTTGGGTACTGAATCAAGGAAGTAAGTTGCAGAGTACCTAGCAAAGCCCTCAGATGGGCTGGTGCCAGGTCTTGGAGCCATGTTAATAGAGAGCAAACACTGGTGGCTTTTTTTTTTTTTTTTTCCCAGAGCCAAATGGAGGGAGCAAGCCTAAATAGAGATCTACTGAGAGTGATTGTACCAGAAATTCACACCGACTAACTTCATTAGCAGAGTTTTATGTGATGGCTCTAATATTAAAAAAACAACAACAACCACTTTCTTTGGTTCTTTCATATGACACGAAAAGGACTGAAGTACATAGAAGAAGTCAAAGAAATGGGCAATGCAAAGAGAGAAGGGAGACTGATGTGTACCAGAACAGAGACTATATGTTTTGTCACTTTGCTAAGAATTTTCACCAATTCTTAGAGAGGAGATATTTGGAAATTTATATTGGAGAATTACTGCAAATGAGTTGTAGTTTCAGTGTATACTATGGACCTTTGAGCAACAGGGGGATTGGGGGCTCTGACCACCCACACCCCTCATTGCACAGTCAAAAATCCAAGTGTAAGTTTTGATTCCCCAAATTATAATTAGGTCAATTATAAATATACTTTATTCAATACTGTAAGTTTGGAGATAATTCAGTAATTCTCTTCAGCTTCTTCATGAAGCCAGAATTAAAAGATACTTTGAGCTATTGTGCCTTGAGCTATCCTTCTGGATTGGGCACACCAGACCCTACCTTGACTCTCATGGTGAATCTCCCAAGCTTGCCCCCTTTCATGATAACACCTGAATATGCTATCTTAAGTCTGTGTTCTGCACAGAAATTCACAGCGATCAGCTTTTCTCAGATAGATGTAGTACGTGGCCCTCCACAGTGCCTAGCTCCTGGACATTGTGTCTTAACTTTGGGTGGAAATACAAATTCATATGCTCTTGAACAAACCTCTGATGTCTGAAGTATGAGGAAGCCTGATTAGAATGAGGAGTGACAGCAAGAGCTGTTGAGCTGTTTGAATACATTGGTGGAAAAGATTAAAAAAAGAAAACTTATCTGCAGCAATGATTACGTTGATAGTCTTCAGAATGATTTAGAGGCTTTGGAGTGATCAGGCCATCACAAGCTTGGCTGTGGTTATAAGATGTTCTCTCTTTTCTTTTACATTCCTGGCTGACATTCAAAATTCTGAGAGGTGGCAGTTAAGGCTGCACACAGCTGTCAGCGTCTGTGTGGGCATCCGCAAGGGCATGGGGCCTACACACAGCCATGAGGTGGGCATGGGCCTTCCTTTCCACACTAGGGCTCTGGGTGAAGTGCTGGCAAGACCAGCTTCCCTATCACCAGGGCTTGCACTGAGGGAACGTCTTGACTTCCACCTAGTGGCAACTGCAAATGGGTCACGCATTCTTTCTTGGTGAGGGACATTTCAGACTAAAGGCTTTAGTGGGAGACATTTCAGACTGAGAAAAATATAACCTAGTTGGGTGCACCTTCAGTGAGAAACTTTTAATTTCACAGCAAGTATCATTTTATATGCTCTCAGCAGAGGCAGAAGGAAAACTTAACTTTTAGTAGTAAAGTTAGTTTAATCTTTAAAGTTAAAACTGCATGTTTTTCAATAATTATGAAAAAGGAAATACATGGTTAAATTCATCTCTGCTCTCAAAACTACTGTTTCATTCGACATAGAGAATAATGCAATGTTCTAGATTAATGTATTAATTAATTTATTTCATTTTAAACCACTTGCATTCATGTACTTACGTTACTTTACTTAGAAAACTAAGAAAATTAAAGTATTGATTTATGGGAATTCTTCCTTATCTTCTATTACATTTTTTCCTAAATATTTATAAGTAAAGTATTATATTCAATAATTAATGACAAGCCAAGGTATTTTTACTTCTTAGAAATTGTTTTAACATTCTTTTTTTAACTTAAAAAATCAAACTTTTATTCCATCTTTCGCTCAATACTTCACAACCAATTTAATGTCCTCAAAATTTTTCTTCTACTATGCAATTTAATACTCTGATTTGATTCTGAATAGAAAGATCCAGTATAACATTAAAATATAATAAAACTATAAATGATTAAATTTTGTATGTATGAATTGTTAATGTTAAATCAATAAAATATTATTCTATAAAAATAAAAATATGCTGTATTTCTAGTTTAAAAGGTGTGTTAAGAGTACAAGAATATAGAATTGTAAAAATGAAAATAAAATTCTTTGGACACGTGTATCAATACGATTGTTAAGGCACAGAGTGTGGCTTTTTAAATGTGGTGTTTTAAAGGCAGGGAGGCAAGATTGCACATCATCAGTTTGGGGTTAGACAGACTGGCCTTGGGCAGAGAATGTGGAGTCTTCGCTACAGCTTTATCATCTGAAAAATGCATGTGAGGGGGCACCTGGGTGGCTCAGTGGGTTAAAGCCTCTGCCTTCAGCTCAGGTCATGATTCCAGGATCCTGGGATCGAGCCCCGAATCGGGCTCTCTGCTCGGCAAGGAGCCTGCTTCCTCCTCTCTCTCTCTCTCTGCTTCTCTGCCTATTTGTGATCTCTGTCTGTCATAATAAATCAATAAAATCTTAAAAAAAAAAAAAAGAAAAATGCATGTGAGAAAATGCACATAACATTTGTTGTGGTGATAAACTTACCTAATGTTTGTAAAGCACCTAGTATAATGCTGAGAACATAGGACTCAAAAAGGGTAATAGTTGGGCGCCTGGGTGGCTCAGTGAGTTAAGCTGCTGCCTTCGGCTCAGGTCATGATCTCAGGGTCCTGGGATCGAGTCCCACATCGGGCTCTCTGCTCAGCAAGAAGCCTGCTTCCCTCTCTCTCTCTCTCTCTGCCTGCCTCTCCGTCTACTTGTGATCTCTCTCTGTCAAATAAATAAATAAAATCTTTAAAAAAAAAAGGGTAATAGTTTTTATTATGATGATAATGATATATAATAATAGTATTGTTTTCTCTTAACATTTACTTAGCTAACCAATAATTCTAACAAACATGTTGTTTGTAAGTGACAGTGTAATAAACTTTTAATGTTTTTATCAACTTATTTAGAATTGCCTTAAAATTGATATTTCTCCTTTTTGTCTATAAAAATATATCTATGCAGCCATCCCCATGTAGTTATATTTTTGTAGACAAAAACACTGGTGCTTTTCTGGTTTATTTTATGTTTTTCTTTTCCTGCTTCTTTAGATTTTGCTTACCAGATATTTGATTTTTCTTAATAGAAATAAAGAAATATCTATGATATGTGTGGAGTAAATTCAGTTATTTTACTCTGGTTAACTATAGAGATTCCCAGTTAAATATTAGTGCCTAACTGAGCAGTTGAAAATATTATCGATTACATTATTAGCCTATGTGGTATACAAAAATCATTTATTGTTTCATCATAAATTTATGAGAAATTATTTTCCTCTCCTAGCTAAAAATGGAGTGATTAAATTAAATTTAATGACATATATTTGACCCTAAGTCTCCACTGAGAAAAGATTTTTTAGATAACTAAAATTACAAATTGTATCATTTCCATTGAGAAGCCTTATTTTCTCTTTCTTTTTATTGTCTTATTCTCAGCTTATTGAAATGTCTATAGTATTGAATATGATCAAATAGGTCATTGACTTACAGCTTTGGCTCAAGCAGGTCCCATAAATTGGGGAAGAATTCTCATTGTTGATGGAGATACTTCTGATGACCAATGGAGAAATCATAACAACTTGGTTCTACTCATTTCAAAAAAATATGTTTACACTGCATTGTTAGACTGCATAAAAGATGATATTTTATTCTGTTTTACAGGATCATTAGCAGCACAGCCCTCATTCACGCTGCAGAACTAGTTATTCAGGGAGCTCTGCCCCAGCAGATAGCGTGCTGTTAGGTACTCGCTTCACTCCCTAACTTTCTTTTTCATGAGTATGAAGTACGCTCCATATAGTCCCTGTGAAACTGGAGGGGGAGGCCCAGAAATCTATTTACTTTCACAAATAACAGAAGGTAATGGCATTCTTTCTGCTTTTTAACTAAGGCCCCACATAATTCTAGCTTCATAAAAGACATTAGTGTCAGAAGACACTGAATTATCACCTACGACATCTTGAAGAGATACACAGGTATATAGATGTAGATGTGAATATAGATCTAGAGATTGGTTTTGATGGTAGCAAAGCTCATCTAAATGCAGTAAAGAAAAATACTTTGGGGTTTCTAGAATATAAAGTATAAAAGGGGTTTTAGAACATAAAGTATAAAAGGAAAGGTAAAGATACAAGTGGGCCATATTTTTCACTTTCACATTTTGAGTTTTGCTTGCTTGCATTACAACCTATTTCTAAAATATTACAAAGAAATATTTTATATATTTGTATATAATTATATGTATATATTCTGATGTATATATCTCCATCCATACCTATATAATCCATATCTATGTTTATGCATATAAATTTGTACGCAAGATTTTATTGACTTTGTAAGTTGAATATAAGACTATACTTCGATTGAATTTATGTTATTACTGATGAGTGAAAAAAAACTAGTTTGGTTGTATTATTCTTTTTTAATAATAAAGCCGAGGTATCCTGTTATTTCTTCCAGCTTAGTTTTATAGTCTTGATATGGTGATAGATTAGGACAACTTCTTTCATTTCAGGAATCACATTTTACATGCAAATCTTTAGCAAGCATTAACTCTTTTTGTACAAAAGAAATGAGAATTTTATTATATTTCTCTATAAATTACATAAAATCCTATAAAAGCTTCTCATAGAGGTTAAGAGCTCAGCATAAAAAATATATTTGTCTTTCTAAGTAACATATTTATATCCCAAAACACTCAGTTTTCTGGGGAGTCTCTTTATGACTGCAGTTTTCTTTATGGGAACAGCAGTGATGGAAAAAGAAAGAATAGAAAACAGGCACCTTGTTAGCAAGCAATAAGCTTTTGGTGTCCTACCCTTTTCAGGTTCCCCAACCCTGGTTAAAATGACTTTAACTGAACTAACTTATATTAATAAAAATATATTCCCCTACTATGCCAAGGTATTAGATGACTTCACCCAACTGTGTAAAGGATCCTTCTTGAGGATTGTTCTCAGGGTATCATAATTTCTTTTACTTTGCTTTTTTTTTTTTTTTTTTAAAGATTTTATTTATTTATTTGTCAGAGAGAGGGGGACCAGGCGGGGGGAGCGTCGGGCAGAACAGAAGCAGTCTCCCCACTGAGCAGGGAGCCTGATGCTGGACTCTAGGCCCAGGACCCAGGGATCATGATCTGAGCTGAAGGCGGAGGCTTAACCGACTGAGCCTCCCAGGCATTCCCATACTTTCAGGAATATATCAAATTATATCTCTTCTAGAGAAAAGGCCAGGAAGACAAGAGACTTAAAACCATTCCATGTAGGAAGAATGAACAGAACTGTCACCACTTATGAGGAAAAGGAAAGCCTCAGGGGAATGGTTGGAATGCTCTTCAACTATCTCAGGGCTCTTTCCCGGAAAAGAGTTGAATTTGTTCCACATAGACCTAAAAATGAGCGCAGAGCTACCAGCTGGCACTGTAATGGAAGGATTTAGTTTAAATATAATGATGAATTTCCCTCTATCAGTCAGATCTGCTCAAAGAAAAAAATTGACAACTTGAGATGTAGTGAGGGGTTTGAGAATAGCCTGGATAACCGCTTGACAAGGGGTGGCTCTTCTATTAGGGGTGTGGTTGGATTTAATTACCTTCAATAATCTTTCCAAATATGAGAGTCTATAATTTGTTTTAACCTTGTGTCAGATTTGTTCTAAAGAGCAGAGGTCTGGAATAGCTGTTGTCTTTACTTTTTTTTTTTAAGAGATTTGTACACTTATTGTACAGCAATTCCATAATTGTCTGTATGAGTAAGATATTTACTATTTCATGCCAGGTATGAAATTAAAGAATCAAATCATCTTGTTTTACCTATGTAATCTTTAAATGGAAATATCTTCATGGAAGGCATTACGGCGTGTTCATAAAACTTCATTTGAGACTTTAGTGGTCAAAATTTGTGGCCAGTGGTGAACTTGTATTCTAAAGTATGTAAATATTTAATATTGGTTGTCTAAATCACTCTATGTTGCCCTCTTTGGTATGAAGAGTAGTGTTTTGGAGCTTTCTCTTCTTTTCTCTTACATCCTGATTCTAGGTGTTGCTTGGCTTATGAATAAATATAGTAATTTTCAGACATGTGAGATTTGAAATTAGGTCTACCTGGGGATTTGTCTTATTTCTTGAGATAAGATGTCAAATGACTTACATGGGCTTTAGAGATTAAAAAGTAAGGATTTAGAGATATATTGGATTTGTTTGCTCCACATAATTCCTTCCAGGTTCTTTTGTATTATCACTTTCTCTGACTTTAGTAGTAGTTGGGTAAGAAGTAATGGATAAAGGAAGAAGTAATTTTTGCTAGGGGAAAAAAGGGGTATCTGGCTTAAGTCGTCTCTGATTTGCTTCAGTTGCAAGATTGTAAATGTATTTTAAAAATTAAACTCTATTAAGAAATATGAGAAATTGGAAAATAAAAAATATAAAGTTGCTTTTAAAATGAAAAAATGGAAAAAATGTAAAGAATCTTTTCTCTTTTAGCCCACTTTTAGAATTAACCTCAGGGAATAACTGGAGCTAATGCTCTCCCACTGGTGGGTCCTCAATGTATAGACATATTTGAGTAATACCCTCAACTGTGAAAAAATATTATAGTGTGAGAGGTAAAATTGTGAAATTTTGTGTCTTATTCAATGTAACATTTTCTGTGCTAAAACAGAACAAATCATGAGAAACTGTTGAGGAAAAGTGGGAATAGACACCTTTATAACTGAGCATGGCATATTATGAATGGTCTGTAGATGGAGCTCTTTGCAAAGTTTTCATGCAGAGTATGCTGCCAGCATCTGGATATTTGTTCTTGTTTACGGCCTTTTAAAACTTACCTTTTTCCTTAGACTTTGTTTTATAATCTGTTTGAAATATAAGCTTAGACAGTATGTTTTTAAAATGCCAAAGAATTAAGGAAAAATTATACAAAAGTTACGATTTTGAAGTCATATTTCTGCAGATGGTAGCTTAATTTATATCTTAAAAGAACCCTTAGCAGTTGTCCTTATTTTGTTATCCTCTGACTCTTCCATGGCCTCATTTTTGGTCATAGTGATCATAGTTCATTATATAATGTTCATGGTGGACATCCTCCATTAATTGTGCTTGATACCTCTTTTTCCATGGCTATCATATTTATCTTTCCTATTTATTTTCCTTTCAGATATGAGATACCGCATGCAGAAAAAAAAAAAACACAAAAACCCACGTATCTTTCAGATGTATATTAGCAATGCTTTAGAGCTGTTTTGTGATCCAAAGGAAATATTTTCTGTAGCAATCTGTTATGTAATTTTATTTTTAAAATAATGAGTGTCTATATCCCCTCTTTTAACCTCTCCCTTCATATATTTATTGAAAGGAATTTACTGTCACTCTTAGTATACAGTTGCTAAATCTTCTTGATGTTCTATAGTTCCTCATTTTTCACATTTATACATGTATGCTTTATAACCCTAGGATTGCTTTAGGAATGGAGCTTCGTATTTATGTAATATTTTAAGATGGATAGGGGCATGTTAACTTTTAAAAACCTTGCTTATTTAGGATTCAGGGTGAACTCTTTATGAGAAATAATTTTCAATATTTTCTCTATTTCCTTGTGTTTTAGTTAAGCTGCCCACTGAACAGTTGCCTGAGATAACACAGTCATAATCATGTCTGGTTATATTTTTAACTCTAAAAATTTAGATCACCAAGCTTAAAGTCATTCTAAACCACAGGTGAGATAGTCCCCAATGTGAATAAAACATATCCTGTCATATCTACTCTTTAATTCATTGTTATGTGATAGTTTAATTATGATGTTTAATCAAGCTTCAGAGATGCTGTGGTAAGAATCTTGTCAACCTTTCTTGTTATAAGCAAGCTGCTTGCTCATTTTTTTAAAAAAATTAAGTTATAAAGAACACTGCATATACACTGGAAAATATCATCTTAACTCCATTTAATTGTAAACTGAAATCCTAAAGCTTTACTATCCAAAGCAAAAACTAAGATGTATGCAAATTTCAGGTGGCATATTTTGGTGTAGTTAATAACCATTACTTTGCTATATTTGTTTGTATGTTTTTAACTACACACAAATATGTATACATATGTTAGGGATGAGGTTTGGTCAGAATATTGGGATGGCTTTAAAAAAAGAAAGAACAATGTATGTCTGATTACAGTTGAGTGAAAAAATGTTAAACATACCCATGAATTGTAGTAATGAAATTGTTTTTTCTTTTTTTAAATAAACAAAAAACAAATGGTTACAGTTATTCAATGAGTCTCTTTAAATACGGAATTTTTATAGCTTGATACTGAGTTTTGAATAGCCATTTAAAATACTATAATAATTATTGGTCTTTTATTATATAGAAATTCACCAGATTAATAGTTTGCTTTGTATTGAACTGGATCTTTAGGGAAGATCAGCTTACCACCTTTTCTTGAGAAAGATGAAGATGTACCAAGCTCTTGATGACTTTGGTTATACTAGTACTTTCCACATATTCTGTTAACCTGGCATTAACATTTTAAATCCAGATTGAGTCCATTTGCTTTAATTTGGATGTTGATGGGCAGGAAATGTGGACCTCTGCAAGTAATCACTCTCCTTCTTCTAGCAGGAACACTTCTAGAAAACCTTGCTGAACTTCCAGTATCTCCCCATCCGTAACCATTCCTGACGAGGCACTCCTCAATTGCTCCCACAGTACCCTGTGCTTAACTTTTCCATTACACTCATACCACTATATTGTCATCACCTAGTCATTGCTCTCTTTCCTTTCTCCCTAACAGTTGAAGAGCAAGAGTATGTCATATATTACCACAAAGATTAACCTGGTGAATAGATAGTTGGGTATGTGATAATTATTAACGAATACACAAGGTTTTATAGAATCTGGCTGTATACACATGGTCTCCCTCAAAGCAACAAGCCCACTAATGAGGAAGTTATTCTTGCAACTACCATTTCTATACATGCCCATTTATGTATGTGAATTTAGAAACTTGAATCTTTTTTCCCCTGAAACTAGCAATAATATCAGTGTGAAAATCTTTTATCTATAATTTGCCTTCAGCCACTTAAAATGAATAGTTATTTTCTTTCATGGTGGTATACTTTTACGTTTCTTTGATATTCCTTTTAGAATATGATTTTAAAAATCATACGTATTTTAAAAGGCAAATAACTTGTATTATTTTGTCAACATAATATTGTCTTGAATAATTATTTCTAGATGAGATTTGGAGGGATACAATGAGTGGCATTGTCATAGTACTCTATGAATGAATGGAAATATACTGTAAAACTGTCCATTTGGTTTTATGCTTTAAGTAATGTGGATTGTTTTCTCGGCACTGTAGTGAAATCATCTGAAATCCATTAAAATCCACTTGGAGCCCATGAAATTCAGAAGACAGAGAAATCATTTAATCCCCTTATGGCATAATAGAGCAAAAGAAAATCTTACATGGTACCAGTGATTAAAATCCTAGCTCAGTAGTCTTCTCAGTCATTTGGTTTCTTCTTCGTTTACCCCTACCTTTGTAGATGAGACCCTTGAGATTTTGGTTTAATTCTCACCAGCTTTAACATGATCCCAAATGCCACGGAAAAATGCCCTATCCATTGCTACATTGATTTTTCTCTTAGTCACTTATTTGCATGTTTAAGAGATTATCCCAGGAACTTAGAAAGGTGTTTTCCCCCCTCCTCTCAAAAATCTGCTATTCAAGAGCCCCATGAACATCTTAAATTACTTCCTTTACCACCTTGCCACATCCTCTTTCAAACCTTTTTGTCTCGAATTCTGCGGTCAATTATCCTATTTGAGACTGATGAATAAGAACTATTCATAGATCTCTCACTAACCCAGCAGATTAAGAGTCTCTCTGGGTATTTCCAGTGCTGAAAAATTAGACTGAATAGAATAATACTTAATTGAAATTTTTGGAATGAAATTCTATATAATATATAACATAATGCAATATAATATATAAATATATAATATAGAACATAAGTAACATAATATATACATACACACACCCAGAAAGCTATGACGTCTTTGAACACTATATTTTCTTTTAAAAAATGTTAAAAACAAAATTTATTTTATATTGATAATGTTAAGTGTAACATAGGGGAAAGCATCATTAGTGAAGCATGAACCACAAAGACACAAACTGAAAAAGACTGACTTAGGTATTGTTACACAGAAAAAAGGTTTGCAGAGAATAGTGGCTATGATTAGAATTTAAGTGAACACTCTTGTTACTAAAATGGGTTATACACATTTTTACAGGGAAACAGGGCTGGGTTTTTAAAATAATCTAAGTCAGAGTTAACTCACAGTGGATTGTGGTCAGCCAAGGAAAAACAGCACAGCTAATTAAAACAGAAAAACAATGAAATCATACAACTCTTTGGGTTCTTTATTTTGAATGTCGGGGTGTGAAGAGAGGCAGCTTGGTAAGAGGAATGTGGTGATGTTGATGGCAACTTGAGGCAATTTTGAGCACTTCAGATATGGAGAGTATTTTTTAAAAATCTAAATTCCCTACTAAAAATGCTTTTCCTTTTGGCAATTTTCCATTAGTTCACCAACACTTTTCAACAGGAATTAGAGTCCCCACAACTTACAAATCACAGAAAATCTAAACTAAAATGGGAAATTGATTTTCCTAGGATAAATGAACAAGAATAGGAAAAGAGAAGTGAAGTGAAGTTTAAAATATCCATATTTTTAAAGGATATAAGTGCATATATATATATAATATACATAAATATCCACACTTTAAAGGGTGTGTGTGTGTATATATATATATATGCATGTATATTTATATATTAAAATATATGTATATATTAAGATATATACATATATACTTTTTATTGGTAATTTAGCTACTGACAACTTAAGTGCATATTTTCTTCCTCAGTAATATATTTTCATATTTCCTTGGTAGTCTACTTAGAATCTGATTAAATAAAAGTTGTGTTTGATTTTTAAAGGTAACTTCTTGAATTATTAATTTGTCAATGTATGGCTGTCATCAATAATTATTTTTTATAATTTAGATGTTGATGGGCAGGAAATACGCCTTATATGAGATCATATATATACACACACATATAACATATACTTGAGTTGCCAGTAGTGAAGGGAAATTAAATGATGAGCATAGTGTGTGTGTGTATGTGTCTGATCTTGGAAAGGTAGAAAAGAAGAAGTAGAAAAAAAAAAGTAGAAAAAAGGAAGCAGGAGGAAAGAGAAAATGGATGATCCAAGGACAACTTGGTTCCTCGAATGGATGGAGGATGGGAGAAGGCAGTGTGCTATTAAGTTACTTTCTTATTATGAATAAATATTTATTTATAGTTTATAAATATAAATATATAGTTTATATATATTTATAAATATATGAATAAATATTTATTTATAGTTTATCAGTTCCACTTTCAGGACTGGCAAATTCTTTAAAAGATGTTCTAATCTACACTGTGTTAGTCTTGCTGACCTGGATCTATAGTACATGCTCTAGTGCAAAACTAGAGTTCAGAACTGCTGGGTTATAGCACTTCTTCAAAACTTTTCTACAAAACTCTTTTTTTTTTTTTTAAGTACAGAATTTTGCTGCTAACTGTTCTACATGGTCTTTGTTCTGCTCTTTTAAGTAGGCAGTTCTACTAAATATGACATAATGGTAAAGCAACACAAATCCCTGTTTGTTTTAACACTATTTTTTAAGAGCAGTTTTAAGTTCACAACAAAATTGAGAGGAAGGTATAGTGATTTCTCATATACCTCTGTTCCCACACTTGCATAGCGTTCTCCATCATTAAAATCTCTTACCAGAATGGTTCATTTGTTACAACTGATAAACCTACATTGATAAATCTTTATCACCCAAAGTCCATACTTTACACTAGTGTTTACTCTTGGTGTTTGCATTCTATGGTTTTGGACAAATGTATAATGGCATGTATCCACCATTATAGTATGATACAGAGTGTTTTCATTACCCTAAAAATCCTCTGTGCTCCACCTATTCCTCCCTTTTTCCCCCGCTAGCCCCTGGCAACCAATGATTTTTTTACTGTAAATATAGTTCTCCCTTTTCAGAATGTCATATAGTTGGAATCATATAATATATAGCCTTCAGATTGACTTCTTTCACTTAATAATATCCATTTAAGTTTCCTCTGTGTCTTTTCATGGGTTGATAGCTAATTTCTTTTCAGTGCTAAGTAACATTCCATTGTCTCGATGTACCAGGATTTGTTTATTCATTCACCTCCTGAAAGTTGTTTTGTTAGCTTCCAAGTTTGGGCAATTATGAATAAAGCTGTTATAAACACCCACGTGCAGGTTTTTGTGTGGACACAAGTTTTCAGCTCCTTTTGGTAAATACCAAGGAATAGGATTAATGGATTGCATGATAAGATCATGTTTAGTTTTGTAAGAAACTGCCAAATGATCTCCCAAAATGGCCATACCATTTTGTATTGCCACCAACAATGAATAAGAGTTCCCGTTGTTCCACATTCTTGCCCACATTTGGTGTTGTCAGTGTTCTGGATCTTAACTGTTCTAATAGGTGTATAGTGATATCTCATTGTTTTAACTTGCATTTACCTGAATACATAAGATGTTGAGCATCTTTTTGTATGCTTATCATGAATTCTTAATTGCTCCATTGAAATAGAAATAACTCAGAAGTACTTCAGAAAGAGTGACTTTATACTATACCAATTATTATTTACTCACTATCTTACAGATGTTAACAACTAAATACATGTGAAAAGCATTAAGAATTCTTTTCTTTTTGTTTTGGTTGGTATATATCTCTGAAATTAAAATGGGAATAATGGAAAACATTTCACTATATATGCAAATATTATTTTATATGTGTTAAAAGCTACATATATAATGCCGTCTATACAAAGCATTGGAATTTAGCTATTTTGTATTTTACATATAATAGCAATTTGGAAGTAATATGGACTTAAGTCTATCTTTCTAGAAGAACTCCTTATCAACATAGAGAACATAGCACCTCAAAAGAAGATAACCCATTCTACTCTTTCTCATCTCTAATTATTAAAACAATTATTCTACTATAGAGTTATAATTTGCCTTGCAAAATCCTCTTCCATAGAGTAGGAATCCATATTTAAAGTGTGGTTAAAAAATTTAAAAAGGGTGATTGTGTCCCAACTTGTCTTTCTGTAATTCTTTTAATGATGCATGAATGATTCATTTATAGACTTCAGTACCCTCTTTCCCCCTTCTAATTGAGTCCATTTTTTCAAATTTTCTTAGGATTTATGATCTGATGAGTACAGAATAAAGCAGGATTACTAGTCCCTGATCTGTACTTTGTCTGTACCAACATAACCAATAATTGCATTAGGTTTTGAAACTAACTCACACTTCTGGATCATAGTAAACCTACTCTTAATTCAGGTTATTAGGATATTTTTTTAATTGGTTGTTATAATCCTGGACTTTAAATACTGAAGTGTGAAACAAATAATTCATTAATCAATAAATGTTTTTTATTGAGCACCTATTAAATGGCAGGTTCTGCATAATGTTCTGAGGAAACACAATGGTATAGAAACAGTTCTTTCTCTCACAGAACTTAGATTCTCAGAGAACAACAAGACTACAAGTAATGAGCATGGAGTTAATGCTACTTGGTTCAAAGATTGGAAATAAAGTGGGGAGAGGCATCCATGGTTTACAATCCATGTCAACTTTTTGACATGGTTTACATCCATGTCAACTTTTTTCTTGCTACATTTTTTTCTCCTTGAAATATCAATTTCTTTCTTTTTCTTTTTTAAAAGATTTTATTTATTTATTTGACAGAGACACAGCAAGAAAGGGAACATAAGCAGGGGGAGTGGGAGAGGGAGAGACAGGCTTCCTGCCAAGCAGGGAGCCAGATGTGGGGTAGATCCCAGGAGCCTGGGATCATGACCTGAACTGAAGAGAGACACTTAACGACTGAGCCATCCAGATGCCCCTGAAATATCAATTTCTGGGGGGTCTGGGTAGCTCAGTTGGTTAAGCATCTGCCTTGGGCTCAGGTCCTGATCCCATCGTCCTGGGATTGAGCCCTGTGTCTAGGCTTCCTGCTCAACAGGGAGTCTGCTTCTTCCTCTGCCTACTGCTCCCCTCTGCATGTTCTTTTTCAATCTCTGTCAAATCAGTAAAATCTAAAAAAAAAAAAAAAGGAAATATCAATTTCTTCCAGAAACCCCTTATCAATTAACTTATATTGTCACATAGTAAAATTTCATTCAGTTGGAACACTGTTTATTCCATTATTTTTTATTATTGATAATCTGAACAAGATATTATTTTAACTATTTAAGCATGAATTACATTTTCATACTATGCATAGAAACATTTCAGTATGCCCAGTGGTTTCATATATTTCTTTTAGTTTCTCCACTGTCCTCTTCTCTAACCCTTCATTTATTTTCATTTTATAATGATTTTTTTAAAGAAAATCACTAATCTGAAAAGTTAAATTGATTCTTTCTTTCTTTCTTTCTTTCTTTCTTTCACTTTTAGGTGATAATGAGAGTTTGAAGACCCTAGGAAGAATAAACTAGAGGGATGTCAAGACAAGCAAAAAATCCTTTGTGGAAGGAAAATACTTTGACTTAAAGAATCTGGAAACATTTTTTTACCCCCTGTATTAGCATGTCTTTTTGAAACAAAACAAAACAAAACAAAACAAAACAAAACAAAACAAGGCAGGAAGAAATGGAACAAGTTTGATCTATTAAATGTGTTTACATTGACACTGAAGGAGTTTGTTGAGTATTTATTTGTCCATAAATCTACAAATAGAAAGATATGTCAAAATAAATCTGAATAATATTAAATGACCAGTTATAATATCAAACTAATGAGCACCATAATCCATTGGAATTTATAATAAGGTCCCAACTTTTGCAGAAAGTGTTACAATATGTTTGAGTACAATTGGTAATACTTGATTTGTTTTGGAGATATACATTGAAATGAAATGAAACTTTGGTTTTCCAAAAAAAAAATACTGGCCTAGTTGGCCTTTAAAATTGCATGTAGGAGGGTGCATAGTCATTAATTCTTCTCTGTATTATTGAAATAGAGAAGGAAGACTAGATAGCGTGACCCTACATCCTAGATGCCCTGGAATATCCTGGTTTATACCTATTGTAGATTGGTTAATGCCTGTTAATTATTTCAGCACCCCCCTTCATTCTCAATGAAATGAAATAGAAATACATCATTTGGACAGAAATATATCCTCACTTTATTAAAAGATCCAAGAGCTTAATTTTGTCTACACAACTAAAGTAAAACATAATTTTTTTCCACAAAAACTTAGCCTAATGTATAACATTTTGAAAAAGTGGCAAAGATCACAAATTCAACCTGTAGTTTTTCAGTCATAGCTGACTCGACTACTAGTTGATTCCTAGGATAATATGAATACTCCACTTTTAATTTCTTAAGCCAAAATATTCTTTTTGATTCGCTGTGCTCTGAAAAGCTTTGAAGAGCTATCTTAGAGCTTCTAAATATGGATTATCAATATTTAAAAAATATTAGCCATCAACTTTAATCAGTGTATAGCATGAGCAAGCACTAAGAACTTTTTGTGTTATTTTATTTGATCTTCAAAGCAACAAGATGAGGGAGTACTATTATCCCTATTTTACGGCTGAAGAGACTGAAGCTTAGGTTGTGATTTGTGTTCTTTCTATCTTCTACCTTACTGAAGAATTAAATAACATACTTTCTAAATCAGCTAGATAAAACAGATACATCTCAGTTCCTTACCAGTGAATATAATATTAATATTTGCTTCCCGACTTTCATTAAATGTTTAATTATTTCTGAGATATTACATTGTTATATATGGGAATATTGCCCACAGAAGATGTAGTCTTTGCATTCCTTGAGATATTTTTGATTTTATTCTGGAACCAAGCCATACCCTTGGGCATACATATATGGATAATATTGCTTTGGAGCAATAAGAATGTGGTTTTTTTTTTTTTTTTTTTTTTTTTTTTTTTTTTTTTTTAAGATTTTATTTATTTATTTGACAGAGAGAGATCACAAGCAGGCAGAGAGGCAGGCAGAGAGAGAGGAGGAAGCAGGCTTCCTGCTGAGCAGAGAGCCCGATGCGGGGCTCGATCCCAGGACCCTGAGATCATGACCTGAGCCGAAGGCAGCGGCTTAACCCACTGAGCCACCCAGGCGCCCCTTTTTTTTTTTTTTTGAGTGATGTTCTGTGTTATTCCCCAGGTTTTCCTTTAAGAGAAATATGAGAAGAGGCCATGTTGTTCATTTGTTTGTTTTGTTTTTTAGACTACCCTTTGTTCTTTTTCGTAGTGTCCACCAGAGGAAAAGCCATTTTTTTTGAGTTGTTGGTGTGCCTTTTTATTATATGGGCAGTGTGGATTTTGTTTTGTATTGTGTTCTTTTCTTTCTTTCGTGCCCAGAAAATCAGAGCCAAACTTACGGTTCACATTTTGTATTGAACAAAATTTTCAATGCACGTTTCTTGGGCTAACTTTAACTCTGGCTTCCTTTTCTTTCTCTATCCTTACTGGAAAGAACATGGATCTAGACTCAGATCACCTGGGTTTAAGTCCCAATCCCCACTGCTCCTAATTTTGGACCTTTGGGCAAATTCAGGAGCTTTGGGCAAATTCATTAGCCTCTCTTAGTCTCAGTTTCTCATCTATAACAAATGAAGATTGTAACAATAGATTGACTTTGTAAGGTTGTTTTGAGAAATAAACAAGATAATGCATGTGGAATTCTAACACTCTCTGATATATAATATAGTGTGTGTGTATTATTATGCCATTACATTGCTCAATATTTGTGAATCTACTCAAATCTTTTTTATATTGAGGCTTAAAATAAACAAATGTTAAAACATTGCCTTTTTCTCTATATGTAGCATGAAACAAACTTATACTGTCACCAAATTGAACCGTTTCTCAAAGTATATGTTATATCCCGAGTCTACAATCACAAAATATAATACAGATTTTGTTTAGCTTATTGTGTTTATTTTCATAAAATATTTACAGAATTTAGGCAAAAACCAGAGAACTTGAGTGAATGAGTAGCTTTGAATGACATGTAACAGATACTCTGCAAACCTAAGGGAAAGTGATTACATAAATATAAACTTCTGATTCTGCTAGGATAGAAAAGAAATCTATTAAATAAGTAAATATAAGTCTTACAAAAAGAAAAACATGTATCAAATAAATATGGAACTTTGCAGATTCTTAACCTTTTCAAGGACATGAAAATATTTTCCTATACATTGTGTGGGAGGAAGAATTTTAGTTTCAACCACAAAAGCAAGCATGTTCAGGCAACTGAACATATGCAGGAGTGGTTGGACAGGCCCCATTTCTCCAACATGTTCATGAAAGATGGGTTAATTAGGTTAATACTCTGTCCTATGAAAAAAACATTGAGGATAATTAGCTGTTATGGGGACATTGTTTTTAACATTTCCCTTTATTTCTTCAAAGTTCTACCAAGCTATAAAATAAGAAAACATGTTCAGTTGAAGCCTAGAACTAGTGTTAAATTACAAGGGATAAAAGTTGTTTTCATTTTCAATTTGTCTGAGGTTTATTATTAAGAACATTTGCATTGTGCTTACAGATAGTTTTGTTTGTTTTTGGATTTTTAAGGTTTATCCTGGCCTATATTATTTTCTCTTGGCTGACTATAAATACCAGAGTTATAGGGGTCAGCCTCACTATTCTGGATACCATCCAGGTCATGGCTTGAACCGTAGGACATGTCAGTTGAAAGATTCAGAGGAGGGCACCTGGGTGGCTCAGTGGGTTAAAGCCTCTGCCTTCGGCTCAGGTCATGATCCCAGGGTCCTGGGATCGAGCCTCACATCGGGCTCTCTGCTCAGCAGGGAGCCTGCTTCCTCCTCTCTCTCTGCCTGCCTCTCTGCCGACTTGTGATCTCTGTCTGTCAAATAAATAAATAAAATTAAAAAAAAAAGATTCAGAGGAAGGAATTTCAAGAGAAGGATCCTTCAAAGTGAGGTTTTTAATTTACTGAAATATAGAATCAGATGACCAAGTTGCATAATAAATGCTTGAGGGTCATTTGTTGCAATGGTATGGAAGGAGGAGGGAGTAGATAGCTTGCAATATTAGAGAGGTAGGATTCATCCACCATTTTACCAGAGGATAAAATCGGAGTGGAGGGAGAAGGGGACTGGAAAGAAAAAAAGTATTTATTGCTTCATATAAATGGGGAGACAATCTGGGGACTAGTCTTGGAATAGGACCAAATCTTCCTAGCAGTCCCAGGTCAAAAGCAAGTAATCACCCTCTAAGAGTTAATATCTTGGCTCAGTTAATTCATTCAGAAGTTGCATTCTCTGAGTTTAAATTAATTAAGGTCATAAGTATGGCTCTTGTGCATAATCCTGAAATTCCAGGTTTGGTATCTGTTGGGTCAAACACATAATTAAGAAGACAGGAATCCATGGATTTACCTGGGCTACTAGATAGTGGTAAGGAAGGAAGAAGACAGCCCAAGAATAAATGTGATTTCAATGCCTGGATTTAAAAGTGGTGTTATCATACTGTTTTTCTTCTTCCCCTGAAATACTTTATTTTCTTAGTTATAATAATAAAGGCAAATATTTCCTGAAAATCTGTTGTGTACCAGACACTTTAATATTGTTTAATTTAATATACAGAAAAATGCTGTGATTTACTGTCTCCAATGAATAGATAGGTAAGAAAAGAGAGGGTCAGAGTTACTATAAGACTTTTTCAGGTACTACAACTACATCAAAGGATTTAACAAGATTTTTCATGGCTACATTTATGGAATTGAAGACATATAATAGATGGTAATATAAATCTTATAACTTGGTCAAATGTTTACTTAAAATGGAATGAGTCTATCAAACTAATACACACTTGCCTTACAGAGTTACTTCACAGAATGCTTTGTAATTCAAATAATTTCGCATAATACAATTAGATTTTTCTCATTGAGTAGCTACAATTAAAATTGCCAGTAATATCTGAATATTAGTGGGAAATGGAGAGCTAATCTCTGCTTTCAACGTGATGACTATCTTATATAAAAAATCTTATATAATGGTCCATATTTGCACACTTATCTATATAAAAATAGGAATGCATAGCTGTGTTCCTTACTGTTGCAATTAGCAAAAAAAACAATAAGCAGAATTGTCTATACTTTGAAAGACTAACTTAAACCAAGTAAAATTTTATCTTCAGAAAAATTTTAACACCTTAAAAATGGGCTATCAGAAATTTTCAAGAGGTAAATAAGAGAATAAATGAACCAATGAACCAAACTAAGTGTTGAAGTGTTGAAAGTTTTTATATTTGTGGAATACTATATAAAGCAGCAAAGTAGGTCTTACCTGGGGAGATATATATATATATATATATATACACACGTATATACACATATATATGTATATATACATATGTTTATATATATATGTATATATACGTGTATATATATATATATATGTTTATTTTGGTCTGTGGTTGATAATGGACTTATTTTAATTATCCATTATTTCCTTCATATTTAGGAAACATCAATGTGGACTTTTGCTTTCTTTCCTGTAGGGGTTATTAAATACATATTTGAAGAATGGCAAAGGTTATTTGGAGGGGGATTAAACATTAGTAGTGACTGCAGCCTTTCCATAAAGTTTTAATTTTATATATATATATATATCAACAGTATGGAGGTTCCTCAAAAAGTTGAAAATAGAGCTACTCTATGACCCAGCAATCACACTACTGGGTATTTACCCTAAAGATATAAATGTAGTGATCTGAAGGGGCACGTGCACCCAAATGTTTATAGCAGCAATGTCCACAATAGCCAAACTGTGGAAAGAACCTAGGTGTCCATCAACAGATGAATGGATAAAGAAGATAAGAAGATGTGGTGTGTGTATGTATGTTGGTGTATATATATATATATATCTCTATCTATACAATGGAATACTATGCAGCCATCAAAAGAAATGAAATCTTGCCATTTGCAATGACATGGATGGAACTAGAGGGTATTATGCTGAGTGAAATAAGTCAATCAGAGAAAGACAATTATGATATTATCTCTCTGATATGAGGAATTTGAGAGGCAGGGTGGGGAGTAGGGAAGGAAAAAATGAAACAAGGTGGGATCAGGAGGGAGACAAACCATATGAGATTCTTAATCTCATGAAACAAACTGAGGGTTGTTGGGGGGTAGGGGAGGAGGGATAGGATGGCTGGGTTATGGACATTGGGAAGGGTTTGTGCTATGGTGAGTGCTGTGAAATGTGTAAGCCTGATGATTCACAGACCTGTACCCCTGGGGCAAATAATACATTACATGTTAATAAAAAATAATACATATATGTATATATAAAATATATTTTAAATATTTTATTTATAAGAAAGACAGAGTGAACATGAGTGGGGAGGACAGGAACAGATGGAGGGACAAGCAGACTTCACTGAGCACAGAGCCCAATGTGGGACTCAATCTTATGACCCTGAGGATCATGATCTGAGCTGAAATCAAGAGTTGGATGCTTAACTGACTGAGCCACTCAGGTACCCCAGTTTGAAAAATATATTTTATTTTATTTACTTTTTAAAAAAGATTTTTATTAATTTATTTGACAGAGAGAGATCACAAGTAGGCGGAGAGGCAGGCAGAGAGAGAGGAGGAAGCAGGCTCCCTGCTGAGTAGAGAGCCCGATGCGGGGCCCGATCCCGGGACCCTGAGATCATGACCTGAGCCAAAGGCAGATGGTTAACCCACTGAGCCACCCAGGCACCCCTGAAAAATATATTTTAAAGGAGAATTTTTTTCTCTTAGTTTAAATTTTGGGTCTGATGGTATTGTATACCACAAATTATAGAATAATACAAAACTACTTTTTGTTCTAAAAAATACTTTTGCAAACAGTTTGTAGCTTAATAAATTAAAACTGTCTTCTCAGCATGTCCTTATTCAGTATCTGATATTCTAGTTTGTGAACTAACCAGTTTTGTCACTTTTCTTCTATCTCTCATTATCTCTTGGGGGTACATTTCACTGACTACCCATTTCTCTGATAAATTTAGGCCATTATGGTTGATAAGGCAGTGAGTAATATATGTTGATTTTTGATATTAGATAACATGGAATATGGAAAGTAGGCTTTTAAGGCAATAAATGAATGAGCATAAAATTGAAGGGAGAATTAATCAGTATGTATACGTGAACTGGTAGTAAACATAAATTTGCTTACACAATTTGTTATTGACTTCATAAGTTTATATAAAAAAAGAGCAGTGATAGGACTTTCTTGTGAAACCATGTGAGAGAGTTTTACATTGTTTTCAAAACGAAGCAAAAGAACATGGATGTTCATGTAGAGTTGGCATCATGGAAAGCCAAAGTGATGTCCAAGCTAAAAGTTTTGGAGGGAGAGAAATGCCTTATAAAAACAGAGCTAGCTGGAAGATGGACCAGAGACACAGAATCATGAGAGGCCATGCAATGTAATGATTGAGAGAAGGACTGTCACCTTTATTTCTGATTTTCCAGGTGGCATGCCTTTATGTGACCAATCTGTATATTTTTTCATTTCTCTGATGTCTACAAAATTTTGTATTTTATTTTTAATGAGTGCCATTTTCACTTGAACTGGTGTGAGAATTTCATTTGAATGATCTCTAATGGAAATTTTGGGGCATTATGTTTTAAATCAAACATATCTTCATTATGTGGAATATATCTAATGAAATATTATTCAGTTGTAAAAAAGAATGAAATCTTGCCATTTGCAATGGCAGGGATGGAGCTAGAGAGCATAATGCTAAGCAAAATAAGTCAAAGAGAAATACCATATGCTTTCACTCATATGTGGAATTTAAGAAAATAAATGAGTAAGGGAGAAAAGAGAGAGAGAGGGACAAACCAAGAAACAGACTTTTAACTGTAGAGAACAAACTGATAGTTACTAGAGGGGAGGTAGGTGAGGGGATGAGTGAAATAGGGTGATGGGGATTAAGGAGTATACTCATCATGGTGAGCATTAGGAGATGTGTGGAATTGTTGAATCACTATAAAGTATACCTGAAACTAATGTAACACTGTATGTTAACTATTTTGGAATTAAAACATTCATCTTCCTCTCCACTTGAGCCTCCCCATTGTCATCATTGTTATAGTAACTCACATCACAGACCTGGCATGGTCTTTAACTCATTTCTGTCTTATTGCCTATAGTCAGCTGCAAAGATGTGTGGCATACTTCTTGTTGCTAGCACCACAACCTAAATGGTGATATTTCTCTTGAATTTAAAGTTCATATACTTCATTCATCTCAAAATTTTTAACTAATGTAGAGATATCTCAAATGCATTTCTGTCTCTGTGCCTTACTGATTATTACTTTTCCTGTCCTTTTTTTTCTGTTTATTTAGACTTTCAATGCTATTCTATGTTTTTGCTTCAATAATATATCTTTTCTTTGAATTCCTCTTTCATATTTTATTTATTTATTTTAGAGAGAAAAAAAGGGAGTGTGGGGGGGGAGGAATAGAGGAGAAGAGAGAGGGAAGGGAGAGAATCTCAAGCAGACTTCCATTTGAGCTTGAAGCCCCACGAGGGGCTCAATTTCACAACTCTGAGATCATGACCTGAGCCAAAATTGAGAGTGGGCTACTTAACTGACTGAGCCACCTAGGTGTCCCCCTTTTCTTTCAAATCTTAATGAACTTGTTTGTAGCCTTATAATTAACTTTAAGATGAGATCTCTTTGGAGTAAAGATAGAATTAAGTCAGTTCAACATAAGTCAAGCAGAGAGAGTCAATTATCATATGGTTTCACTTATTTGTGGAGCATAACAAATAGCGTGGAGGACAAGGGGAGTTAGAGAGGAGAAGGGAGTTGGGGGAAATTGGAAGGGAAGGTGAACCATGAGAGACTATGGACTCTGAAAAACAATCTGAGGGTTTTGAAGGGGCGGGGGGTGGGAGGTTGGGGTAACCTGGTGGTGGGTATTGGAGAGGGCACGGATTGCATGGAGCACTGGGTGTGGTGCAAAAACAATGAATACTGTTATGCTGAAAATAAAAAAATAAATTAAAAAAAATTCAGTTCAACAACTTTTATTGAGCACCAGCTCTTTGCCAGACATTGTGATAGTTGCTGAGATATGGGGTACAATGATTTATTCATCAATTCAGCAAGTATTATAGAATTCTTAAAATATGCCTTGTCTTGTTTTAGGTACTAGTTCTTGCCCTCGTGGAGCTTATATTCCAGTTGAGATAAGTAATTCCACTGACGTTGCTTCATGCATGCTAATGATACCTCCCCAGGTAAATTGTAAACTCCTTACAAGGAAGAAACTGATTGGTCTTCCTTATTGCTTGAATGCCTCCTCATTCTTAGGTATCCTTATTATGGAAATTCCTTCACTTAAATCCTCAGCTCTACCATCTCTCTTTCCATGTTTTTCAGTAGCAATTCAGAATCCACAACTTACATTGCTATTGCTGTGCCCTTGCTTCTAATCACCTTTCAACAAACATCTGAAAACGAGTCCTCATGTCCAAGTCCCTGCTCATCAGTCATTAAGATCAGACATGCCTAAACACACACTCATTTCTCCCACCACAGTTTCCTCCTTCAGTTTTATTCATGTGGCGCCATCTCCTCAGTCCCCTAGGCTTGAAACCATCCAGTCATCTTTGACTCATCATTTCTCTGCTTCAGTCCTTGAATCTAATTAGTCATGAAATTACATTAATTCTTCCTTCTAATTGTTATCTATATCCTTTTCTTCTGATTCACAATCATGCTGACCACTCTGGATTAGACCTTCATCATTTCATACTTGAGCCATTAGATTAATTTTCTTACTGGCCCCTTACCTTCACTTTTTACTCCTTCAGTCTTCCTGCCATAGGACAAACGTTCCTTAAATACTTCCCTTTATTATTTTTCTTCCTATTCAAAAATCTGTAAAGAAGTCCCATTGCTTGTAACATCAGATTTACTCTTTCTTGATTTTTCAGGAAATCTATAACTCCATCCTGATGTTTCTTCAAGTTCATTTTCTTCCATTCTCAATATGACTCTTTTCTAGTCAAGCTATTGTCACTCACACTCTTCTTTCTCATGCTTTGTTCCAGTGGTGGTAGAGAATAAAGTTTAAAAGCATGGCCTTGCCTTTGGCGATGTTCCTAAGAAGATGTTGCTAATTATAAACTTGTTAGGAAATTTGAAAAAAAATGCATTTATCAAAAAATTTTCACTGTTTGGAGACTATCAATAAGCAGAAACATTCTTGGAGATTATTGTACAATTTAATATTTGTAAAAACTCAAAAAATACTTAGGAATCCTACATACCTGGATCATGCATAACTTACTTATGTTTTTGGATTTGTAGTATGAAGACTTTCTCCTTCAGTAAAAATAATAATTCTGTCAGAAATAACCTTTTCTCCAAAAGCAAAATATATATTCAATCATGGGCACATTATTAAACTTTAAATAATTCAACTTACATGGTATTCTGATATTGTCAGCAGCATTTATTTTACCATTTCTGTGATAGTGCAGCATTTGTCAAGAATTCTGAAATCTTGATATAAAAATTGCTCTACTTTTTGATCTAATAAAAAGTACGAAAATAATAAGAGAAATTAGCATTGATTGCTATTTATCAAAAAAAAAAAAAAAAAAAAAAAGCATGGCCTTGGGAGTCAAACAGATCAGGGCTGGAATCAAGTTCCTGCTTCTGTCCTTTCCCATCTCTGTGACCCAGGTGATTTCCTTAGTTTCGTAAGCCTCAGTTTCCTTATAGGAAGTACTTAATTTATCATGTGTCTTGAAGAGTAAATGAGATAATTTAGGTTAAGTTCTCAGTACAGTATCCCATACTATGTGCTTAATAAGTGTTGTTATTATATTTCTCTTGTCTATTGTGTTCTCCCCTCTGGCATACATTTATTTCTTCTTTCCCTCCACCTACCCTTACTGGTTCACTTTTAAAGTTTTGCTCAAAGCCCTCATCCCTAGGAAGCCTTAACCCACTTACTTATGCTTTCTCTGAATTTCTAAAGAACAGTTAGGTTACATAAAAATTTGGAGGCTAAATTACATACAGGGAGGGTGAATATGAACTAGTATATGGGGATCCAAGAGGCCTAGAATCTAACCTATTCTTCCAATAATTAGCTTGAGACCATAGACCTAATAATTTTGACTCTGTTCCCTCATCTTAAAAATAAGAGAATTACTAATTCTTTTCCACTTTATAAGGTTGTTAGAGGACCAAATTCATTTACTCAGAAATTGTTCTGGATTATTATATGTACAGGTTTTTACTATTATTGATTGGTTGGCTGAAAGACTTTTTTGAGCTTTATTGAGGTATGATTGACAAAATTGTAAGATATTTAAAATGTACATTGTGATGGTTTGATACATGGATGCATTGTGAAAGTTATTTCCACCATCTAGTTAACTCATGCATATATTCACTTCAGGTATTTATCTTTTTGTGCATGTGTGAGGACATTTAAATTCTACTCTCTTAGCAAATTTCAATTATACAATATAGTATCAACTATAGTCACCACATTATACATTAGATCTTCAAACCTTATTTATCTTATTGCTGGAAATTTGTACCTTTTACCACCCTGTCCCTATTTCTTCCACCTCCCAGCCCCTGGCAATCATTTTTCTACTCTCTATTTCTATGAATTTGACTTTTTTTTTTTTTAAGATTTCACATATAAGTGATACCATGTGGTATTTTTTTTTCTCTATCTGGTTTATTTCACTTAGGATAATGCCCTAAAGGTCCATCCATTAAGAGGCAAGATTTTCTTCTTCCTCACAATTGAATAATAGTCTATTGTGTGTATGATTGTTAGATATTTTGATAAAAGTTAGGCATTGATTTCTATAGCATTTACAGAACTTTGGGGAAATAATTATATAAAATTATACTTACTGTAGGTGCTATTTAACAAATATATTTCTTTAAGACAATACTAAAATAACTCACTCTGAAAAAATCCAATCTTCTATATTTATTTTATAATCATTATTTTTTTTTGGTCTAGTACCTTGAGAACTGCAATTCTAGAAAGGATAGTGTTTAAAACAAACATTTTAACAAACTTTTGGCATTCTCAGTGCTTCGTGATAATTCTAGAGAAGATTAAACTTTCTTGACCCATTTTAAAGTTTTCATAAAGAATAAAGAAGACATTAAAAATAAACACTGTTTAGTAAAGTTTTTCTAACTTTGAAATCTAACTTTTCCCTATTCTTAAATTGTTTAGTTTTATTTTTAGTTTGCTTGAAAGACACAGACCTCTGTCCAAAGGGAAAAAATATTGCTATAATAGTCCAGTATGAAAGATTACCTCCATGTTGGTCCCCCCCCCCAGGCTAATTGGCATTATTGAAGGTGGGTAGAAGGAATGTTAGCCACAGGGAGTTGCCCATTTTCTGTGATTCATATCTTGGAGCACTGGGGTAAAATTTAGAGGGAATCCACTCCTATTTAAATGCCGGGTTCTCACTCCTAGACAATTATTTTTCAGTGCACAACTGCCCCCCCCACTACCTTTTTTTTTTTTTTTTTTTTCCAAATCTGGCCACACCTCTTGGGAAAACAGAAAACACCTCAAGCCATCACAGGTTGCTTCTTCAGTCTTATTCATTCACAGTTTTGTTAACTGCAAACACAATGAAGAAATAAGATGTACAATTCAACAAGGTATTAGTTGAGGTTTGGTTTTGTTTTGTTTTGGTTTGGTTTGGTTTAGTTTCAGCTCTGGAAATTTTTTTGGTGGGGCAGAGGCAGAGAGAGAGGGAGAGGGAAACTCTTAAGCAGGTTCCACAACCAGCATGGAGTGAGGTGGGCAGGTTTCACAACCCTGAGATCAAGAGTTGGACGCTTAACTTACTGATCCACCCAGACACCCCTCTTGGAATTTTGTAAATAAAAATACATGCAGTAGAGGTGCATAAATTTTTAAATAAATTTTTTCAAAGAGACAATTTGGAATTTCTACAAGTTCCTTCCTTTTCCTGCTGGCACCACCCCCAAACCCCAACCCCCAACCATGAGTTGATGCTTTTGGAAGAAATAATATTGCAAAATTAATATAATCTATGAAGGAACCCTTTGAGGCTATAAAGCTTTCCAAACTGACCATGCAAAGCACATATGCTAAGTTAGCTTCTTTGGATTTAGAAGAACCAGTTGCAATAACAATACTAATATGCCAAACTTCCACTAGGATCTCTGATTAGAATCCTTGAACAAAGAAGCAAAATAGCATAAGGTCAGAAAATAATTAGACTTAAAAGGTGTCATTTACATAGAATTTAAAGCCCTCTGGCTGTCATCTTTGTATGGAAACATTCTTTTTGTTTTGTTTTTCTGAAGTATGTGGCTAAGAAAATCTTTTAATTTCTTTCTTTCTTTCTTTCTTTCTTTCTTTCTTTCTCTCTTTCTTTCTTTCTTTCTTGTTTTCCTTTCCTTTCCTTTCCTTTCTACTTTTTTTCACTGAGGATTTGGATATGAGAGGAATTTGGAAAAAAAAAAAAGAAAATTACCTTAAAGTGACATACTTATATTCTTCCTATAGGGCCAGCATTTAAAGTTTGCTAATGTAAGGGACTTTGAAAAGTTAAGACTTTCATTTTCAAAAGTTTTTCTTTTTTTTTCCCTCTCCTGGGCATTTCTTCCTTAATGGAACTCCAGGCTTGTTTTCTAGTAAGAGGATGATGGCTATGTCATTTTTCTGGTTTGTCTGTTTTCAAATTAGTCTTCAGTTCTCATATTATTTCTGTCAGCTTATTTCAAAGTTAGATTTTCAAATGAGGTTCTTTGACTTAATGAATTTTACTGGAAATTATTTTATTTGACAGCCAAAATCCATCAATTTAACTAATATAATAATTTACTAGGAAACATGGCTGAGATTTTTAAAAAAATGATAATATTCCCTTGTGAGCTGTGACAAGCCAAGCAAGAAAAGGAAAAGCAAAAAACCTCTGTAAGATTACATTACCAAAACTATTTCCATAACTTATAGTTCCCTTCTTTTTTTTTTTTTTCTGTCTCAACTCAAAATTCATAGGTGGTAAATCTTTTCTTTTTCTCTTTTGACAACAAAAGGACTATTATAGATCTTTTTAAGGATGGAAAGTTTAAGGAATGGAGGAATTCAGGAGTAAATGTGGGTTGTAGTGTTAACATGGGAAAGCCAATATTTTTCAACATAGCCTCCGGAATGAAGAATAGAAGATTCCTGGGTGTAGAGAGGAAAGTGAGATTCTAGAGATTAGATAAATCAAGGTTCAGGTATATAAATGAATTTGCAAATTTTAGTTATGTCCCATAAAATATTTCAAAAATTCATTTCTACAAGTGCCCATTGGAGAAAATGTATGAGCATTGTTCATTGAGATTACTGCTATTATACAAACTGTCTAAATTTTATGTAGTTTTAAGTTAAATGAATAAAAGTGATATGACATCATTTTTGTGTTGTGTTGGTTCATTCTCATTTTTTATGTTGGGTATGCCATACCTCCTCACTCTAGGTTCCTACTAATTTTTTCTCTCACATGTCTACAATTCAGAGCATATAACCAAGGAGAAAATGGGAGGACAACCTCAATATGAAGGGTGGAAAAGATTAAAACGCAAATGAAGGATTTCAATTTTTTTTTTCAGTCTAGGCTGCAAATCTAGATTGTATTTCATAAAACAGGAGAAGGAGTTGCAGGAAGGTTTTCCCCTGTTGCTGTGACAGGTCACCATTTCTAATCTGAGGGTCACAGCCAAGTTCCCTCTTTAGTAATTGCTTGATTTGACATCTATCTTGACCTTTATTTACTTTGGCCTTTCTGACTAGAGGTCACAAAAGCAAAAGAAGATAGGAGTCTTATAAATGCCTTGATGATGAAAAATGAGAATAGTATCCCTTTGGCCCTATGTATGAATATATGTATAATGTGTTGGGGTGCTTTAACTCTTTGGTGCAATCTACAGTGGTAACACATAAATTTTTATCTCATTCTAGAGATGTATTTTGTAATGACTTTGGGGTGAAGATAATAGATATTAAAAATGACAAAATCTTGTTCAATCTAAATCTTGACCATAGGAAGTAGAGGCCGATTGTCATGGATTAATTATTTTTTTTTATCTGATCAAAATTCACAAGCACATAATTGAAGTGTCCCAAATAGAAAGTGTTACTTTCAAATCCTCTGAAACAGGATTTTGATATGTGCTTTTAACTGAATGCATATTATGGAAAGGAATACGTATAGGAAATGTGATATCATGAACAGATGTTAAATTTCTCTTTCATGTATTGTTAGATATAGATCAGGCATAAATCTCAGCCTTTTCCAAGAGCAAAATATGATTTTTCCCCTAAAATAATGCTAGCAAATAGAAATCAGATTTTTTTTTTTCAAGTAATCAGTCCAGGAATACAAATTTGAGGGTGAAATACTGAATTTTCTTTACCAAAACTTTTATTCTAACCAGAGAATTTTACTAGCATTTGACAACACAGTTATTTAGAAAAACTGAATGCTATAGCTGAGAGTTTATTTTAGTATAACTTTATGCTTCTTACATAAGATATTCTTTACAATGTCAGTAGCAGTGGCCTGAGGAAAAAAATTCCAATTTTCAATACTATTCAAATTTCTCTGTGTTTTTGTCTTTGCAGTGGTACAGCATATGAATGTAATGATATAACAAATGAAAAAAGAGACACTGTGGTTACTAAGGGACATGTATGGACATTTTTAGGAAAAAAAAATCACTATTTAGTGGGTTTTTCATAATAATAAATAACATAAAATTTCTTAAAAACATTTATAATTAGCTTTCGATGAAACTATCATTACTTTAATTCTTAGTGTCTAATGACATTGATGTTTTATTTTATACTATTTAAACGATATAGAAGGTTAACATATCAAAGATATTATTTAAATATCTTTTATTTTCCATTCTTCATAAAATGTCACCATTTGTGATTATGCATTTATTTTATGATGTTTTTATTTTTTATTTTATTATTATTTTTAAAAGATTTTACTTATTTATTTGACAGATGGAGATCACAACTAGGCAGAGAAGTAGGCAGAGTAGAGGAGGAAGCAGGCTCCCTGCTGAGCAGAGAGCCCAATGTGGGGCTCGATCCCAGGACCCTGGGATCACGACCTGAGATGAAGGCAGAGGCTTTAACCCACTGAGCCACCCAGGTGCCCCTATTTTATGATGTTTTTAAACTAATATTTGTATCTCAACGATAAGCTCTAAGAATAGGAATAGGTCTATTGTTTGCTCACCATCAAATACTCACACCTAGTTTTTGACACATAGTAAGCCTTCAGTAAGTATTCTTGAATACATATGAAAATCAAAATACTTGTAATGAATGAATTATCCCATGAGATTACTGCAATTTACCAATGCAGAAATGAGGTTAGTGGCAGGAAAAGAAAAGGAAAAGGGAAGAGTGTTTACTTCTGTCAGTATAAAAAGATGGGACTTATTGGCCTATGTCCTCTCCTATTTTGAGCATGTTGTAGAATGCTGTCTTACCCATGGCTTTTATTCATTATGATTTAAACCTGTGTTTATGGACATAGGAAGTAAAATAGTAACAGTAAACAGGTTCTCAGAAAAATGTAGCACTGATTTGTAACTTTTGATGATTTCTGTGGTACAAATACATTTGCCAAGGATGATTTCAAAATACCAAAGTGATGTCACTGAATGCCAAGTTGGAAAAAGGTGCACAATCAGCTTTCTCCAGTGAGTAGCACATCATTGTGAGAACATGTCTTCAGAAACCAACTTTTTCAGCTTCTTTTCCCCCTACTGTCCACATGAAAATTTACTGTCTAATAATACTGGACATCCACTAGATTTACATTTGTGGCAAGTGGGAGACATGATCTGCCCAGATCCTATCTAGGAAGGATCTGTTGCCCAGTTACCTCAAGCTCAGTCTTTTTTTCTGACTACTTCAGCTTCACAGTGTTGCCTCACCCAAAATCACACCCTTCTGGCATGACAGAGGGAGGCAAGGATATAAAGTCTGGTTCCAGAGTTCCCCATAGTGCTGGCAGAGGCTTGAACATCCTATATCTCAGTTCAGTTTCCCCCGCTGCCTAATCCTGCTTCTTCCTCTTCTCTTCCACGGGTATTGATCCTAATAATATTCTGCAGTCAAATGCTCTACCCCTGAGCTATACCCCCTCTCTTAAAAATACCCTAATAATATCCTAATCCACACTTCTGTGTTGTACTTCATCTTGCTCCATTGCCTGGGAGAACCTTCCCAAGTTCCCTATTGGCTGGACTCTTATCCATCTTTTCCAAAGTTAGCACAGGTTGATCTTTTCTAGGAAATATGTGAACAAATCTCAGATAGACCAAGTGGTTTCATAACACCCATCTCTAGATTTCATAGAACCTTAGGCAGATGGCTATTGCTTTTCTTACCACCTTATGTCAATATCTGTTTTTCTGACTCTAGACTATAAGTTACTTCCTTAAGAGTTTTCTTCTATATCTGTTACTCCCATGCCTAACACAATGATGACACATAGTAGGCTTTCAATAAATATGTATGCTGAAGTGAACTAAATCAAATGATTTGCCTAAACTCATCCATTTTCCTTTGTGAGCTGATTATATAATAACTGGGAGGTTCTGAATCCCTGTGCTGTTGTGGTGGGGGCCTGTAGGAAAGCAATGACCAACTAATTCTTGAAGAGTTGGAAAGGTCATTACCTGGATCACAGTGCTGGCCATCTTCTCTTGGTGTGAAGGCGGTGACACTGACATATTTATAACATAGGACAGAAGTAAAAATTGCAAAGAGAACAGACATGTCTCTTGAAAAAATACAAAGAACCAACTTCCAAATGATATTTGGAAGGGTAATTGTCCTCTTTCCTGTTCATATATTTGTACAAGGAGGAAAAAATACTCAAATATCATTTCTGTTTATAAAGGAGTTAATTTCATTGTCTGATTAAAATATAAATATCTAGAGTATTGTGAAGTTTATGAAGTAAGTAGTGTTTACTAATTTTAAAAGAAGGTAGAAATCACTGGTAAGGATATATTTGATAGTTTTCAGAGAACTAATTTCACATTAATAAAATCTAGTTGTGTAGTTTTATGACATGTTAAATCATAAAATTTGAGTTTGATTATGTTTTGACATTTGGTTTGACAGTAGTCTATTAACAGACAGCTAAATTCGTGGGAATAGACAAAATGTTTACCTTTGAGAATACTCCTTGACTTGAAACAAGCCCTTAAAAATATTTAACATAGTTTCTGCAAGTGTTATTGTGGGGGCCAATTTTCCTATACAAAATCATAAATAAGAAGAGAGACCAAAAAATAGAATAAGGTAGAGCGTAGAGATAAAGAAAATCTTATGTTGAAACATTTTTATACTTGTTCGAATATTATAGTCTATAGGTAGAAATAAATTTTTTAAATTTGGCAATTAGATCATGATAAAATGAGGTGAAAAACTATATGAAGGCCATAAAGTTTTGTGTCTAGTTATGTGAAGCTTAATCATAATAGAGCCGTATGACCAGGCTCTAGATGTGGTTGATTTTTGTAGCACACTGAGCTATGTTTTTATGATTCTGTATTTTATATTCAGTTCATCCTCTATATATAGACATTATCTAATTGTCATTCTATTTTACTTATTTTTTTCTGGATCAAGTTATTAACAACTGGAACATATAAATAAAGAGATCTAGTTTTTGGCATGTGACTTAGTAACTACATGATTGAAAAAAATTCCCCTTGAGAGCAACTAAAGACGTAGAATTATATTAGTTTGTAAGATCTGCTGCAACAAAGTGCCAAAAATAGAGTGGCTTAAATAACAGAAATTTATTGCTTTAGCTCTGAAAGCAAGTTCTGAGATTGAGATGTCAGCAGAAATATGCTCCCTCTGAACACACTAGGGAAGAATCGTTTCTGGAAAATTTTCTAGGCTCTGTCAGTTTCTTGGTTTGTGGAAACATAACTCCAGTTTTTTCATAACATTCTTCCTGTATCTCCAAATTTCCCCTTATTTATAAAGATACCGGTCATAATGGTTTAGTTTCACTCCATTCCAGTATGACTTCATCTTAACTAATGACATCTGCAATGACTCTATTTCCAAATAAGGCCTTATTCTGAGGTATGAGGAGTTAGAACTTTAACATATGAATTTTTGGGGCACACAATTCAACCCATAACAAGAGCCAATACAATTTACAACCAGTTTTAATAGAGATACCTCCCGTTGTTGCCTCATACTATATTTTTTTCTCTAAAATGCCATTGATTCAGAGAGAATCTGAACCTTTATGGGATTCTATCAAATTAATATTATTATTACATTTTATTGACTCTTATGGGAAATAAACCCATAAGAAATTATGCTAAGCACTTGACAGAAGGAAACAGTTTATGTACCTGGCAGCCTGCAGTTTACAATGTCTGGTAAAATATCAGCATTGCAGGCAATGTGCTTTGTAAGACAAATTCACTCTAATACTTCTTTAATGTCCGCATTTTCTAGTACTGCTGTTTTGCCTAGACAATAGGAGTATTTTTCTGGTGCTCCCAGAGCTAAGTTGTTTTTCTGTTAGAAGCAGTGTGAAACCTGGTTTAGAGTGAAGGCCTAGGAGTCAGAAACTCATGTCCAGCCTTACATCACTTGATCCTCTTGGGAATATCACAGCCTTCTCAAGGTTTCAGCATCCTTTTTGTCAAATAAGATTTTGAACTAGGTTAGAGTTTGTACAGCTGTGCTATTTGGAGCATTAGAACGTCCAGAGGCCTACTGAAAGGAGCATAGAAGTAGAAGAACCAAGACCCTTCATATTCTGGCAGTTAGCTTCCCTTCAACTCTCAGGCAATAGCTGTAGGGTAAATTGTTTAGGTAATGGGGATCTGAATACGGTTTTGATCTAATGCTAAATGGTGGATTGAAAATCACTAGACTAGATTCTTTGCTTTCTTCATGTTCTGAAATTCTGTGTCGCTATCATTTGAATAGGTATTATTTTTTTTAAGTTTTATTTTTTAATTATTTTAAAGATTTTATTTATGTGAGAGTGAAACAGAGAGAGCACAAGTTGGGGGGAGCAGAAGTGGTGGATGAGGGACAAGCAGAGTCCCCACTGAGTGGGGAGCTTGATGCCAGGCTCCATCCCAGGATGCTGAGATCATGACCTGAACTGAAGTCATACACTTAACTATCTGAGCCACCCAGGTACCCCTTGAGTAGATATTATTTTAAATCAAGGCTACATATCATGGCTTTAAGAAGAAAGGAAACCTATAATTTCATTATGTAGGATACCTTTAGTTCTCAGAAATTTTCCATTGTGTTTATAAAAGTCATAGGTACATTAGACCTTATATATTGCCTTTCTTTAGCACTGTCATCATCATCTTTCATTTAATCCTACTCAATAAATAAATATTCTATTATCAACAATAAAAATCTATTGTATACATATTAGGTGCCAGATCCAATCACAAATATTGGAATTAAAAGATGAATGCTCTACCTCAAAGAGCCTATAGCCTATACAATGAGGCAGACAAATAACCAGAACATGTATCATGTCATTATGCATTGGATATTATGGAGCTATAAGGAAAATCATCTAACCAAAACTGAGTAGGAGTTGGGAAATAATCAAAGAGGATTTTTTAAAGAGTTTAATTTCAATTGGGGAGACATTGGAGGCAATGGGGAAAGGATGTGGCAACATTGTAAAAGAGAAGAGGCAGATAGTTACTCCATCATCTCTTACCCATGGAGATGACACTTTGGAGATGAGAAATGGGCAGAACTGGAGGGATCTCAAAGCTCAACTTGATAGTAACAATATATCCCTTGAGTGTTTTGGGTCTAGTGTTGTGCCAAGGAAGAGTTTATTCAAGGAATAATCAGAGGAGGGGATGTTAGAACTGCATCCTGAGGATGTGACAATTAGCAGAGGTACGGAGAGAGGAAGAAGTAGGGAAGTAGTCTGTGCCAAAGCATAAAGACAAAAGACAAGCCAGCATAGTTTGGTAACTACAGAACATTCAGTGGGGCTGGATGTAATCTGTGATGAGAAGAGTAGTGAGAGATTAGGATGGGTAGGTAAGCAAGGGATAATTAATAAAGGGGCTTAAGAGTCCTGAGAAGGCTTTAGAATTTACCCTGAAGTCTCTAAGGAACTGCATAGGATTTTAAATTGGGATGACCATATAAGATGTGTCTTCTTGAAAACTCATACCAATTGTGATATAATGACTGGGTTAGAGATAAGTTACACTGTAAGTACGAGTATCAGTTGAGAACTTTTAAAATAGTCCAGGAAAGACATTATGAGGGTCATAACTAAGATACTGGAAGTATAGCTGGAGAAAACCTAGGTTTGAAAGATAGTAAGTAGAAGATAGGAAAAGACATGGGGACATATTGGATATGAGAAAAGGGGGAAAGGAGGTGTTAAGAATTGTTTCTGTGTTCTGGCTTTTGCAGGTGAATGGATGTTATGGTGCCATCTCTGATAGGGATATCACAATAAGAGCACATTTTGGGAGATTGTCAGAAAGGTATGTATTTAGTTATAGATGTATATTGACTTAAAGTGGGGTGACCTTATAAACTATGGTCCAACTGGGACACTTTTGTAAATGAATATAATATTTAAGTCATATAACTACCATTAATATTTAAGCCATATAAAAATTACACAGGATGGATATATGATCACTCTAGCTTAAGGTGGAATAGTTAAATGGACAGTAGGATATATGTCAAGAAGCACTGGTTGGAAGAAGTGCCCAAGATTTAGAGTCACCTAGAATTGCATTTGAATCCTGTTTCTGTTCTTAGACTATGTGTTTTGAGGATATAGTTCAACTTCTATGAGCCTCAAATTCTACACCGTTAGTATGGAGCGTAAAAAATCAATCTCAAAGGGTTTCTGGAACATCAAATGAAGAAACTTTGGTGAACATCCAATAAATAGTAGTTATTATTATGTTAGGTCACCAAAGAGATGAGGACTGGAAACTATTGAATAGCCAGTGTCTTTATATAGGTTTTAAAGAGATAGAGGAATGTACCAGATACATCAAAGGAAATGGTGTAGGCAATCTTAGGTATGCTTATCATGTTCATGTTCTAAACCCTATACAATCCTTGAAAGCCAAGGATTGTTTTTTATTTTTATTGAAACTATTATTGGATATATAGGTATAACCATGAGGATTACTCAAAATATACTATACTGCCATTCAACTTTGAAGCCAAAATTTTAATCATGGAAATGCTAGCAAATTCAAGAAATGATGCAAAAATATACTTCTTCATAAATAAATAAAGAATTGAGTTTGGATGAAATTCTTTAGCTATGGAATCTGCTCCCAAAAGTTAATTTCATATTTCCCTAAATTGTGTACAATAGGGACTCATTCTTTGAAGAAAAACTTGGCATAGGAAGTGAAAACTTGGGACCCTGTTTAACCACTTCATGGTGTATTTTTCTATCATTGCTGTGTCATCTTTTAATTTTACTGTCGTATAAAATTAGACAATTTTAGTAATAATACTGCCTTTCAGTGAATAAGGCTTTCTTCTTTTTTATCCTATCATATAATTAAGAACCATTAACTACTGTTAGGGGATTTGGTTAAGTCATCTTTAAGTTCATGAAAACAAAACGAATCTCCTTTCATAATCTTAAAACAGAGTCATAGACTTTGGCAGGCGTAGAGAACTACTGTCGACAATTCCCCGACAATTCCCCTACCGTAGACAGTTCTCTTATTGCATTGTGGGATCTTAATCACAGATGTTTTGAAGACCTTATTAGTGTTTTTATGTAAACTTACTAAAAGGTTTTGGGTTTACAAAGCAACATTAGCTAGTTATAACAAGCTATTCACTGTTAAAAATCACTTTCTAGGGAGATACTATATTTTTAGTAGTGACAATTGTGTGTGTTTAAGAATGAATGCACTGTTAACTATGGCAGAAATTAAAATATAAATACAACTTTTAACGGCAGTATTTAGAACTATGCCTAGTTTTCTGCTTTTTTTTTTTTTAAAGGAAAGGAATAAAGGAGGGCTTTGTTGTTTCTTGAGGCATGATACACCTTTTTCCTGCAATTGCAAAAAATATTTTCTAAAAATTTCTTCTACTTCTCTATTGCCAGTATCTCCTCAACTTTGTTAAAGGAGATAATTTCTTTCTCATTTTACCACAGTATTGTGATAATATGCTTAATTTTAGGTTGCTGAAGATAGTAATTACTGAGATGATGTTTATAATGTATTTTGTTTTAGCATGACTTAATGGGAAGAAGAATTGGTCAGATGTTGAAATGGGTCCAGAGAATATCTTTGATGATGTCAGACCACTGGGTAGAATCTTGAGGACATCCAATCATTGCTGTCTTCTCTACTAGTCTTTAAAAATACAAAACAGTTCAGGTTACTTTACAGGTCATGGGCAAGTCTGATCTTGGTGGGAAGCAAAAGTATGAAGTTGACACATGCTGTTGGTAGAAAGAAGGAATCAGATGCCAAAACAAGGGGAAAGTGCAATTATTTGCCACTTAAAAGAATAGTCATAACCTTTCTTGTGAACCCTACCTAGTTCAAGGAATTAGAGATTTGTGCAATTTTCCTGAAGGAGCAAACAAATTCTATACATAGGCATTCAAACAGCTTTAAGGTGACATTTATGAGAAAGTATTTTATCTTGCAAGATGTTTAGTTCCTTTCAAAGTATCTGTTAGGGGAAAAGAAATTTTTATTTTATTTTTTAAAAAAGATTTATTTATTTGAAAAAGAGACAGAGGGCACTGGAGTCAGGGGAAGGACAGAGGGAGAGAATCTTCAAGCTGGCTCCCTACTGAGTGGGGAGCTTGTTGTGAGGCCCAGTCCTACAACCCATGAGATCATGACCTGAGTCAGATCCTAGAGTCAGACACTTAACCAACTGAGCCATCCAGGCGCCCTGGGAAAAGAAACTTTTAAACAGAGATATTTTAGATACTGAAAAATGCCAGCTTCTTTCCAGTAGATGTTTGGATGTATAATAGGTCCTTCATGAATAACAAATCCCAAACTGGATTCATTGTCTTCCCCCATCCTCCTAGCTTTGTGTCTCTCCTAATCAGGTTTGACGTTTCCATCAAATCCGATAAATACCTGAGCCCCGTTAGTTCTACCTTAATGCATTGTTTTAGCCTCTCTACACTCACCACTTTTGCCCTTGTTGGGACCTTTTTAAAAAATCTCTCTCCCCTGGATTTTAAAAATATTTCTTGATATTTTTCCTCCACACTGATCTTCTCCAATGCATCCTTCATATACTGGCTGGAATTCTTTTCCAAAATGTGTATGTATTATGTGGCTTTTTTCATTAAGACCCTTCACTCATGCTCCATTGACCACAGGGTAATCTAAAAACCTTAGCAAGGCACATGAAGCCCTCCATGAAGTGGTTCCAACCCATGCCCTTTGATGATTTCATCTACAGCTTATTCTCTAGCAATATGTATCTATCTATAAGATACTAATCAGAGCTTCAATAATTTTCTATGTAGTTTTGTGCCTCCGTGCTTTTGTCTATGATATTCCTTCTGCCTGGAATACCTTACCATCTTTCTCTGTTCTTGTTAGTCTCCATTACGCATCTGGCAAAATCACATCCATTCTTTAAAATTCATTCTTTGAAATTTAACTCCTTTGGGAAGTTTCCCGTGAACTTCTCTGCTTGTCATTGTATCATCAGCACTAAGCACACAGTAATGTTCAATAATTGTTGGGTAATAATGATGTTGATGTTATGGAATACACACTATTAGGTCACACATAATTCTTCACCTGTTTGGTTGGTTGATTTGTCTGTTCATTGAGAAGGAAGTAGGAATTGTTTTATACTTACTTGTTGCTCTTGTATCAAAATTAGAAGATTTCTTTTGGGGGGCACTTGGGTGGCTCAGTGGGTTAAAGCATCTGCCTTCGGCTCAGGTCCTGATCTCAGGGTCCTGGGATGGAGCCCTGCCTTGGGCTTTCTGCTCAGCAGGGAGCCTGCTTCCCCTGACAAACCCCCACCCCCTGCTGCCTGCCTCTCTGCCTACTTGTGATCTCTCTCTCTCTCTGTCAAATAAAATCTAAAAAAAAAAAAATTCTTTTTGGTCATGCCCAAAGACAGAAGAGATCTATGTAACTCACATTTTTTAAAATTAAAAAAAAAATTTGTAAAGATTTTATTTATTTATTTGACAGAAAGAAGTAGGTGGAGAGGCAGGCAGAGAAAGAGGAAGGGAAGCAGGCTCCCTGCCGAGCACAGATCCCAAAGCCAGAGATCCCAATATATATATCACCACTCTCTCTCTCTCTCTCTCTATATATATATATATATATAGAGAGAGAGAGAGAGAGAGAGAGAGTGACAGCAGTGTTCATCAGTCAATGGGCAATTTAGCTATTGTCGATAATGCTACTAAACTTTGGGATACATGCATCGCTTTAAATCAGTATTTTTGTATATTCTGTATATTTTGTATACTAGTAGTGCAATTGCTGGGTCTCAGGTAGTTCTATTTTTAACTTTTTGAGGAACCTCTGTACTGTTTTCCAGAGTGGATGCACCAGTTTGCATTTCCACCAATAGTGTAAGAGGTTCCCCTTTCTCCACATCCTTGCCAACATCAGTTATTTCTTGTGTTGTTAATTTTAGCCACTCTGATAAGTGTGAGATGATATCTCATCATGGTTTTGGTTTTTATTTCCCTGATAGTGAGTGATGTTGAACACCTTTTCATGTATCTGTTGGTCATCTGGATGTTTTCTTTGGAAAAATGTTTATTCCTATCTTCTGCCCATTTCTTAATTGGGTTATTTGTTCTTTGGGTGTTGAGTTTGATAAGTTCTTTATAGATTTTGGATACTAACCCTTTATTTGATATGTCATTTGCCAATATCTTCTCCTACCCATAGGCTGGCTTTCAGTTTTGCTGATTCTTTACCTTGCTGTGCAGAAGCTTTTTATCTCGATGAACTCCCAACAGTTCATTTTTGCTTCTGTTTCCTTCGCTTCCAGAGATACATCTAGTAAGAAATTGCTATGGCTAAGGTCAAAGAGGTGGTTCTCCTATAGGATTTTGATGATTTCCTGTCTCACATTTAGATCTTTCATTCATTTTGAATTTATTTTTGCATATGGTGTAAGAAAGTGGTTCGATTTCATTCTTCTGCATGTTGCTGTCCAGTTTTCCCAGCACCATTTGTTGAGTAGACTGTCATTTTTTCCACTGGATATTCTTTCCTGCTTTTCAAGGATTAGTTGACCATATAGTTGTGGGTCCATTTCTGGATTTTCTATTCTGTTCCATTGATCTATGTGTTTACACTTGTGTCAGTACCATACTGTTTTGATGACTACAGGTTTGTAATATAACTTGAACTCCAAAATTGTGAGGCCCTCAACTTTGGTTTTCTTTTTCTTTCTTTTTTTTTTTAAAGATTTTATTTATTTATTTGACAGAGAGAGATCATAAGCAGGCAGAGAGGCAGGCAGAGAGAGAGGAGGAAGCAGGCTCCCCGCTGAGCAGAGAGCCCAACGCGGGGCTCGATCCCAGGACCCCGAGATCATGACCTGAGCCGAAGGCAGCGGCTTAACCCACTGAGCCACCCAGGTGCCCCTGGTTTTCTTTTTCAAGATTGCTTTGGCTATTCTGGATCTTTAGTTGTTCCATATGAATTTGAGGATTGTTTGTTCTAGCTCCGTGAAAAATGCTGGTGGTATTTTGATAGGGATTGCATTAAATATGTAGATTCCTTAGGGTAATATAGACATTTTAACAATATTGTTCTTCTAAACAAGGAACATGGAATGTTTTTTCCATTTCTTTGTGTCATCTTCAATTTCTTTCATAAGTATTCTGTACTTTTCGGAGTACAAATCTTTTACCTCTTTGATTAGGTTTATTCCTAGATATGTTATGGTGTCTGGTGCAGTTGTAAATGGGATTGGTTTCTTGATTTCTCTTTCTGCTGCTTCAGTATTAGTGTATAGAAAGACAACAGATTTCTGTACATTGATTTTATATCCTGCAACTTTATTGAATTCAAGTATCATTTTTAGTCATTTTTTGATGGAGTCTTTTAGGATTTCTACATAGAGGATCATGTCATCTGCAAAGAGTAAAAGTTTCACTTCTTTGCTTATTTGGATGTCTTTTATTTCTTTTTGTTGTCTGATGGCTGAGGCTAGCACTTTCAGTACCGTGTTAAAGAACAGTGATGACAGTGGACATCCCTGTCTTGTTCCTGACCATAGAGGAAAAGCTTTCTCAGTTTTTCCCCATTGAGGATGATCTTAGCCATGGGTCCTTTGTATATGGACTTTATGATGTTGAGGTGTGTTCCCTCTGCCCCTACTTTGCTAAGGGTTTTTATCAAGAATGGATGCTGCATGTATATATTTATCAACATACATACTAATGAAAAATAATTGCTTTGAGGATGACCGGTACCATTAACAAAGAACTGGAAAGATAAATAAAATATTCTTAAAATATCACGACTTTTTGTATGTAATGTAGTTACTGTTGTTTATTTTATTACTCAGGAGACCTGCTTTAAATTATATTTCTTAAATTGTGATTGGCTTCCTTTTCTATAATCCTATTTTCCTTACTCAGATTACTTTATGTTAAAGAATTGCATATAATGGTATGTGTTTGGCATAAATCTAATATATGTAATACTTAGTTGTAATATCTAATAATCATGTACGTAATTGTTTTTAGAACAATTGATATTTAGACCTATATAGGCATGATAAATTTTTATTATAGATGAGCCATAGTCTTTGAAAAATTATCTTTTTGGTGGATGGATTATAATGTGGTGATTTTCTAATCATGTTATAGAGAGACACTGTGCTATGTTAAATAAAGTCTTAGAGTTCCTTTCTCCAGGATCTATAGGAATATTTTAAATAGTCTTTCTTGGATATGAGTTATAAAATAAATAATTTCTTTCTTTCTTCCCCCTCCATATATAAACTCCATGCTTATTATACATTTTAATGTAACAAAGTGAAATGAGTAGGTAAAATAAAGATAAAAACAGATAAAAATAGTAAAATCTAAAAGATCAAGATAAAAACTAAAAGATCAATAGTGCAGATCATACTATTCTTATTTTTCAAAGATAAAAATTATTTACTAAACCACGATTTTCTTTTAGAAAGAATTATATTGTGCTCGCTTTGGCAGCACATATACTAAAATTAGAAAGAATTATGTTAAATGTGTTAGTAACCATGTGAATAATAACCATAATGTAGATGATATTTTTCTAAAGGACTGAATGCATTTAATAGGCATAGCTTCAAATTATTAATGTAAAAATAGATGTCATGTGTTACTGTAAAATTAAAGACACTTAGAATTGAAAATAATCTTTTTTTAAAAAATTTTATTTATTTATTTGACAGAGAGAGATCACAAGCAGGCAGAGAGGCAGGCAGAGAGAGAGGAAGGGAAGCAGGCTCCCCGCTGAGCAGAGACCCCCCGACACGGGGCTCAATCCCAGGACCCTGAGATCATGACCTGAGACAAAGGCAGAGGCCTCAACCCACTGAGCCACCCAGGTGCCCCGAAAATAATCTTTATATAGATTTTTAATCTTTACATTTTTTTATGGAATCTACAAAATTCAAATATTTTTCTTCTATTTTGCTCCTATTTAATTACCAACTACTGAGTAGTAGACAAAGAAGAAATTTGTGGTAGATTATATGATTGTCAAAATATTTGGTACTTTTCTGTACTGGACAGTTAATTAGTTGGCCTGTTTCTACCAGGAGCCTTGACTATGTCAGGCTTAACCAAGTTATTTATTTCAGCAATGAAATAAGTTACAGTGAAATAAGTAAGGGTACAAATAATATATGCCACTTCCATGCTGAAGTTTTAAAAGCCATTGTTTCATTCTCATCTTACTTTTCCCCCTGCCACAAGACCTGCATGTTCCACAAAAGGTTGCTTTTTCTGACTTGCATCCAAAATGAAGAGGACATTGAACAGAGATGCAGCTCATCTGGGATAGGCATAAATGTGAGCAAGAAATAAACTTTTATTGTTTAAATCTTATGACTTGAGATCATTTGTTATTGTAGCATGCCTTAGCTTGAGCTGGCTAAAACAGATGAAAATTTTAATAATGAAATGACAGTAGATGTAAATAAAATTCTTTTTTTTAATGACATCAAAGTACAACTCAATATCTTAATATAAAAAATAAATATGTCTTCTAAAGTTAATTTTTAAGACAAGTTTGTTCCAAAAAAGGAGATAGCTTAACAGAATATGATTTCTGTTGTGTTTTAATATCCTCTGAAGGGGCGCCTGGGTGGCTCAGTGGGTTAAGCCGCTGCCTTCGGCTCAGGTTATGATCTCAGAGTCCTGGGATTGAGTCCCGCATCGGGTTCTCTGCTCGGCAGAGATCCTGCTTCCCTCTCTCTCTCTGCCTGCCTCTCCATCTACTTGTGATCTCTTCCTGTCAAATAAATAAATAAAATCTTAAAAAAAAAAAAGACTCATTTATTTATTTATTAATATCCTCTGAAAATGCAATTGGTTTCAAGCTAAACTAGAAGTAATTTAATTTTGTGGGAAGGTGAAACAAGATTTTGAAAGATGTTATTAGTTGGAAACTAGAATTAAATGTAACCAAATGAAAATAATCAATTGGAATTAGATACTATAATAAACAGGTAAGATGACTGTTAATGAAAGTTTGTACCAGTAGTTTCTTATTAGAAAGTGGATATTTGATTATGTGTGGAAATGATAAAAAATGAGTACAATTAAGTAAAGATACCTCATAGAATAGAACACAACCATGGAAACAGAAATATATGAGAATGAATATGCAACTTTCTGATGAATATGATAAAAGACTAGAAAAGAGACTGAATGCTTTTTTTTTTTTTTTTGAGAGGGAGAGAGAGAGAACGGTGGGAGGAGAGACAGATGGAGAGGGAGAGGGGAGAGAGAGAATGTTAAGCAGGCTCCAATGCCCAGTGTGGAGCCCAGTGCCCAGCTCGGTCTTATAACCCTGAAATCATGACCTGGGCCAAAATCAAAAGTCAGACCCTTAACTGACTGAGTCATCCAGGTGCCTGGGACTGATAGTCTTTTTTAAGTAGTATGTCCTGTTCCACAAACCCAAGCTATATTTTAATCAATCAAGTACTTATCTGCCCTTTAAGTACACCTTCTTCTTAAGAGCCCACAAAGCCCTGAGAATCATTAAGGCTAAGGGGGGGCGGTTTTTTACTTCCAGGCTTAGAAGGAACATAAAAGTTCTTTCAGTTCACTAATGTCTTTGATTCCCTTGGCCAAATAGTTGCCATGTCAGGCTTTATACTTTCTGCTGGATGCCTGTCTACTCCTCAGTGATGAGTTCAGATACACACACACACACACACACACACACACACACACACACACACACACATATATATATATATATATATATATATATATATATATATATATATGGTTACTGTCACTATAGTACAACCACTGGGCCAGGGGAACTGAGTCTGAAAAGTCTTCCTATGTCAATCACATATAGTGTCCTACATATCACCCTCAGGAATGACTTTAGTTTTTGTTTAAACTTGAGCTAACACCTAGACTTCCCCTTCACTTAGGGACTCATTGCTTTTTACTCTTACCAGACCCTGGTAGAGCCACCATGGGCCTGGACTTCCCATAAAAATGATCTACCTGGTGGTGGTCCTGTATTACATGGAGCACTGGGTGTGGTACATAAACAATGAATTTTGGAACACTGAAAAAATTAAATTAAAAAAATGATGGACCATCTCCTTAGCAGTAGCTCTACTTATAAAAGAATGGGGCATATTTCGCTAACATAGTAAAAAACACAAGCTATTTTTTTGTATCAATCTCCTTGGACCTCGGGTACTTCATTATATTATATTTACATCCTGTATTATACCAAAACTGGCCAGGATTCAGCTATGCAGAGAGCAGCCATATTTTGGATCTATGTATTTGTAGAGAAGAAAACAGGTTTCTTGTGGTCTTTAAATGATGCCTCTTGATCAAAATTATCAGAATACACTTGGCTAGCTAAAGGGATTGGGCTGAAATGCCCAGGCATACTGGCCTCTCTATACATAGTTTGATCAAAAGAGGTAAACCCTTTTTTAAAATACCCTCCTCGGTTTACTGCCATTATATTTCAGCCGTCTGCATTGATGACACCTTTCTGTGAATTTTTACGGTTTCCTCTGACTTTGTTCTTTAAGATTTTTAACCCACTAAGGAAAACTAGCCCAGGTTATTTTCTGGTGAATAATATGGTGATGACTAGTTTATACAGTTGGTAAACCTGACACATCCAGGGCCTTGCTGCTGGGGATCCTGTGTTGCTACTTGATTTCTAAGTCTGGTTCAGAGTAGGCACTTCTGACACTACATGAGAAACAAGATGTGTTTTCTGTGGTGATGTCCAGGACCTTAAAAAGTTAGACACCATGACTATTTTATGGAACTTGGACTTTCTATCATCTTTCCAAAGGATATTGCCGTTTCTTATTCTGTTCTTTACTTTCTTTGCTGAAAGTTCTTTACTTTCTACTCCTGTAGGAGTAGCTCTTAAACTTTGATCATCCTCCCACCTATATTTTAGTCTGAAAACCAATGTTCACCATTGAAATTATTCTCAAATCTATCTCAGTCCTTGAAGTTTAAAAGGTTAAGTATGTTTGGGGATATGTTTCTAAAAGGGGAATGGGTCTGTATGCATATTAAGTTGGAATTATATATTTTTAAATATTTTTTAAGGAGTGTTTTCTTTAATTATTGCATGTTTCCACTGGTTTTCTACTTTTTACAGGTTGGGGCTCCTGGTTTATTTGTTTTGTATTTTCTATTGGGCTTTTAGTTTCTCTAGCATTACAATTTGTTAGTTCATTTTAGTTATGATTCTGGTTTGCTATGCTATGTTTTCTTTTAAATCTTTCTTTTTTTTTTCTTTAAGATTTTATTTATTTATTTGACAGAGAGAGAGAGAGAGAGCACAAGCAGGCAGAGTGGCAGGCAGAGGGAGAGAGAGAGAAGCAGGCTCCCTGCTGAGCAAGTAGCCCTATGTGGGACTCGATCCCAGGACCCTGGGATCATGACTTGAGCCAAAGGCAGCTGCTTAACCGACTGAGACACCCAGGCATCCCTACTATGTTTTCTTTTAAATTATTGATTCTTAGTTCTCTTACACCATTCTCTCTTTCTCTAGTCTTCATGTATGTTCCTTCCTCAACATCAATAGTGTTTTCAAGGGCAACAAACTTATTTTGACTCATTACTCACTGTGACCTGATTTTAGCCTCCACTTCTGGCACCTGTTTTGGGAATGTCATTTATTAGCCCCCTGCCTTTCAGTCATTGGTTTCTGGCAAGGCATTCAGGACCATTAGTCCCATTCTGAATCCCATTCAGATTCTTTCCAGGCAGATGGCTGTGGTGTTGACATCCTACGCCTTTGAGAGTAAGGGTTTTACAGAGACATACATTGCAAGACCTCAGTAGTCACCTATGCAATACTAAATATTCAACATAGAAAGACTTAAAATGATATCCCATGACATAAATTTGATGATTTTTTACAAAAAGCAGAATATGAAAAACAGTTTAAATGGTAACATTTAATTTTAATAAACCTCTAATTTCATTAAAAATGATAAAGATTTGGCAGAATTAAATAGGGAATTAAAGTCTATATATATTATTTATATTATATAATTATATAATTGTATAATTATATTATACAATTAAAGTATATTTATTTATTCATTTATTCATTCATTCATTTATAGGGCATTTCCAATGTCTTCGCCATGCAGTTCGGCCAGGTTATATAGGTAGTCCATCTGTGGTTTGCCATCTCCTGAATTGTTGCAGAGAAGACCTTTGGCCTACAAATACAAGTCCTCTTGATTTATTTTAAAATTTTGGCAATATCCTGAGGTGACACCTTGACCTTGAGATCCCTGGAGCCTTCAAAGAGCTGATTTGAACCCACTGGGCATCATGCTTTTAAACAATTTATCTCATATTAAAATTACCTTTTCCCCCCATAGTGTAGTCCAGTAGGAAGGAACTCCCTAAAATTAGAGTTTGTTATGATGATTGCCATTCAGAAAATTTGGACAGATCCTCCCATTAATACATCTGAAGATACAATCAATTATCTAGTTTCATTACCCTTCTCTAAAAATTAGACCTATTATTTTCCTTCTTAATTGCTTCTAATCAAATATAGTCTAATCTTAATACTAATATATGCAAGTAACGTATCAAACATACATGTAGTTATTGTCCTCATAGTATTGTATAACTCTTTCTGATTACTTTGGTTATTCTGATTCTCAGTACAAATGTATTTTCAGTGAAATATAATCAGCAGAGATGATTTTATTATCACTAAACCAATTCTGTCCCAATCTAGTGACCCTTAGTTTAAGTAACAAGTAAGAAATGAAGTTAGACTAAATGACTATTGATTGATATTGGTCTCTAGTTTCTAGGATTCAAAGTAAAAAAAAAAAGAGGCTGAAAAAAATCGTTACACACTAATACATTTATCCCAAATGGATTTATAAATTAGTGTCTAAATATTTATGTGAAAATAGTTGATAGTAAAGGGTTGGTGGGTTGTATAAGTATTGGACATCAAGTTATGTTCCCTCTCTTTCTATTTCAATTCAGTTTAAAAATCTCTTCACTTAAAAAAAGTGATTGCCTAGAGACCTTTGAAGCCAGGGAGGATGATGTGGGGGCAAGAGGTTTATTCCCAGGGTCACACTTCATTTGCATAAGCTAGTAACCAAAGGGCACTGTGGAATGTCTGTAAATAGATTTCATTAGAGAAGTTCAGCTTAAAGGGACTAAAATAAATCCTCAAGCAAACATTTTATATTGCTTCAGGTTCTGCTCTAATAAAAATATTTTAGTAACACAACATTCTATGAAGACAGGAAATGAAACAGGAGAGTCTCCATATCTTTCTTTTCGTATACTGTTATGGAATGTTTTAAAGAAGACGAACACAAGATTCTTATTATTTTAACAAAAGAGTTCTACATAAACAGGATTATGTCATTCTATATGGCTGTCATAAGGCAGTAAGACAAATACAGGCCTCTGTCTCTCTCTCTCTCTCATCCTCCTCATCCCTATCCCTGACCTTCTCTCTCGCTCTTCTTTTTCTATCTTAGTTTGTCTCTTCTGAGCTTACTCTTGCATCCTGCTGGACTTTCAGGTTCATTGCTGTAGGATCTGCCCCCAAACAGGAAATAAGGAATATTGCAGTCTGTTCTTTAGAGTTTGGTCCATAAAAACATGATTTAAAACCCAAATATCAGATTTATACATTGGTATTTCTGAAAAAAAGAATGAAGATAAAATGCATTGTTTTAATTCTGATAGAGCAAACAAGAGAATGTTCCATTAATAAGTCATAATTAAATTTGAACTTGGGTGAAAACAGTGGAAGACATTGATATTCCCAATTTCTCAGATTATAATAAATATGAAAGACCATGTATTCTGGTACTTTAAAGCGTGGGTAATGTGTCAGTTCTTTCGATAGAAAGATGCTGCTGTAAATGAGATTTTAATGAAATTTATACCAATGATATATACTGTCACAATTTTGCATGTTGGCTTTAAGAAACTCTGATAAATTGGTACATTTCAAACTCATGAATCATATTTTATACTCTACCAAGCCTAATATTTTATGTATTCATCCATTCATTCATTCACTGAACATTTACTAAGCATCCACTAGATGTCAGACACTGTGCTATGTGGTGAGCAGGGATAAATGCTAAGGTTTATGTCTCAGAACTGGATACCAGGAATGTGAGAAGCTAAGTGGTGTACTAGACTGATGATGTGCTTCAGAATTGGGTTGGCCACGGCTCAAATACTACTTAAACATCTAGCTGGTTGAGCAGTTTGAGGTTAGATACTTCACATCTGAGAGTCTTACAGTTTCCTCAGTCTCCCGCTGGCAAAGGGGTCAGCATACCTATCCTGCAGAACACTTGTGAGGTTTATATAAAACTTAGGTGAAATGATTAGTATTATGTATATCATATAGATGCTGAAGACAGAGATAATTTTACTATTGGTGTTGACATAGATTTATTCCAGTCTTAAGAAAATTAATTAAGTAAGCAACTTAAAATATTCATTGATTAGTGATATGGGAACAAATTTTTAATGGTTTCAAGCTCAAAGGTCTCAATAAAGTAGTTTTTATTTATGTTTACATGAGCAATCATGTAATATACAATGTAGTTTACAATATACAATCAAAATAAGTTTAATGGATTTAGCCATATTATCTGAATATAAGGACTAGTACAAATGAAAACCTTCAGGCCTAATCTGGAATTGGTATTCATAAGAACATCTATAAAAGAAGTAAGACATTGGTTAGCTTAGGAACTGTCAGATCAGGAAGTAAACATATAATGCCATAGTACCTCTAATTGCATATGCCCCAAACTTCCACTTCTATTTAAAAATATGCCCACATCCTCCATATATATTTGATTATGAGAAGGTATAAGTTATAACAGTTGTTCTAAAACAAAAAAAAAAGAGAGGTAGAGCATATAAATACTTCATTTTCCCATTGAAATATTACTTTTTCATAGCAATTTAATCAGATAATTTCAGTTTATGTTACTTTGTATTTCATCATGTTTACTTTTCTAATAACTACAATTATTCTCAGACTGACATTACATTTTTCCCCTAGAATAGATGTGCTTAAATTGAAAAAATCCAATTGAATAAGAGCATGTAACGAGAAAATGTAATCCATCGTTATTAAAAAAGGCAGCTTACCTTTATCTGGGTGTTAAATAGTACAAATCCATGAGAGCCAGTGAATGTTTTGAAGTCAAAACGAAGGGCATTACCAAGGCTGAAGTGGATTTGTCACAGAATTATACATATTACCTCAGAAATAGGTTATTATACCTAGGAGGGGTATGGGGAAATATGAAGGCATAAAATGAGAGAAAGACCATTTTATTTCTATGTCTTTACCTGGGTAAAATACTTCTGATTTAGATTTTTGTGCAAAATTTATTTAAGATGAATAAACCCCAAAACCGTTTAAAGAGATATACATTTAATTTATTGTATTAGATATGTTTTCTAGAAGAAAGCTCGATGAAAATATCTTTGACTAATAAGAGCTCTTATAATAACATTATAAAGAATACTAGCATAGAGAGCAGGCGTTACGAAGGATGCATCTGTTTTGACTGGGAACCCCTACACTTGGCCCATAGAATTCCTGTTTGGCTTTAAAGTATTTATGAATCATGCCTCTCTTGTTAAATATGTGTCCACTTACGTAGTTATAAATTTTTTTTTTTACGGTGGCAGTAAGAAAGTCTACATTACTTTAAGCATGCATTTTTAAATAAAGCATTAAAATGTACCGATTTATATGTGGTTGTGCTCTTGAATTTATTTACAATTAAGATAACAAAAAGCCGTGAGAAACAGTACTTCACTGGATAGTAGGACGTTATTGTTACTGTTTTTTTTTTAAAGATTTTATTTATTTATTTGACAGAGAGAGACAAAGAGAGAGAGGGAATACAAGCAGGGGGAGAGGAAGAGGAAGAAGCAGGCTTCCCATGGAGCAGGGAGCCTGATGTGGGACTGATCCCAGGACCCTAGGATAATGACCTGAACCGAAGGCAGACACTTAATGACTGAGCCACCCAGGTGTCCCTGGATAGTAGCACTTTAATATTATAGTAAGCATAGCATGGTTTGAGGTAAAATTACCTGATTAATTAAATTCCATTATGACATGATTTTACTTATGTATTAGATCCTGCAGCATGGATTTTATGGACCCACTCAGAGCATTATGCCAACGTTTAAATTACATGCTTTATAGAATCAAATTCAAATGTGTTTCTGTATGTCACCAAAAGTGGTGGACTGTGGTATTCATACATATAATGTGGTTTTAGGTAAATAGTCTTTCAAAAAGAATTTTATGTGCCTTCATATGAAGTGATCCAGAGTGAAAGCTTTATTCATCTTAGTAGCTCTTAATACTTATTCACTCTTTATCCTACTATCATTTCTTCTTTTATGCTCGTAAGAAAGATTTTGTTTAACTTTCTGCTCACTCTTCTGCATGTCTCTCTCCTGGTACTCAGGATCAAAACAAGACATGCTCATGATCCAGTATTTTATTTTGATTATAAGGAAATATTTTTCGATATTTTAGATTCTGGAACACACTGTATATAATGATACTGCTGTTACAGAAGTTGAGCGGTTATGACTGAGTAATGAGGTCCCTGTAGAAAGTATCTGTCATTATTTCCCATTGATAGAAGTTGGGGTCAGCAGAGTTCCTAAAGAGGAGGCATGAAGTAGGTATGAAGTGCTTAAGAAGTTTGGAATGACAGATCACAGGGTTCTTGAACAAGAGAAGAAATTGCCTTATGAGAGAAATAAAGATAGTTAATAGTAGCTATTATTTATTATGCTGTAAATAGGAGCCCAGAACTATGCAGTACCCTAACAATTATCTTGGAAGGCAGATATTATCTTCATAACAATTTGTGCAGGTTGTGGGTGGCAGGGCGGTCTCAGAGGCTATGGACAGGATATCAGATGGCTGAAATTTGTTGACATCCCAGGATTTGTTGATGCGTTTGCGTGGGCAGAGTCCAGACAGGTCATACTGCCACATTGGAAAGTCATGTTCGCAGGACTTCGGGGGCACTGCCTAAATGGAAATAGGTTGAACGGATCTGAGGATTACTTTGTCAGAGGTGTGTATCTCTCACAAAAGCAATGTATGAATATAGTTTCATTATACAAATTTAACAAAAAAGACATTGACACAATAAAAAGTGGGCCTTCCTTATTTGCCCCTCAGAGTCATAAGAGATAATAACTTTTAATAATTAGGTGTGTATAACATATATATATATAATATATACATAAACATTTATGAAATCCATTTCTGCAGATAGTTATGTGGATTTATCTCTTCTTAACGTCTGTGAGGATCATATTCTTTTATTTATTTATTTATTTATTGGTATTTTTATGAATTTATTTCACAGAGAGATACCGAGAGAAGGAAGCATGGGGAGTAGGAGAGGGAGAAGCAGGTTTCCCACTGAGCAGGGAGCCCGATGTGGGGCTTGATCCCAGGACCCTTGGATAATGACCTGAGCCGAAGGCAGAGCTTAACGACTGAGCCACCCAGGTGCCCCTATGAAGATTATTTTCTAAACAATATTTGCAGCTTGAATTTTCATTTGGCTGTATGTCTTTTAGATATTGACAAGGAAATCTCTATCACATTCTTTTTAACTGGTAAGTATATACCAAATGAGTACCAGCATTTATTTAAACCATTCCCTTATTGGTGGATGCTTAGAGTGTTTTCACATTTTCACAAACATAATTAATAAAAACAATATTATTATGGGAGCCTTTTTTGCACATGTGTAAATATAGCTCTAGAGTATATACCTAGAAGGAATTGCTGGATTAAAGTATATTTGCATTTTAAATTTTGATGGATACTGGCAAATCAAATCCCCAAATTCTTTACTATTTTACCCTATCACATTAAAGTATATGAGAATATTTATTTCCCCATACCTTTACTAACACTAAATTTAATTTGTATCAATGTGATGGATGAAAATTACATATCTATACAGTTTAGTTGTTGACTATTTGGTAACATTGAGAAATGATCAGCAAATAAACACATCTGTACTTAATGTTGATTATGTTCTCCTTAATCTGGTTGTCTAATTAATACATTTAAAAAATCAGCTCATAATTTATTTCATTAAGGCTCTTAGTCCTAATCTGCTTCAGATAGTAGCTGAAAAATGCAGTATAGCCATGGGTATAGTTGCTAAAATTTTAGCTAGACTATTAGTAAGGCCAAGGTGATACAGTATTTTCAGATTTTCTTTTTTTTTTTCCAACTCAAACTTCATCTATTTTAATGTATTATTTGCCTCCCACTAATAAACCTTTATTTCACTCGTTATAATTGAGCAATGAATCTTCCACACTGAAATATCTTTCTTGCCCAATTAATCCAAAGGAAAAAAACTGAAATGATTAGTAAAGAAAAATGTAGGGACTAACATACCCTTTTAATATGTTTTTAAATATTTTTAAGGTTTAAAAAGTGTTTAGGGGCACCTGGGTGGCTCAGTGGGTTAAAGCCTCTGCTTTCAGCTCGGGTCATGATCTCAGGGTCCTGGAATCGAGCCCTGCATCGGGCTCTCTGCTCAGCAGGGAGCCTGCCTTCCCCCCCTCTCTCTGCCTGACTCTCTGCCTACTTGTGATTTCTGTCAAATAAATTAAAAAAAAATTTTTTTAAGTGTTTAAAGTTTGTAGTTCCTAGTAGGAAAACATTATCTGAATGAATACTCTAATGGCAACAATTGTAGAATGTTTCAGTTGCATGGGGAGCAGAGGGGTAGGGATTCTCTTCACACAGCACCCCAGCTTTCTTCATAAGAAGGTCGGAGGTACACTGGTTTGTATTATTGCGACATCCATTAGGTGATCGAAGTTGCTTTTCCTTCAGCAAGGGCTTTATTTGTCATAAGGGCATTATGCTTGACCTCCAAATTTGGCTGACAATTTACTGATGAGATTCATAACCTTTGGGTTGCTCTGATATTTTGACATATTCGCTGGGTTCTGGGCCACATCCTGGAAGGCCACCATAACTTCTGGATCCCGCATGGCTGCAAGAACTTACGGATCACTAAGAGTTTCATTGAGCCCAGGCATTCCCGCCATTCCAGGCATCCCCCTGCCATTCCAGGCATTCCTCCAGGAAAATTACCAGGCATTCCCCCAGGAAAGCCACCTGGGAAAGAGCCATACTGAGCTCCTGACTGTCGTCTGGCGTCTTCCTCCCTCTGGGCTCTCTCATGTTCTTCCCGAGCCTTCTTAACCCTTTCTATTCTTTCTTTGATCTCTCGCTCTTCATGTTTTCGTTCATATTTTCTCCGATGTTCAGCAATTTTCTGGGCCCTCGGTTGAACTTCTTTCAGCATTGCACTAGCATCTTCATCATAATCCAGTTTACAAGCAAGGGCAAGATCATGTGCTGCTTCTTCCCAATGGCCCAGAAGTCTATGTGCTTTCCCACGCCACTTATAAGGCTGAGCTGAATCAGGATTTATTTCAATAGCTCTGTCACAGTCTCGAATGGCAGCATTTGGCTTCTGTAATTTGATGAAGACACTGGCTCTCTTGGCATACAGAATGGCCAAGCGAGGATTTATTTTGATGGCATCTGTGAACAAGTCAATGGCTTTCTGTAGTTCACCATCATTTAGGGCATCCATGGCAGCCACTTTTTTATCATTTGCCTGATCCATCATTTCCTCGGTTATCTCTACATTTTCATCTCCCATTTCTTGAGGGGCATCGGTATCTGGTTCAATCACACCTTCATTGTCAATTTCTAGATCACTCTCCTCACTTGATGGTTCATCTGTCTTTATGTTTTCCTCTGCCTTCTTACTATCTGGTTTTTCTTCCTTGATACTGTCTTCTGATTTAGTTTTATGAGTGGCAGGTGGTATTTTACCCCCCATGCTCTCCACCCACTCCCGCAGGAAACGCATTTCCTCGGTGTGCAGAACGCTCGGATCCTGCTTACACATTATCACGAAAGCCCGAAGCTCGCTCACTTTGCGGGGGGTCCATGGTCCGGAGGCAGTAGCAGGCGGCAGGCGCGGCTGAGGTTGCGACCCGATTCCAGGCGCGGGTACTAACTCCCAGATTTTCTTTTTAAGATGTATTATAATTATAATTGTTAAGTTCATAGGGAGAGTTGGTAAGTTCATAGTAAACTCCATAAAGGATCATATAACCAAATAAATCTTATTCATTTATACCTTAAGGGTTCTTAAAAATCATAATTCAAAGGCTTTAACCTTTGAATTCACCTGCACTTTTAATTAACTTTTTGATTTTTAAAATTACAATTTACACAACATAAAATGTGGAGGTTTGAACATTATCAGCATTAATAATATTAGCAACCCTTTATATCTGTAAAGCATTCTACAGTATACAAAGAGAGTGCTTTGTCATGCTCATTTTCATTTGACCTTTCTTACAACCCAAGTACTCACAGTAGATATTATTGAAAATGGAGACTTAATAGAAGTTATGTCACTTGGCCAGAGTCCTAAAGATTTATTTAGTGAACTGGGGATAGAATTTTTATCTTCCCATTCCCAATCTAATGCTTTTTCTCTCTACATGGATATCTTTCCCAAAACATTCATATACCTGTTATATGCAAGATATTGTCAGGTTCTGAAGATGCTGTATGTCTTGTAGCATCCTCAGGTGCAACAGGCTGGTAGTAAACCAGTAGTAGCATGAAGTAAACCAGTGTTCCTCCAGTATCCAGGATAAAGATACTTAATTAACAATCATCTTTGTTTCATTGTTAGCTCCTCCTGCCTAATAAGTTCTGACAGCCATCAGATCTTCCACCACTGGCTATTGCTGAAAATTACCATATATATAACATAATTTTATGACATTAGAAAATATAATGCATAAGTTAACTGAAAGAAAAATACACAAATCCATAATCAGAGTGGGTAACTTAAATGGACGTAACCATATAGCTGAGGGTAAAAGAAGATGAAAATCTTAGTGGGATATAAATATAGTAGATATAATATATATACAATAGATATTATATATAATATCTATATATAATATATAATAGATATACTAGATATATAATTTAGAAGATACAAATAGTACAATTAACAAATTTGACCTAATTAACATGTATAGAACACTGTACCCAACAATGAGAGAAGTCACATTCTTTTTAAGTGCTTGTGAAATATTTATCAAATTTAGTATAATTTGGGCCAAACAAAGTCTCAATAAGTTTCAAAGGATTGAAATAATTCAGAATATGTTTCTCTAAAGTTAATGAAATCAATAATGCAAAGATAAAAAAATCCACAATTGTCTTTTAAATTAAACAAAATACTTATAAAGGTCTGTAGATAAAGGAAGAAATCATGATAGGCTTTTAAAAATTGTTCTGAATGAAGTGATGAAAATTTAGCATATCCAAATTTATGGAATGCAGCTAAGACAGAGCTTAGATGGAAATTTATAGCATTAAATGCATATGATAAAAAAGAGAAAAAGCTGAAAATCAATGTTCTAATGCTTCCATTTCAATAAATTAGAAAAAAGTACAACAGATCCAATTGAACAGAAATATAAGATGAAGCAATAAAGATGAGAACCAAAACAAGTAAAAGAGAAAGTAAACTTAAAGAAAATCAACAGTCAAAATTTGTTTTTTTGAAAAGATGAATGTAATTGAAAAGCTCCGTTTAAGACTGATGAAGAAAACAAGAGAACACAATTATCAATATCAGTAATAAAAAAGGCAATATTATTGCAGACATTAAAAAGATAATAAAACATTATGAACACTTTTACATTCATAATATTGATGGGGGCGCCTGGGTGGCTCAGTGGATTAAGCCACTGCCTTCTGCTCAGGTCATGGTCTCAGGGTCCTGGGATCGAGCCCCGCATCTGCCTCAGCATCCCTGCTGAGCAGAGAGCCTCCTTCCCCCTCTCTCTCTGCCTTTCTCTCTGCCTATTTGTGATCTCTCTCTCTGTCAAATAAATAAATAAAATCTTAAAAAAAATAATATTGATGATTGGATGAAATAGATAAATTCCTTTAAAAACACAAATAAAGTTGACAGAATGAAAAATAAACATTTCAAAACTTGACAAGTCAATTACCTTTATTTAAAAAAAAATTTTAAAAGATTTTATTTATTTATTTGACAGAGAGAGACCACAAGTAGGCAGAGAGGCAGGCAGAGAAAGAGGGGGAAGCAGGCTCCCTGCCGAGCAGAGAGACCGATGAGGGATGCAGGGCTCGATCCCAGGACCCTGAGATCATGACCTGAGCCGAATTTTACATCATTTTACATTTACATTTACAGTCATTTTACATCATTTTACTTATCTCTTTTACTAATCCTCAAGCATTTTTTTTTCTTTTCTATTTCTGCTCTTTCTTCGTTGGCTTAGGCTTCTCATGCTCAGATTACTGCAATGGCTTTCTTAATTTTTAAAAATTTTTCTAATTTAGATCTCCTGATTCCAAATATTTCTTAATGTTTATGGCCTCATTAATCTTCCCAAAGCACTATTTTCATATTAGATTACTTATGATTCCTAAACAATTCTTGAACTTTTAATCCTTAAATATTTACTTAAATCATTTTCCTTTTCTTCTACACAGTGGTTCTCAATTTTTGTTTTTTTTTTTTTTTTAAGATTTTATTTGTTTATTGGACAGAGAGAGATCACAAGTAGGCAGAGAGGCAGGCAGAGAGAGAGAGGAGGAAGCAGGCTCCCCACCAAGCAAAGAGCCGGATGTGGGGCTCGATCCCAGGACCCTGGGATCATGACCTGAGCCGAAGGCAGAGGCTTTAACCCTCTGAGCCACCCAGGCGCCCCTCAATTTTTGGTTCTTAACATCAGCTGCATCAGCATTATCTGGAAACTTGCATTTAACTTGTAACTTCTCAAATCCCGTCCCTGGGATTAGCTGACTTTAAACCAGAAATTCTGAGAGTGAGAATTTCTGAGTGAGATCTATTTAATAAGATTTCCAGCAGTTTGCAAGTGACCCTAATATATGCAATAATTTGAGAAACAGTCCCCTATGTAGAAAAATCTACCTTTCAAGCCTTCATTAAATGACCTAGATAGGCATTGTTTCTTTTTTTTTATGCCTGTATGCATTTATTTTTGATAATGTCATTTACTACTGGTTTAACTTACTAATCAACTTTTGATCTATGTGTCTTACCTTTTAACCAGATTGTATGTCATGCAAGATAAGGAAGCATTTAGTCTAATAGTACTTTACATATGGTGTGTTCTTAATTAATTAAATCAACCAGAGAACATAGGCATATGTTTTTCATTGATGCTGTAACAAATCACCACATACTTAGCAGCTTTAAACAACACAGATGTATTATTTCTCAATTTATGCAGGTCAGAAGTCCTCATAGACTTGATTGGATTCTTTGGTAGGGTCTCAGGAGGGTGAAATCAAGGTTTTGACTAGGCTGCATACCTTACCAGAGGCTCTGGGGAAGGATCTACCTCCAAGCTCTTTCAGGCTATTGGCTGAATTTTGTTCCTTGTGATTATAGGACTGAGGTCTCCATTTCCTTTGTTAGCTGTCAGCTGGGGCCAGTCTTTGCTCTAAGGGACTGCCTGCATTCCCTCTTATGTCTTCCATGAAGCCCCCTTTAACAGTGGGGAACTGATTCCCTATTATGTTTCAAATCCATCCGAATTTTTCTCTCAAATCTCTCTGATTTCCTCTGTAGCATCTCCTTAACACAGTCAGAGAAAGTTATCCACTTACAACAGCTCATGTGATTAGATTGGGTCCATTTGGAAAATCCATGGTTATCTACTTTAAGGTCCATAATTTTAATTACATTTGCAAAATTCCTCTTTGCCATGGAAGTTAACATATTCATATGTTTCAGGAATTAGGACATGGACATCTTTGGGGGGCTATTCTGCCTACCATGTCAATGATTTAATGGCTATATGTATGCAAAGTATTGTGATTCAACTGAAAATGATAAATTCTGTGTTGCACTTATAACTTACAAATAGTCAAAACAAAGAAAATTACAGTACTATAAATTTTACTAGTAGTGAGAAACATTTATCCATATGAGCACAACTGAGTGATATATAGGGAGAAGAAAAAATAATTTCATAAGTCTTTAACATTTTTAATAGTAGAGAGAAAAATGCCTTAGCTTGTTTTCTAGAAAGAAACTATATTTATGCAACACATTTGACATTGCCTCGTGTAGCTTCAGATTCTGTTGTCAGTTTCTGGATAATGATGACTTCTCCCTTTGAGAGCACCCTGCCAGGGCCCTCCCCATTGGACATATTAAACAATTATTATTTTCCTAAGTCAGGTCATCGCAAATGTGCATGCCAAATTTGGTGAAAAATCTGTCTAACCATTTTCAAGTGATGTTGTAATAGCTAGCAGATGAAAACTTTATTTATATAGATTAGGACATAAATGCTTTGTATGCCAATTATGATGCAGCAGTCATGCTTGAAAAGCTTTAAAATCTCTAAAACAAACATAAGGTATTATTATCATCAATAACAACAATTATGTCTTATGATTTTCATTGTAAGCACTGTCATTTTATTTACATCTACAAATAAGAAAGGATAAAATGTACTATCAAATATCTGTTTAATAGGGCTTAATTATTTATTATGGGACTTTATAGTATATTTAATAAAATTAATGAGATTCTGATTACTTGAGCCTGCCACTCTCTTTGGCTGGAATCTCTTTTTGATAAGAAGTAAATAAAGATTGCCAGTTTTCTTATGAGAATTACAGGGTTTGAAGATTAGTCAACTGAGAATTGGTGAGGTCCTCCTCTAATTAATGTCTTCCCACTGATGTTTGCCCTAATCTCCTCTTTTATTACATTTATTACAATGCTTCAATAGGATGTCTGTGTGGCAAGGAAGATCTATTAAATAAGGTTACTATTCGGTTAGTGAAATAGCAATAAAGGTCCTAATTCTGCATTTGTTGCTTTGTTGATTCCTTTTAATTTAAAGAGTCACCTTGAGGGAGATACACATTTATAATGGAAAGAACAATTGGACTGGAAGTGAGGAGATCCATATCCACCCTTGGCTTTGCAATTTGGGGCAGGTCATTGAGTCTCTTTGGACTTCAGTTTCCCAAATTATAAAATATAGGCTTTGGACAATATGATCTGTAAAATCACTTTAGACTCCAAATCAAACAATTTGCTGTTTTAAAGGAAACATCTTACAGAAATTGATGAGGAGATATATTTTCATAGTGTTATTTACATCTTATTCAGATTTTTGCAGTTGTCTTTTAACTGGTTTCCTTGCTACCACGATTTTAATGCAATAGCTCTTCTATAGTCCATTGCTAGATTTAGGTTCATAAAATACTACTTCATTCCCTGTTCAGAAATTCTCTAAATTAAGTCTGAATTTCAAGGCTTTCTGAATTTTCTTCTGATGCTAGCTTCCTTTTTCCTTATTCTCTGCAAAATTCTTCTTCTAAACTGCACATTTCAGCCAGTTTACTATAACTGAATATGTTATATTTTATCCTCCACATCTTCTTTTTTTTTTTTTTTAAAGATTTCATTTATTTATTTGACAGAGAGAGATCACAAGTAGAGGGAGAGGAAGGCAGAGAGAGAGAGAGAGAGAGGGAAGCAGGCTTCCTGCTGAGCAGAGAGCCCGATGCTGGACTCGATCCCAGGACCCTGAGATCATGACCTGAGCCGAAGGCAGCGGCTTAACCCACTGAGCCACCCAGGCGCCCCCCTCCACATCTTTACTTATGCTATCCTTTCTTCTCCAACCCTATCCTCTTCTCCCCAGCACTCAAGCACACATTTTTAACTCCACCTCCTGAAATTGTAACTTATTTTCTAGGGAACTGGAGAGCTATTTCCTTTAGATAGTCTTCTATAATTACACCAACTGGAAGCAATCTTTTTCTCTCTGTTATCCTGTAAGGCTTAATATATTTACAACTCAATAATAAACATTTAGTACATTTTTTAAAATGCACATGTGTTCTGTCACTGTCGTTAGTACTGGGGATAATATAAGAGGAAAAGTGGATATGATCATTGCCCTAATGGACATTACAGTCTCATGGGCAAGACAGATATTAATCATAATTATATAAATTGGAGTAAATTGTATGAAAGAAAAAGTCTTATTACTTCACTTTCATTTACCTTTTCACTGTTTGAATCTCAGCTCCTATACTAAATTGTAAACTTGAAAAAGCAGTAGTTTCTATAATTCTCTGACAATATAAATTCATTTCTAGAATAAATATTTATAGAATTAAAGAAATGCTTGAACTTTCAGATTTGGGGTTATAAATTAAAAATGGTCTCTGAGATTGCCCTAGACCAGAGACTAATTGGATATTTTCCTCTCTTCCACTATGTTCAAAGTTAAAAAGAAGTTATATTGGATTAAGTGTATTAATAAAAACCATGCGTTTAGTTTGGAGTCTAAGAGATTTATTTTGGCCACCCTGTGTTTGAAGAGTTTCAATCTTAAAGTAATTGTTTTTATTGTCATATATTTTTTGTTATATTGTTATATCATTATATATTTTTGAGTAAGATGTCCATCTTCATTTCATAAAGAGGTCATCATTTTTCTAAAATATATTTATTAATACTATATATATATATATATATATATATATATGGTGAAACTAGTTATGGATACTACAAAATAGTATGAGTTAATTTAATAAACATTTGTTGAATGTACACCAGAATCTCATAGTGTAGTGGGCTTTAAGCATGAATCAGGCAAAATTTATGCCATCTGAAAGCTGTAGTTTTGGGGAGAGCACAAACAAATCTTAATAGCGGAAAACTTTGGATCTGAACATGGATATTTAATGAATATAAGTTCATATAAATTCCAACAACAATGTTTTTAAGAAGATAGAATTAAGGGCTGCACAATGTGAAAATAATGAAAATTCTAAGGAATGCTATGACCAGAGAGGTTCATTCCATTGTGTCTGGTCTCTGGTTTCTAAGATAATTTATTATTATTATTTTTGTTGCTGTTGTTATTAGAGGGAATAGAGGTACTTTAAGCAAATACTTTGAGCTACTATGAATATCTCCAACTTAATATTTTTGAGTACAATCATTCATTGATCACACCAATCACAAGCCTAGAAATCTCACCTTTAGACTAATGACTGGTTTCCTATTACTAGAGAGGAAATTTATCAGATTGGTTTTCAACTCTAGATTCAAATAGGTCTGTGCTAGTATCAAAATCAAGGCTTTACTTTTGCACAGCAAAGGAAACAGTCAACAAAACCAAAAGACAACTGACAGAATGGGAGGAGATATTTGCAAATGACATATCAGATAAAGGGCTAGTATCCAAAATCTATAAAGAAATTATCAAACTCAACACCCAAAGAACAAATAACCCAATCAAGAAATGGGCAGAGGACATGAACAGACATTTCTGCAAAGAAGACATCCAGGTGGCCAATAGACACATGAAAAAGTGCTCCACATCACTCAGCATCAGGGAAATACAAATCAAAACCACAATGAGATACCACCTTATACCTGTCAGAATGGCTAAAATAAACAAGTCAGGAAATGACAGATGCTAGCGAGGATGTGGAGAAAGGGGAACCATCCTACACTGTTGGTGGGAATGCAAGCTGGTGCAACCACTCTGGAAAACAGCGTGGAGTTTCCTCAAAAAGTTGAATATAGAACTACCCTATGACCCAGCAATTGCACTACTGGGTATTTACTCTAAAGGTACAAGTGTAGTGATCTGAAGGGGCACCTGCACCGGAATGTTTATAGCAGCAACGTCCACATTAGCCAAACTATGGAAAGAACCTAGATGTCCATCAACAGATGAATGGATAAAGAGGTAGTATGTATATACAATGGAATACTATGCAGCCATCAAAAGAAATGAAATCTTGCCTTTTGCAACGACATGGATGGAACTAGAGAGTATTATGCTGAGCAAAATAAGTCAATCAGAGAAAGACAATTATCATATGATCTCCCTGATATGAAGAACTTGAGAAGCAACATGGGGCTTTGGGGGGTAGGAGAGGAAAAAAATGAAACAAGATTGGATTGGGAGGGAGACAAACCATAAGAGACTCTTAATCTCACAAAACAAATGGAGTGTTGCTGGGAGGAAGTGGGTAGGGAGATGGTGGTTGGGTTATGGACATTGGGGAAGGTACGTGCTATGGTGAGTGCTGTGAAGTGTGTAAACCTGGCGATTCACAGACCTGTATGCCTGGGGCTAATAATACATTATATGTTAATAAAAATAAAAAAATTTTTTTTAATTAAAAAACTCAAGGCTTTACTGGGGCACCTGGGTGGCTTAATTGGTTAAGTGTCTGCTGCCTTCAGTTCATGGGAGAGTCTCTGAAACAAACCCCACGTCGGGCTCCCTGCTCAGCGGGGGTCTGTTTCTCCCTCTCCCTCATCCCTTCCCCTGCTCCTTCTCTCACTCACACTCTCTCTCCCTCAAATAAATAAATAAAATGTTTTAAAAAAGTAGTGTGATGACAAAACCCCATGTCTCTTTAAATCTCAATGTTCTTATCTATCAAATGGCAGCAATAACAAAACTACTCATGGTAAGTACTACAGAAATGTATCTATAGCTTTCCAACTAGAATTTAATTTGACAATGGAGGACCTTTATTGTATTTAGAAATACTTTCAACCCAATCCTGAAATAAGCACACCTTGATTCAGTGAAGCTCAGAGAGTTAAGATGGGCCAAAGAGCAGTGTGTAGTTTTGGCCAAAGAGATAAAACTAAAGGCACCTGTAAGAGTTTACACATACATGGTGGAGTTACACCCACATCGCTTGCTTGCCACTGCTCAAAAGAGCATGAATTTTAAAGAAGATGTAGGTCCTTTTAATGATAGTCATTTTGTTTAATTTTGTTTACAGAATCATCATGTGATAGTTTCTGAAATGGTATAAGATAGATCTACAGAGCATCTTTTTAAGAAAAAAAAAAAAAAAAAAGCATCATTGCTCCAGAATTGTGAAGGCTTAGAGAAGCTTTTAAATTTAGCATTACAAAAAATAGACTTAGGAAGTTCATCCCCCAGCTTCCTACTTCTGGGATGGCCAAATTTATGAAGATTAGATTATTTAATACTTATAACACATTTTGAAAACCTAAATCACATTGTTGCAACTAGGCAACTGTTGAAAACTAAGTACCAGATTTATTAGCAGCTATTTTCACAAAGATTCCATTTAATAATGTTGGTGTACCCTCTGTAATTTATTTGATTAATAATATTTGATTTGAACCCAAATGATGACTTCTCACTTATATGACAGAACTAATGAACTGTGAAAGAAGAACCGTTCAGATGGTCACCAATAACCACTGCTTTGTTAATCCTTTAAATAAACTGGAGCTCACAATGTGTCCCTTTGAAGTCATAAATAATGTATATTTTTCTTTTGACTTTTAATAAGCCAGTAGGGTTCATCTCACAGTCTCCAAACACATATATTTTATTATGGGCCTCTGCAGTTTACTTTAATTAGTGTGTCTGAGTGCTTCGGGAGACTTAGCCCTACTGAAAACAAACAGAGTCTTACCATCTATAAAACATTAGCTCCCTTTGGTTTATCCTGACACAGCGGGGGAGGCTCAGTGAGAAACACATGGTGTAAGTAAACACTCATAATTGCATTAGCATTCTCTGGTGGATTGGTAATTCAAGCTCTGTTCCATGATATTGTAAGAGCAGTTAGAACAGGTTTACCAATCTTGTGGTCTGCTGGGGATTTCATCAAATTCCATGTGAACAGAACTTTAAGTGACAAATCTACTGGAAACAGAGTGTGAGAGAAGGAGGCAAGCTGTAAAATGGAAGCCTAGTATAGGCAGTATAACTTTGTTTCATTTCTGATGTACCTGTGAGATTTTTCAGTTCTAGTTGCCATTTCTTTTCCCATGTTATTTAATATCAAAGTCAGTTTCAGTCTATCCTTTGGATATGGCCACTCTGTTGACTATGATTATACAAGACAGCTGGTTGATTGATTAAAATCCTCAGCTTTCGAATATCTATATTGATGCAATTATACTCAAATACTTGCCAATAAAACAACTGTTCTACTGACTGTTGATGGAAAGCATAAATTGCATTTTAAAATAATTAATATTGGGCACCTGGGTGGCTCAGTGGGTTAAGCCTCTGCCTTCGGCTCAGGTCATGATCTCAGGTTCCTGGGATTGAGTCCCGCATAGGGCTCTCTGCTCCGAAGGGAGCCTGCTTCCTCCTCTCTCTCTGCCTGCCTCTCTGCCTACTTGTGATCTCTCTCTGTCAAGTAAATAAAATCTTAAAATAAAATAAAATAATTAATATGTAGTTAGAATTCTAGGTTTTGTGGAGATATTTTCTATGGAGAAGCCTAGTGTACATTATCACTCTTTTGCTTTTGAATTGCATATTCTAGCAGGTGCTTAGAATAATACATGACCAATATATATGAGAGGGTTACAGGAATGAGAGGTATTCCCTAGTTGGAAGAATCAGATTGACCTGATTTGAATGATTTGATCAGTAGAAAATAGGATAATCGGAGTGAAATGTGGTATTTGCCTCTCTTTGACTTATTTCACTTAGCATCATATCTATTTTTTTTTTTTAGATTTTATTTATTTATTTGGCAGACAAAGATCACAAGTAGGCAGAGAGGCAGGCAGAGAAAAAGGAGGAAGCAGGCTCCCTGCTGAGCAGAAATCCCAATGCAATGCGGGGCTCAATCCCAGGACCCTAGGACCATGACCTGAGCCGAAGGCAGAGGCTTTAACCCACTGAGCCACCCAGACACCCGCATCGTATCTATTTTTATAAAATTTTCAAGCTTTATTTTTTTTTCCCTGCATTCAGGCTTACTTCATGTTTCTTTCTCTTTTCGCTAATTTTGGTCATGTTGGTCAAAATAGACAAACTAGTTTGCTTAGTGTATCTCTTAGGCACTTCAGAAAAAAAAAATTATATCAGAATTTTTTTTTTTAAGATTTTATTTATTTATTTGTCAGAGAGAGAGAGGGAGAGAGAGCGAGCACAGGCAGACAGAATGGCAGGCAGAGGCAGAGGGAGAAGCAGGCTCCCTGACGAGCAAGGAGCCTGATGTGGGACTCAATCCCAGGACACTGGGATCATGACCTGAGCCGAAGGCAGCTGCTTAACCAACTGAGCCACCCAGGCGTCCCTATATCAGAATTTTGATCGAAGTCACTGATTACTTAGTGCCATGTATATTTAGTCTGTACAAGTGCTGCTCATTAGAAATATAATACAAGAGATATAATTTTGCATTTTCTGGTGGCTATATTTTAAAAAGGTAAAAAAAAGTGACATAAATTTTATACACACACACACACACACATATGTGTGTGTGTGTGTGTGTGTGTGTGTGTGTGTATGAGAGAGTGCAGGGGAGGAGCAGAGGGAGAATGTGAGAGAGAATTTTGAGCAGGCTCCATGCCCAGAGTGGAGCCTGACATGGGGCTCAATCTTACAACACTGAGATCATGACCCAGCCAAAATCAAGACTCAGACACTTAACTGACTGAACCACCCAGGTGCCCTCACTTATATACTATTTAACACAATATATCTAACATATTATCATTTCAACATGTAATCAATATAAAACGTCTCTGAAATCCAGTGTGTATTTTGCACTTAAGGCACATCTCATTTTGGGTTACATTTTGGAAATGCTCAGTAGCCACGGTGGCCAGAGGCTACCATATTGGACAGTGCAGATTACATCCTTTCATACTGAAGAAATAGATGGAGAAAAAAAGAACTAGGTTGATTTTGTTTTTCATCCACAAAAATTCCTATTCTTTATTATATATATATATTTACTTACGTATTGCTCTTTCTGTGACTGAAATTCCTGGTCTTATTTGTAAATTGTAACTTTTCTATTTTATTCTGTCTCTTCTCTCAGATTTTGATGTTATTTCATTGTTTGCTCTCATTGATTTATATTTTGAAAACTATTTTGATAATATGCATTTTAGACTGTCATTTTTCACAGTGATGTTTATTATGGTACATTGCGATATTATTGGTATAAACTTATTTTCTTAACAAGTAATTAAAAGACTTAATGTGGAAAAGATTATCTTTCAAGTATCAAAAAGAGACTATGTTTTTCAATATTATACTATTTTTGATTGTTATATATTATATATTAAATATTATTAAATTAAATATATTAATAATATATTATATATTATATAAATTATATATAAATCATATATTTATATATATAAATTATATATATACATAAATTATATTATATATTATATAAATTAAATTATATATATAAATTATATATAAATTATATTATATATTATATAAATTAAATATATTAATATATTAAATATTATACTATTTTTGGATTGTTTTTGTTGGTGAAATTTTCAGTTTGGGAGCATTCATTGCCTGTTACTGAAACACTGTGAAAGAGAAAATGTTGGAGCTTTATAATTTGTTACAAAGCAGAATACTAGAAATTATTTTTTCTCCTTAATGTCCATGTTTTAGAAGTAAATTTGCTTTCTGTATATGGTGTATTTTAAAAATTTGTTCCAGATACTGCAGGCTCTATGATTTTTATATAATTTTTACTGCTTCAGAAAAATTTCACCAAAGCTCATTTTATATTTAAGGGGAAAAAAAAAATCTAAAATTGAGTCTTAGCATTAGTCAATAAGTAGGCAAATGAAAGGAAAACTTCTAAGTTTCTGATCCATAACTTGCTATATATACAAAGATATTTCCATCTGCCACTACCTGTTCAATTCTAAACCTATTCTGCCTATACCTATTTTATGAGTTCACCTTACAGACCACTAATATTTAAATATTTTGAAGTATTTATAATGCTAATATAAAAATATGCAATATTTATGTCTTCAGATAATTAATTTAAAAATGAAAATTACCCCAAATACATTTTTAAAAATATTTCAACATTGTATCATGATTCAAATTATTGTATTATTTAATTTGCTGAGTCAATGTTTAGCCAGATGGATCGTTTCATTGATCAGGTTTGCTGATTGCATTTCCCTATGGCTATAATTGATGCCACATTTTAAAATATCTGAGTGCTTTAAATTCTTTTTTTAAAAATCTGTTCCTGTAGTGTGAATTTAAAGGTATATTTAAAAACTTCATATATAACTGGGCAGTATATGATATAAAAACACATTTTACATATTATGTAGACTCTAAGCATGTATAGATAAAAATATATCATTTATAAAGTGAAAGTATAGATTATACTTAACTTGCATCACAGAGAAGCTTAAACCATCCGTATACTTGTCATGCCAGTGATGTATTTGGAAGATTTTTTACATAAAATCTGGCATAAGTTTCACTACTTATTTTATTATGTCATTATAAATATTTAACTGACATAGTCTCTAATTTTATATTGACTCTTGGAAATCTTTGATTACCATATTCAAAAGTATATACATATATAATGTTATTACTAGAATTCAATTTCTTAGAATCAAAAGATGGATAGCACAACTAATTTAATAGAATAAGGTAACTTTTGTTAAACATCTAAACCATCAGGATAGGACATCTATGTGGATTACTTAAAAATTTTTCATGTGAAGTATACTAAAAGATATGTCAGTATACATCACATTTTTTAAAAGTCATAACACCACCTTAATTTTGAAAAGATCTTTTTCAAACAAAGATTTCATTTGTAGAACAACCTCATTTATGTTTCTGTACAATTTACGTGGGCTCTTTGAGGATGTATTATGGCTATTAAAATCTCACGAAGAAAATCGATCTGCCAAAACTTCCAAGATTTTCTTTGATAACTAAATAAACAATGCTAAATAATTCTTTGAATTATCTCTGTAAATGTGTTCGCAATGTCTTCTTGAGGAGTAGAAACCAGGCTTGCTTTGAAAGTGCTCCACGTTTGCCTGCTGCCAGAACTGAGCTACCCTGTAAGCACACCCACAGGCTTAAGTGAGGTGCCTGACTGACTAGAATGGTTGGTGAGGAATCAAAAATATGCTTTAATCCAGTGTTCATTTTTATATCACAAAAGGTGCTACAGAATGATTGCCACTCGCAAAAGAAAAAGGCAAGCACAATTAAAAGCCAGGTTTCTAATCCCCTTTGCCCGGGTTGAGAACCAGAGCCAAAAGAAAAGAGTGTTTTCACAGGTACATATGCCCTCCGGGGGAAGCACACCCAGACCACCTAGCTGGTGAGATGAAAAGATACCAGGAATCAGTTTGTATCATTGGCCAATAAATTGTGCCCGCACTGCTGTGGCTGACAAGAAACCACAGGGCTGGTGAGTAGCCAACAAAAGCTCTGTTTTGTGACAGTGGACAGACAAGCATTGTGGCCAATGGAATTCTGTCTTTTTAGCCTGTAGCTTCTGTCTGAGCAGCCAAGAACATATATCATCAGTATGTGAGAAAATCTGACAGCGAGCGCCTGACACTTGTGTGGAGAGCTATTTCCAAATGATTGAAGGGCAGTCTGAGCTGCTAACCACTAATTAGCCTAATTGACACCAAACTGAAAGGGATGACTCAGCTGTTGCAGAAACACTGCCTAATGGTAGTGTTGTGTCTCAGCTGCTTGAATGAGAAATGATTATTAATTGTACCCTGTGGAAAGAGAAACTGCTGCATTATATTAATATGGGGGAAGTAGAGGTTTAAACTTCTTATTAATCTGACTGTAATCTTGCCCCATCCTGCTGGCACTTTTGTCATCAGGAATAGCCGACACTAGTTGAGCAAAGTGACTTAAACTCCACTATTGCTCCACTGAGGATTTTGCACGCATGTTGGATGGCAAACAAACCAGTTTTCTGTGAGCACCAATACAGTCAAAGTCATGTAACACTGAAGACAAAAACCAAGAGGCTCAATAGTGGACACTGAGTAAGTGTTTGCTACTGAAGAATATAGGTTTTTGCGGTTAGTATTATTTTTGAACACAACAAAATGTTATTTCAAATTAATAAATAGAATTTTATCTGTCCTAGATACTGATTTTTTTAATTGCTGGATATGACAGCTGGTCAGTAAGTATCTAGTGAAGAGAGGAGGGAAGGAAGGAATCTTGAAGGTACCACCATAGATTCATCTATGACCAAACACTTGAAAACTAGATTGACTTTAGCTGTGTTTGTCTTTTTTAAATTGAGAAACTAATTCCTGGAACCAACAGAAAGGGAGATTTTTGAAATACAGCCGTTATCGGGGAAGGCTGTAGTTTTCTCTATCCTGGTAAATTGTTAAGGATCCCTTTGCTTCTTAATAAAGATGAGATGTTTTTGTTTGCAGTTGTAGGTTTGGAAGGACCTCTACAGGCTATTTGGGGTCTTGGCAAACTTAATAATAGTAGGAGCAACAGAGGAGCTGCTGCCTTCTCTAATATGTTTGAAACTTTTTTTTTTTTAACTTTTTTTTTTTTTTTTTTAATTTGACAGAGAGAGATCACAAGTAGGCAGAGAGGCAGGCAGAGAGAAGAGGAAGCAGGCTCACTGCTGAGCAGAGAGCCCGATGCGGGGCTTGATCCCAGGACCCTGAGATCATGACCTGAGCTGAAGGCAGAGGCCTAACCCACTGAGCTACCCAGGCGCCCCTATGTTTGAAACTTTTAATTCTGAAGGAAGTTACTGAGTTAAAATAAGGCACAGTGATAAAAACAAATTTAACCACAGCTTTGAAAATTTACTTGGGAAAGCTCATTAGGGTAACAGAATTTGATTCTACTATAACAACAGCTATAACCACAGAGTTCATGAAGATTTGGTCTGGCAGTTGATAAACAGCATGATATTTTTTGGTCCTTAGTAATATGCAGAGTTGAATGAAATTATATCATAGGTAGTCGATATCCAGGGCGCCTGGGTGGCTCAGTTGATTAAACATCCGAGTTTTGGTTTCCATGCAGGTCATGATCTCAGGGTGGTGAGATTGAGCCCCGTGTCAGGCTCCCAGCTCTGCACAGAGTCTGCTTGTCCTTCTCCTTCTTCTCCTGCCCCACTCTCTCTCTCTCACTCCCTCTCTCATAAATAAAAAAATAAAATGAAATCTTTAAAATAAAAAATATGGTCAATTTCCAAGATGGCAGTGAGATGTGTTCTGAAGAGAACAGTTTTCAAAATAGATTGGGCATAAAAATGCATTTAGATTCCAGAATAATGATTTGATCTTACATTCATTCATTCTTTATTCATTAGTTCAGAAAAACTTCTTTAGCATGTATTTGTCATATTAATTTTTGAGCTAAGTAAGATTAGCTAATCAGACACCATTAACTTAAGGTGAAATCATGATATTTCCAAAGAAAGTGGTAGAAAATAATTATAATGCTGCTTACAAAATAAAAGAATACAATTTGGAATCCTTTTGTGCATTTTAAAAAATATTTTATTTGAGAGAGAGAGAGCATAAGTTGAGGGAGAGGCAGGCTCCCCACTGAGCAGGGAGCCTGATGTGGGACTCGATAGATCCTAGGCTCCAAGGATCGTGATCTGAGTTGAAGGTAGAAGCTTAACTGAATGAGCCACAAGGCGCCCCATTTTTGTGCACTATTAATAAAGCAAACGGGATTATGAAATATCCCCCTCCTCAAAAATATCCTTATTGTCCACATCAGCTCAAGGAAGAGCAGATCTGTATTTATCAAAACACATGAAAATATGAAGCTGTTTATTGCCTGTCTTCCCACTTGAAGCAAGGTTCCTGATAGAGATTATTTCAGTGGTAACATGTGATTATAGTGTCAGTGAAGAGAAAAAAAGAAAGAGAAGTATTGGGAAGGTAGAAAGTTATTTTAAGAAAAAGTATTTGTAGGGTGCGATTCTGAGCCAGGTGCTTTCATTTATTACCATTTTTCAGATGCTCACCTGGCCTCCTGTAATATAGGCAGGTTATCCTCAGTAAACCTGGGCCAGGAAGTTTGGAGCAATTGTGACAATAGAGATGGCAATGATTTTGATTTTGGACAATTTTAAGAATATGGCATTTTCCCGTAGCTGCAATTTAGCAACTTAATTCTTCCACTGCCAAATTCAGAAATGCTTCTGTAGTATTCCCTTCCATCAGTAGCCTTTGTAGGACGTATATGTAGAATAACTGAGGATACATTATGGAGATGCAGCTATATTATGTCTCTTTTCTTCCAGGGCACTGTCCAAAAAAAGGTATCACGAAATTGAGAGAGGAGATAAATATTCATTTACTTATTCAGCAATGCATGTCCATCCCCTCCCTGTGCCAGGCACTTGGATTTGCACTTCCCCTGTGGAACCATTCGTGGTGACCCTAGACATAAGAAGGTGTGAAAGAGCTTTCATAGGAGGTTCTGAGATCTGCACAACCTTGCATGTTAAAATATAACTTAGGGAAGAGTTACAGTTATTCGCCTTCTTTTTTACTTTATTTTGGATGCTAGGAAATAGAAGCGGTTACTTCTCTGGACCTAAAGAATAACCATGGAAGTTGTCTTTTCCTTTCCTTTTTATTTTATTTTTTCAGACCATGGCATTGTTAAGATGCGCAAAGTGGAGAGGGAAGATTTGAGTCTTCACTCTCATGGGTTCAAGAGAAGAGCTTTAATACCAAAAGCTTAGTGGAGAATTAGGCTCCATTTTTCAGAGAAGGAATAGATGTGATGGGGAAAAAGAGAGGAAGAGTGATGACTGGGGTGCCTTGAACTTTCCTTTGTGAGCATGGTCATTTGGAATGAAAAGTTGGGATGTCACTGAATTTCAAAGTTATATTTTCAAGATTGCTATGAAGTTGTGTGGCATGTTAGAGGAGGATCCCAGGAGCTGGTTTTGTGTAGGTCTTCCTGACTCTGAAGTGAGGGACTTCTCCAGTTATCTGGAAATCGGCTGTGACAGGAGCATTTACTCCATGGAAACTGGCAAATGCTACAAATCAGGGCTGGGTTTCTACCCGTTCCAGGAAGCTGGTCGTTAACCATTTACCAGCACACTACTGGCTGTAAGGCATTTAGGATCTCAGTGAATCATACAACCACACACAACCACACGATGATGACGAGTTCCAGCAATTAGCACTTAGCGACCAATACAGTATAAATCCAATCTAAATCACTCAAAGACACTGGGAAACCCAGCTACTGCAGTTGCCTCATCAATGATACATAACAAATAATAGGACAATTGTTAATATGTGTCACACTCAGGATTTGGGTATAAATAGAGACAAAACCACAAATAGTTTAGGACTTGTAACATTAGACAAAACACTGTTGTTCACAAAGCATCAATATTTGAGGAACTTGTTTCACATTAGAGTGTTCTAAGATCTTAAAGGAGAGACATTTATTTTATTTTATTTTTTAAAATTTTATTTAATTTTAATTTTTTTCGGTGTTCCAAAATTCATTTTTTATGCACCATACCCAGTGATCCATGCAATACATGCCCTCCATAATACCCATCACCAGGCTCACCCAGCTCCCCATCCCCCTCCCCGCCGAAACCCTCATTTTGTTTCTCAGAGTCCATAGTCTCTCATGGTTTGTCTCCCCCTCTGATTTCTCCCAACTCACTTCTCCTCTCCATCTCCCAATGTCCTCGCTTTATTACTTATGCTCCACAACTAAGTGAAACCGTATGTAATTGATTCTCTCTGCTTGACTTATTTCACTCAGCATAATCTCTTCCAGTCCCATCCATATTGATATAAAAGTTGGGTATTCATCCTTTTTGATGGAAGCATAATACTCCATTGTATATATGGACCATATCTTCTTTATCTTCTGTTGAAGGGCATCTTGGCTCTTTCCACAGTTTGGTGACTTTGGCCATTGCTGCTATGAACATTGGGGTACAGATGGCCCTTCTTTTCACTACATCTGTATCTTTGGGGTAAATACCCAGTAGTGCAATTGCAGGGTCATAGGGTAGTCTATTTTTAATTTTGTTTTGTTTTGTTTTTGTTTTTGTTTTTTGTTTTGTTTTTTAATCTTCTTGTCATCCCAAGGTCTTTTTTTTAATTTTTAATTTTTTTTATTTGTTATAAACATATAATATATTTTTATCCCCAGGGGTACAGGTCTGTGAATCGCCAGGTTTACACACTTCACAGCACTCACCATAGCACATACCCTCCCCAATGTCCATAATCCCACCCCCCTCTCCCAACCCCCCTCCCCCCATCAACCCTCAGTTTGTTTTGTGAGAATAAGAGTCACTTATGGTTTGTCTCCCTCCCAATCCCATCTTGTTTCATTTACTCTTCTCCTACCCCCTTAACCCCCCATGTTGCATCTCCTCTCCCTCATATCAAGGAGGTCATATGAGAGTTGTCTTTCTCCGATTGACTGATTTCGCTAAGCCTGATACCCTCTAGCTCCATCCACGTCATCACAAATGGCAAGATTTCATTTCTTTTGATGGCTGCATAGTATTCCATTGTGTATATATACCACTTCTTCTTTATCCATTCATCTGTTGATGGACATCTAGGTTCTTTCCATAGTTTGGCTATTGTAGACATTGCTGCTATAAACATTCGGGTGCACATGCCCCTTCGGATCACTACGTTTGTATCTTTAGGGTAAATACCCAGCAGTGCAATTGCTGGGTCATAGGGTAGTTCTATTTTCAACATTTTGAGGAACCTCCATGCTGTTTTCCAGAGTGGTTGCACCAGCTTGCATTGCCACCAACAGTGTAGGATCCGCATCCTCGCCAGCATCTGTCATTTCCTGACTTGTTAATTTTAGCCATTCTGACTGGTGTGAGGTGATATCTCATTGTGGTTTTGATTTGTATTTCCCTGATGCCGAGTGATATGGAGCACTTTTTCATGTGTCTGTTGGCCATCTGGATGTCTTCTTTGCAGAAATGTCTGTTCATGTCCTCTGCCCATTTCTTGATTGGATTATTTGTTCTTTGGGTGTTGAGTTTGCTAAGTTCTTTATAGATTTTGGACACTAGCCCTTTATGTGATATGTCATTTGCAAATATCTTCTCCCATTCTGTCAGTTGTCTTTTGGTTTTGTTAACTGTTTCCTTTGCTGTGCAAAAGCTTTTGATCTTGATAAAATCCCAATAGTTCATTTTTGCCCTTGCTTCCCTTGCCTTTGGCGATGTTCCTAGGAAGATGTTGCTGCGGCTGAGGTCGAAGAGGTTGCTGCCTGTGTTCAAGGAGAGACATTTTTAAAACAAGAAATAAAAGAAAGAAATCAGGAAAATATATTCCAGAATTAATAATGTGCTTATGTGACACACTGCAAATAGGGGTATTTCTGGCATTGTTTCTGAAAATTTACAATATTAGTTTATTTGAGTTTTTAATGGATAGGGATACTTAGATACTTTAACTTCCTTGATTCTCTTTTAGTATTTTCTGATTTAGTAGTTTCCATGGTTTTTACTATGATTGCTTTTACTGGGCAAGGTATTCTAATCTCATTTCCACAAAAATTATCTAGAAGAATGTAGAATTGTACACTTGTATACAGTTTTATAGATTGCATTGGAGCTAACAAAAATAGTTTTATTATTTTTTTTGTTATTTTTATTTTTTAAAAAGATTTTATTTATTTGTTTGACAGAGATCACAAGTAGGCAGACAGGCAGGCAGAGAGAGGAGGAAGCAGGCTCCCCGTTGAGCAGAGAGCCGGATGCGGGGCTTGATCCCTAGACCCTGAGATCATGACCTGAGCCGAAGGCAGAGGCTTTAACCCACCGAGCCACCCAGGCACCCCCCAAAATGGTTTTATTTTAAACAAAAAAATATTTAGTCTCTCTGGTGTTGTGGCTTTCTTATAATATCTTGAGTTAGCTTAAAAATACTTGAAAGGTTGTATATGTGTTTAATTACATATGCATTATCTAATTGCATATATATTGTATAAGCACAAAAAATAAAGAGGATGTATGTCAACATTTGGGGAATGGGGTAGGGGGTAGAGTGGGACCATTATTTTTCAATGCATGCATTTGCATTTGAATTCTTTACAATAAATATATATTAATTAAGTACTTTCAAGTTTCATTTTTGCAATGTTCTCCTCACTCAGCCTCCTAAGTGTAGGAAAAAAAATGCAGTGGAAGGAATAAAGAGAGTACGTTATGTAAATAATTTCATGTATTTTGCCTATCTATCAGAAGAAATATACATGAGCATTTTTTATGCTTTCAAACATCTAAACATCTATTTTCAGTTGCTGTTTCTATTTTTATACCAATACAAATAATGGTCATGTCTATGTCCTGAATGAGATTTTGGGAAAGGTTTTTGTTTTGCTCTACTAATGTTTTGATGTTCATATGGAAATTCTTATTAGTCTGGTTTTGAATTGAAATTTATTTTGTTGAAGGTTTCTTGCCCTGAAATCTTAATGGCATAAGCTAGTATGCCTAATTGGAATAGTTTACACAGTTACAAGTTTGTTCATTGTATGGTTTGTAAAGCAAGGAAAAATAGAGCTGAAATAGTTTTTTATTATAATTCCAGCGGATTATTCTATTTTTTATGTTGACACAACTTGAATTGTGGCGGTAATATTTTTCTATTATGACAAAAAAAATCAAGTAATTCAAGTGACAGTTGAACAAAACAATGGAGACACATTCAATAAAGGAGAGCTCCAAAACTTACTATACTTTATGCACCTTTTAGCTAGATGAAAGTAACATTTTAAAGTCTCAGGCAATCAGAAAAACAGTTTGAGGTGTGCCGTTACCACATCTTCTCAGCTTTTTTCAGTCAAGAGCTAGTTCAGACCTCTTTGCGGTATGTTTGGCAATACACTTAAAAGATTACTACTTAAGCTACTCATAATCTGGCTTCAAGCAATTGTCTGTCTGTCCATCCAGCTGCCCATTCTTTCGTCAGTTTTCAAAAACCCCCAAATGAACAGCCTGAAACACAGCAACAACAGAAAGGCAAGAAACCATAATCCTGCTCTGAGTTCCCACCTCAGCTTTTAGACAGCTGTGATATTACTAGAAGGCTAATGTCCTCTGGACTCATTTTTAAGATTTTTTGGGGAGTGGAGTGGGATGGGGGTGGGGGAGAGAAGGTGGTGGGGAATGGAATAATTTTGAAATTTCCGTGACCTCTTTGTGTTTTAATCTGTCCCATTCAGTGTTTTAATTTAGATTAGGAAAGAACAAATCTCTTTAGAGTTTTGAAGTTTGGTTTTTGAGGGATTAACTTGATGGAACATTGCTCTCATGAGCCCAGCTAAAGACAAAACTAATTTGGATTGTTCTAAGGACAGAGGCAATTTACAAAGTAATCTTGTTGCCTTTGACTTCCTCACTGCCAAGATCCTTATCTTATTTATCTCATATTTCTGAGGACTCAGGTATATAGAATCTAGTTAACATTTACTTAAAAATAATTTGATTTTAAAAAGAAGTATAACATTTTTATCTTTAAAAAAAAAGAGAAAAAAGTATAACAATTTAAAAACTAGAAAATACGAATAAGTAATAGATTGTTCAAATCTATCATTTTTTAATTTTGTGCTTTTTTATAGGCAGTAATAAAAATATTTTTCAGGGGCGCCTGGGTGGCTCAGCGGGTTAAGCCGCTGCCTTCAGCTCAGGTCATGATCTCAGGGTCCTGGGATAGAGCCCCGCATCGGGCTCTCTGCTCAGTGGGGAGCCTGCTTCTTCCTCTCTCTCTGCCTGCCTCTCTGCCTACTTGTGATCTCTCTCTGTCAAATGAATAAATAAAAAAATATATATATATATTTCACTTTTCCTGTTAATATTAATGTTAACAATTACTGAGTACATCAACATCCTGGAATTCTCTCAAGCATGATAAAATATTCTTATATTGATATTTAATACAATTTTCTTACTTAGGATTTTATGGCATTTTCATTTCATTTCTCTGAAATATCTGCCTATATGCTATACATCCTATATTTACAATATAAAATACAAATATATATCTCATGTTTGTGATTATTAGTGCCCCTAAATGCTATATTTTAACCATAAATGTTAAGCATATGAGACTGGTTCATTCTATCAAAGACAGAATAGATATTCAGTTATATTTAATAACTTGATTGATTGATTGAAACTTCATTTCCAATGATCTTTGTGATGTTGAGAAAGTCAGGTTTCTTCTTTGTCAGATGAAGCCAGGTCTCTAGCATTCCTAAGATTCTTTCATATTCTTAGATTCTCTGTGATCAGCCCCAAATTAAATATTCAAGTTAGTCTAAACAAGTTTCCTGAAAAGTATACAAATGGAGTGTTCTCCTAGCTAAACAGGAGGTACTTAAGGTTTCTGGAACATGGCCAAAACAGTGAAGACCATGGAATAGACACTGTACCATAGAAAAAGATCGTGCAGTATAGTTTTTTTTGCATTTGGTTACTGAGCCATTTTCTCTTGGTAGGTGTTTCCTCCCAAAGTGGCTTTTTTTCCCCTTCCTACTCTTCTCTGGCTTATAGAAATTGTTTATTTCCTAGCTCCTCTCAGGCTTGTGATCTCCCACATACCTGGCCATTCCCTGGGCTCTTTCACTGTAGACCTACTCTCTGTCAGGAAACTGTGGATGTGGTAATTCCGGGTTTTGTAGGGCTGGAAGTTTATACAACCTAGGGGGACTTCTTTTGCAAAAATAATACAAATTAAGTACAAAGGGAAACATTTATTTAAAATGAGCAAAAGTCTGACAAATTTTAAGATTTCAAAAGGTGACAAATATGGCAAACACTACAAAGCTAGAAAAATAACAATTATTTTAATTGATTGTCACACGAGAATTTCTTTTCCCTCCACATTCAGCAACGTATATTTTGATTGCTTCTTCATATGCTACAGCAATACTGTAGTATAAATTTCTATAGAGAAAAAAGAAAGGTAATTTTTCCTTTTTTTTGGCATAATGGATCAAATCTTTTATTACCGACAGTTCAGAAAAGTTTCTACTTCATGTCTTCTTATTGGTAATCTTATGTAAATGTTCAAGATTCTTGTTACATTTGAGAAATCTTCTATCAAATTTGTTTCATGAGTAAGCAGTAAGTTTTCAGATGTGTGAAATTTTCTTGTGCAGTGATCAATCTTAAATTTTTTGTATGGATGACATTCTTTACCCATATTGTTAAGGACCCTTCCAAGGGCATTGGAAGAATCTCATATTGTTAAGGGGCCCAAATTTTAAAAATCATTTGTGCACGGTAACTCCGTGTCTGGTGATACTGTTGGCAAAGAAAAGACTTTGGAGTTAGATCCATGCTCAAACTTCACCTTCATTACATTTTAGCTACGTGACTTTAGATAATTCATTTAACTTCTTTGGACTACATCTTGCTCAATTCTACAATGGGAGTATTAACAGTATCAACCTCAGTAAATTGTTTTGAGCATTAAAAGTAATAGTGCCTGGATTTGAGTTTCCCTGATGGCTAGTGATGACTACCTTTTTTTTCATGTGTCTGTTAGCCATTCGTGTATCTTTTTTTGAGAAGTGTCTGTTCATGTCTTCTGCCCATTTTTTGACTTATTTGTTTTTTTGGGTGTTGGGTTTGAGAAATTCATGATGTAGTGAAAAGAAGGGCCATACGCACCCCAATGTTCATAGAAGCAGTGTCCACAACAGCCAAACTGTGGAAAGAGCAGAGAAGCCCTTCAACAGACAAATGGATAAAGAAGATGTCGTCCATATGTACAATGGAATATTACTCAGCCATCAGAAAGGATGAACACCCAACTTTTGCATCAACATGGATGGGACTGGAGGACATTATGCTGAGTGAAATAAGTCAAACTGAGAAAGTCAATTATCATATGGTTCAACTTACTTGTGGAACATAAGGAATAACATGGATATTGGGAGAAGGAAGGAAACAATAAAGGGGGGAAATCGGAGGGGGAGACAAACCTTGAGAAACTATGGACTCCGAGAAACAAACTGAGGGTTTTAGAGTGGTTGGGGGGGGGATGGGTTAGCCTAGTGATGGGTATTAAGGAGGGCATGGATTGCATGGAGCACTGGGTGTTATACACAAACAATGAATCATGGAACACTACATCAAAAACTAATGATGCACTGTATGGTGACTAACATAACATAATTTAAAAAAAAAGAGGGTCTTTCCCATCACCTTTCAGGTTTTCACTGTGAGAACATTAGGGTAAGCCTGTTGCATCAACATTATACCTACTTTATTCAATTTTACCTTATTATATATTTATATTTAGTTCATATTCATGTATACACCTGTGCAAATTGCCTTGATTTTTTAAAAATTAAATTTCTATGTTTGAATTTTAAAAAATGTAATAGTGCTTCTTGAAACTGTTGGTTCCTCCTTTCACTTGCCCCTTCACAGTATTTTCTCATCTGAATTTTAATGAGACTTTTCTGAAACCAGGTCTTCATGCCAAAATGGAACGAGATATTTTTTAATCACCATGTTTAGCTATTTGTGAAAAATAGCTAAACATGGTGATTAATGGGGGCATTTGTGAAGATGAAATACATGCTTTGAGTACATAATATGTGCCAACTACTATTTCAGCTCAAATATCTTGGGCTTCATTGTCTAGTTAACCATATCTACACACACACAGAAAATCACTCTCTCACATGACTGTCTCATCCTCTTATTACCACCAGGGTCTAACAGTACTTAAACATATTTATTAATAAATAAATGAATGAGTGGTCTCCTATAGTCCTACAACAGCTCGGACAGAGAGGCTGACCTTACTTTTACAGGTAAGGCCTCTGATAGGTAAACCCACCTGTCTATGGAAGCGCAGCTTATAAGTCTCCAGCAAATGCAGGTCTTTCTAAATTCCTCCTCTTTCTATTATACTTGCATCTGCTACAGATTTTGATGCTTTCCAAGTCCCTCCTTATAGGTAGATACTTAATCCATATACTCTGGATTGAAATATGTTTTAATCTCTAAGTATCTCTGTTTGATACATTCCATTCATTACCTGTCAATGATAACACAAGAAGGCAATCATGCATGTGTATTGTAAAAATGTAGTGAGGTCTTTTTAAAAAAAATTGTCTCTACAATTTTTGTTACTAAACAGTTTTACTCAAGTACCTTTCTACATGTATTATTGTAACTTTATTTAACTGAGAATATTAATTTATGACTTACCTATAATAATCGAAGAATGGGCATTTTTGTTAAGTGACTATCTTATTAATGTGAAAGTTACAAATATACCATTCATGAATTGCTACTTTTCATAAAAGTATAATGCATGTTGCAATTATAGTGAATGTAAATTTGCTTTGATAATTTACGGCACCTCTTGAGTTCTCTCGAGTACCACAGAATACTCATGATGAACATCAAATACTACTGTTCTTCAGACATAGAAGATATAGGAGGTAAAGCTGACAGAAACCAAAATTGAGTTCATGAAATAATCTGGATATTTTAAAAAGTCATTCATGTTAACTTCTTTATTTTTCAGTTACTTCCTTGTCCATCAAATAGAGAGAATGATGTAATTGTATTTTTATATGTTCCTTTGAGTTTTGGAAAAATTTGAATCACATTATTATTTTATAATTAATATTGGTATCTCAGTCACGTGTTAGAGGAAGACATTAAGAAATCCATATACATGGAATGTATGAGTGTCTCCACCTCTTCGTTCTCATCTGTTACACTGGCCACCAGAAACATTCCAAACATCTTGGAGGGTTTCACCTCTTTCCCCAGACTCTAACATTGGGGTGCCTCTGATGGCCTTCCCTTTTTTATATATAGTAACTCCCAAGGTAATCTATTACAATTCTAATTTTGCTGACAATGCCCAATCTTATATCTTTATCAATGCCCTTTACTCTAAACTGGAAACTTGATATTCAGTGGCATACACTACAAATCAATGTCAAAGTTTCTTAAGTATTTCAAATTTAAACTGAACTCCTGATTTCTCATTTCCACTCCCCTACATCTAATTCCTCTAGTGATTTTGCCTGTTTCTATTAATAACAAATCTCTTTTTTCAATTACTTAGGCCTCAAATCATCTTCTAGTTTTTGTTTGTTTGTTTGTTTTTATTTTCTTTCATAGCCTAAATCCAGTCTAGTACATATCTTGTTCCATCACTTCTGACCACTGCCATCATTACCATACTGGTCCATGTGCCTGCCATCTTGTACTGAGATTACTTCAATAGCCTCTCTTTTTAAACTATAAATCAGGTCATGCCACTGCTCATAACCTTCCTGTGGGTCTCCAGCACTTCTCTCCATCCCTTACTGTTCTAGCAATGTTGGCTCCTTGGAGTTCCTGCCTTCTGCCAAGCACAATCCCTGTGGACCTTTGCTTACTGTTACCTCTGTTTTGAACTGTCCTTTCTTGCTAATAATGTAATGTTCTTCCTATCTTCCCTCATGCCTCTGTTCCAATGTCACTTAACAAGAAAGTGTTCCTTAAGTACCTTATATGGGACAGGAAATTTTCCCTGCTCCTCCCTCTGAAATTTTCTATTCCCCTTCCCTGCTTTAGTGTTCTCCATTTTACTCATCAGTATCTAACATATGGGATGTTTCAATTATTTATCTGTTTATCATGTGGCTCCCCCAAAGTAGAATATAAACAGCATAAGGACATAGACTTTATCTGTTTCTTTAGTTAATAAACTCTGTTTTAAATAGTACCAGCTATAGAGTTGGCACTCAATAAACATTTGTTTGAATAACGATGTCTCACTGAATGAATGAATAGTAAATGGCTTTAAACTGTGTACCCATACTGCCATTTACATGAGTTATATATATATATGATTCATACAGAGTTCCTAAGTTAAAATTAAAATTAAAAATTAAAATGCAATTTTATAACATGAGAAATATAAATGCTATAAACTTATAAAAAGCATAATTTGAAAGTTTAATTATTTAAAATTGTTTTATTACCATGTTTAAAGAGCTTAAATAACTCTCCATACATATTTCTTCCTGGAAGGTTATTTAAATTAAAATTGTAATTTCCCACTTACCGATAATGAATGGGGATTAGATATTTTTGTTAATTGAATATCTTGTTAACATAGAAATTATAATCAATTAGTTCACAGATTACCACTTTTCTTAAAAGTATAACATGCATCACAATTACATCAATGTAAATTTACTTTGATAATTTAGAAAGCAAGTTGGGCACTTTTATTCCTCACAATATTCATCGTTAACATCTAATATTACTGTATTCAGATACAATAACAGATTGCTGAAGTAAAAGATCACATAAACAATAATAAAAAGTAGATTTTTTAATTTTAACTTTTCTCATGCCGTATATTCTGGTAGAGAAAGTCTTTTTCCTTGTCCAGTAACCTGATCTTTCTCCCTTAGACTCTAGTGAGATCACATCAAAACTGTTGTACATGTTTTAACACCTCATTCTTTGAATGATATTAAGGCTAGGATTACAAATAGAGTCCGTGTAATGTGTGTGTCTGTGTTTACAAAGTTTGAAAATTGGCTACAACAGTGTAAAGTACAAGACAGTGGTTATGTTAAATCTTAATAAGAACATAACAACGTGTAACGAATTTAAATAATATTTTGAACAGGTTTTTTTTTTTTTTTTGTATGTAGTGTTATACTTCTGAGCTTATTAAAGCTTAAAACTTCACAAAGACTTTTGGAATACCCCATGTACCTGAGTCTTCACTGTGCGTGGTACTTAAGTTAATTAACAAAATTAACTGGAATTTATTAAAAACACAAATTTCTGGGATCCCTATGCCACTCTCCTCATTTCCATCAGAAATTCTGAGTCTGTCAGTATGAACGGTACCTGCAGCCTATTTCAATGTCTATGTATCTGTCTCTCTGTCCGTCTTTATCTATTTATCTATCTTATTTAGGTGATTTTACTGATCAATTGGATATGATCACACCTGATCTAGGGTTGCATTTCTTGAAGTATGTATCAAAGAACACTAATCTCCCACAGTTCTTGATAATGAGCAGTGCCCACAGTTTGACGAGATTAGGAAATGCTGGGCCCTGTACATCTGGAATAGTATAGGCTTCACCAAGTCCTGTGGTTTATGAAACATGAAACTTTGTTTAACCTATAGTTTATCAAACTACTTAATCATGAAATCCCAATTTCCGCCACAGCAGCTGTTAACACCCCTTAAAATGTAGGAGCTGGCATGCTGCTTTCAAACTTTCTGTCTTTGTTAGACAACTGAAATTCATCAGGCTGTTCTTAAATAAAAGGATATGTTATTCTTTATAGAGGACAGAAATTTTGAAACATTTCCATTTCTTCCCCAAACCCAAACTCATCTATATACTCTCTAAGGTTAAGTTTAATTAATATTATTTTTCTTGAAGATTTCCAGAGATCTGATTTCTACTTTTTAAAAGAAACAGGTAAGAGTAAGTCTTCTTAGTTTTCAAAATATATTTCTAACGATAGATTCAGAGAATTGGCATGTTGTTAAGATATTGGGGGTGCTATCCTTTGCGAGGACTAACATAAATGTATTATATGTACTACATGCTCTAGGCTAGCCGTACTCCTTATAAGTTTGTCACATATGGGGTCTAGTTTAAAAGTAGATTAATTCAGCTATCACCACAGCTTTTCTTCCTGTCTGTTGGTCATTGCAAGTATAGCAAGAAGAATCCTAGGAGTAGTATGTTCCAGACTCTTCCATTCTCTGTTTTCATACATCAGAGAAAGCTTGTTTCTCTCCCTACAATAGGTATTTCTAGTTTATCTGTGTTCTAGAAGACTATTACTCTCACAGAAAAGAGTACAGAGACCAAAATGAAGCAGTAGTTAATTATTTTGGTACTTTCCTAATAAGGACACTTTGTCTCTCTCTTTTTTTATTATCTTTTTTTTTTAATCTTAAATCATCTACCAGCGTTGTTCCTATAAATCCTCTCTCTCTCTTTGTTGATTGGTTTATATTTTCAATTCCCGTTTACATACCTGTTTCTTTTGAGCAATCATTTTAGTATATTTAGCATCTATCCTTTTGAACATATGGACTCTTTTAAATGTATATTGTTAACATTTACATCTTTTTTTTTTTAATTTTTTTATTTTTTTCAGCATAACAGTATTCATTATTTTTGCACCACACCCAGTGCTCCATGTACATCTTTTTTTAAACAATTTTTTATTTATCTGAGAGAGAGAGAGAGAGAGAACATGAACAGAGGAGAGAGGCAGAGGGAAAGGGAGAGGGAGAAGCCGACTCTCCACTGAGCAGGGAGCCAGACGTGAGGCTCCATCCCAGGACTCTGAGATCATGACCTGAGCTGAAAGCAGACACTTAACCGACAGGGCCACCCAGGCATCCCAATGTGTACTTTTTTTTTTTTTTTTAAAGAATTCACATACATGGTATTGTGCTATTGCTATCATTTTTCTTTGCACATTCCCTGCCCCACCTGGCCTTGTCCTCCCACCCCCACCAAGACTCTATCTGGTGTGTTCCTTTTAACTATTGCCTAATACTCTGTAATGTTCACCATACTGTATCTATCCAACACTTACCCAAGGAAGGATATGCCAGTAGCCTTCACTTCTTATCACCACCAGCAACACCCTAATGAACATTGTCATATTTTTCCATTTATAGAGCTGCTGAAATTTCAGTGGGTTTCATACCCAGGTAAATCCTTAATTCCACCGAATACTGCCAGCGCACTGTTCCTCAGGGTGGCCGACAGCTTCTGTGAACAGTGTCCACTCTTCGGATATCATCACATTCTCATCAACGTGTGGCTTTCTATTGCTTTATAATTTTTGCTAGTCTTTAGGGTGTAGACTGAAATTTCTCTGTGGTTTTAATTTGTATATCTCTGATTAATAACGAGATTGAGCCTCTCTTCATTTCCTTGTTAACTTTTTGGGTTTTCTCGGTTCTAAATTGCCTATGATAGCTCTTTATTCTTTTTATATAGGGTGAAGTTGATTAAATTTGAAGACAGCTGTAGCAAAATTAATTCATTTATGTTTTTCAATTTTTAATGTTATCATTACATTTCAATTTATTTTTTATTTTTATTTTATTTCATTTTATTTCATTTTATTTTTCTATTGAACAAGCACATGATTTTTTAACCTTAAGTTTTAAGATACATATTTTTGTTGTCTACTTCATATAGAAATGATAGTAATTTAGGTCTTTCCTTTCTCCCTAATCTGTAACGAAATATCTATGGTATAAAAATTCACTGCAGACACAATATAAGTGAAAATATCAAGAGAAATAAATTGTAGAGATCTTGCTTTCTCTTCTGTCAGCCAATGGTACTAGCATGTTGCTCTAAAAGGAAAATAATTGTGATATGAAACCAAGACAAGCCTTGCTTGCTGCTTGCAGGATCCAGAGTGAGCATTCTATGTACTTGTTGAAAAAGAGACCCTATGAAAATCATTTCTTCAGAGGTGAATGTTGATATATTTCTTCAAGGCAGCTGAGAGACATGTGCAAATGGGCTCTAAGGATATCTCCTCCACATTCCCTAAGTCATTGTAAATTTTTTTTTTTTTTAATAAGGAAGGCTAATTGGAATAGGATCCAAAGATGTAGTGGAAAAAAAAAAAAAAAAGGAATCAGGAAGCTAGTGCATTGTGATCACACCTCTGTTTTCCTGATGTGGCAGTGCCAAAGACAGGCATGTTTGGATGAGATTCTTAAAGATTGCATCTTTCACTTCACACATATTATTAAATTTTTATAAAGATACTGTTTCACACAGTTTCTGAGGTGAGGCCCCACATCTAACACAACTATGAATAATCTTTAGCATTCGTGTAAGTTTCTGTGAAGATTTCTGGGGCTCATTGGTATCAACACAGATTGTTTTGTTGCTTGTTTGCTCCTACTTGTATAAAAGATTAAGGATATGCCTTCTGTAATTCAAAGTCTCTATATATAATTGCTGGGGGAAATTGAGATGCAAAAAGATGAAGCATTTTGGCAAGATTACAGCTGTTAATTACAAACATATAACAGAGAAAATGTCATATCTCCTGAACTCCATCTCCTGCTCTGTTAACTAGAGGCTGATTTCTCAGAACAAAGAGTCAGTGTCAACTTGGCATATTAAAAGTACTAAACCTAAAACAACAACAAGATGGAAGGTTATGAAGGTGATAATTTCATATCTGTCCCATCTTCTTTGACTTTTTTAAGCTTCTTTGATTTCTCAAAACCCTCAGTATCTCATAGAAGAACTTTACCTTACACTCACAGTTCAGTCTTTGTTCTGAAATTTCTCCTTAGCCAATTTTTAAAGTCTAATTCCTTCCTGATGCTCCTGACCACCAACTAGGCTGTGTTTTCTGCCTAAAGCTTTTCTTTGTATTCAATTCTCACTATTTCCTTTGTGCTCTTGTTCTTTACCCGACTGTTCCATCAGTCACCTCAGATATTTAATCTTAAATTTGACTCAGGAGCTTTTTACACTGGAACCACCATAAAGGAAGATGCTTTCATCAGTCTTGTCCTAGATATTAAGAAGGAATCAGATCATTTTAAAACGTTAAGGGTTTTTTTTTTTTTAAGATTTTATTTATTTATTTGACAAAGAGAGAAATCACAAGTAGGCAGAGAGGCAGAGAGAGGGGGAAGCAGGCTTCCCACTGAGCAGAGAGCCCAATGCGGGGCTCGATTCCAGGACCCTGCGATCGACACTGAGATCTTTACCTTAGCTGAAGGCAGAGGCTTAACCCACTGAGCCACCCAGGCACCCCCTTTAAAAGGTTGGTAAAAGAGTTTAACAGACACTTCAAAAAAGGAGGAGATATATGAATGACCAATGAACACATGAAAAGATGCTCAACATGAATAATCAACAGGAAAATACAAAAATAAAACCACAAAGAGATAGCACTCTACACCTATTAGAATGTCTAAATAAAAAGACCAACAGTACAAAGTGTTAGCAAAGATAGAAAGCACACAGAACTCTCATACATTGCTGGTGGATAACATGATATAATCACTTGGAAATCAATCTGACAATCTCATGTAAAGTTAAATATATAGTTACTGTGGGATCCACAATTCCATTCCTAGTTAATTTTCATATCTTGACTGTGGTGGTGGCTACATGGCTGTTCATGTTTGCCAAAATGCATCAAAATGTACACTTAAAATGGAAACCTTTTATTTTATATAAATCATACCTCAATAAAGTTGATTAAAATTAAATAAAACTCAGGGGTAAAAGGGAAACACCCCAAAGTAAAACCTTAATTAAGAAGTTGTAGGAATTTGGGGAAATTTACAAAAAATGTTATATGGACCATAAACTAGGCAGTATTGTAGTCAAAGTATGTTGTTTTTGAAAAGTGGAATCAATATCATTCTTTATATGCCTATTTTGTGTTAGGAATTATTCAAGCACTGTGTGACTGCTGTCATGTTTAATGATAAAAATTTCCCAGTGAAGTGGTTATTATTAGCCTCATTTAAAAGATAGTATATTTCAGGAGGAATAGATATTTTGAGAAGAATTTGTTTAGACATAGGTTATAAATGGAGCACAGAAGGTTCGATATTATATGTCCATACAATAACTAGTACATTCTCCAATTCTCCTTGTAAATAGAAAAATGACAGATGAAACAACTTGAACAAATCATTTACATGCTTCAGTAATATCATTCACATCAGATTATAAGAATAGTGGTATTGCAAAATATTTTAAGTGTTTTTATTATTATAATTTGACTAATATTTTTATAGATAAGGATTTAGCACAGTCTTCATATTCTCTAATGTTTTCAAGAATCATTTTTTAAAAATTATTTTATTATTATGGTGAAAACTTAATTATGAGTTTTACCTCTTAACAAATCTTTAAGTGTGTGATACATTATTGTTGACTACTAATACAATGTTGTATAACAGATCTGTATTTAGCTTGCTTAACTGAAATTATATGCCTGTTGATTAGTAACTCTCCATTTTTTGCTTCTTCAGCCCTGGCAACCACCATTCCATTCTTTGATTCAATGAATTTGACTATTGTAAATACATTATGTAAGTGGAATCATGCAGTATTTGTCTTTCGGTAGCTGGTTTCATTAGCTTTTTTACTAGCACAATGTCTTTAAGTTTCATCCAAATTGTTGCATATTACAGAATTTCCTACTTTTAAAAGATGTAATAGCAGTCTAGTGTATATAGGTATTACATTTTCTTTATCCATTTATTTTCTGATAGACATTTAGGTTGTTTCCACATCTTGGTGATTATGAATAGTGCTAAAATGAACACGGGAATGTTAGTATCTCTTTGACATCCTGATTTCAATTTGTTTGGGTAAGTACCCAGAACTGGAATTATTGGATCATATGTATTTGCATTTTTGGTGTTGTGTCCATGAAATCATTGCTAAGACCAATGTCACGAAGCTTTTCTTTTATGTTTTCTGCTAGTCTTATATTAAAGTGTTCAAGTCTTATATTGAAGTCTTTAATCCATTTTGAGTTTTGTAAATGTGTGTGGGTATCTGGTGTTAGTTAAGGGTCCAATTTCATTCTTTTGCATATGGATATCCAGTTTCCCAACACCATTTGTTGAAAAGACTGTTCTGTCCGCCTTGCTGGTTCTTGGTAGTCTTATCCAAGTTCAGTCAATGGTATATGCATGATTTTATTTCTGGGCTCTGTCCTTTGGTCTGTCTTTTTGCCAGTACTACACTGTTTTGATTACTGTGGCCGTATAACATATTTTGAAATCAGAAAGTGTGATGCCTTGGGAATACAAGCTGGTGCAACCACTCTGGAAAACAGCATGGAGGTTCCTCAAAATGTTGAAAATAGAACTACCCTATGACCCAGCAATTGCACTACTGGGTATTTACCCTAAAGATACAAACATAGTGATCCGAAGGGGCACGTGCACCTGAATGTTTATAGCAGCAATGTCTACAATAGCCAAAGTATGGAAAGAACCTAGATGTCCATCCACAGATGAATGGATAAAGAAGAAGTGGTATATATACACAATGGAATACTATGCAGCCATCAAAAGAAATGAAATCTTGCCATTTGCGAGGATATGGATGGAACTAGAGGGTATCAGGCTTAGCGAAATAAGTTGATCGGAGAAAGACAACTATCATATGATCTCCCTGATATGAGGAAGTGGAGATGCAGCAGGGGGGGTTAAGGGGGTAGGAGAAGAATAAATGAAACAAGATGGGATTGGGAGGGAGACAAACCATAAGTGACTCTTAATCTCACAAAACAAACTGAGGGTTGCTGGGGGGAGGGGGGTTGGAGAAGGAGGGTGGGGTTATGGACATTGGGGAGGGTATGTGTTATGGTGAGTGCTGTGAAGTGTGTAAACCTGGCAATTCACAGACCTGTACCCTTGGGGATAAAAATATATGTTTATAAAAAATAAATTAAAAAAAAAAAAAGAAAGAAAGTGTGATGCCTCAAGCTTTGTTCTTTCTCAGGATAGATTTAGCTATTTGTTGTCTTCTGTGGTTCCATATAAATTGTGGAATTTTTTTTTTCCAAGAAAGTGAGTTTTATTAAAAGGAGGGGAAAACAATAGGAAATGTCTTTGCCTCATCATGTTTTTTAAAAATTTTTACTTTTTATTTTTTATTTTTTAGTAACATATAATGTATTATTAGCCCCAGGGGTACAGGTATGTGAATTGCCAGGTTTACACACTTCACAGCACTCACCATAGCACATACCCTCCCCAATGTCCATAAAATTGTGGAATTTAAAAAAAGAATTTCTATTTCTGTAAAAAAATGCTACTGGAATTTTGATAGGGACTGCATTGAATCTATAGATTGCTTTTAGTAATATGGACACTTTGACAGTATTGTCTTCCCAGTCATGAATATAGGATGTGTTTCCATTTGTGTATTTAATTTCCTTCATCAATGTTTTGTTATTTTCAAGATATATTTTGTGATATTAACTAAAATGACTATACAATAAATGGAATCTCAAGGTTATAGAATTAATTTAAAAATTAACTTAAAACAACTTAAGGATTTCTCATCTTTTGGGAAAAAAAGGGGGGTAAAATTGTATAAACTCTTTACTTTTTTACCTGACCCTTGAAGACTTGAAGGTCTCACAGTTAAGAGATGCCATCTTCTTGGCACAGTTTTGTCTTGAAGTATAAGTGGCCAGACTTTTTTTTAACCTTCCTATTTTTTGAATTCTTGTTACAAGTTTATTTTAAAAGAGGTTTAAATTAGGGGCACCTGGGTGGCTCAGTTGGTTAAGTGTCTGACTCTTGATTTCAGCTGGGTCATGATCTCAGTGTCTTGGGATCGAGCCCTGCATTGACCTGCATATTGTCTCTGTGTTTAGTGGGGAGTCTACTTGAGAATTCTTTGTCTTTCTTCCTCTGCCTCCCCCTCCCCACACATGTGCTTTTTCTCTTTAAAATAAATAAATAAATCTTTAAAAGAAGTTTAATATAACAAGCAACAAGTTAACAGATAATATACAAACAAACAATTCCCAGAGGCCCCAATATCACAATATTTTGAATGCTCTTAACTTACACTAGAGTTGCTAAAGATATAGGAAATGTCTTTTATCCAGTTCCTGGAGTCTCTGATATCATCATAAGTTCAGTGATATTCTTTTCTGGGCTATATAGGTGGTTAGCTTTTTGGGGAATCACTGGTAACTATACTGTCCCCATATAACCCCCCCTTTTTTTTTTTTTTTTGCTTAGTTCTTGCATTATTCTGATCTTGTCAACTTTAAAGAGGAAAAGAGGAAAACTAATCTTTCTTCAACTTTTGACTTTAATTTTTCTTGTGATTTAGTGTCTCAATGAGTGTTGAACTCATCTTCAATTTATGTACCTTTTAAAAGCTCCCCCCATCTATCCACATACATATTTCTTCCCTCTTTTTTTTTAAAATCCCAATATACCTAAGTAATAAAAATCAAACTTCATTCAGTGACTTAACAGCTAAGTGAAAAAGATAGTTGCAAGTACTGTGTATAAAAAACAGTCCTAGTTCAAGGTTAATTACTCCTAATTTTTCATTTCTCTCATCTATATGTCTCCATTCACAACAGTAGCATAAATGAAAAGCGTGAAAGGATGAAAAATGCAATGTTTCATGAAGTATGAGCTAATGATTTTAGTGTCCTCTTAAAAGGATGAGGTATGGCCTTTCCATACTTTTCAAGAACTTGGCCTATACATCACTATCACTTAAGCATCTTATTCCAAGATCACTATTCCTCCTGCTTTATGGAACAGATGAGATGAGAGGACCATCCTGCCGTAGATCAAATGAAAGACACAAATGAGGACATTATAGAAATATTTGTTTTCAGTCACTATTTCTTTGTGGAGGATAGGATTCCTTAGAAGAGAAATGTAAATCACTTATTTTCTTATTTTGAATCCTTGTTCATCAATTTGTAGGACCTGAGTGGATAGAATTTTTTTTTTTCTGAAAAATCGTAATTGCAGGATTCTTACCAGGTTATCAGAACTGACATAATAGTATATCTCCTAGTTAAACAATTTCTGTTTCGCATACCAGGTTCATCTTAGGGCAGACGGAAGTAGATTGATAGATTTGTCACTCTTGCAGGTGACTAGAATCTGAACAGCAGAATTCCAAGCATTCTGTATTTTAGGTTATTTTTCTCTAGATGCTATTACATAGCTACTTAAATTTTTATTTTTAGTGATCTCATTTGTTGGCTAATAGGACCTGTGTTTTGGAAGACGGAGCTAAACTCATGTCACTGAAAGCACTCAGTATAGTGTCAGTGCTTAACCCTTTTCCAGTGAGAAGTCCTTTGATGTTTCTGTTTACAACTTCTGATTTCCACGTTGGGAGTCAAGAAACTAAAGTATTTTCTAAAATTACAAAAAATTGATAACCACACTAAATGGGACAAAATATATGATGTTAAGTATATTGATATGTATTCTTATAAGCAACGTTTGGAAACTTAAAGACAACATTAGGATGGTGAAATGTTAATAATTAAAATTATTTAATTTTATTGTTATATTCTTTTTAAAAAAGATTTATTTACTTGAGAGAGAGAATGAGAGAGCATGAGCAGGAGGTGGGAGAGGGAGAAGCAGACTCCTTGCTGAGCAGGGAGCTGCATATGGGGCTTAATCCCAGGGTCCTAGGATCATGACCTGAGCAGAAGGCAGACAGACGCATAACCGACCGAGCCACCCAGGCACCCCAAATTTTATTGTTATATTCTTTTTTTTAATTTATTTTTTATTTTATTTTTTTAAAATTTTTTTTAAAGGTTTTATTCATTTCATTTGACAGACAGAGATCACAAGTAAGCAGAGAGGCAGGCAGAGAGACAGGAAGGGAAGCAGGGTCCCTGCCGAGCAGAGAGCCCGATGCGGGGCTCGATTCCAGGACCCTGGGATCATGACCTGAGCCGAAAGCAGAGGCTTTAACCCACTGAGCCACCCAGGCGCCCCTATTGTTATATTCTTTTCATGGAGATGGTAACCAGTAAAGTAAGACTTACTGGTTAGAGCTCTTTCATTTTCAGAAATTATAATTTGATTTTATATTTGTTAATCGCAATGAATGGGGCAGGCGCTTTTACAACTGTTGATTCTTTAGCCATTAGAACACTAGAGGTCACTGTAGCTAGTATTTGTGTCACTATTTCAATGGTTTGGTTAAATCACTAGCAATTTTCTGTTTAATTCAAATAACTGAGTGTTTTAAAGGGAATCCCATCTTCCTGATGTGATAGAATAGTTTATATATCACTACATACATATGTTTTAGATAACTCTACCTATATTTTTTATTCCATTTTCAAAAGCAAATAATTTAAAAAAGGGAAATACACAAGACAGGTGAGAAATGCGTAAGTCTGTCCAAATTGGAAAGTATATGTTTTTATTTTGCTTTAGGTGTTCTTTGTCCTACAACCAAGTCCCAATTTCAGTTTCTCGTATTGTTAGCCCGTGACAAAGTAAACTCCAGGTGACAGATGCCCATATCGCTTATATTCCTAATTGGTTAATTAAGGCCGGATACAATTGCAAGACCTCAAGAGAAGCTGTTTTGAGAAGGTAGAGGCCCGAGATGCTGCTCACTTGCCCGTCCCCGTTACCATATTAATCAGGCAGGAAAACCTGTGATCTAAACGTTGTCTTGGAAACAGGTCTCCAGCCTCTTCAGTGGCTGTAGGAGACTCCAGTCTCACTGAAGTCAAACTGGGTCTGCTTCTTCAGCCTGTGCAGGCAGTGGGAGCAGAGGGCTTCGGTCTAATTGGTATTTATTGTTGCCATTGTTTTGCATTCCAGACCTTTGATAAACCTTTCCCAGCACAGCAAACCCATGGTTAACTCCACAGCAGTGAGGAAGCTATGGGAGCAGAACTGCAATTAACCTTCATGGGCAAAACAGAACATAAAAAACCATGAGGTAGGCTTGCTTTTTGCAGATGTAATTTTTAATGACAGCTGGCAGGGGAAAAAATATACCTTAAAATGAGAACATATTTGTGTTCATACACAATAGCCAGAGAAGAGACATTTACCTAAAAAAGGGCTAATTATTCATATTGAAGTGAAGAAGAAAAAGGAAGAATGTAAAATACAAAAGAGTTATAATTAAAAAGTAGATTGTTGGGGCGCCTGGGTGGCTCAGTGGGTTAAAGCCTCTGCCTTCGGCTCAGGTCATGACCCCAGGGTCCTGGGATCGAGCCCCACATCCGGCTCTTTGCTTGGTGGGGAGCCTGCTTCCTCCTCTCTCTCCTGCCTGCCTCTCTACTACTTGTGATCTCTGTCTATCAAATTAAAAAAAATAAAAAATAAATAAAATGATAAAAAGTAGATTGTTTCTAATACTGGGATTCAAGCACAAGTGTTGTCAGGTGCCTTCTTATTTAAGTGACAACGCTCAATGAGTACAAAAAAACCTAACCCTTTTCTCAAAACTTTTTCCATGTTGTTATGTGTAAGAGGTGGTATTTATAATGGGAAATATTATGTCTTACGAAGCTGCAAATTCCAGGTAATTATCAGTGGGCCAGACACTTACTTGCTTTAAGCCTCAATTTCAGCATCTGAAAAATTCAAAGAGGTACCTTAACAGCCTGTAAGCTAAAAGCTCTGCCACATTATATTCTGAGACCCTTTGGGGCTCTAAGCTCTATGACTCTGTAATGCTTTGTAGCAGAACCTCTTCAGTAATTTATCCCTTAACAGATTGCTTCACATGTTAGTAATAACGGGAGGCTGAGGAAAGTTCATTAGATGAAGATTAAGGGAAATGGAGAAGTCATGGTCTGAACCCAGAAAAGAACAGTGTTTGGAGGTAGAGGAAAGTGACCTGGTAGAGGTGACTGTTAGGGACCAGAGGCCAGGTAGAGGTAAAAAATAGAAGAAAAGAGACCAGAAAAGGGACAAAGCCAAGGAGGAGTTCTTTTGCATGAATTTGTGAAGGAGACACATTTAAGAGGTGGGACAAGCTCTCAGACTTGTTGGTAGGAGGGTTTAGCCTAGCCTCCCTCCTGGTTCTTATCTGAGCAGTCACCATGGCTGTGAATTTTCTGTGCGCAGTGCCTGTGGGTTCACTGGCGCTGCCGAATATGGAGGCTTAAAAATTTGAAAGGCAGATAAATCTGCCTATCTTTATTCCAAAGCATTTTCCCTTCTCAGAAGCTGTGCTTTCAATTTAGAGGCTGCTGTGAAGGTCGAACCCTCAAGAGAGTCAAGGCAATGTTGTATGTGGGATAGGGTTGAAACCTGGGCTGAGGCAGAGAAATTCTGATGATTCTGATGCAGTGAATCTCTGAGTGTCTGCCTGGAACCCCTGGGAGTTGCTGATATTTTGGGTTCTCAGCTGGAATATATTCAGTACATTCAAGTTTTTTATTGTGTCCGTCTTCACTCCAAATTGCATGGCAGCTTCTGAATATTCTGGTATTAGCTTGTCCCCTGATATTATGGTTTTTTTCCTTCTACTCTTTTCTAAATCTGAAACTATTAAACTATTAAGTGAAAGGCTGGGTGGGATAAAGCCTTGCTCCTTTCTCTTCCTTGGCCATCTCTTCTCCCTCAAGTTTAGCCGTGTTACTGAAGATTCAGAAGTTCTTGGAAATTTTATCTTGGTACTTTCGTTACTTTAATTTGATTTTCTACACAAGGGAACTCCTCCTGGATTTGACCTCTACCTGTTTTTCGTGTCATCTTTACATACATACCAGCTGTTACGAGGTGGTGAAGAAGATTGGACAGCAGGCCTTGGCAGGGGATATTCAAAGCATCACTTTCTCCCCCTCTCCGAACTGTGCTGACATTCCCAGTGGCCGCTGGGGGGAGCCACATACCCACATTCTCTCAGACTTAACAGAGTCCCTTTTCAAGGAAGCTGAGATCGTAGTCAGTTGCGGCCAATAAGAAAAGTAAATTGTTTTAAATGCCTTTGGAAAGAAAGCAGCAATTCAAACTGACAAATTTATGGGGTTTAAATTTGAATCAAATATTGCATTTGACTTTCTCCCGTTTTTTTTCTCTAGAGGATGTGGAAACTAATGAAAAAGAGACTGTTTCTTAAAGGAAAAATGCATACTTGCAAAGCACTGCTTTCCTAGCTTCTTTTTCCATGCACTTCCCAGGTTGGTAGCTGTGAGGTGGTCAAAACTCCAAATATGTTTGTCTTGTTTAGGTTATAAGGCCATGATGAGTTATTACAGATCCCAAATTGTCTAGAAAGATAGGACAAACAGCATTTAAGGGTATATTTTTTATTTCATTCTTCTTGTTTTACATCTCTCAAGTGTCTCTAAATGGAACCTATTTTTTAACAATATCTAAAAATAATCTTAAATCATAATGTCAAGAGAGTCTCCATACTGTGGGAGCAGAAATATAAGTAGCAGAGATATCAAGGCTCCTACTTCTGTATCAGTTTATACCAGTGGCTCTTTTGTGTACTGTTGGAACACAGCCATACAAAACAATAACAACAACAACAACAATCCCCCCCCCCCACACACACACACAAACTGAGAAAGAGTAATGAAATTAAATAAAGAATGGCATTTCATCTCAGGAACTGGGATTTATTTATTTTTTCTTTATTATTTATTTTATTTTATTCATTTTTTTAAAGATTTTATTTATTTATTTATTTGACAGACAGAGATCACAAGTAGGCAGAGAGGCAGGTAGAGAAAGAGAGGAGGAAGCAGGCTCCCTGCTGAGCAGAGAGCCCGATGTGGGGCTCCATCCCAGGACCCTGGGATCATGACCTGAGCTGAAGGCAAAGGCTTAACCCACTGAGCCACCCAGGCATCCCTGGGATTTATTCCTTTTTTGGAGGAATAGGGTCAAATGTATATTGAGAAACCTTGGATGTAGGATTTAAGAAGGATATAGACCCAGTGACTTCAAACCTCAATTAATGTGTTGCAGACACAGTGACCAGTGCCTCTGATACCCCTTAGCTTTGCTTATCTGTGAGGAGGACCCCTCATTTGATTAGACTGTGTCAGTAGTCTCTTCATTTTCTCACCATGAATTTCACTGAGTTTCATAATCTTTATTTGGTTTCCATTTAACTTCAATATAATCAGCTATCTCTTTGAAGAATAGTAACAAAAAATCCTAAAATATTAAACAGATTAATGCTATGCCTGATTTATGTGACCTATATATTAATGCTCATTATATTTGAAATGACAGACTCTTCTATAGCAAAAAAAAATTAAAATTAAACAGTATTATAATTTTGTGACCTAAAAGATCATCTCAAATAAACCTTTGTTTTTTCATGATTAAAAAGAAGAGTCATACCCATGTTTGTGGCCAGACTATTTTGGAAGAAAATTTAGTTATAGATGTGATTGGAAAACTAATTTTCACCACCATTATTAAGATACTGTTTTGTAAAGAAAGATACAGTATTGGCAGATTATTTTGAGGAAGTTGTTTTGTAGAAAATGAGCATTTGTTGAAGGTTTGCTCTGTACCAAACATTTTATATACATTTATTCATTTACCATTCCCAGTAACACAATAAAAAATGCTATATATTTTACAGGTTAGGAAACTCAAGTGCAGATGTTAGATAATATATACAACTTTAAATGGTTAATGTCAAAGACATAGTCAAAGCAGGTCTCTGTGATACCAACATCTATTCTCTTAAGAAAAAATTTTCCCTTTTGCCCCAGTATTCTTAAGAAATAATTGACATACATCACCATAGAAGTTTGATGTATACAACATCATTATTGATTTGCATATATTGTAGAATGACTATCACAATAGCTTCAGCTAATATCCATTTTCTTGTATAGATATAAAGAAAAGAAAGAATAAATGAAAAAATTCTCCTTATGATAATTCTTAGAGATAATTCATCTCCGATGATGACTTACTCTGTTAACAACTTTTGTGTATATTATACTGTGGTATTACCTATAGTCATTATGTTGTATATTACATCCCAGTACTTATTTATCTTGCAACTGAAGGCTTGTACCTTTTGATCATCTTCCCCTGATTCTCCCTCCCTCTACTCCTTTTGGTGACCGCAAGTCTGGTCACTTTTTCTATGAATTAGGGTTTTTTTTCCTGTCTTTTGTTTTTGTTTTTTAGATTCCACATAGAAGTGAGATCATCCAGTTATTTGTCGTTCTCTAACTTACTACACTTACTGTAATACCTTCAAGGTCCATTCATTTTTGTCACAAATGGTAGGATTTCCTTATCTCTTATGGCTGAATAATATCCCATTGAATATATATACCACAACTTTTTTATCCATTCATTGATAAACACTTTGGTTGGTTGTTTCCATGTTCTGGCTATTATAAATAATGCTCTATGAACATGGGGGCACAGATACCTTTTCAAGTCAGTGTTTTTCATACCTTTGGATATAATCCCAAAATGAAATTGCTGGATCATATGGCAGTTCTAATTTTTAATCTTTTTGAGTATCCTCCATACTGTGTTCCATAGTGGCTGTACCAATTTACAATTCCATCAGCAGTGCAGGAGGATTCCCTTTTCTCCACATCCACACCAGCATTGTTATCTTTTGTCTTTTTGATGATGACCATTCTAATCGTCATTGTGGTTTTAGTTTGTATTTCTCTAATTACTAGTGAGTTTGAGCATCTTTTCATAACTGTTGGCCTTATGTGTATTTTATTTGGAGAAATGTTTGAGTCCTTTTCCTGTATTTTAAGTTGTTTTTATTCTTTTGTTCTGTTTTGTTTTGTTATTGAGTTGTTATGAGTTCTTTGTATTTTTTGGATATTAACCCTTACCAGATACATGGTTTGCAAATAATGTTTCCTATTTTGTAGATTGTTTTTTCACTTTATTGATAGTATCTTTTGCTGTGCGAAAGCTTTTTAGTTTGATGCAGCACCATTTGCTTATATTTTATTTTTATTGCTTGTGCTTTTGTTATTTTATACAAAAAAATTATTACCGCAACCCATGCCAGGGAGCTTTGTTCCTGTTTTCTTCTCGGAGTTTCTTCTAGGTGTTTACTGGTTTCAGGTCTTATATTTAAGTCTTTTATCCATTTCAAGTTGTTTTTTGTGAGTGGTATAATATATGGGTCCAGCTTCATTCTTTTACATGTGATTATCCAATTAAATACCATTGGAATCTTGATAGAGATTGCATTAAATCTACAGATGGCTTTTGGAAGTATTCATATTTTAACAACATTAATTCTTTTGATTCATGAACATGGGACACCTTTTCATTTATTTGCATCTTCTTCAGTTTGTTACGTCAGTGTCTTATAGTTTTCAGCATAGAGATCTTTTCCCTCCTTACTTAAATTTATTCCTAAATGTTTTATCCTTTTGATGCTGTTGTAAATGGGATTGGCTTCTTCATTTCATTTTTCAGAAATTTTGGTGTTAGTGTACAGAAATACTAGTGATTTTTGTATGTTAATTTTGTATCTTGCAAATTTACTGAATTCATTGATTAGATCTTAAAGTTTTTGAGTTGAGACTTTGGGTTTTTCATATATAAAATCATGTCATCTTCAAATCAGGCAATTTTAACTTTTTCCTTTATAATTCTGACACCTCTTATTTCTTTTACTTGTCTGAATGCTATAGTTAGGACTTCCAGTGCTATGTTGAACAGGATTGGTAGGTGTGGGGACCCTTGTTTTGTTCCTTACCATAAAAGAAAAATTTTCATTCTTTCATTATTGAGTATGATGCTCACTGTCAGCTTGTCATATATGGCCTTTATTATGTTGAGAGATATATTCCTTCAAGGCCTAATTTTTTAGGAGTTTTTTTTTAATCATGAATCGATGTTGAATTTCATTGAATGCTTTTTCTGAGTCTTTTGAGATAATCACATGATTATTTTCTTTCATTCCATTAATGTCACATTGATGGGTTTGCATATGTTGAGCCATCTTTGCATCACAGGGATAAATCCTACTTGGTCATGGTAAATGATCCTTTTAATTTCCTGCTGAATTTGATTTGCTTATATTTCATTTAGAATTTTTTCATCTTTATTCATCAAGAATAATGACTGGTCTGCAGATTTGTTTTTTTGTTGTGAGTGTTCCTTTTTTTTTTTTTTGCACTGTCCTCTTCTGGTTTTGGTGTCAGAACAATGCTGTTTTTGTAAAATGAGTTTGGAAGTGTTCTTTCTTTTTTATTTTTTGGAGGGGTTTGAGAAAGATTGATATTTATTATTCTTTAAGTGGTAAAATTCGCCAGGGAAGCAATTTGGTCCTGGTTTTTCTTTTTTTCTTTTTTTTTTTTTTTAAAGATTTTATCTATTTATTTGACAGAGAGATCACAAGCAGGCAGAGAGGCAGGCAGAGAGAGAGGAGGAAGCAGGCTCCCTGCTGAGCAGAGAGCCCGATGTGGGGCTCGATCCCAGGACTCTGAGATCATGACCTGAGCCAAAGGCAGCGGCTTAACCCACTGAGCCACCCGGGCGCCCCAGGTCCTGGTTTTTCTTAATTGGGAGATTTTTGATTATTGATTCAACCTCCTTACTAGTAATTAATATATTCAAGTTTTCTATTTCTTCCTGTTTAGTCATGGTAAATAGTATATTTCTTTTTTTTTTTAAGGTTTTATTTCTTAATGATAGAGAGAGCAAGAGAGGGAACACAAACACAATGTAACTGGAGAGGGAGAAACAGGCTCCCTTCTGAGCAAGGAGCTTGATAGGAGGCTCCATCCCAGAACCCTGGGATCATGACCTGAGCTGAAGGCAGATGCTTAATAGTCATTAAGCCACCCAGGCACCCCAAGAAATATATTTCTAAGAATTTTTCCATTTCTTCTAGGCCATCCAGATTGTTGGCATATTCTGAGCATTTGAATCTCTGTGGTATCAGTTGAATGTCTTCTTTTTTAATTTATAATTTTGTTGATTTTAGTCCTTTGTTTTTGTTTTGTTTTGTTTTGCTTGGTTAGTCTAGCTAAGGATTTGTCAATTTTATCTTCTCAAAGAACAAACTATTTGGTCAGTCATTTCTATTGTTTTTCTGTTCTCTAATTTCTTTTCTAATATTTATTATTTCCTTTCTTCTGTTAAATTTGGGTTCACTTTGTTCTTTCCCTGTTTCTTAAGGCATCATTGGGTTGTTTATTTGGGATCTTTCTTTCTTCTTAGTGTAGAAGTTTATTATTAGAAACTTCCTCCTTAGAACTGCTTTTACTACATCCCATAAATTCTGGCAAGTTGTGTTTCCATATTTGTTTGTTTCAAGAAACTTTTTTATTTCTTCTTTCATCCTTTGGTTGTACAGGAGAATATTGTTTAATTCTCCTGAGTTTGTAAATTTTCCAGTTTTCCTCCTCTTAATGATTTTTAGTTTCATGCCATTGTGGTCAGAGAAGATACTTGGCATGATTTCAATCTTCTTCAATTTTCTAAGATTTGTTTTGTGGCCTAACATATGGTCTATCCTAGATAATGTTCCATGTATGCTTGAAAAAAATGTGTATTCTGCTGTTGTTGGATAACATGTTCTATATGTGTCTGTTAGGTTCATTTGGTCTAAGGTATTATACAAATCTGTTGTTTCCTTGTTGATTATTTCTTGATAATTGTTGAGAGTGGGGTATTAAAGTCTCCAACTATTATTATATCATAGTTTATCCCTCCTTTGGCTCTTTAAGCTTTTGCTTTGTATATTTAGGTGCTCTGCTATTGGACGTATAAATATTTGTAAATTTTATATCCTCTGGATGTATTGATCCCTTTATCAGTATATATAATCACCTTCTTTTTCTGTTTATACCATTTTTAGTTTAAAGTCTATTTTGTCTGATATACATACAGTTACTCCTGCCTTTTGATGGTTACCGTTTGCTTGAAATGTCTTTTTCTATTCCTTCACTTTCAGTCTATGTGTCTTTAAGGCTAAAGTGAGCCTCTTATAGGCAGAATATTGTTAGACCTTGCTTTTTTTATTCCTTCAGCCATTCTCTGTCTTTTGAATTGATAATTTGATCTGTTTACATTTAAGGTAGTTATTTATAGGTAAGATTTATTATTGCCCTTATTTTCACTGTTTTCTGCTTGTTTTGTAGATCTGTTGTTCCTTGCTTCTTATACTGCTGTCTTTTTTAAATGTGTTTTAATATCCTTCGATATCAGTGTGCTTCGACTTCTTTATAATGGTCTTTTGAGTAATTATTGTTAATATTTTTCTTGTGGTTATTGTGAGGCTTATGTAAAATGTCTTAGGCCAGATGTGAATGTTGCTGGGGTACAGATGTAGAGAGGTGACTGTGGGGAGAACATGCCTCCACTGAGCACTTGTATTCAGCTCCTTCATTTTCAACATAGAAGAAACTCACATCAATTCCCTGGACTCTAAAGGCTATTACAATGCCCCTATAATAAAAACCACTGGATCAGGGTATGCAGGTTTCCTTATCATCTTATCAAGTACAGAAAGAATCATCTTGATGTCACAAATCTGCTACTTATCCCTTTAACACTCACCATCAGGTTCCTTGGGCCAAAATCAGTCATCACATCTCAAGCTGTGATGATGAAGATTGTATTGAGCAGAATGCTGTCAACCAAACCAGGAACCTTGGATAAGAAACTCTGGCTGAGAGCACATGGCAGTGTCCTCTTTGTGATGAAGACTGAGATAAAGGTCTGTGGGAACAGACTAGCACCCCTTGGTCTGGGTCACAGCCAAATACTGTGGCAATAGCAGTCCTGTAAGCAACATAGTTCTGGAACATAAGAGTAACCTGGCTTCAGGCATGTACATTCCCAAGTCTCTACTATATGTTCTGCCATGGAAAAACAATGGAAATGCACAGTAAGTGAATATCTATCTTATCAAATGCCAGACCCTAGAAGACTCTTGCTTCTTCCTGCTACCAGTGGGGTCTTCATTTTTTTTCTCTTGATCTAATTATAGAAAGATAAACTGTGATCTTTAAACTAAAAAAAAAAAAAAAAACTTTAAACATTTGTAAGACTATTTGAAAATGATAACAGCCTAACTTCCAAAGAATTATCATACTTTACACTTTTACTTTTCCCTCTCACATTTTAGGTTATTGTTTCAATTTTTTTTTAATTTTTAAAAATTAAAAAAATTTTACATATTTTAAAATTTACATTTTAAAAAATATTTTATTTATTTATTTGTCAGAGAGAGGGAAAGAGAGAGCACAAGCAGGGGGAGCAGCAGGCAGAAGGGGAAGCAGGCTCCCTGCTGAGCAAGGATCCCGATGCGGGACTCAATCCTAGGACCCTAGAATCATCACCTGAGCCAAAATCAATAGTTGGACGTTTAATTGACTGAACCACCCAGGCACCCCTGTTTTGATGATGTTAATTAGCATTATTTTACTTCAACTTAAAGAACTCCCTTTAACATTTTTGTAAGGCAGATCTACTGGTAATAAACTTTCTCAGCTTTTGTTTGAGAAAGCCTTATTTTTTTTCCTTTGTTTCTGAAGGATCACTTTGGCAGGTATAAAATTTTTGGCTGACAGCTATTTTCTTTCAATAGTTTGAATATGTCATTCTTTTCTCTCCTGTCCTGCAAAGTTTCTGTTGAGAAATCCACCTATGGTCTTAAGGGGAGTCCCTTGTGTGTAACTTCTCTCTTTTATCTTACTGCTCTTAAAATTTTTTGTCTTTGACTTTTGGCAATTTAATTATAATGTGTCTCAATGTAGCCCTATTTGGGTTCAAGTTATTTGGGATCATTTGGGCTTTCTGGATCTAGATGCTCACCTTTCTTCAGGTATGGGAAGTTTTCAGCCATTATTGTTCTAAATATTCTTTCTGTCCCTTTCCCTTTTTTTTTTCTCTCAAATTTCCATAATGCATATTGTTACTTTTCATTGTGTCTTATAATTCCCATAGGCATTCTTTGTATGTTTTCAGTCTTTTTTTTTTTTTCTTTTTGCTCCTATAACTATGTAATTTCCAATATTCTATTCTTCAGGTCACCGATTTGTTCTTCTGCATGGTCTGTCCTGCTTTTGAAACTATTGAATTCTTCTGTTCAGTATTTGCATTTTTCAACTCTAAGATTTACAGGTTTTTCTTTTTCTTTTCTTTTTTTTTTTTTTTTTTGGATAGTTGCTATTGTCTTGTCAGTTTTTCATTTTTTAATGCATTTTTTTAAAAAGAAATTTTATTCAGTCATCTGTGTTTTCTTGTAGTTTGCTATACTTCCTTAAGAGGGTTATTCTGAATTCTCTGTCTGACAGTTTATTAGATGTCCATTTCTTTAGGGTCAGTTATTGGAACCTGGTTAGTTTCCTTTGGTGGTTTCATGTTTACCTAATTTTTCTTGATTCCTTATATTGCTATCTGCACATTTGAGTTATGGGCTTTTTTCCTAGACTTTACAGGTTGCTTTGGCAGAGAGAGCTCTTCATCAGTTTGCTCAATTTGGGCTTTTGAGTGTGTCTGCTGGTAATGTCTTTGGACAAGTAGGGCCTCCTATTATGGTCTATTTTTGGGTGAGGCAACTGTTCAAGCTCTGAGGACAAGGATAGAATGTGTGTCACTGACTGCTAGTTGGAATTGCTGGCTTTGTTTCCTACTGAGAGAGGCTATACAATGAGCTCTGTGATTGTCTGAATTCTTTGGTCAGGCTTACTAGATGGTTGAGACTGGGTACCATATTCAGTAATAGATGGGAGTATGAATTATCTTCCCTGCTCTGAAGAGCAGTAGCACAGGGCCCAGGGCCTGTACAGTTCACTGAGGGCCCAAATAAGGCCCGAGTATGCCCTGAATTCTCTGGTCATGTGAGGCCACTGTTTTACTCTGTAGACTGGAGAAAACATGGGCTATGTTTTCTGTTCAAGTGCCACTGTGCCTAGGGCTGTTGAATTGGCTACACAGCTTCCCATGTGCTCTGGTTAGGTTTCCTGGTAGGACATGCTGAAGGCTGTACTCAGCAATGAGTGGGGCTACAGATTAGATTCCCTTCCTGGGTGCAGCAGAAGAAGCATTCTTAAAATTGGTAAAGCTCTTTGTTTGTTGTCTTAACTAAAGCCAATCCACACCCCAAGTTCCCTCTAAACAAGGCCACTGGCTTTACTTTGCAAGCTATTAGCTCTGTCTATCCCTTTTGCTTGAGTACTTCTGAGCTGCATAGCTTTCAGGCATTTTCACTTGCTCTTCCAGTTAGATGATGCTGGAAGACACCCTCCACAGGGGGTGGGACAACATCTTGACTCCCTTTACTGTGTAGGAGCCGGAGGCCCTCTTCAGGTTACTGTCAATTTCCCAAACAAACTTTCAGTTGGGAGGAGCCAGGAGCTACCCTCACCCTTGGCTATGAATTAATTCCCCTGCCTGTGCACAGTATGGGATGCTTCCTTGCCCAGTACTGTCTTTGCTTTGAGGATAATCAGCTCTACTCACCTGCCTCTCAGCTTGAGCATCACTGGGCTACATAGCTTTCAGGAGATGTCACTAGCCTGTCACAAACCCTCCACAGCATGTGAGGCTGTGACTCAGCACCTTGCCTGGCTGCAGACAAACTGGATGCTAGAGCTGGCAATACCCACTTGAGTATCTGTTTGGGCAGATCTGTACCCTAATGACTTTCCTGGTCAGAGTGACTCCAACTTGGTCTTGCAGATAAGCAAAGCTGCTGATTGGGATTACTGTGTGGGCACTGCAGTTATGAACTTAGTCTGCCAAGATCCACTGCTGGTTGTTGCAAGCCCCTCCCCCATTCTCTATCAGGGTCAGATTCCCAGTGGTTGGCTCCTATAGATTCTCCCACAATCCTCATGGTGTAATATCAGAGTAGGGGCTCCCACAAAGTGGCCACAATGCTGGGTGTCCTGCCTGGGTTCTCTTCCCACTTGAGGAATTGAAGGGTCAGGGGAGACCTCATAGCATGATGCTGTGCTGTCCTGGAGGAGAGGATAATGTTGTCAACATGTAGCTGGTTCTCTTACCCTTCTAATGCATCTGTCTTGGTCTCTGTGGTGCAGGGATGGTTCTTCAGACTCACCCCCCATGTTCTAGGATATTCTCAGTGTCTTTTTCTTCAACAGATTGTAGTTATTTTTGTAAGGGGAGTCAAATCAGTAATGACCTATGTCACCATCTTGATGATGTCATTCTAATTTTTTTCTTTTTCTTTTTGTACCATTTAAACCGTTATATATGTTAATTTACATAATTTATGCTTTCTTAAGTTTAGAGGGATATGTCAAAATAGTCTAAAACAAATCCACGTTTTATGCTTGTGTCAATTTATGTAGAGAAATTTGCATTGCTATTCTCTGAAGGTTGTAATGATTAACAGTTTAACTTGTTCTCTTTTCCTAGAAATCAACTTTTAGAATAATTAAAATTCTCACAGTGAAGAAATAAATGTAGGTGTCTTACTCTAGTATCTAATTAATACTACCTTACCAAGCTTCAAATGTATAACTAGATTTGATTCTAAAGAGCCTCTTTTTCCAGTTTCCGTTTTGGTTACTATCATTTCATTTAAAGGTAGATGAAAATGACATATGAGTATCAGAAAAAAAATGAAGGGGGAAATGTGATTTCTATATCTTAAGTAACTCAAATACTTAATTGAAGCAGGTGTTTATTGGATAATAAGAAGAGGAACGTCATTGTGGTGAAGTTAGATAGGACAATAACATCTGCTTTAATCACAGGTACTGAAGAAATATTTATAGAGAGTCACAGAATAACAGCAACTGAAAGATTATTCTTTGATTCCCTTAATTTGTTTCTTTATCCAGTATCTTAGGCTATTTAACAAAAAGCCTTAGTTTAACAAGTGATGTCTTAGCAATGAGTAGAAAGAAAGGGATACTTTATTAGAGGAATAAACATTATTATCATTAAGAGAAATATTTTTTTAAAGATTTTATTTATTGACAGACAGAGATCACAAGTAGGCAGAGAAGCAGGTAGAGAGAGAGGAGGAAGCAGGCTCCCTGCTGAGCAGAGAGCCCGATGTGGGGCTTGATCCCAGGACCCTGGGATCATGACCTGAGCTGAAGGCAGAGGCTTTAACCCAGCGAGCCACCCAGATGCCCTAAGAGAAATATTTTTAAATGACAGTGGATTTTGTTTCAAATTTTGCTGTATTAATGTCAAAATTTAGGCATTCAAATAAGCCAGTATATAAACTATATATAACAAATAAATTTTAAATTAGAAATAACAAGAAGAGATTCAAAATGACCTAGATAAAATTTTCTCATGGACATATTATTTGCCATGTCCTCATTTCAGTGTTCTAGGTACAAACTTGAATAATTTAATCTTTAAAATTTCAAAACTTCAGAGCAGTATAAACACAGTGAACACTCATATACCCTTCACCTGGATTCTTCAACTGCTAACATTTTGTCACATTTTATTTTTCTGTATTTTTTCTCTGTCTCTCTCTCTCCACACACCTACTGTTGAAAATTAATTGCAGATGTCATGACATTTTACCTCTGGATACCTCAGCATGCATTTTCTAAGAATAAAGAACTTTCTCATACATAACTACAAAACTGTTATCACACAAGAAATTTTATAGTAATTCAAAAATTTTATTTTATATCAGATTTATTTTAAAAAATTTCCAATTTTCTCCCAATGAGATTCCCCCAGTGCTCTTGGAGTTTCTTTTCATTAGCCTAGCAGAAAACTCAGCAAGTCTAAGTTTGGGTTAGTTCCATGAAAGATGATGCTGAGACCAGACACTGGACTCTCGAGGCTTCATAGTTCTAATAAGCCTATTTCCTTAAGCTGGGAGCTTCCAGTGTTGCCTAGTTATATAGATCATTTCTGCCCAACCTATACTCTATAAACGTGTAGAGGGGCGCCTGGGTGGTTCAGTTGTCAAGTGTCTGCCTTCTGCTCTGGTCACGATCCCAGAGTCCTGGGATCCAGCCCCGCGTTAGGCTCCTGCTCAGCAGGAAGCCGCTTCTCCCTCTCCCACTCCCCCTGCTTGTGTTCCCTCTATTGCTCTCTCTCTCCCTTTCTCTTTATGTCAAATAAATAAATAAACCTTTAAAAAAAATTAATGTGTAGACTTTCATCAGTAGAGAGGGGACTCTCTCAACTTTGCATTGGCCAGGAACTTAAAAGTTATCTGTGCCCAAACTAAATTGTGAGATTATAAAAGTCATGGAGAATACATGCACTCTGCTAATGTTTCTGTTTTAAAACGTTCACTCGATAAACCCTATTGTATAACCTAGTATTATCTCTCTGTGACCTCTGTGGATGGCATCCCCAGAGACTTAAGCAATAGGCAATGAGAAAATATATATTGTCAATTGTCAACAGCCACATGACTGAGTTTAAAAGTATATCTTTTCTCATATGAGCCTAGGAGGACTGCAGCCTGGCTGACAAATCATTGCAGTGTTTTGAGAGACCTTAAGCCAGAAGACCCAACTAAGCTATCCTCATATTTTAGAATCACAGAACTGTGAGATAATATATATTTATTCTTTTTAGGCACTAAGTTTGGGAGTAATTTATTTTATAGCAATGGATAACTAATACAACTCACTAGTCTCTGAGCACTTTCATTTCTTTTTAGTGAAACATGATTTCTTAGATTAACTTTGTATTTTTCCCAAACCAATTACTGCAATAAGCATTTCTCCAAATTTCTCTATTTTCTTTCAGTGGAGAATGGTGTTTAGAATACAAAATCTGGTCATAAGATGTGCTCATTGTTATAGAGATGTCATTGTTTCTACATCCATCCAGTGAATAGAGTTAGAAAACACTATAAAAAATATTGAGCTCATACTAATATTACCAATTCTTATTTAATATGCATGGCTCTTTTTTGCCTTCTTTAATTACATATTTATCTCTTTATTTTTATAGTAAAGATCTCACTTTCTTAACAGAGGAGAGTTAACATTACAAGGAAGTGGAGTAGAGAGTGTCACAATTTTAGCAATGACAGTAAGTTCTCTGGCTTTCTGGAATATCTTCCTTTGATTTTATCTCCATTTCTACCAGATGAGGCTTATTTGTTTGATTCTTGAGGGATTTCTGAATGTTTAGTTTTCTTATCAAAAAATTTTTGGAATTATCTTTCAACTTAGAAAAATGATCCAGAAAGAACTTAAAAATTGGGAAGGAATACCAAAAGTATAAATAAATAACTTGTGGTGAACTTGTGTTTTTGTTTGATTAATTATTATTTAATAGAAAGCATGTTGTGTCTCTAATATGTTCACTCTTTAAGGCACCAGAGTCTCAAAGTTTCTATTTCTGGTAAGAACTTATATTCTGGGTGGGGGAGTCACATAAATGCATCAATATAGTTAATATAATTAAGTGACAGCATAGAGATACAGAGCACTTTCTCATGTTAAATATTGACATATATTATTTTAGTAGTAATCAAACAATAATTTGTTTAAAACAAAGGATAGATCAAAGGGAGATGATTCTTTCTTGAATTGGGAAAAATGTCAGAGGCAAAACTAGTTAATTTCACAATTTTCATTAAACTTTGATGAATTTAACAAGAGGATTTCTCAAATAAATTTTGCTTTTTAACCTCCCTGCTTCAAATATAACTACAGATCTTCCTGACATACAATGGGATTATGTCCTGATAAATCCATTGAAGTTGAAAATACCATGACTGAAAATGCATTTAATACATTTAATCTACTAAACCTTACAGCTGAGGCTAGACTATATTAAACATGCTCAGAATACTTACATTTGCCTACAGTTGGGCAAAATCATCTAACACAAACCTATTTTATGATAAAATATTGAATATCTCATGTAATTTATTGGCTATTATGCTAAAAATGAGAAGCAGAATAGTTGTATGGGTGCAGAACAATTTTAAGTATATCAGTTGTTTACCCTCATGATCATGTGGCTGATTGGGAACTCTGGTTTGCTGTTTCTGCTTAGCATCACTTGAAAGTATCATATTGTGTGCCATTAGCTTGGGAAAAGATCAAAATTCAGTATTTGAAGTATGGTTTCTACTGTATGCATATAGATTTCATACTATCCCAAAGTCAGAAAATTATGTCAAACCCTTACAAGCTGGAGACTGTCTTTAGATTTTTATTCTGATTTTGGTCAATAGTAGCATGTATATTTATAGTCAACTGTCATGTGGTTAATTAAAGAGTATGAAAATAAATATTGAACAGTTACTAAGGTGATTAAGTTCTATATTTATCTTTCCAAAAATATTATTGTTATTTCAAATTTTGCATCTCTAGCTAAGCTCTCAGATAAAATCTTTAAGAAATCTGTACAACTGTAATTCATGCTCGTGCTCCCAGGGAGCGAGAGTTAGGGCATTAGTGCAATGATCTGTTTAGTATAATTCAGAGAAATTCTTGGAGAAAGGAGAAAAGTGAGTGGAAAAACTGGAAAAGAGGGCAACTCAAGTGACATTTACATTTTTTTAAAGAATTATTTATTTTATTTTATTTATAAAAGATTTTATTTATTTATTTGAGAGAGAGAGAGGGAGAATGAGAGAGAGAGAGCATGAGAGGAGAGAGGTCAGCAGGAGAAGCAGACTCCCTGCAGAGCAGGGAGCCTGATGTGGGACTCGATCCTGGGACTCCAGGATCAGGACCTGAGCTGAAGGCAGTCACTTAACCAACTGAGCCACTCAGGTGCCTGACATTTACATTTTTATCTTTTACTGTGTTTGAAATTTTGTTTAAGCTTATCAATATTGTTTTTCTTTTATTTATTATGTCATTTATATTGATCGAACTGATGATAATCCTGATAGAGGCAGAAAACTTGCTACAAAATGACTTTGGTAGAAAATAAATCAAGGCTGACATTTTAAACCTATTTGTCAATAAACATATGCAACTGAAAAACTTTCATTAGTATCAGAGAAAATTAATTCTAGGGAAGTGCAGTGTATTTACAAATGATAGCCATCTACACTTTATGAATTCATGCTGGGCCAATGGCCTATCAGGCTTTTCAGACCCTAAACATGTAGGACTGGATGAGAGAAAACCACTGAGGATGGATTCTTTGGGGCCATTTAATCATAATGAACTTCATTAAAAATGATAACTTACGAAACTCCTGCTGGATTTTTTTTCTTTTTCAGTTCCATTTCTATTTTTTTTTCCTTTCTAGTTCCTTTTTCCATGAGCATAGTCATTGGAACAATGCATGTTGTTCTAATTTCAGAGAAGTTATTTCTGATTTTCGAAACTAAAAGTCTAAAATTGCTATCCACTGGTCACCCTAGGCACTACAGATACAGAGAAAAAGATAAGACAAAACCTCTGCTTTCAAGTGATTCTCAGCTTAAGCCCATTTGAGTCATTACCATGGACACAGACATTTGCATTAGGAATGTTTTATTGAGCAAGTCAACCAATGAGGGCCACTGGAAAATACCTACTTAGGAGAATACCTTGTGGACTATTTTAGCTCTTCTGTTCTTTGTAACACTTGAAGCAGAATAAGTTTATATACTTACTATTTTGTCATTGTGTGATAGATAACAGTGAAATAAAAGCCATGAAGAACTAGTCTAGGTCCTAGGCCTTGTAAACCACAATCAATTTGATTTAGCTCACAAAGTAGTTGTGAGTCGTGGTTAAGTGATTGTGACATGTCTGAAAGGCAAACTATGTCACAGAAAAGAACAGCCCTCTGAATAGGTGGTTACATACAGTTTTGTAAAGATATTTGGGAACTTTGGTCTGGAAAAGACCACATCACAGAGAAACTGTTATCTGAAAGTACACTGGTGACAAAAAAAGCTTTCAGTACATATCTTAGCAAGATCTTGTATGTGCTCAAATAGCCACCTTCTTTTGTGACCACTGGAGTTAATAGTCTAATTGTGTGCCTATGAAATATTATCACAGACTTAAGGGTAAGTAGAAATTTAGAAGTCTTGGCAAGGTTCATAATTCTCTGATATTTGATTTTTTAAAAAAGATTTTATTTATTTGAGAGAGAGAGAAAGAGAGAGCACATGTGAGAGAGCACAGGTGGGGGAGAGGGAGAAGCAGACTCTGATCAGGAAGCCTGAGACAAAGGTTGATCCCAGGACCCTGGGATCATTATTTGAGCCGAAAGCAGATGCTTAACTGACTGAGCCACCCAGGCACCCTTGTTTTTATTTGTTTGTTTGTTTGTTTGTTTGAATTTGAGAGAGGGGAGAGAGAGAGCATGTGTGAGTGGGGGCAGAGGAGTAACAGAGGAAGAGAGAATCTCCAGCAGACTCCTGGCTGAGCACAGACCCCAACACCGGGCTTGATCCCACTACTCTGAGATCATTACCTGAGATGAAATCAAGAGTCAGGCACTTAACTGACTGAGCCACCCTTGTGCCGCTCTGATATTTGATTTTTATTTTCAATACATGATAATATCAATAAATTTCACTTTGGGTTCATTGTAAGGGCTTGGTTGGCCAGAGGGAGTCATTTTGTGTTTATGTAGTGAACTTAGATTGACCCCGCCCCTCCCAGAGGAACTTACTTGCAAAGCCCAGATATTTTGGGTCAGGCCAGGTGAAGACATCCAATCAGTGGGGCACGCATATATCTACTACGGTAAATTGAAATTCAACTGGCCACCCGTGTGTTACCTAGTAGTTTTTTTTCTGTGTGTGGTAGACTTAGCATGACTGAGCAGTGTTCTCTGTGTATTGCAATCTCATTGGCTACCTGTGGATAGCCTGGCTAATGTGCCTCTATAAAAGTACATCTGTGAGGCTAGGAGGGGTCGCCTCTTTGCAAGAGACGGCCCTGACCGGTCAGTTTGATTCTCAATGCTTGGTGTGAAATAAAGCTTTGCTTGACGTTCGCTTTGTATCAGTCTCGCTCCTTTGATTACGGACCCTAACACATGTTATAATTCTATTGTCTTCCCTTATGACTACAAAAATAATGGAAACCCTAAAAGGACATATTTAAGAAAGCTGAGAGGAAAGATGTTAATTTATTTGACATAACGTGCAGTATTCTCCATGGTCTAGCTCCTAACTTTCCAGTTTTAATTCTTGCCATGTCTCAATGTACATTTTTTTTCTTTTTTATTCATCTAAGCCAACCAGCTGGCAACAGTTCCCAGTGTTCTAATTCCTCTTCATTGGTGTACATGTTTTCTTCTCATGGTGCTCCTTGTATACTTTTAAATATCTGCAACAGCCTAGAGGACATTACCAGAAAGATAATTACATTGCTCTTGGCCCAGTTAGTCTCATGGAAGCTGAATTTCTTTTTCCTTCTGGTCCTGTTCCTTTTCTCTTCTTTACTCACACTTCCCTGGGCCTTTTTGACTCACCTTGTGACCGTTGGATTCTCTGGGAAGCAGATATGGAGACTCAGTAGAAAGTGCAAAAGGGGAAGGAAAGGAGGAAGGAGGCAGAGAGGAGCCGTCAGACTGTGATGCTGACCCGACGAAGCTCAAGAGAAGTCTGGAACAACAATTGCCCTGTAGAGGGTCCCACATTGGATGAAAATAGCTAGCTTCCTATATCACTTTGTTGTTCAGACATTGGCTATACTGTCTTCCCCTGTCCTCAGATAAGAATGACTTCCGCTATAAGGCTGAGACAGACCCTGATATAGTTAATGGCTGGAGGCTGTCAGTCATATACTTCATAGCTTTCCACTGTCCTTTCTTGAAGAGGAGTATCTCTCTTTGCCACACCCGGCTCCCAGGATCCCAGTCCTACATTCGAGATAGAGCAAAGTCTTCAATATCTCCAATTTCTGTTCCCATCAAGGGGATATTTTCCTCTTCTAGGAAGAGGTCTTAGATTTTCAGGTTTAAGATAGTCAAAATAAATCCCCTTTATTCCAGCTGATTTTAAGAACTCCTCATAATGTGACCTTGTTGGCAAATTTGAAGGCTATCTTCATTGTGTCTCTTTGATCTTTAATATACTGTAAGAAGAAAAGAGTGAGGAAGAAGAATGATTCAGATCAAAGGTCACCTTCTTTGTGGAGGTTTTTCCAAAACTCTCCTCTAGGCTGAACTCACTATTTTTCAACTGACCTTGGACAGGCAGCTGAACGCCTCAGGTACAGCACTTAGCATACCGTGTTCTAGTACTAGTTGACTTTCTTCTCTGTTTCTTCATTAGATCAGATACTTTCTTAGGGTGAGAAAATTCCTTGTCCCTCTATCTGTCTCTCTTAGATTTATAATACATGCTTTGGATTTGAATTCTGTAGTGTGACAGCAGTACCAAACCCACTGTGATATAAAGCTGTATTATCATTAGAGATTTCCAAACTATTGAAAAAACGTACTCACTGCTTAAGCAATACTTTATAAAATGTTTACAATATGCACATATTGCCAAATACAGGAAATAGCGAATACTTTTTAAAGAAAATCAAACTTTATATTATCTAAATATGAACATTTTGTTTCCTTTGTGTTTTCTAAGATTTGGAATTTTTTTAAGTTGGGATATGTACTGTTGTATCTAATATTATATTTAAGACATTGACCATGTTATTTAATATTATTAAAATTATTTAATTATTTTTCTATTATTAGAAATAAGGTTGTTTCCAATGTTTGCTTTTATGTATAACCTGTCATGAACTTCCTTCAGTATAAGTCTTTATTCTCATCTGTGACTTTTTCCTTTAGGTTAAATAGCAATACACTTACTAATCTTTGTTCATGTTCATGTTGTTGAATTACCTTCTGGTTCTTTCTGTTTTAATTGATATTTCTCTTAAGAGCTTGAATATTTATTTCATATTTTATTAGTCATTTACATGCCAGCTTCTGTAATTTTTATTTTCATATTATTTGTCCATTTTTAATAGAAGTTTTGGTGTTGTTTTTATGAGTCTGAGTGAGTTTTTAATATATTAATATTATTATTGTTATTTTAATATAGTAAGTATTACTAAATGTGTCATTGTTGATATAAACAGTTTTCTCAGTTTGGATTGTCTTACAATCTTAGGAGGTTTTGCTCTTCCAACATATATCCTAATGATCTGTTTGTTTCTAAATTTAGAAAGTGTTTCTCCGTTCTGAGAGCAGTTAGTCATTATTCCCATCTGTTTTCTGCTTTTATTTTTAAATAAAATTTATTTTAATGGATGAAAGTTTAACATTGTGATCCAACTTAATGTGTTCCTCAAAAGTATAACTTCCCCAAAACCTTTGGGTAATTCATACATATTAGTTTCCAATGCTTCTTTTCCATCTATTATGATTTTCCATCTATTCTTTTCCATCTATTATTTTTAAGGTAGTCTCTAATACTCTGTTGATTTGTTTGCCCGTTCTTGAAACAATATTTGCAAATGTTTTATGGATGCTTGAAAAGAAGGCATATTCACTGTTAATGGGAAACATACATATATGCATCCATATAATTCAACATTTGTTTCAGGTACATTCAAACACCTTTAGAAATCAGATAAGTGATATGAATGTGCTGAACAGCCAAATGTAATACATTAGGAAGTGGTGCTAATGAGGTTGGCAGGGAGAGCACATACCTAGCCTAGAGACAGAAAGTCAAATATTAAAATATATATATGTATATATATAAATATATTATATATTTAACATTATATTTATATATTTATATAAATATTTATATATTATATTATATATTTAATATTTTATATATAGTACTGATACAATTCCTCAGCCTCAGGTATGTTTATAGAGTTAATTTGGCTTCTTGTCTCTAATTTGCATACTCCAGTCTGACTAATTATTGGGAAGGGGAATTTTATTTAAAACAAAACAGTTGTGGGGCACTTGGGTGGCTCAGCTGTTAAGCATCTGCCCTCGGCTCAGGTCATAATCCCAGGGTCCTGGGATCCAGCCCTGTGTTAGGCTCCCTGTTCAGTGGGAAGACTGCTTCTCCCTTTCCTACTCCCCTTGCTTGTGTTCCCTCTCTGTCTCTCTGTCAAATAAAGAAATAAAATATTTAAAAACAAAACAAAACAATTGTAACCACCTTTACTTTCTGAGAGGAGGCAAGAATGTTGTATATATTTTATGGGAAAGAGACTGTAATGGGAGGAGAAAGGAAAGATTGAATTTTCAAGGCTTCTATTAATTCTTCTATGTTTAACTCAAACCATTAGTTCATTTGCTTATCAGAGCATATGATCTAATCTTTGGACTTTTGGAAGCTAAAGTGCTGTGCAAATAAATGGTTGTGAGGCTTGGGATCGGCACTTAGGGGAGTAGAGGGAGAAATTAGACAGCTTATCTTTATTGAGAAGTAAAATGATGAGAAGTTTTTGCCAATATGTATTTAGGTTTAAATAATACTTTACAAATACATAGACTGCTATCTAAAGGGGAAAAAATTCCTTTGTTGCCAGATGAGATAACCTTGGACAGCAAATCACTTACCATAACATAAAGACATGCCAGGGAAAGGACCAAGAAGTGCTGGGTTGATCTATGCCAGAGAACAGCCACAGGATAGCGTGGAGAACTCACGTATGAGGGAAGTCCATGAGAAATCAACTCTTTTCAATGCCTTTCATTCGAAGAGGCCACTGCCAGCTTCCAAAAGGGTAGCGTAAACTGGAATATACCAACAGGGAGTCTGTCTTAGTGAGGGAACACTGAAGGGGATTTTTGGGTGGAGAGAAAAAAGGAAATAAAGGAAGAACATTTTAGTTTGTTTTTGTTTTGTATAAGTCCGAACAAGCGCTGTTTATTAAAAGCTGGATCTTGACTGGGCGGAGTTAAAATGAAGTTCTTATTTTTCTCTAGTCAGTGTTTTTTCAACATTTATCGAATCCTTGGCTTTATTCTTTAAAAGTTTTGTAGACAGATTCCATAACCTTTGGACACTCTCAGATTTAAAAACTCAATCAAATCAAGTTTAAAACAACCTTCGTACTTGATCTAAAGTTTTGCTTTCCCATTTGGGAAAATGGGGACTTCTTAAAACCATGATTCAAGGGTCTCTAAGTGGAAGATTAACATGCGCAGTGCTTGCACCCCCTTCCCTCTAGACAAGAGGAAAATAAACGGAAAGTTTAAGGTTTTAACTGGGCCTGTTGTCCTCCTCTCTTTGTTGGCTTGTGCTGGTTTATGCTGCTCCCCTGGTTAATCCTGACAGGCTGCTGATGGTGTCCTTTCTCTGTAAAAGGCGCTGAAAGAATTCATCTCTCATGGAGGGGCATGTGCTAGTTCTTCGCACCATCCTGTGAGGTCTTCGTGTGGCTCCTTTCTCGGGCATGGGGTATCCTCTCTGGCACAAACACTTCTAATTTCTCCTGCTCAGTTCCATCCACAGTGGTATATACCATAGCTTCCCCTTTCTGGAGTCCCTTAGTCCGGAGGGTCGCCTTCTTTGATGAGGTATTCTCAGAAAGATCTCATGATCAGTTCCTTTTCTGGTGTCCCCTGGACCTATAAGAAATTTATACACTCTTGGAACAGCGAATGCTGTTGGGGCTGCTTTACTGTCATCATCTCTCTTTAATTCATAGGGACAAGTCATCAAGTCTTAGCAGAGAGCCATTCCCCCAGTGCAAGGCCACTTGTCTCATTTTGGAGGAACGAAAAAAATTCTATTCAACAATCTCTGAGAAAATCCCCTCCTGCCGTCTTGGCTTGAGGGCCGGGACAGTACATTTTCCAATGACTACTCCACACACTACAAGCCCACTGACTTCAACAACCTTTCCTTCTCTCCCTCCAGTCAACTCTTTATATAGGTGGTTGGTGTGGGGTGGGGTATGGTGGGGATGGGGCCTGGGTGAAGGTGGTAGGCTGATGCTTCTACTTTTCATTAGATCTTGCGAGAGATATTGATGCCCCGAACCTCTTTAGAATATGGTATAATAGTTTGTTTTTGTCCTCAAGTTTGAACTCTAGTAAGGTTAGTGTACTTAACAAATTAAATTCATAAATTATACAGTTGCATAGCCACTTTGCCTGAACAGTTCTACACAATATTATTGCATAGAGAAAATCATGGAATAGAATAAGGCAGAATATCATATTCCTGTGGTCTGCGTAGAATCCAAGAAAAGGAATCATCTTGTTACTTAGTGTCCTTGCCCTACTCTTACTTCTGCCCTGGAAGGTTAAGCTGGTTCTTGTGAGAGGGAGTCAAAAAACTTGAATCTTTATTTGCAGATTAAACACAGAGCTTTCTAGAGTATATGCTGTGTGGTGCTAATAAACTTGTCCTCCAAGTATGCAAACAAACAAAAAAATCCAAAAAACCAGAACACCATGCAAAAAAAACCCCAACCCCCTTCCCTAAACCAAAAGAAAAATACTGGTGTTGTAGTGTTTGCCACTTTCCAAGGTGTAAATACTTTCACCATGTGGATTTCAATCTACTTATGGATTCAGTCACTGAATAAGGAGTAGGAAAGATGTTCACATAATTGTCTCTGGAAGCCAGTACAAGCTGGATGCGGGGCCTCACTGTTTAACAGGTATGACTCTATGAAGTTGGATGGAAATTATGGTGCTATTGTAACCCTTCTGATATGTTCTACCCAGCTATTTGTTAGAGCTATCTCTGGGAAAGAGAGAGGAATAATTCTTTTCTGAGATGAGGCAAAATGAAGTAGACCTGAAAACAGAGCAACAAGGAAGTGTTAGGACAGTTTTCCTGGGAGAAGCGGAGATATGTAACAAGGCAAAAAGCTAGATTTACTAGAAAAATGGGTGAAATTCACAGTGGTGGGATAGCCAAACACTAATGACTTTTAGGAACAAGTTGCCTAGTATGTGTAAATAGTTTGTTTTTCAGGGCTGTAATTCTACCTACTTAACAGCTCCAAACTTTCACTTAAGTTGACTACACATGAAAATGGCCTTTGTGAGCTGTTGTTAGATCAATGGAGAAAAGGGTCTGTGTCCTATGTCTGGGCCAATGCACAGTGAATAAAGTAGAATGAAACAGAAGGCAAGAATCTAATCAGGTTCAGAGGGCAAGAATAAGGCTAGAGGGGTTTTTGAGGAGGAAAGACCTGGGAATTCCCAGAGGTGTTGGGGGGGCCATTGAACCATTGCCTGATATGTAATGGGGGTTTTACCAATTTTACTGACAGAAAGATAAACTTAACTGACATCTGATTATTATTTATTCTACTGTTAAAAATAATTATGACCTTATTTTTATTTATTTGATCTGCCAAAGTTTGTTGTTACTATAACAGTGTTTCTGTTATTTATGCATATACTTAATAGTCTTATTTCATACATGTTTTTGTTATAGTATTTCAGGCACTAAAATTCATGGCTATTACAACTTATTTGTGGATTATCAAGATACTTTTCTTGTTTACCCAAGAAATTGGTGTGCTTTTTCATCTGTTCAGATCTTTTGTATCTCTCAGTCAGTATGAAAATCCTTCTTTGTAGATCTTATATTTTCTTCTTTAACATTCCTAGGTGTCCCCTAATATTATTTCTCCCCTTCTTTTGCTGAAGTGAAAGACCTGAATTTCAGCTGGAACATGTCTGCCCAGAATAAAGTCTTCATTTCACATTCTTCATTGCAGGTAAGCTAGCCATTGACTAAGTTTGGGACAAAGGGATGTAAGTGGAAGTGGTATATGCAACTTTGAGGAGTGTTCAAGGGAGAAGATATGTTCTCTTTTCTTTTTCTTGTGGTGAGAATGGGACTGTCTAGCTAGAGCTGAAACCAGGGAGGAGCCCAGGACTCCTAGGGGTCTGTGAAACAGCTATTCTAGTCTTGGACCCCTGACCACTGGACTTTTCACATGAAACAATAACCACTTTTGTATCTAAGCTACTGTTTATTTGGGCTTTATGTTGCATGTAGCTGAACTTAATGGTAATTTATTTACTAAGCATTAAAAAAATCTTTTATTGGTATTATAATATTGGTATTATAATACTGCATTGTAAATGCAATATTTTTCCCATTAGATTTTCTGATTGGTTTTTTTTTATATATAAAATATATTGATATATTCACTTTGGCACCTTACTATGTGACTGAATTTTAACATTGTAGCAATTAGGGAACAAGGATGGAATACAGAAGAAAGGGGAGGCACTGGCTTATGTGATAGCTTTAGCACTTAAAATATATGGGGGGGGGGCGCCTGGGTGGCTCAGTGGGTTAAGTCGCTGCCTTCGGCTCAGGTCATGATCTCAGGGTCCTGGGATCGAGTCCCACATCGGGCTCTCTGCTCAGCAAGAAGCCTGCTTCCCTCTCTCTCTCTCTCTATCTGCCTTCCTCTCCGTCTACTTGTGATCTCTCTCTGTCAAATAAATAAATAAAATCTTTAAAAAAAAATATATATATATATGGGAGGGGGAAGTGTTTCTTATAACAATAGTGGAGATGATTTTCATTTGTTAACTGATACAAAAGTTTCACAGCACAAGAATGACAGGCTCAGAATAGTCAGCTACCAAGGTATATTATGAAGACCAAAAAGTTTACAGAGTAGCATTTAAAGAGAGCCACCTGAACTGAAAATTAGGTCTGAACTTTGATTATGAGACTGGCAGAGTTATGAGAGATTGAATTCATAGGCCCAGCTAGTTTCCTATGTCTATGTCTCCTTAAAGACAAAGACATGGAATGGAGAGATTTGGGTAGATGCTCTTGAGAACCATGAACCCACAGATTTCCATGAATCCCCCAGGAGGGAGTCTAGCTCATCTCCCTCTTGCTAGAGGACAGCAATGTCCCATTGCATGGAGGCAAAGATCTTATCTGATATAGATTTCTTGAAAAAAAAAAATAACAACAACAAAAAAACAACATTTATTCTCCATTTATTCTCCTCTGGATCTTTCATTACTTACATTATTTTTCTTTTTCCCTCTAAGCCAGTAGAGCCAGGCCTCAGCATGGTCTTTCTAGGGAACTACTTCCTCTTCAGGAGACATGTACTACAAGCTATGGCTCATATTTATCAGCAGGAATCAGAGCAAAAACAAACAAAAAACATGTGTGAGGATGGAGCGTGGAGATGCTCAACAAGAAGGGGCAGAATATAGAGCTGAGTAGGGGTAAGCTTTGCCCTTCATTTTTTCTTCTCTTTCCAGCAAACCTTTTTGTTAGGCATGATAATTGGTTTTACTTTTGGGATCTAGATCTTAGGTTTTGGAGACAGGTGTTCATGATGATTGAAATTTGCAAGGAGTGCTATACCTGGATGATAGGAAAGTGAAGAAAGGAGATTACTTATGCATTGGAAGAGCTGTGGTAGATATGGGTTGGTAGTGTAACGAAGCCAAAGCACTGCTTGAGGGAAGAGGTTGAACAAGAGAGGTGGAAGGAGAAGCAGTTGTAGGGAGAAAGCAGGTTACTTGATTAAATATTTTTGAAGATGAAGCAATTGTGGATTGTGGCAAGGACTGGCTACCCATCTGGTTGTGGGTATCCAAGTTGGAAATGGAAGAGAAGGTTACATGGAACCGGTAGGCCAGTAGGCCAGGAAAGTTAAGGGCTGGGTTTGTTAGAACAGCAAAGTTTTTCAGGCAGAGAGGATTTAACACGGAAGGAAAACTGGGCCAGAAGACAAAGACCTTCATTTCATTTGATGATGGTAAGAAGAATGGAATGGAGAGTATAATAAAATTGCATGAATCTTAAAGAGCAGGTTTATATGACAGGAGTGGAAGTAGGAACGGTCTGGAAACAAAGGTACATGCTGTTGAGTTCTAAATCCATAGAAATATGGTGGAAGAGAAAAATATTTTCTTCCTGTGTTCTTTTGTATAGGAAAATATTTTTTTTCCTCCATCCAGTCAGATCAATCTTATTGTTTGTAGAAATTACTTCAAAATTCCAGCAGTATCATTTCTGTCAGTATGAACACATTTCAGATGTAAAGTTGTGAGAGGCCAATTCATGGAGCTGCCAACCCACTGCCATTTTAAATGGAAGTTTAAATAAAATCTTTATTATATACGTCAGTACATTTTATATATGTCAATGGGAAGCCATATTCAGTTTATATAAATGTTAAGATTTTATAATGTTCTTTAGCTATTAATGGCTTAAAACAAAGTGATACCAATGTAACTGGACAATGTAATAAAAAAATTCAAAACCATTTTTAAAAAAGTTAAGTTAACCGATCTGTTAATTTCAATACTAGTTTAAGAGCACAGTTTTTGGCCTTTCAATGTTTTCCATGACAGCTGTTTTCTTTTATTTGTTTCTATTTTTGCCCATTACTCCATAGAAAACAATAAACAGAAAATTCTGAAACAGATGGCTACTATTGTATTTTGTAGTTTATTTTTAAAATATGCTACCCCAAACATCTGCCATAATCTGGAACTAGTTTTCAGAAAATGAGTTTGGCTTGATGTTTGATGTGGACCCAATTGGAAATGATAATGATATATATATAGTGACAAGACAAACACTAGGGTGAGCATTTTGCTTCTGTGGAAGCATCTGAAAAAGTTTCTGATGTTTTCTTTTATTTTTTAGTTAAATTCTACACTTGTATCAATAATCTATTGAACTGAAATTAAATCTTTGTACTTTCATTTGTTTTCTTTCCATCAGACCTCTACATTTGCCTCCATTTTCTCACCACATCATACTTCATTTTATAGGTTTAGTCATGTTAGAAGGCTAGGGTTTCTGTTATTTCTGAATTAGCCTCACTGTCCTAAAATTTAACATATGGACCTCAGTAAGATGATCGGGATGCACATTTAAATAAGTACTTCTTCCAAGTTTACTTATTAACAGTATGCATGCTTTTTCTAGGATTATCATGATAAATTTGATATATTCAGACATTACCTAGATCATCATTTTATCACCTTGAGATTTAAAGTTCTCTGTTGGTGTTCTAGAAAACAGAGAGAGCTTGCAAGTCAGAGAAGGTTGACTTGCTCATTCTTCTTAGAGAAAATAGAAATACTAAAGAGATATTCAGTTAGGATTTTAGCAAATATGCACTTATGTTAAATTAATGCAGTTTATCTAACAAATATATGTATCACATATTATATGTGCATGTTTTGATATATGTATTTGTTGATACTTTAAATTAATTGATTCTTTTAGGAAATACTGAAATCTTACTATGTTTCAGATACTAAATAGATGTGAAAAAAAACTGACAAAATTGTATTCAAATGGGAAGACAGATAATAAATAAATAAATGTACAAATAGTGTAATTTTAGAAAATCACAAATGCTGAGAAGAAACATCAGAGTAAGTGAATAGAGAATGACTAATAGAGATAAGAGCATATTATATATATTATTTCTTCATTTCAGAAATTTAAATAAAATCAGATATTCACTGCACAAAAATTTATAGAGATTTTTAAAGATTTTAAAGCTTTGACTCTGCAATTGATATAAAAATACTAGTACCTTTCTTTTCTTTTTCCCACTCCAATCGTTATTATTTGCAATCTTTGCCTAAAATTTTAAATTTGCAATTTATACATTAATTTTTCCCTTTGTAGCCTTCATAGGGAGCTTTCTAAGAGGCAGACAGATAAAGAGTTGAAGTTGGTGCATGAAAAAGCATAATGGAAATAGAAATAAAGACTAATGTATAGATATTTAATATTGTGGCACATAGATCTGTAAGATCTGGACTTTAAATTCCACCTTTCATTTATTAATTTCCATTTAAAATGCATTGGTCTCATTTGCCTTATCTGCAAATAAAGATGGAACATTTTCTAAATTTGAAGACTAATGGTTGTATAATAAAACCAATTCAGAAAAACTTCAGATCTAATAATTTTGATTCTATGAAAAGTCAAATTTATAATTAATGTTCTAGATAATGCTATGTTTTGAGATTTGTAAAAATCAAATTTACATATATTACTGTAACAAATACTATCTCTAAGCAAGTATCTTTTTTTTTTTTTTTTTGCCTAGACCACATGGTGAGCTTGTTTATGTCCTGTATCTAAACTATCATCAAATTTATCTTTTACTAATTCCAAACTTCTATTTCCTGTCAAAGAACCATCACCTTTAGTTTTCTTTACTAATTAGCATTAGCATTTGATTTTTATGGGGATGCTTTTCCCAAAGAAAAGAAACTGCTTTTGTAATGCTAAAAGCAAAAGAAATGGGAGGACACCATGAATTCCTTTTATTGAATTCACTTGGCTTCTTGTGACCACCACCTTTACAATGCTCAGAAACCCCTCACTGATAGCCTCTTTTACATGCTTAACTAGGATCAGTACAAAGCTGGCCTGTTTCATGTTTCTTATTTTCTTCTGTTGTTTTTGTAAATCGAGACATTTCTCAATCTCTAAACTCAGGTCCATGGATGGCTCTTTAAAAAAACAGCCCAACTGGCTGGCCCATCTGCTGATGGAGTGTCCTGGGACAAGGATGAGGCCTCGCTGGCCTCCCGAGGCCATGTGTCCCAGAGCTCAGGCCCTCTCCAGAAAGCCTTGTGGAGGGAGGCCTCGCTTTGGGGTATACCTGCCCCAAGGTGGTGAGGGGAGTTCTGCCGCCTGCCCTCCTGGGGCCTCTGGGCACTGGCCATGTCCGAGGCTGCCTGGGTTCCAGCTGGACGTAGCAGGAGTGGGCTGCCCACCTGGCCAGAGGGGCGGGGGATAGGGGGTGGGTTCGGGAGGGGCCAGCCCCCACCACCTGTGCCCCAGCCTCACGTGGACTCAAGGTTGTTGAGTGGGAACAGGTTGTGGTTGGTGGGCGTGCAGAAGTAGAGCTACTCGATGGGGGTATGGTTGTCTCATGGGCTGCTTAGCCCCAGCGTCTGCTCGAAATCCGGCAGCTGCCCCATGAAGTTGAAGTTGGGGGAGGTTTTGGACTTCTTCCTCTTGACCAAGTCGTAGGCGTCATTAAGCGACAGGCTCATCTTCTGCATCAGGTAGGCCACGGTGACCCTCACCGAGCGGCTGATAGAGATAGACTTATTACCATCTTATTTGCAAGTTATTTCAATAATTTGGGTTGTAACATATTGGAGTCAAAAGTGTAGAAAAATAATTAGGCCCTGTTTGCTTACCTGCATTGTTGAAAGTAGGCATATTCCAGGGGAGAGGGTTATGTTTATACTCTGAATGTTGGACTTTTCCCAAAAGTAAATGATCCATCCCTCTCTTTGGCCTACATTCTTTAGATGCGTTCAGTATAATTGTGAATAGTTCTTTTATTAGCACGAGAGGGGAGTGTACACACAACCACCTTTTAGCCACTGCTTAGGCTGTGGTCTTTGCTAATGCCAATTACCAATGGGCCCCGAAGTCTAGGAAACCAAATAATACAGAGTTGATACCCACTAATTCTACATTCATGAAGCTTCTTTTGTTTATTTCCTAGTACAAATGAAGGGCAATTCTGAGTTGAGGCTGTTCTGAACTGTAAATGTAGTGTCTTGAAGAACAAGTTATAACCATACTTCACCTTAAATTCATGGGATAATTGAATATCTGTGTCTTAAATACAGTTCACAAAGGTGTAATTCCTCTGCTTTGAAAGTAGTGTTATGGAAAATTTGGTGCACACTTCCTGTTTGTTGATCTCTTGCATTATCACATGAAACAGAATACATTTGTTTGTATAATACCTTTTTATAGTGTTAAATTTCTCTAATTGTCCCATAAAGTTAATTGATTCAGTGTTGCTACACTAATAGAAATAAATCGGTAATCTGCCTATCACTAATAGAATGCATTAACAAATTATCATCAATAGAAGCATCGGCAAAGTAAAGTTGTCATCTCTCATTTTTTCATAATACTTTTGGTTTTAGTCCTCTTTTTGAGGTAATGCAGTGGCCTTTGGTAATGATTGATTTGGGCCATTAATGACAAGTCCAACTAGGTTTTGGTTCATCCATCTTCCCTTAGTCCAGGCAAAAATGCTACTACAAATAAACATCATGTCTGAGTGATTTTTGACAGAAAGAACTCCAAGGAGTCTCCTGGCTTGTTATATGTTTGTCTCTTCATCTACCTGACAGGAATGACATAGCTCCAAGTGGGGCCTCTGGACCCTGAATTTAACATGTCCAAAAACCTAACTGTGAGATAACCCTTTTGGGGCACTAACTTGACACCTTGAAATTCTGGTACAGTTTCAGGGGTCCCTAAGGCTATCTGGGTGTTGGTGAAGAACAACACATAGAAACACAAACCCTTCCTATAATACCACACACAGACGCTTGTCAATGTGCATCTCTGCATGATGTCTCTGCGTGATGTTGAAAATGACAAAAACGGGAGGAGAAATTGTGCTGATGGGATACTACCTTCTCTGATGACAGTAGTTTTCAAAACTTCCTTTTCCTGGCTGTGACAAAAAGTGATTTTTTTTTTTAAGTTTCTGTTTCAAAGAAGGTGTGGGTATAAGTCATGGGTGAACTGGCATCTCACCAACCGGAAGATTTTCCAGGGCACATGGCACTGATTGCCCCCTGTTTCTGCTTTTCATTTGATTCTCTTGAGGATTCTGTTTTTGTCTCTGCAGGAAGGTATTAATTATCCTCCACTTGTACCTCTTATGTTTCTAAAAGCAAAAATATCCAGAGCAAGATTTTGAGTAATTTGAGAAACTCCTTCATAAAATAGAAACCCAGTGAATTTATTAGCATGACTAAAATCATTACAATTCTGTGCATGTCTGCCGTGCTTTTGAAGGGTAAACTTTTTTTTTCTTCTGAGCCTTCTGTTAATTGTCATCATTGTATAACATTTTTTTTCTTCTTTTTTTTAACTCAATCAGCTTGTTTTTAGATATTCATACAGAGTAGGAACCAAACTTATTTGGGCTCGAAGTTGTGAGATAAATTTAACCTGTGAAGAGTTCAATGTTAACATTCTTGTTGCATTTAAATATGATGAAATTACTACAAAAAGGGCAAGTTTCTGGATCTATTTTGGTACAAATGTCTGAAGCTTTCCTTGTGTCTCCCATTTTCTGAAATCTCCAAAAAGAGATCACTTCCAAGCTGCTTGTAAGTAGCTCATTACCTTAAATTCACATTTCATTCTGTGCTATCCATTCTGCCAGAGGGTCTGTCTCCCTAAAGTATTATTTAGACCAGGTCCCTCTGCTGTTCAGTGTCCATTATCCATTTTCTAATGCAAATATCATAGCCTATCAGGGCTTTCTGTAATTTGGACCTATCAAGCGGCAATAACTGGTTAATTGCATTTTCAAGTCTAGTGACATTTCTGTTTTAATATTGGGAATTGTTCAGCAACAATCGTATCACTTGCTTCCATAAACATATGATTTTACTAAATCAGTTATATTTATCTGGGCTATATACTTGTACATGTAAAAAAAAAAAATTTAACTTTTTCAAAGTATACCAAAGTCTAATTCATGAAAGTGCACCAACAAGATCCTGGCTCAGTAGATCTCTGTTCCTCTCCTTAGACATGTGTTCAGTTAAGTTGAATGTATATGCCAACCTAAAAAGTTGTGCAAGAATATTCAAAGAAGCATAATTTTAATAGTCCAAAGGCAAATTAATTCCTTGTAACTACAGATAGAATTTATAGACTATAATTTTGCTAGATTAAAAAAATCAATATACAAAAATCTATAGAAATGCTTTGAATTAGGGATGCCTGGGTGGCTCAGCCGGTTAGGCATTGGCTTTTGTCTAGGGTCATGATCCCAGAGTCCTGGGATCAAGTCCCGTATCAGGCGCCTTGCTCGGCGGGAAGCCTGCTTCTCCCTCTGCCTGCTGCTTCCCCTGCTTATGCTCCCTCTCTGTCCCTCCCCCTCATCTCTGACAAATGAATAAATAAAATCTTAAAAAAAAAAATGCTTCGCATTAGAAAGAACAATTTAAAAATTGAAACAGAAAGATATCTTATTTGAAGTAACAATAAAAACAATTTCATAAGTAAGGTATTCCTATATGGAAAAAAATTACATTATTGGAGAACTTTATATAAAGTCTAAACAACTATAGAGTCATATTATGTTTCCCAGGGGAAAGAGTTAATACTATGAAAACATAAAATTTCATAAAAATATTATTTCAGTTGGAATTACAGTGGAGTGAAATTTTCACTTCCTAGAATGAGATAAACGAAGCCAAATTTCATATCAAATTATTATTGTCTGAGAATAGCTATGCCATTTTGAAAAAGGGCCTAGAGTACTGATTTACTGGATATTAACTACTCCAGTAATCCTGTAATTCAGTTGCTTGTTCAGGGTAGTCTAATTGCTATAACCAACAACCCTCAAATTTTAGTGGCCAAACACAATTATTTTATATTCTTGTAAATAGGTATTGTGAGGTTGGAGGCTTTTCCCCAACAGCCAGTCAGGGCTATGCTGTATCTCTCAGGAGATAGAAACTATATCAGTAATTTGAACAGGGAAATTGTAAATTGGAGATTTGTGAACTAGAGGGATTAACTACTAAATTATAGGAATAGAGGATTGGCAGATATGGGAAGTAGTTTTTACCTCTACGGCAGAGGCAGGGTACTCAGGAAGGAATAGACTTGGAGGAACCTCCCTTTCAGCCCCCAGATGCTGGGAGACTGAGCTCTTGGGAGAGGTTGTGGCTGTGGCTAGTTGAAAGGTGGGCAGGTTTGCTGAGTGCACAGGCTGGGGCTGGCAAGTAGAGAACCTCCTGCTGTGCTGGTGAGACTTAGTAGGAAGCTTCCTGCCTGAGTCTCAGGGAAGCTTGCTGGGTGGGTGAGCGCCACTAGGTGTAGGGTACACTGTTTGTCGCCATGTGCTGCAAGAATAAATAGGAAAAACGACCCCAGAATCAGGATGAGATGCCCATTCCCCTTAATGGGTCCCTCTAACACCTTCTGCTGACAAGCTGAGCCTTGTGCCACCTAGCACAGGAGACATGTTTGTTTATAGGATCTGACTTAAATGTAACAAAGCAGGGCAAAGAGAGGGAGATTTGATGCTGAGAAGCAAAATATTGTAGACCAGCACACCTGAATTCCTTCTGTCTTGTGGCTTTTCCTTCCTTCTGAAAGTCTTCATTCATCCAGAGATTAGTATAAAGATGGAGAAGTCTCACTTTTCCTAAACTTCCTTGGTGAGTAGTCACTAATCACATGGGCTCACCTAAATGCAGGAGGAATGAGATATATGTTCTAGTGGTGTACCCAGGAAGATGAGGAAAACACAGATACTGATGAGCAATTATCATCTCTACCACAACCTAATATCGAAACAATGTGTTACCACCCTAGAAAAAGACAACTAAATCAGGGAAATAAAATAGAGGTCAATGCATAGTAAATAGTTCCAAAATTAAAATTAAATACATTCATTGGCTCTTTAATAAGAAATAAGAAATAAAAACACTTATAATAAGAAATAAAAACACTATTATGGAAAGATATTTATATAGAGCTATTTATCACAGAATTTTTTTTGTAATGGTTTACAAACACATTTACAAGCAAAACAAACAAACAGACCCATGAATGTCCAAGCTGAATCAGTTGTGGCATATCATACTAAAGAACATAATTCAATAATTTAAAGTGAGTTAGGTTCAAATTTATGAACTGGAGACATGTTTATGTTAAATGAGTAATGCAATGTATTAGGTAAAATTCCATTTTTATAAAAATACATAATCTTTAGAAGTCTATGTACATGTCTGCTTGTATATATTTGTATGGTCAAGGAGAAAAATGCTAACATTGATTACCCAGTGCAGGGAGTGGAAAAAGAGGGAGGGAAATCATTAACTTTTATTTTAGCTTGTTTCATTATAGACCATTAGCATGAATTTCTTTTCTAAGACAAAATAATAAAATGTGAAATGAAAAAATAAACCTTTATGGTACAAATAAATGTCTTATTATTCCTCTACTGAAACTTCCTCTACTGAAATGTTGACAGACACGAATCGGAACTAGTTACTTGGCTCTCTACCTGTCCATCTGTCTTTGAATACTTGAATGATAGAACTGCTCTTAATAGTTAGGTGACATTGCAGACATTGTAGTATTTGGGTGATAACTGTTTTCAGCTAAAATAATGTGTGGATATATTTATACTGAATATGTGAGAAGGCAGTTTGGGTATAATGATAATGTAAGTTGCTGTATATTTAGCATGTAATATTCAATTATGTTAATTTTAATATATACATAAATACATAAATATATATGTATGTACACATATACATATATGTATATATTTATATTACCTTGTAGCAATCTTTCTTTTTAAAATTTTATTTATTTATTTATTTTTATCTTATAGCAAATTTTATAGTGTCTTAAAAGGAAAAAGTTTTATAGATGGGAGAAACTAAGGGATTAAGTACTTGTAAAGTTTTCCATAGCTAACAAGTAGAGTTAGAATTTGAATTAGTTCTTTTTGACTCTTAATTGCTGCATTAAAATGGGCTCCCTATGGCATTTCAAGTGAACAAATACTCTTTTTATATTTTAATTTGCTATTAACACTCATGGGGAAATTTGTTAGTGTACTAGGACCAGGTATGAATGGATTTTCTTATCAAGCTCTGGTATGTTGATTATAACTATCCTCTGGGTAGAATCTGGTTAGAATCAGCTGGATCTTTGTAATTGATTTTGTTTATTGTGGTAAAATATACCTAGCATAAAAATTACTATCTTAACCATTTTTCAGTGTACTTTTCAGTGGCATTAAGTACATACTTATTGTTGTGCAAACATCTCCTCCATCCATCTCCAGAACTTTTTTCACCTTCCCAAAATGAAACTCCTTACCAACTTCTCTTCCCAACCCCTGGCAACCGCTATTCCAATTTCTGTCACTATAAATTTTGACTGCTCTACCAACTATGTGGAATCATAGAGTATATGTCCTTTTGTGACTGGCTTAAAGTATATCTTCAAGGTCTATCCATTTTTTTTAGCATGTGTCAGATTCCCTTCTTTTTATATTTGCATAGTATTCTATTGTATGCATACACCACATTTTGTTTCTCCATTCACCCATCAGTTGGTACTTGGGTTGCTTCCATCTTTTGTCTATTGTAAATAATGCTGTTATGAATATGGGTTTTACAAATACCTGTTCAAGTAGCTGCTTTCTTTCTTTTTAAAATTTTAATTCCACTTAGTTACCATACAGTGTTAGATTAGTTTCAGGTGTATAATATAGTGATTCAACACTTCATTCATCACCCTGTGCTCATCAAGACAAGTACACTCCTAATCCCCATCACTTAATTCACTCATTCTTCCATCCCCCTTCCCTCTAGTAACCATCAATTTGTTCTCTATAATTAAGAATCTGTTTCTTGATTTGTCTCTGTTCCCTTGGCTTATTTGTTTGATTTCTTAAATTCCACAGATGAGTGAAATTATATATCTTTTTCTGACTGACTTGTTTCACTTAACATTATATTCTATAGCTCCATCCATGTTGTTGCAAATGGGAAGATTTTGGTTTTTTTTATGGTTGAATAATATTCCATTGTATATATACCACGTCATTATCCATTCATCAATTGATAGATATTTGGGTTGTGTCCATATCTTGGGTATTGTACATAATGCAGATATAAATAAAAGGGTGCACGTATCCCTTTGAATTAGTGTTTTTGTAGTCTTTGAGTAAATTCCCAATAGTGCAATTCCTGGATGGTACAGTACTATTTTTAACTTTTGAGGAAACTTCATACTGTTTCCCATAGTAGTTGTACCAGTTTGCATTCCTACCAAGAGTGCATGAGTGCCCTTTTTTTCCCACATCATCACCAACACCTGTTGTTTCTTGTGTTGTTGATTTTGGCCATTCTGACAGGTGTGAGGTGATAACTCATCGTAGTTTTTGATTTGCTTTTCCCTAATGGTAAGTGATGACAAACACCTTTTTAAATTTTGAAATATTTTATATATTTATTTGTTTGGGATGGGGCAAAGAACAGAGGGAGAGTGATAAGCAGACTCCCTGCTGAGCACAGAGTCTGATTCAGGGTTTGATCCCACTACCCTGAGATCGTGACCTCAGCTGAAATCAAGAGGTGGATGCTCAACTGACTGAACCCCCCCAGGCACCCTGATGATAAACATCTTTAAATGTGTCTGTTGGCCATCTGTACGTCTTCTTTGGAGAAATGTATCTTCATGGCTTCTGCCCATTTTTTAAATTGGATTATTTGGTTTTGGGGTATGGGGTGTTTAAGTTCTTTATAGATTTCAGATACTAACCCTTTACCAGATATGTCATTGGCAAATATCTTCTCCCATTCCATAGGTTGCCTTTTAGTTTTGTTGATTGTTTCCTTTGCTGTGCAGAAGCTTTTTATTTTGATGAAGTCCCAATAATTTATTTTTGTGTTTGTTTCCCATGCTTTGGGAGACATATCAAATAGCTGCTTTCAGTTCTTTTGGGTATATGCCCAGAAGTAGAATTGCTAGATCATGTGGTTATTCTATTTTTAATTCTTTGAGGAACCACCATACTGTTTTCCATAGCAGCTGCACCATTTTACATTCCCACCAGCAGTGCACATTTCTCCACTTTCTTGCCAGCGCCTGTTTTTTGTTTGTTTGTTTGTTTGCTTGCTTGTTTGTTTGTGTTTCTAATAATAGCCATCCTAATTAGAAAATGGTATTATTTTGGTTTTGATTTGCATTTTCTCAATGTGTAGTGATGTTGAACATCTTTTCATGTGCCTGTTGATCATTTGTATATCTTTTTTGGAGAAATGTTTGTTCGACTTGCTTGTTTTTTATTTGAATTGTTTGGTTTTGGTTATTGAGTTGTAGGAGTTATCTATAAATTCTGGTGTTAAAACTTTGTTTTGCAAATATGTTCTTCCATATAATGTGTTGTCTTTTTGCTCTGTTGAAAATGTCCTTTAAAAAATAAAAAAAAAAAAAAAAAGAAAAAAAGAAAATGTCCTTTAATGCAGATAGTTTTTAATTTTGGTAAAATCCAGTTTATTTATTTATTGTTTCTGTTGTTTTTGCTGTTGTTGCCTATGCTTTGGTATCATATCCAAGAAATATTTTCCAGCTCCAATGTCATGAAGTCTTCCCACTGTTTTGTTCTAAGGGTTTTATGGGTTAGGTTTTACATTTAGATCTTTGATCCATTTAGAGTTTATTTTTGTATATGGTGTAAGGGAAGGGTCAAACTTCATTCTTTTGCATGAGGTTATCCTATTTTCCCAAAACCATTTGTTGAAAAGACTGTCCTTTCATAAATATAATGATGTCAGTCCATACCGGGGAAAAAAAATCAAAAGGAATAGTACTAAAATAATAAAAATCAAGTCACAGTTATTAGGGGATTTAAAAACAAGTTTACATTGATCATGTAAACATAATTTAAGTATTTTTTAGCCCTAATATTTTATGGCTAATGAAGAAGTAAGGACTAATATATGTTTTTTATCACATGTCATATTCAAGACAGTTATATATGCTTCTCCTTTAATCCTCATAATCCTAAAGCCAAAATAGAACTTGAACTCAGATGTAACTCCAAACTTTTGTTTGTCTCATATAGTGTTGGAGTCATTTTTAATATATATGTGAGTGTGTATGTATGTGTGTGTGTGGATATATATGTATATATATGTATGAATACATAACATATATATGAAGAAAACAAACCATTAAACTTACTTTATAAATGAAATGTATATCTAAAATACCAGAAATTAATTAATTTGGGGGAAAATAGCTATATAGTTCGTTGTGAGGCTTGAGGATTTCTGTGCTAGTCATCCTTTCCAAATGGCTGTAATATTTAGAATGCAGAGTCTTGTTTTTTTTTCCCCCTTCTCAGATTACTTTGTGACCCTCTTTCTATTTCAATACATCATTGATAATAGCACTGACCTGAAACTAATGGGAGAAAGAGAAGCTGAAAGTGTGGTGTTCCAAGTGAAAGGTGGATAAACACGGGCCTTTCGCTTGAAGTAGTTGATGGAGCTTCCCAAGTACAGTCGTCAGACCTGACAGCCGAGGGATCCACTCTCAGTGAACCCCTCAGTTTATCTTCAGCTCTTCAGGCACTAGGCAGTATTTACGAGCAAATCAAAACAAAATGAGTGTCCTTGATTTTTCAAGTATGGATACGTTTAGATGATTCTTTGAAATTTGTCCTTATCAGTTTGTATTGATAAAATTTTTTAGGAGAAAAAGCAACTTGAATAAAGATTTGGGGATCCGTCTTTTTCTGAGTGAAGCATTTATGTCAATCGGAAGGGAAGAAAGTGTTCGGAGACTTGTCTTAAAAGGATAGATAGGAACCCAGTGCCATTTGGTGCTAGGCCCCACTGACAGATTTACTGCCTGCTCGGAGCTGCGGCAGCAGCGTGATGGGAGTGGCAGGTGAGGGCTGCAGAGAAGAGGATTCCCATGCTCCGTGCATGTGTGTAACTGGCAGCATCCAGGGTCATGGAGGGGCAGGCCTGTGTTTACAGTCAGGATTTGTGGTGGAAAAAGAAAAAAAGTTATTTTTCTTTTATCCTTACAGCAAAGAACTCTCCACATTGCTTGGCTAGGAGACATTTCCAAATGACCAAAACAAAAGACAAGCAGGGGGCTTTAGAATTTGCCTTAGATGAGTTCTGCAGCATGGGAAGAAGTCAGAAATGCCAAAAAATTAAATTAATTCCCCTCACCCCCGTGTTAAATAAAAGGCCCTTGATGTAAATTAATGGCAGTTAGGGCCATGGATGTCTCCTTTCTGTAAGTAGCAGACTATGCAGAATTTCGAACTTACTCAGTTCATAAGAATTAAACATCAGTCTAAAACCTATACTGGGTAATTGCTAGAGACCTACTGCTGAAGTGCAATAATGCTACCTAAATGTATTATAAATGGTAAATGCATCTAGTTCAGACAGAAGAGGAAGTATTTCAGTAAGTGGAGTTGCAGATTCAAAGTATCTTATGATCAGAGGTGTAAGTATAGATACACCAACATTGGAGCTAATGTGCCAGTGCAAAGAGAATTCTGCCCAGTGTTGGAAAGCACTCCTTCAGTATGTGGTAATATTCTTCTTTTTTATTTTTTATTTTTGGAGAGAGAAAGAGAGAGATTGAGTGTGAGTGAGCAGGGGGAGGTGGGAGGGAGAGAGAGGGAAGCTTAATTAACCTCCACAATCGGCACGGAACTGGACTTGGGGTTCAATCTCACAACCCGGAGATCATGACCTGAGCCAAAATCAAGAGTCCCACACTTAACCGACTGAACCACCTGGGCACCACAGTATGTGTTAACATTCTGAGATGCTCTATACACTACTCACTTTACTAAAAAAAGAAAAATTTGACCCAATTAATTAAGGAGCCTCTTTACCCCCCAACTCACTATTGAAGCACATCTTCGATATTTAAAATTGGTAATTTGGTAACTTAATTGATAGTTAAGTTTTGGAAGTTAAAAATACCTTTAGTACTTTAAATTGGTAGCTACTAAGGGAGCACATTTTTACAGAAATATACTGCACGTTCAAATTTGCTGGTAACGATTCTGTTACCAATGCAAGATGTCTTAATCCCAGTTTCTTTATTTGAATTATCAATTGTTAGATTACTTGATCCTGTCCGGCAGTCACCGGGTCTCATTTCTTTCTGAATCCTTAGTCTCCAGCCTGAGCCCGTCCCATAGGTGTTTGGTGAGTACATATTAAATCTGTGTTTAGAAGGAAACTTCTCAGGCATTAGTGCCACTGCTCTTATTCTTTTGAGTCCTGGGCTCCTAAAGCCATTAACACTCAGTGGCGCACTTAAAATGCTGACGTTTGCTTTGATGTGCCTGGAGAAGCAGCCAAGATGATTTTGCTTGCGATGGGTGGATATGTTTGTGGAATGGGGCAGTTTTGAAATCATTTGATAGTAATAACAAACTGCTGCTAGCAATGGGAGTTTGCACAGCAGCTGAGTTAAGCTTTAATTAACTTTTATGTTTAACACGTGGAGCGTGTGGTTTGTGGTGGTAGACAGGAATGGTATTACAAGTTAATGAGTTATGAGGAAACTCTTAGATGCAGAGGAAAAAGACCTAGACCAAGAACTTTTAGGGAAACTCAATTGAGCTACCTCTTGCTTAGTGTCTGTAGTACAATGAAAAAAAAAAAAAAACCCACAAATACGGCACTTTTCATGCTACATTGTAATTATCTGTTAATGAATGAGGTTTATTTTCTATTTTTTTCCAAATCTATCTCTCTTAATACTGTGTGTGTGTGTGTGTGTGTGTTTAAAGATTTTATTTATTTATTTGGCAGAGCGAGAGACAGCGAGAGAGGGAATACAAGCAGGGGGAGTGTGAGAGGGAGAAGCAGGCTTCCTACTAAGCAGGGAGCCCTATGCAGGGCTGGATCTCAGGACCCTGGGATCATGACTTCAGCCAAAGGCAGACACTTAACAGACTGAGCCGCCTAGGCGCCCCAGTGTGTGAGGTTTGCAGTCAGGTAACATATCTAATTTATTTTGAACATGCCTAATTTATCTTTATCCAGTATCCAGGCCGCCTGACCTTAATAGATCCTCAATGATTATTAATTAATAAACAAATGAGTGTGAACAGAATCATATATATATATATATATATATATATATATATACCTACATAGAATCTTATATAATATATAGATACTTACATAGTATCTATATACTGTATAGTGAGTATTGGAAAACTAAATAAATATGTGTATATGTGTGTATGGATTGACTTATATACTATGGATAATTTCATGTAATTATGTATTTTTTAAATATAGTATACATATATGATGGTGTGTTTTGTTTTGTTTTGGGCTTTTGTTCATAGTAAAATAACTTTCAGTGTAATGGGCTACTTGAAAACTTAAATGAAGATAAATTCAAGATTAACTGTCTAAGAGCTTGAGAGTTTGCAAGACTGATATATAATAATGTGCCAAAAGGTTTGCATCCCACTGATTTTAGTTTAGTAATCTTTGGAATGTTTATTCTTTTTTTTTTTTTTTTTAAGATTTTATTTATTTATTTGTCAGAGAGAGAGGGAGAGAGAGCAAGCACAGGCAGACAGAATGGCAGGCAGAGGCAGAGGGAGAAGCAGGCTCCTGCTGAGCAAGGAGCCCGATGCGGGACTCGATCCCAGGACGCTGGAATCATGACCTGAGCCGAAGGCAGCTGCTTAACCAACTGAGCCACCCAGGCGTCCCATGGAATGTTTATTCTTTATGGACACATGTTGCTCCCATATTTTGAGAAAAGAATAAAAAGAAAAAATGCAAACAAGATCATGTAGAATGACTTCACTATTCATTAAGGAGGAATGGGACTTAAAGCCATTTAAATACTTTAATATGAAAAGAAGGCTTGGACCATCTTACATTTTGTTGTTTATGGAAGCTAAACACATGGCATCACTGTATGAAGGCCGCCCCTCTCCTCCATACAAATATAACTCAAAATTTGGGGCAGAATAACAGTGTGTAGGTGATCTGATTAGGATAAACTCGCTCCTTAACAGGCTGCCTGTTCCTAAGGGGGAAAAAAAAAGCATTAAACATTTTTAAGCATGTTTCTTTAAGAACCTGAGAAAACGGGATGGAGAAAGGCCATGGACCTTGAGGGCATAGATGTCTCTTTTTTTTTATGGTACTATGTCTGTTTTAGCTGCTTTGATCCCTTTGTCCTGAACAAGCTTGTTACATATTTCCTAAGATGTATTTTTCTTATCACATCACATTCGGTCATTTTTAATTATCAAATAGTTTATTTGAGACTTCATCAGAGTGACAAGTTGCTTATTTTACCTCGGTACAGGATAAGTTGAGTGGAATGTCCAGAATGCATACAGTTGGAACCACAACATGTACTTTTTACTGGACCTGTACATCATTTCTGCATTTTAGCAATAAGCATGGGTGTGTGTTCAGGCCTGGAATTCAGTATAATAGCAGCTAGCAATGTAAAGTCTTGACTTATTAATACTACATATAACACAAATTGTAGCCATATTGTATAGAAGGGAATATTGTGGGCATTTTGGAATTGAGAATTTAATTCTGTAATTCAGTTATTCATAGTGCCTCTGTCCCCCTTCCCCATGGAAGGACTGATTCTCAAGTCCATTTATTGTCCTTAATTATGCCCATAGTCAATATTAATTTTGCAGTAAGATATCAAACAAAGGTAAATGAGGTCTCTTCTCCAAGTCTGTTTGTTAGAAAGCTTTCAAGAGAGCTATTAAAGAGTTTATTGGAAAAGTCCCTAATGAATTTAGCCTCTAATTTAAGATACATTTATTTCAGCAAGCTTATATGCATCTACATTGTCAGCGCAATGATAGAGTATCACTTTCATTTTTCATCATGTTAGCTGGTGATGTCAGAAAGAATGCTCTTTAGTTCTCAATATTATCTGATTTATACTTTACTATGCACAAATCTCCTGTTGCATTTTTCTAATAAGCCAGAAATTAGTAAAAAAGCTGACTCAGGGGCGCCTGGGTGGCTCAGTGGGTTAAGCAGCTGCCTTCGGCTCAGGTCATGATCTCAGGGTCCTGGGATCGAGGCCCGCATCGGGCTCTCTGCTCAGCAGGGAGCCTGCTTCCCTCTCTCTCTCTCTTTCTCTGCCTGCCTCTCCGTCTACTTGTGATCTCTCTCTGTCAAATAAATAAATAAAATCTTTAAAAAAAAAAAAAAGAAAGAAAGCTGACTCAGGATCTGATACGAAGTTCTGGACTAGGGCAAGTTCTAACTGCTTGGTTTTTACAAATACATCTGCCATAAAAATATACTGATACAGTACTGAGTCTTAATGGAGGAAAAGAGTAATTTTGTTCTGTTAATAAAATGCCTTGCAATTTTCCTGTTGCTGGGTAATAATTTGGGGTAAAATTGAGCAGAGTAAAGCAATTCTTTTTGATACAGACTTGAGCCTGAGGTATTTTAAAAAGACATGAGACACAGTCGCAAGTAGATCACTTTCACAGAATTTTTTTGTCCAGGATCCAGTTAGAAAAATAATGTGTTATTTTGAGGGACACTTGAAGAAAGTGGTAACTTCAACATTACCTTGGAACACAGTGTGTGTGTAAATTCTACAACTAATAATTCTTTTTTTAAAAACACCATATTTTCTGGCTTTCTTTAAAAGAAGTTAGATTCACAGAGCAATATTTTTCCACAGAGTCCTTGAAAGTTTTAAATTAAATTTTGAATTTTGTCCAGAGAGCAGTCTCAAGACTATAATTTTTGTATTTTTATATGTACTAGCAGTAAACTAGATGAGAAGGAATGGGGTCACCATTTGTCCCCACTACCATGGCTTGATGGGCTTTCATTTGTTTTATGTAAAGTATATGACTGTTTACCAAATATTTCTATTAAATACCGAGTCCAGGTTGCTGTTGGTCAAAACTTGACTGAAGAAATCAGTTGATAAGGAGGATATAAAAAGCGAAAACGAGCGGAAAGTCAAAATTCCAAACAGAGGAACTGATCTCTACTAGAAAGGCAGCCTTTTGAGGCTTGAAAAAGAACTGGGTGTCGGAGGCCCTCTCCTCTCTCAGATGGTTGAGCACAGCAGTGTCTGGTTGGAAAAAATCTCACCACAACACGTACATGGCTTGTGTGGTAATCCTTGCAGTGATCTGAGAAGTTTCTGCTTACTGTGGTGGCCTGCTGCGTTCAGCCTTGCTGCAGCCTAATGCAACAGGCTAAATTTTGTTTCAGAAAACTTGTTTCGGCTACAGACTGTTTAAGAGCTACATTGGCGCTTACTATGATACTAATGTTACTCACTTATATTTGTATAGTATTTTAGGGCAGTTGTGCTCCAAGGGTGGCATCTGGTCTAGGAGCAGGAGCATCACCTGGGAACTTATCAAAATGCATGTTGCCAGGCCTCGCCCATGACCTACTGATTCCGGGGCTCTCGGGGTGGGGCGCAGCCATCTGTGTGTTAACAAGCCCTTCAGCTACGCAGAAGCACCCTAGAACTTGGCGGAAAAGGACTTGGAGGCTCCAAGGTGATAGGGCAGTGAGTTTGTTTTCAAGAGCAACCTGAGTTTAGGGAAGTTGATTGACGTGCTCGAGCTCACTCAAATCTAAGTGACAGAATTTGGACTTGAATCGTACTCCTTTTGCTCCAAATCTGATCATTCTTTCCATCCCCTGCTTGCCACGAGGACTTGTCAAAGCAACTCCAACTGTGGTGACTGGGAGTTTGGGGCACAGACTCAGGCTCTTGCCAAACAACTTCATGCTGGTGAGTGCGGTCTAGGCTCTGGGAGTAACTGGCTTAAAGGGGCAAGATTATTTTACTTCCCTTCAGCGGGCAGGCAAGAAATGTGAATCTTAGCATAGCTGTAATTCCTGTCAAATCCAGAGAATCACGTCATGGATCTGGAGTTTCCTAACAGGGCATGCTTGTTCTCTGCTGAGATAGATGCCCACTACAAGGGTCCTGTGATTTATTGCCACGTCCACGATTTTCTCATTGCAGTGATGATATGTTGTAAGGGGCATTTATGGGTCCCTGCTGAAAGTATGAACCCACACTGGGCAATAAGGCACAGTGCAGAATTGTTAAATTAAGTGACTTAATTTATGATCTACAACGTTTATTTGGAAAAACTGATCATGCTTTAGTTTCTGTGCTGATGCCACTTCAAAAACAATCCCGAGGAATTCTATTTATTGCTAAGTTTCCCCAGCCTCTTCTTTTTGTTTGCTTTTTTTTTTTTTTAAAGGAAAGAAAACCTTAACACAAAACCAAAAAATAATCAAGTTCCTCTCTTTGTAAAACATCAATTAGTATAAAGGTGCTTCAGAAGAACCTACATTATACATGGCGCCTGGGTGGCTCAGTCAGTTAAGCATCTACCTTCAGATCAGGTCATGATCCAGGGGTCCTGGGATTGAGCCCAGGTTCCCTGCTCAGCGGAGAGTCTGCTTCTCTCTCCCTTCCTCGGCCCTTCCCCCCTTGCTCCTTCTCTCTCTTACTCTCTCTCTCTCTCTCAAATAAATAAATAAAATCTTAAAAAAAAAAACAAAAACAAGCCTACATTATACTGACAATTCCCTTACTATTTTGCCTCCATAATGTGTATACTGAAATGTGAAGTACCTGAGTTTCTGAAAGATGTTGTTTGGAATGAAGCAGAGGACTAATTATACTAAATTTTAAGGATTAGTTATAAAAATACTTCAAAACTGGGCTTTGGTTAACATTTTAACAGGTAGTTTTCTCCCATCTCCCAATTTTTGTAACTTCAAATCTAATTTCAAAAAAAAAAAAGAAGAATAAATCTGGAAAAAAAGAACAATTTCCTATTTGCTCATTTTTTGCAGTGTGGTATTCAAAAATGATAGAAAATAGTGATTATGATATAATTTATATAGCACTTTTTAATTTTTAAATAAATTCCATCTACATATTTTTGTTAATTCATAAAATAAAAATGTGATTTAATTTTTATCATGTCTTGATAGGTGAAAATAGTAGTAATGATAGATAGTTGGAAGAAAGGCAGGCAGGGCAAGGGCTACCCACACCCCCGCCCTGCCCCCAATCCTAAGAGGAAACCACCCTTAAAAGGATTTTACAGTGCCTTTGAAGGAGCCCTCCACCCTTTTACATGTGATAGGTAGATGACAAAAACCTGATTGGGTGATAGGCAAAGGGAGGGTTAATCAGATTAAAAGAGTCCAGCCAACAAGCCCATAAAACCCCCTAGACTTAGAAACCTCAACCTTCTCAGGTCTCCTCCCTCTTCCAGAACTTTGTACTTTCAGTAAACTTTGCTTTGCTGCCCACCACTCTTCAAGTCTGGTCTATCTCTTCAGTATCCCAAGCACTGTGACCAAGAACCATGGCACTAAAGGAAAAAAAAATCTTGTAACTCTAGGGTTTAGGGGAATGACATGAATTTTCAAAACTGTGGCACATTGGGCCCTCTTGAAATCCCACTCACTTTCCACTATACTTTGCCCACTGTAAAGGACACAATAATATGCTTCTGGGCTCTAACTGATGGGGATATTTTATTGGTAAACATATAAGGGATTTCTTTATATCTATGATAACATTTTACTTTTTCAAAAAATTATAAATCTCAGTTTAAAAAACTGTAGTACCTTGATCCATTTTTTCCTTGAAGTAGAGTGGCTATTTTATAGATAACTTTGCTAAAATTCAAAATCCTTTTACTTTGAAAATTATGATCATTCACTCAAAGTACATTGATTCTAATGTAACTTTACATTTACAAAATGTTGCAATGGAGTAAATCAGACTCAAAATTTCTTTCTTTCTTAATGTTTCCTTCTATCTCTTTCTTCCTCCTATGTTCCTACCTTCCTTCCATATCCCATTTAGGATCCTGAATTATACAGACAATTATAAAAAAGTTTGAAACTCTAAGATTTGTTTCATCTTTAGTATTTTTTTTTTTACGATCTTATTTATTTGACAGAGATCACGAGTAGGCAGAGAGGCAGGCAGAGAGAGAGAGAGAGAGGAGAAAGCAGGCTCACTGCAGAGCAGAGAGCCCAATGTGGGGCTCTATCCCAGGACCCTGGGATCGTGACCCGAGCCGAAGGCAGAGGCTTTAACTCACTGAGCCACCCAGGTACCCCTCATCTTTAGTATTTTTGATTCTGGTTTGTGTTTCTCACATAACTGGCAAAGAGGAAGAAATACCACTGTTGGACCAGAGAGATTTACTGGTGTTCAGGACTCCAAGCCCCCCTCCATATTGGTATGGGGTATCGTGGAGTATGGAGTAATCTTCAATTACTGAGTTCAAAAAAAAAAAAAAAATCATAAAAGTCCAGAAAACCTGGCTTATGGAGAACAACTAGAAAAACCATATGAGATAATCTTACATTTTATTGACAGCAGTGAGTACTTGATCTGAAGCCAGAGTCAGCTATTAAAACAATTTTAATACATATTCTTTTCCCTGAATATAATTTTTTATCAGTTGAATTAGGTTGCTGTTTAAGCAAGCTGTGGTTTTGGAGGCCACCACTCCTGGCTCACCCAGCTAAGAAAAATGGGTTAGCAATATTGGAACTGACAAATTAAATATTGCCAGTAATCCATTTAGTCTGATGTTTAGTGTCTATCAGAAATCTCTTTTGATTACTTCTAAAATACTTCTTTCTATAAGCCAAAAAAGAACTGTGTTTAGCAAAATATCACATGGAATATCTTATTTTTTTTCTAAGGCATTTAAGTATAAATAATTATTCCATGAAATGTTACTTCACAAAGGTTAGCATGAGCTAGAATAGGAAAGAGCCATTCCTTGTTTACTGGCCTCTTTCAAGACTGAAACACATACACGAGTTTTATTCTTATTCAGGCCTTGAGAATTACCCAAATCAATTGCTTACTAACGGGCCTTTAAGAGAACAGAGAAAAGCATGACACATAGCACAAAGAACATAAAAGCTTCAATTGAAGTTCTTAATGAGCTTGCATGCCATATTACTAATGAGATAGAATGAAACTACAGTGCTTGTGTTTCTTTCATTTCCTTATGAAACAATGAACACGGGTCATTAGTTTTCCTTTCTCATAGGGAGCTGCTGTGGTAGATGATGTTGTCCAAAAATGGCACAAGCATTATTGTTGGTCCCATGTGGTCTTCCAGAGCTTTGTCAACCCTCATCAAGAAGTAAGGTCTATTTCCCCTTGTTTTGAAATTAGGTGAGCTTTTGTGAAAAAACAAACAAAGCTATAAACAAAAGACAGCTGAGCAATAGACTTCCGAATGCATGACTTCTGAAGTGAGGTTGTAAGACCGGTAGAGCCTACCCCTGGCTCTCTCTCCTTTGGGTCTTTTGCTGTTGGAACCTAAACACCATGGTGGGAGGAAGCCAAGGATCCACAACATAAAAGCCACATCTAGGTGTTCAGGTTATAGCTTCGTCTGAACTCCCAGCCAACAGCCAACATCAACAACTAAACACGTGAATGAGTCTTTCGTGTTTTCCGGTCCCCAGCCTTCAAACCACTCCATTTGATGCTAAGTGGATTAAAGATGAGCTGTCCTTACTGGGCCCTTAGGCCACTGCAGATTCATGAGAGAATGAGTATTTGAGGTGGTTTGTTATATAGCAATAGATAAATAAAAGAATACATGTTCCAGAAAAAAAATTATAACAGCACTTCACACAATTACAGAGATAGAAAAAAAATTTGTTGCATATATGTGAAATACTTCTGAAAACCTGATCTCATAACGGTTAAAATTGGTCAGAAACTTATAGATTAGACAAGATAAGGAAAAATTGCCATCTCTGAACATCTTTTTCCTGCTCTACCCAACAACTCTCAACAGCATTTTAAAGATTATTGCCACTTCCACTTCCCAATGTCCCAGCTCTCCCAGTCCCTTTTGGAATTCCTCTAAGTCCTTGTTTGTAGCAAGGATAAGCAATAGTATTTCTGGGAAAACAACAGATCCCATGATGCTCTTTGTAGAACACCAGCACCAAAAATCCTAGATGTAGCTCTGAGCTAAAATGGGCTAAAAGGATAACCTAACTGAAACAAAGTGGCTTTTTCAGATGCCACTGAATTAGTTACACCAGTCAACCAAGTTTAGTTGATTTTTGACTATTTAGTTGATTGGATGACTTTATTTTTCTTTTTAATGTAAAAAGCTAATCAGCGGCTGAACATCAATCATAATAGGAGTTGATGATTGAGAATTACTTATTTAAAGCACTCAGAATATTCCCTCTGCAGAGTAAATACTATTTGTGTATGCATGTATTTTGGTTATGATTATGATAGTCAAAACTGTTATTATTTATTTAAATATTAAAGTAATGCCCTGCTATGATTCCCTACAGTGAATCAGGAAAGAATTAAAAAACAAAGTAGTGCATCTACCCTTCAGCAGGAAATTAGAAAATTACTATGTAAGCTTTCAAATAAATTAAAAACAGTTTAGAGAGATGGTTTTTCTAAAGTTGTAAAGCCATGGTTTGCTTCACCACTGGAGACACTGCTGACTGTGAGTCAGGATTTCTGGAGAACCATGCAGCCTTTACAGCCCAGCATTGGATACACGGGACCCTTCTAACTTCAGACAATTCTGTTGCTCACTTAATTCCTATGTTGCAGTGACCTGAGAGTATGTGACTCTCAAACAACAATAACAATAACAACAACAACAAATCAGAGAGCTCTGTACAAAGTTAGAGAACAGTTCACAAGACCATACACTTTGGACACCAACTGCAGAATTTGGGGGTTCCAGAGACCACCCTAAGTATTGCTAGTTCCCTAGAAGGATTCATTACATTCACTGAGACCTGTTATACTCAGAGTCACCATTTATTATAGGGAAAGGAAAAGGTTTTTTGTTTGTTTGTTTTTTTAAGATTTTATTTATTTACTTGCCACAAAGAGAGAGAGAGAACAAGCAGGGAGAGTGGAAGAGGGAAAGCAGTCTCCCCAGTGAGCAGGGACCCTGATGCGGTACTCTATCCCAAGACCCCAAGATCATGACCTGAGCTGAAGGTAGTCGCTTAAACAACTGAGCCACCCCGTCGCCCCAGGATAAAGATGTTTTTTAAAAAATCAGCCAATGGAAGAGGTTCATGGAGCAGAATGCAAAAGTTCTAATAAGGAGCTTCCAGTATCTTTTTCTCATGGAGTCATGGACAGTGTTACTTTTCTGGTGATGATGTGTGACAATACATACGGAGTACTGACAACTAGGGAAATTCACCTAGAGTTCCATCATAGAGTTGATTGCCCAAGTGTTTGATCTTTAATCTCCAGCCCCTCTGGAGGCAGAGCTGATGTCTTTAGTTTCCAGCTCCAACTGAGGCAGAGTGGATGTACATGGCCCCAAACCCCCATCATAAGTCACATTGTTAGAGAGTCTTAAGTGTCCCAAAGCCCCCAGTTTAAAAAAGACGCTTTTCTAGAGACCATCTACCAGACATGGGTAAAATCCAGACCTCTTTTTGGGTAAGATTAGTTTTTTTCTACTGATTCTGAAGCTGAGCTAACTTAGGTGACTAAATATCTGATCTATCTCTTTTTCTCACTCCCTGATAGGGAAAGGTGTTGGTCCTGATCACTCGAGAGGTGTCACAAAATAGGTTTTATTGCCTCTTCTTAAATAGTAATGTTTTCTTGGTAGGGAAATAATGGAAGCTTGTGGCAGATTTGGTTCAGCTTTTCAAAAAGCACATATTCAAAGGTGAATGTTCCGGTTCTAATGCAGGAACCTGAGGCCTAACACAGTCGTTAAACCGTAGAGATTGTCTTTGTCTTTTAGGCATTACACTAGATTTACTCTCATGAATGGATACTGACTCTCTTCTTCCCCTAAACACCATCACTTCCCTGTGTCCTCTCCCTATCACTGTACAAATGTTAATTAAGAGATAATACTCAGATATAAATAATAATCAAAATCATTTTTTTTTCCAAAATGGGCTTGGTGAATGATTTGACTCAAAATTCTTAGTACTGAATTATTCAAACTGGAAGTTTTTTGCTTTACTTGGTTTCACTCACTCATTCATTCAGAATCTATTAATCTCCTGTGATGTGCCAGGTACTGATATGCACACAAATATAAATGCAATATATCTCCTCCCTAGAGTGGGGAACTTTGTCAAAATACACATGACCTCTCTTTTCTATTCTCTACTCCCTACCTTCCTGTGTTAATGTTAAGTCTTCAGGATGGAGTAGAAAGTGCTGAGAAGGTGCATGTGTATATACAAAGAGGTCTCTGAATGATCCACAATGCCTCCTCTCCAACCACTAGGAAGAACTGCTGTTATAAGTTTTCAGTATGGAGGAGGAGATGAGATGAATAAATAACTACAACCCTCCAGGGGAAGCACTAAGAGGGGTATGTTCAAAAACGTTGCTAAGTACATTAAAGCGTTTGGCGAGCACTGTCAGAGTGAAAAGGCAAATTGGATTTCCCAGATTTTCAGGAAAAATAGAAGAGAATTAAAAGGAGAAAGACATGTGTTCGGGTACTTTTAAAGTTTCTGCTTTGTTTTGATTTGGCCCTGTGAGTGGACGCCTGTTAGACGCTTGGCGTGCATTCTTTTCCTGATTAGATGAAACGGTGAGTTACTGAGCGTGATGGGTGTTCTAACCGTGGTCCAACATATAGTTTCAGAGGTGAATCAAATCAGGGAGCTTTAGAATAGTAGCAATCTTAAAAATATTTATAATCATTCATTATAAAATTCCATTCATAGGCATTTAACTGTAAGCAGAAACAGAAGGCTGTTTTTTCTTTCTCATTAAAAAGACATCTATAGAGTTGTAGCCTAGAGAGGATGAAAGTGTCGGTTTTTACATGTAAGGATTTGTGCTTTATGAGCCTTGATACATTACTGCTTCCTCTGGGGCTCTTCTGGAGGAGTACGTTGCACAGGTGGCCCATTGAATTTATAGACACAATAACTAAACGGGAGAAATAAGAGGCCAGAGCATTTGAGCATTTGTGGCACATGGGCTGCAGCTGGCTTGGCCGCTTAACAGCCAACATAAGTTTTATGTGACAGAGCCACTTACTAAAGCACAGGAGACCCTCTTTTTCCTGGGATCCCAACCTACTGCTTTTTCCCCTCTTCCCTTCCTGCGGCACAGATCAGGAGAGGCCCTGAGAGCTGCTTTGTCAAACTCCAAAATGAGCAATTAATTTACAATAATTTATAATCTTCCGAAGCTCCTTGAAATGAACATCTGTTAAATGCAACTTCGCTTTGTAACATTCTAAAACTTCAATGAGTGAAACAGTTAAGGAGCTTGGAAACTTGAAAAAGGTAAAGTGCCTATGTCTGAAGAAAGTTTGAAAAAGACAGGGAACTGGTATTTTATCATCTAAATTATAAACACCCCTTAGGTGTGGGGGCGTTTTGACCAGAATGTCCTCAAGACCATCAAGATCTCTACTGCCAAACTGCTGAGAATAAAAATAAAAATTATTATACAGACACACACACAGACTCTAAAACTTGAAGCTTAGAATTAGTTATTGGTAAATGTTTTTAAAAATTCTCCTACTAGTTTAATCCAAGCTAGTGTCATATTCCACACGGGGGTGCTTTATTTTATTTTTTTAAAGATTTTATTTGTTTATCTGTTGGGGGAGGGAGAGAGAGCTGCAGGCAGAGGGAGAAGTAGGCTCCCTGCTGAGCAAAGAGCCCTGTGTGGGACTCGATCCCAGGACCCTGGCAGACGCTGAACCGACTGAGCCACCTGAGCATCACTGTTTCCATTAAGGAGTATGAGTCCTGGAAAGAGAGGAGAGAGATGAAAGCATGAGAGAAATGGAAAAAGTTAGAGAAAGAGTAATATATAAAGCAAGTGTAAATGAGAAATAGGGGGTGGTAGAAAGAGAAGAGGCAAAAAGACTGTTTTTTTTTTTTTTTACCTTTGCATATTATTGGTGTGCAAGACCAGTTATGAAGATACTAACCAATTTATTTTTTCTCTATTGTTATTCCCTGGGTCCAAACCTGTAGCCATACTCTGGTGCCCTTGGAAAGTTTGTTTAGAGGGCAAAAGTGGAAGTTGTTCACAAACAACCTGTGTTTTTGGATTTTGTTTTCTAGAAGCTTGAGCTCTTTGAAGAGGGAGAGATGAGAAGGAGGACATTCTTTGAGGCTGGGGTGGACCTGGACTGGGAGGCAGGAACCCCCAACTGGGAGGTGGAAAGACCTCAGAGGGCAGTGCTGACAAAATGGGTCTTAGAGATGGGTCCCTGGCCTCTGCTTTCCAGCCTCCTCCAAGGCTCTCTTGTGTTACATATGATGCAAGAGCAGCAGGTTACCATGGCCCCATCTAAGCTTGGACTGACTTGTTCAGAGAAAAAAGCAGAGGATCCTTTCTGATGTACTGACATGGCATGGGACCCCTGGAACATTGTGATGCTTGTAGGGAGGAAGGGAATCCTCCCAATAATAAAGGGAAAAATCACGTGCATTCCAGTGGGATGAGAGTTCAGATTAGGGTGCATAGTTTTACATTTCTCTCTGCTACATTTGGTGTGTGGGCTTGGAATTTTCTTTTTAATAGCTCCCAAGTACATCTTACCCATTTCTTGTTTTATTTGTAGCAGAGAAAAACATTTACAAATATTTTCATCTCTATCTTTATAGATAGATATAGCTATGGCTACAGGTTTAGATATATGTGTATAAATGTAGTTATTTTTACCCCCCCTTTCCCCACAAATGATTTTAGACAATATAGATGCTTTGTTTAGGGGAATTATCAACTCAGTGACAATCTCCTTTCCACATTGAACAATAAAATATAGTTAAAAAATACTGCGGGACCAACTGATTTGAGACAAGAACTAAATTTAAATTTATCCATTGTTTAGGATACATGGTTTATTTAAAAAATAAGAATTTATAAAATTCTGTGGGTTAGGTAGTTGGTATTTTCATGAGCCCACATCATGAAGATGTTAATGAACTTAAGCTTTGAGGCCAGACGTACCTGAGATTCAATTCCAGCTTTTCTAAATGCTGTCTGTGTAATTAGGCAAGTTACTTTATTTTTTCCTCAGTTGTATAGTATCATTGTGAGGATTGACTGTAAATCTGGGGTGAAGCCCTTGAGTGGTGCCTGAGGAGACTTGATGTTTAATGGTTAGTAATGCAGGCTAGTTTTCTTCCTACTGGAGTCCTGCTTTCATGAACTCAGGATATTCCCATGTAAGGGAAGCTATCCATATGTCACAGCAAGCCATAATCCCTGGTGCATTAAAGTTAGACTCCTAATAATCCCAAAAGAACACATTTTAGGATTGCTGCTATGTGTACCCAGAGAAGTAAATCTATATTTCATTGGGATGTGTTATAAGTCAAATGATTTATGACTTCAAATTGATACTTCTCTAGACTTGCAATGAAAAATGGGATGTTTTTATTCAGTATGATATGTGTTGGCTTTCTTTGTCCAAAAGTGGTAATGGGTGGCACTAAATTATTAATATAGTTTTTCCATTTTTACCTGTTACTTCTACATATCTGTGTATGTGTGTGTGTGTATGCACATATGCCCACATTCATGTCCATAAAGAAGCTGGTTACTTTAAACTCAGTACCTTAATAGGTGTTGATGTTATCACATTGGCCCAATAAACCCTGTATACCAATTTATTTCTATTTATTTAGTTATTTATTCATTCATTTATTATTTGAGAGAGGGAGTGAGTGAGCAAGCAGGGGGAGGAGCAGAGGGAGAGGAACAAGCAGATCCCACACTGAGCACTGGGCCTGATCCCACAACCCAGAGATCACAACCGGAGATGAAATCTAGAGTCAGACACTGAATGGACTCGGCCACCCTGGCACCCCCTGTGTACCAATTTAAACTAATTCAGAGTACATAGAATCCTTGACAGGATTAGATAATGCATTTTTAGAGCATTTTTATGCAATGCATGACATATGCTGATAGAAATCATTTTTCTTAAGAGACATTGTACAAGGGGTGATACTTGCTTTTTCTGCAGTTTTTTAAGAAAAAAAAAAAATCTTTTTTTTTTAAAGATTTTTTTAAAATTTATTTGACAGATCACAAGCAAGCAGAGAGGCAGGCAGAGAGAGACAGGAGGAGGAGGCAGGCTCCCTGCTGAGCAGAGAGCCTGATGCGGGACTGGATCCCAGGACACTGAGACCATGACCTGAGCCGAAGGCAGAGGCTTTAACCACTGAGCCACCCAGGCACCCAAAAAAATAGTCTTGATTTGAGTCATGTAACATCTACCCTCATTCAAGATATTTATTAGAAATAGTTATTTTCTCTTGGGAATTTATCATTGCTCATAAAAATAATTAGAATAACTGAACATGTATAATGGAGTGAGAAATATAAGCTGATAAGTAACAATTTATTAAGCTTGTAAGTTCAAAAATACAACCCCCCCCCCCACAGGGTGGTAAGATGGTCCTTCCTCACTAAAAATGGGTGGAATACTTGGTCAGATGGAGTTGGTGGTGTGGTTTCTTCACTGACTGCCTTGGAAAGTTTGTTTTCTTACATAAGGCTTGAGCATGGATCATGCATGGAGTTGTTTCTCTTGTAAATGTTCAGAGTTCTGTCTTTAACGCTCTCTCTATGCCTGCTGCTATCTGCCAGATCAAGGCAGAGGCTGGACCATGGGAAAGTTAGCTCTGAAGACACATGCTGTCTGTGGAACACATTCTATTTCACCCTAGAAATAATGAGCCTCTTTGAACCACAGCTTGTTTTCTGTCTCCTGGAGTTCATGGCAGAGGTGGAGGCACTCAGCATGTCCTAGGTCAGGGTTTTACTGAAAATTATTTTTATTTTTTCTTGAAGAAGTCATGGAGGAAAAAAAAAAAAAGGGGAGAAGGGGGATGTGAGCTTACAAAGTAAATTGTTTCAGTTGTGAACATTGCCTTAAATGTTTTCTTAAGGCTCATAGAGAATTAGTTTGTGGCAGCAGAATGACTGACTCAAAAAGGTCAGTATCCAGTTGATTTTTTAGAGAACTTCACTAATTTAGCTAATACGTTATTCTATTATTGGGAATATTTGATTGCAAATAACAATTCATTGATAAGGCCTGCTCAAAAAAAAAGATTTAGCTATTGAGCAGAGTCAAAAAATAGATTTGACTAAACTCTAAGAATTTATCCCAAAATAGGAGTATATGCACCAACTCGATCGGATCAGCTTGTTTACTGTGGCTTTATAGTCTACTTCTCTAGCTGATAGAACAAATTTTTCAGCTTCATTCTGTTCTAAAAATGTCAATTACGTATTTATTCATTCAGAAATTCTGTATCTCTGTCATATTCCATCACCTTTGCCGTAAGCTATATTTTTATTTAAATTGTATTAAGTATACAAATAAACAGAATTAATCTATACAGTTTTGAGCTTTTCATCTAAGAATATTGAATTATTTTTTAACATCAAGGGAGTACATTAAATCTAGCATTGCCCAATTTTATTGGGCTCATTTTTATACTTACCAAGATAATTTTTAATTTTGTTTTTGTCATCTGTGTAATACATATCAGGCATACAACGTAATCTGCTTAGCTTCAAAATTTTTGATGAGGATTTTGATCAGGATTTTTGATGAACATACCTCTATATGTTCAGCAAAGTAATTGTTAAAATTGTTAACAGAATAAAGCCACGTATACAAAGCCATTCATTGAATCGAATGGCATAGACTTGTGATCTATTTAAGTGACTTCAGTAATCTACCTCTGTTTAACGTAAAAATTATATTTTAACATGGAATTTAAATTTTTAAAAATATTTAAAAACGATTCAGGTAGTCTTTGAAGATCTTTATTGTTTCCATGTCATTTTATATGGTAAAATTATTATACCATTCATATATAAAAGTATGGATTATTGATATTAATGTCTGACAGAATGCCCAATAAACAGGTTTCATTTCCTAATTACATTAGTACATATCACTCCTCCCCTGCAAACTCCACATTCTTCTGCTTCTTTTTCAAAATCTAACTCTTGCTCAATGGTTCTCATCAAATATTTTCTATTGGGTCTGTTCTTACTTGTTAAGTTTGTCCAATATTCGGCATAGTTGCTGAGGCAATGAAAGTCAATTTTGACTATTCATTAAGGATCCGTAAGTCTTGTCATGAGGAAGGGATAAGGAATAGCTCGTCGCTCTCAACTTTGAATCTGACGTTCAGTAGATGAACACTGATTGCACTACCTTGCCTTTTTCTTAACGTCTGGGTTTCATTCCCATCCTTAAAATAAGTTTCTAGGAAAATGTCAAGGAAATAAAAACTCTTCAAAATTGATAAGAAGAATATCAATTGCAATTGCATAGTGTATCTTTTTTCCCCCCAAATTTAAGTTTTCTTGTATTTTGGTTATCCAAATGTGGGTCCCATGATTACTAGTTTATAATCCAAATACAACCCAAAATGATATCTTGCTCTGAATATCAGGCTGATTTGGGCCTAACCCTTACTAATCCTTTATTTCTGAGAACTCGAATTCTATATTTAAAACCCAGCCGCGCTGGCGGAGGCATTGTCTCATTCTATCTTCTAATTTTATCTCACATCAAGATACTACTTGCCTACAGACAGGGATTATCACTTTCCAGATTCATGTCATTATGACCCTACCTTCTAAAATGTACCTCGTGTATGGTCATTTGAGCAGAACTCCAGGGTCATGAATCCTACCATCCTTAGGCATTCGGTTTAGTGTTGGTACTTTTGCTTGGATCCAACTCCAAAGTCATTTCACTTTTCACAGACTCAGAATTATTGCAGTTCTGAATACTTGCTTTTTCATGGCAGCCTACTGCTCAGGTAGCTTCAAACATTTTATCTGAGACAATGAGGACAATGACATTATTATGTCTTCTTGGACAATTCTAGCTTAATTATTATTATTTTTTTCATGCAGTTTGCAATTCAATTTCAAACTTTTAAAGGGCAGGAATTATGTGTTATTATATCTCTTATTGTTGTTGCCACCATATATTTTTGGAAAAGATCCAGATACATGATTTAATAAAATCTGGTATCTTATAAAATCAGAGCATGGGTTATTTGACATAGCTTCTGATGTGGTATTCTGACTAGTATGGCTATTTCTAGCATAGTTTCTTGTATTCGGTATTCAAAATTTGTTTCTTGGTTAATATGTGTGAATACTGCCTAAAATGCATTGTCAAAGGAAGCATTTTTTTTTTTTCTTACTTTGTTTAAAATTATGGTCATCATTCTCAGGGAACTTTTGAATAAATTGCTCTGTTGAAAATTCTTAGCATGCATGAGTTATGTTTGGGGGACCCTCTTTCACTGTTTAAATAGAATAGTCTTTTCAATACAGCACCTGAAGGGGTCACTCATACACAGGACAAATAATGCTCTCAGTGACACAGACTCTTGAATTGAATAGTAAAATGTCTGAGTGGTGGTAGAAACATTTGTGTGACTTCTGAGGACAGAGCAGTTAAATTCTTTCTGGAAATAAAACTTGTTTTCCTAATGAGTATATTCAAACTTAGGAACGTAAGGGATAGTCTTCTTATCAATTTTGAAAAGTTTTTATTTCCTTGACATTTTCCTAGAAACTTGTTTTAAGGATCAAAATGAAACCCAGAGCACATAAGCATTAGAGAGATTAGACTTTAAAAGGCTTAGAAGGAAATGAGGGCAAGGTTTTTTTTCAGACTTTTACCCTCTGTTTTCTCAAGAAGAAAGGGTATTTTTAGGAGCAGGGTTAAGAAGGGTTGCAATTACATAGTGTATCTTCTTTTCCAAATTTAATTTTCTTGTATTTTTATTATCCAAAATATAGCTCAGGAAAGTATACTCTTGTCTCATGCTTATTACTGATTTCACTTCTAGGCAAAAATATACGAAAACAGCAGCTTTTAGCAATTAGATATTGCTATGATACTCTTTTTGTGATACTAATATTTTTCCCATTAAATCCCATTATCCCCAATAAATCCCATTAAAAAAATGGGATTAATTTCACACAAAGGGAGATCACCTTGAGAATTCTGTCATTTGTATGATTGTTGTATATTTAATTTATTCTATTTTTTTAAAATAAAATGTGTGTGCCTAAAAATCCTAGCACAATAAGTACATGATAAAAGTTCTTGCTTTTGAAATACTTCAAGTCCATCTGTGACCAAAAATTAGATAACAAGTCTAATTTTTTCACACTTTCTCTGAGTAGGTTTCTTTATTTCTAAATTTAAATTAAGGTTGACATCTTAAAGTAGTTTTGTAGAGGAAAATACAGTCATAAGTCTAGGTCCCTTATGTTTGACACTTTGATTTCTCTAAGCAAGCAATACTCATTGATTACCTAGAAGGTTTCTTTATGCTTTGTTAATTTGATAGACCCGGCAATTTATTAGGTGTTTCCTGTTTTTAACTGTAGTCTGATTTTGAAGGAAATGAGCAGTGTCTGTGGCACAGCAGATGAGTCTGTGTCTGATGAGAGCCATGTGGGCCAAACTCTCATTTTTCATAAATGCTGTCATTTTACAGATGTACGACCTTTTTCTTCTTTCTTCAGAGGAGGAGGGGCTGGGGGAAGAAGATAATGCACAGGGTTCATTTGAGAAACTCTTGTAGGCAGATACACAAATCATGTCATGTAAACCAGAACAGGCTAAGGAAACCTCACATCTCTTTTCCGAAGACAATAACAGATAGGACAGAGAAAGATGGAGTCAAAGATGATTAGGAAAACAGGAATGGTTAATGGATAACAGCAACGTGGCGCCAAGCTGTTCGTTCCATGTCATAAAGATATGAAGCCACACAAACAGAGGCCAGGTAAAAGGTCTCCAAATGCATATCCAATCAATGCACGTGTAGATTTGTGCTTTGAGACTAGTTGGTGGAGAATAATATGAAGCATGGAGAAGTTACTCAAAGCCAATTAAGCTATTCTTTCCTTACAAGTTGCAGTCCTGGTAACCAGGGCTGGCTTCATGGACCCATGGTGTGATCTGTGGAGCCACACAAGACTTGCCTCTCGTTCAATGCTCTGCTGTTTTCCCACGTGCTCATTTTGCACTGGGTCCCACAAGTGATACAGTCATTCCTGAGTCTGCCTAGTAAGTTTTGTGCCTGGGTATTTCTTATGTGTGAGTACATGACATTTTACTTTTCAATTCTGAAACCAGTGGTTCACACCATCCTCAAAACCAGGGTGGTTTAAACGGTCATCAGCGAGGAGAGACCTCTTAGCCTATTTTCTGCCTAACATCCGACCTACCTTTACTTCCTCTAGGCTTGGGGGTTTATTTAAGCAAGGTTACAACTGACAAAAAGCTGTCGTATCTGGAAGATTTTCACACTGCACCTCACGTTTATGGTAGAATTTTTTAAAAATTAATTCTTGGATTGCGTTCTTGAGTAGAAACTCTGTTATGGTCTCTAAACTTGAACACTCCCACACACTTCACATTTACACATACATATCAAGGAATTTTTTTTTTTAAGATTTTATTTATTTGTCAGAGAGAGAGAGTGCACAAGCAGGGGAGCAGCAGACAGAGGGAGAAGCAGGCTCTGTGCTGAGCAAGGAGTCTGATCTAAAACCCAGGACCCTGGGATCACTACCTGAGCCAAAGGCAGACACTTAACTGACTGAGCCACCCAGGTGTCCCCTTAGCTAGGAATGTTTAGTGATTAAAACTACATGTTATTTTTAAAAACCACAATTTTATTTCACAATATAAAAACAAACTGGATCAAGCCTAAAGTTTTCATACATAGAAAGGGACATAAATAACTTCATAACATCTCCTTATGGAAATGTCTCCACTGTTTAAAGTCTTCATTTGAAATAAAGGTACTAAACCATTATCATCTCACCATTAAAAAGTGTTCATTGAGAATAGTATTAGTTTTTACTTACTCTTGCTAAAATATTTTGTAATATCAAGCCAGTTTCTGTTTTGTGAATATGTAAGGCTGTTTGAACAGTGAGTCCTATTGCTAGAGTATGAAGTCAGTTTCTCATCTCCATTCTGGAGAACTTTTTTGTTCAATTCATTTATTTGACTAGTCCCGTGGTAAGATGAGATGTGAGTGTAACTGATGAAAACCCAGTGAATGATCTTGCCTGGGGTTTGACTTCATTATTAAAGGGGATTCTCTAATGGGAACTTCTAGGGAGCGGCCCTCATCTACCTCACGTACATTACAGACTGCACTGGGAGACTGGGAGCCTTGCCTCCTCCTCCTGTCTTGGATACAGGAGTTAATGTTTATTTTCAGAGGAACTACAGAGAGAAACTCTCTTTCCCTTCTGTTGATCTTTTTCAAAAAGAAGATAACACGCAATGCGCTACACAGATTGTATGTAACGATAAATGGGAAGAGAAACTCTGATATCAGTTAAATCAACTTTATACATTCATCTTAAAGAACACTCAATCAATCTAAATGCTTTCCGGTAGTGTCCAAACAGAATGTGAAATGACAGTTGCCAAGCAATTTCTATTTTACAAATCAATCCCATGCTAAATTGAGGTATATAGTAAAAACAGCTAATCTATTACATAGTTTTTTTTAAAAGACTCTTCCCTTCCCCCAACCCAAACTGTTAATTATTGCACAGTCAAGGGTGCAATTAAAGGCTGGAGAGATTTGTCTAGTGAGATAACAGAGGGAGGAAAACAGGGACACATCTCTCTCTCCGAGGTTACATCACACTTGATAGCTCTCTCATGGATGCTGTTGTGTTTGTTCCTCAGCAGAAGGTCCCAGTCAATAGATATGTAAAAATGAAGAGCAATTGAGAGGTACATCTGCCTGATTATTGGAGATGAATACATCCTATGAAAGGCCTGAAAGGTTCTCCTCTATCCAAACATCTCAAATGCAACTCTAGTTAATGTCTCTGGAAAATGTCATTGATCGCAGTACAACTATCCAATCACATATTTATTCTAAGATAAGGGGCTATAAACTCACTTCAGATAGAATAGCAATTCTTCTAAGAAACAAGTACGATTTTCTCATAAGATTTAATTTATCCAACAGAATTGAGCTAAGACTCTAGAAATACAATACTCTAGAAAGAACAAAGATAAGCTTCTTATAAAATATCCTTTTATTTCCATTACAAAACTTGAAGGCTCTAAATTATAGCTCTAAGGTGACTTGTGTTTGTTTCTGCAAAATTTTTGCCATTATTTAGAAAAGATTCATTCACCTAATTTTCATCTTCCCTACTCCAATTTTAAAAATCATCTATTTCTGCAAATAAATTTTTTCTCCTTTTACTTTGTTTTTTGAACCAATATTCAACTCCTTTTCAGAATTTTTTGAAGTCATGGCATTTGAAACTAGACAAATCCTCTAATTCATTTTTTAACTTTTGTTTTGAATTATTTCTCATTTATCTAATCTCTGTTAAGAATCTGCAGTTGTATATTTAGTTTTCTTACACTTACATTTATCTTTCAACAATACTGTCCTTCTTAATACAGGGGGCATTGATTAAAGTGTTCCTAGAAATTAAGTACTTTCTCCTTTTAATACTTGCTGTATTATAATATAGTTTCTATATACTTGACATTAGGAACAATGTATTTTCATCTATTTGTTGAAATTTCTATGAAATATATAAAGTACTACAATGATAGATAAATCATGGTGGTGTTTTGAATTGAGTCTCAAGTTAGGTCAAAAAGATCTTTAACAGATTTTTTTGGTAAATGTAACTATCACAACTATGTACTTCTCTATAGTCTTACAACTTAAGGGAAACATTTTTTTTTCTTGCCACGAAGATTGAATATGGCCTAAGAAAAGTATGACATAGTCACAAAATATCTAGGGGGTAGGAGCTGGGAGAGGTTGGGGCTTACACGTAACTTTCTGTTTGCAGTATTTTACTAAGGTTCAGTTATGTTGAGACTCTAAACTTTTTCCCTTTTAGTAGTTCATGATAAATACAGAGAATTTTAGAGGTTGTGAAAACACTGGGTTCTCCTAGTGTGGGATCTTCTTGAGCCATTTTAATGTGGCCCACTTAATCTTTCATTTATACTGAATCTTCAGAAAGGCCTATAGATCCCAATTTAAGGCTTAAATGGTTACTCACACAGATCCTGAGTATTTAGAAAGCTCAGTATTACACTGGGATAGAGCATATTCCAACTCTTCCTTCTTAACAAATGCAATGACGTAATCTAATAGGATGTTGAGAGTCCTCATTTTGTGTGGCATCTGGTGGGCACCAATTTGGGGTTCTTATAAAATAGCAAACTTTCTGCCCTGAACAGCGGTATTTATAAACTATAGTTTTTAGGCTTTCTGAGCAGGAAGTTGAAAATGAAATACAAAATAGTATCCCCGTTTTGCTTAACTATAGGGTTGTAAAATTTAATATTCAAGCAACATGCAAATTCGAAAATAACATCCTAGGAACTGGTCAATCAAAAAAAAATCCCATGATTAAATAATTTGTTTGATAAGCATTCAAAGAGACCCCCCTTATTCTTTCTCTTTTAGGCACAGATGTTTTCCTTCTTATCTTCTCGGCCTAAGGCATTTCATTTGCATTTTATTTGCCTTTTGTTCTTAATGGAGGAAAAAGAAGAAAAAGCAAGGAGATAAGAGAAAGAAAGAAAAAAAAAAACAGTTCCAGATACGTAGGGAGCAGTAACCAATTCCTTGGTGTTAGTCTGTGCCTTTGAATATTTTATAATTTATAAACTGAAAACACATTATGCTCTGCTTTTCAAACAGGCCATGTCACATGCCTTTCTTAAACCTTTTAAGACATAAGGCTTGTGACTGGGATAAAAAATATGCATTCTTTATTTCTACATATCTCCTGCGGTGCTACATTGTGGGATTGGAAGAATAGAGGAGGTTAGAAGGAGGTATAAAGTGCCCGCTAATCATTTACAGAGGCAAAACCGATTTTAACTGTTCACTTGCATTGAAAAAAAAATTATTTTTATACACACACACACACACACACACACACACATATATACATATGTGTTGATACTTTTTAAAAATATCTGGGGTGTGTATTATCTAGAGAAGTCCTTTTCCTGACTGCCTAATTATCATCTGGACACGTATTTTTAGAGATGCTACTAAGAGATTTGTTGTACCTCCTTGAGTTAAAGCCAACTCATCAATTCTTAGAAGGAATATAAAGTGAAGTTGATTCCTAATAACTTCTGGAATGTAAGAAGAAATGCTGACCTCTAGTCTAGATGTCAGTGGAAGCAAAGTCAAGGGCCAGTGAGTTTTGGGAAGAAATTTATACATCGCTGATAAGAGATGAAGATTGTCTCTATGTTTCATATCCTGGAATCCAAGGTGGTGGTTCTACATCTGCTTTTGTCGACCAGGACCAGTCGTTAACCTCCCTGTCTTTAATATGCTTTGCGTGCAAGAGAATTTTATGCTGGCAAGTTGCTTTTCTGGAAAGAAAATGAAAGCTATGTTAATGTAGCCTATTAGCCAATTGCTGCATGTATGATAGAAATGATTTCAATTTGCTAAGAGGAAACAGCCCAAGTTAGCTGAGGACCAGATCTGGAAATAGAACATTGAAGAGAAGGGCAGAGCCTAGCTGTTCTTTGAAAAGGGTGGATGTGCCATGCAGCTTCCGGACAACTGCCCAAGAGCCAGGCCGTGCAGGGATCCTGTAAACCTTCAGCCCTTGAGTTCTGCGGTGATAAGGGAAGCCTCTGGATTAACAACCCTGTCAAGGGTAACCCTCTGGAGTGCTTATTTGTTTAGAAGAAGAACCTCATTCATCATTAGGGAGTGATAGAAATGGGGGCTCTCTGACACTATATCTGAAGGCTACCTGGATGTATGGGCTCTTTTGGCACCGTGAAAAGGAAGAGGAAGAGAAAAGACATGATTGCTATTCAGTGTCAACATAGTATTAAAATGAAATGCATTATGCATGTTAAAAAATGTCATTCATTACAATGCCACTTTCATCTCTTTTTATTATAAACCTCTTTGGGGAAGAATTACAGTTTGCCTTTTAATTTTTTTTATTATTAGATCCTTTGAAACTTGTTTCGTCATTGATTCTTTTCATCAAACGTGGATTTGATATTTGTTTGCTATAATAAATAGATTATAAGTCCATATAAGTTTTCTTTTTAAAAATGTTGTAGTTTCAATAGTGATTAAAAAAAAAACAGGTTTTGGGATAACTCCAGATTTTTTTTTGATAGTTTAGATTTTATAATGTTATTAAAAAATGGGAAAAAGCTCAAAAGCAAATATTTCTGTCAGTGGAAATTAATGACAATAAGTGACATAAAAATTGAGTGCCTTGAGTATAAATAAGAATAAGATTACTTGTTAGGTAGGTAAAATTTTAGGTACTATACTTTAGTTATGATTGGCAATTAAAATTAAATTCTGTGATTTTGAGTGCATCTGTAATTAATAAGATTTTAGTTTTATCTAGAAAAAGATAAAATATATTTCAATTACTAATTTGTACTTATATAGTATACAATTCATTACTATATAGTGATCTATTCATATATCCAGAGTCCATATATAACCTATAAAATACAAAACCTACCAGCACATTCTAATGTAACTACAGTTTATTGAGAATTACGTGCTAGTAATTATTTCTTTATAACATTTCCTGCAAGTAGATATTGTGGTCTTCCTTTATAAATAAGAAAAGTGAAGTTTGATAAGTGAAGTGAGGTTAAATAACATGTCCAAGGCCACACACTTAGTAAGTGGCAGAAACAGGATTTGAAGGCACACCCACCCAGTTCAAAGCCCTTGCCATTTACTCACAGTCACACTGGCTCCCTTTAATATATGTACATGCATCCATCTACAAATAGCATTCTTATTTCTAATAATATTGTGTGCAATGCCTTCTTTAAAGGATTGTTCAGATACCTTAATGGCGTCAAAGAGAAAAACAAAGGAAAACAAATACAGTGGTTGATTCTTGTTGCCCTCTAAGAATCAAAACCAATGCAAGTGATTAAATGTTGGAAGGGAGCAGACTGATAGCAGAACATGAAAAGTGCTATAGGCAATGTGTTTCTGATACCATCTCACAGATCATTCTGTTTACTCCACTCCTTCCCAACTCCCCTTACAGTCCTCTACATTTTTGCTTTACTCAGATCTGACTTTCCAGGAGCTTCTCTCTGTTTTATCTGATTTCTCAGAGTCCTGATGGTTCCTGGCTGATTATGGGAAAAATAGATTATCTTAACTACTCTAGTTAATATGGCAGTTAGCTAATTTACACCTCTTCTGAGAAACATAACAATAACAGGACCAAAAAAAAAAAAAGAAATAATAAGAATCACCACATGAACTGTCTATCCTCTATACTGAGGAGTGAAACTACTTACCACCCCTATTACGGCCCTCAGCCTTCCCTCCCCTTACCACACGAAAAGAACCCCAAAACAGTAATAGCAGCAAAAGCTGACCAATTTACTGTATTAGTTTGGCCACTATTTCATGAGACTCTCACCCACACAGATGGCTTTACTGTTCATTATAGGAACTTCCCTAAAGACCCACCAAATCATCAATGGAAAGCATCAAAACACAGTTAGGGACAGGCAATTGTATCCTAACCTTCACTTAACTGTAAGCAAGCTCTTTAACTAAGAGATCAACCATAAACCAGCTTCCAATTCCCAACAAATGTAGACCTTGCCTCCTTCGGGCTTCATGACACTGTCAAAGTTTCTGCCAAGGTTTTCTTTTTCTTTACTGGGGTAAGCAATAAACTCAACAACAGATCGTGTCAGTAATATTTGAGAATAGTAACTATTTACATGACACTTAGCATGTGCTAAGTGTTGTATACACAGACACCCCCCCCACACACTTACACATTATCATTTTATCCTCAAAACAACACTATGAAGTAGAAATTGATATTTTCCCCATATTATACATGAAGGACCTGGGGCCCAAAGAGACATTAAGTAACTTGCCCAAACAACACAGCTCAAGTGGCCTCCTAACCTGCTTCTTGTGTATACTAGCTCCAAAGAAATGGGTCTTCAGGAACCTCTACAGTATGGACTGTTAAAGAGAAATGGATGGAATTGTGAAAGCAGGTGTAGGCAGACAGTTGTTAACTGGATATTTGTTTCACATTAGATTAGCTGCTGTCATTGTCTCTAGCCAGTACCAGCCTTGCATGAAGTAGGTCAGGTTGCAGGAATTAGTGTGGCATATCAGTTGAGGAAGAAAGACTGTTCCGCTCGATGTCTGAGTGAGGTATAATTACCCTAGATAGCAGTCCTTCAGAGATGGTTTTCTATACTAGTTCTATCCATAATTGCAGAAGGTTCTGCTATGCTTACCTCTAAATAAGAGAGGACTTACTTATAGGAAAAGCATTAAAGGCACAGAAGAAAAGAAACTATGGATAAAAAGCTCATAACTTCATTCTCTTGAGTCATGGACCATGCTCACTGCTCTAACAGGAAATCATTATGATTCATTAATGGAAGGATGACTGGGGTATATCTTTTCTTGACAGTCTATCAATTCTCTATCAATGAATTTCTAAGTAAATGGCCCTGGTTATATCGCCTTTACTGGTCTCTCTAACTTAATGTTCTCTGACAATACACACATTCCCTGCTAAGGAAATTCATCAAGTTCTTGGATTTGGATAGCAGGGCACACCTGTATGTTTCTTGGTCTTCTCTGCCTCTCTCACACACGAATTTCTTTCCAACCCTTCCATCTTTCTACTTCCCCTCTTACTTTTCATGATACTATCACAGTTTTCTGTTATTTCCTTTGCAAAGGTGGTGATGAGTTGACATGTGTTTTGTGAACTCATCATCTGTGGAGTTAGCTTCTGTTGAATTGCTGTTTGATAAAACGTTACCTGGGAATGACACTTCTGACCATTTAGCTTACTGGAAACTAGGAGCAAAGAATCTTGATAGGAATTAGTAAAAAGTAAATATAGGCTAAAGTATAATATATTTAAATATTTCTATTTTTAAAGAAGATTTTATTTACTTGAGAAGGAGAGTGCACATGCATGTGCACATGTGGTATGTGAGGAGAGAGAGAGAGAGAGCATGAGCAGGGAGGGACAGGGGCAATGCGAGAAGCAGACCTCTTACTGAGCAGGGGGCCCACATGGAACTCAATCCCAAGAGCCTCCCAGGTGCCCCATTTAAATATTTCTTAAATAATTTATCTTACATAGCTGCCAAGTGAACTGTTCATTAGGATTCTAATTGTCTCTGTGTTATATATCCTATATCTCTACAAACACAGATATAAGATATAGATAGATATGTCTGTGTATATTTCCAAATTCTAATACACAATAGTATGTTACTCTTCCTAAAGTAACTCCCCTGCTCAAACTCTTCTTTTACCTTCTTTCATCTACAAATAAAATCTAGAATGTCTTCTGAAGCTCAAGGCTCAGGAGCTCTACTTGTCATGTGCTCTTGTAGTTTTCTTGAACAGTGCACCTCAAACCTTAATGTGCGCATGAACCACTTGGAGATTGAATTAAAATACAGAGTCTGATGAAATAGGCCTCAGGAAAGGCCTAAGATACTACAGCTCTCACAAGCTCACAAGTGATGTTGATGATGCTGAGCCCTGTACCGCACTGTGGAGTAAAAAGAATCTAGAATCTAGAGCCTTATCACAATAGCCAACAGTCATTTGCTGTGCTCATTACACCATTTTAGTCTTTGCCTTGCCTTGCCTTGCCTTGCCTTGCCTTGCCTTGCCTTCCCTTCCCTTCCCTTCCCTCCCTCCCCTCCCCTCCCCTCCCCTCCCCTTCCCTTCCCTTCCTTCTTCCTTCAGATTTTAGAGCATGAGCACACGTGTGCACACATAAACAGGGGGAGGGGCAGAGGGAGAGGGAGAAGCAGGTCCCCACTGAACAGGGAGCCTGATGTGGGGCTCAATCCCAGGACCCTGGGATCATGACCTGAGCCGAAGGCAGATGCTCAACCACCTGAGCCACCCAGGTGCCCCTGTCCGTGCTCTGTCATGTATACCTCTTTTTTTTTCTTCCTGAGTTTTGTATAATCTACAGAAATGTAAGTGAACGTGATTAATTTCTCAGAGGCACAGCATATCCTTTCAAAAACCACAACTCAGTGCCCTTGAAGGGAAATCCCTCGTTCTCCAGTTTCCCGAGTAAACACATTTCTTTGAACCACTCCCTTAATGCTGTCAAGAATTCCAAGGACATGGAAAGATTCTTTGGATGTGGTCATGAGACACAGGGACAGTTTAAATCACTGAAGGGATGGCAGATGGAAAACACTGTCTTTGGCTAAAAGAAATAACACTCCCTATAAAACTATTAAGAAATGTACCATAAGTGTTCCTTCTCTCTTTCTACTAAGGAAAACAGGGCAGTCTCTGGATAAACAAATCAAATCATTCTGGCATTTAAGAAATAACACATTCTGGCAGGTTTTGCAGATTAGAAGTCATCCTGATTTCTGCTCGGACTCTTTTGAACGTGTGCACCTCTTCACCATTATTTTGTAGTGAAGGTCTTACAGCTCAAAAGCAAGCTCCCCTAGAAAGTGCTAATTAACACACAAAAGAGTCACTGCTGTTTACACTTCTGGTGTCCTGGCTTCTTGGCCTCCAGGACGGCGGGGCAGCAGGCACTGGCAGGTTGTTGTTTGAGCCAAAGTTAATCCCAGCGCTGAGTGCCAGCTCATTGTCCCTTAACATGCTCCCCTCAGGATTGATAAAGTCCTTTTGGCCGGGCAGTGTGCAGTCTGCACTTCTGGGCAGGGCTGCAGCTTCCTAATCAAGGTGAAACTCCCCAGCTCACCTGCTTAAATGGGCTAATTCTAAATCGGCTTTTAGATTGTCACGAAACAACTCTGAGGACGCCCTCCAGCAGGATTCCGTGCAAATCTGAGGTGAATGAGGCCTAGGCTAAATGAAAATGATCCAACAAAAGATTTTAAAAACGTACAGCAAATTCTTTACCTAAACCGTATTTTAATTCTTCTGTCTGAGAATTAAGGCCATAGGTCATCTTCAGTGATGATGTATGACTCTCAGGCTTTACCCAGGTTGCTGTGGCAAAATCTAAAAAACTGGTGATGAAACAAAAGCTGCCTTTTTTTTTTTTTTACCAAATTTCCTTACCCACCTTTTTTGATTTACTGATGGCACATAGTATAGTGCTTAAGATCTTAACTTCTTGGGGCTGAATATTCTTGCTTCTAATTTATCTATTCAACAATACACACTTTCAAAATATGTACCGTTTCGTTATGAGAAGAATCATGTTCTTTCAAGTGTATTTTTCTGACTTTTGTAAAGACATAAACATACTATCAGTGCCCTGAAGTTCTAAAATTTAAAATACAAATTCCTGCATACCCATCAGTGTTCTGATTCAAAATTTCTAGAAGGAAGCCAGAAAACTGTATTTTTATTAAGCCCTCCAGATCATTCTGATGCACGCTGAAAATATTCTCTGTATGTCTTATTGAAGAAAGTTTCCTTTTTTATTTAAAAACTTCCTATCTGAGGGGCGCCTGGGTGGCTCAGTGGGTTAAGCCGCTGCCTTCGGCTCAGGTCATGATCTCAGGGTCCTGGGATCGAGTCCCGCATCGGGCTCTCTGCTCGGCAGGGAGCCTGCTTCCCTCTCTCTCTCTCTCTCTCTCTCTCTGCCTGCCTCTCCGTCTACTTGTGATCTCTCTCTGTCAAATAAATAAATAAAATCTTAAAAAAAAAAAAAAACAAAAAAACTTCCTATCTGAAATAAGAGCGTAAAACACACATATAGCTCAGTGTTCGAGAGGGCATTGCAGTGGTTTTTCAGTGATGAAGGGGTCACTCAGATGGCTAGTGGACCACCACCCCCAGTGGCTCCACTGGCATAGAGCTGGGGGGAGGTCGGTGGGGGGCTTGGTGGGGGAGTAGATTAGTGCAGAAAGATTCAAGGGAAGAGGGCAATTGGGAATTCTTATGAGTGATTTTGAAAGGAAGGAATGATTTGAGTGGAGGCCACATGGTTTAACTTACAATGAACCTGCAGGTTTTGAAAATCGCATGCTGGATTTCCTCACAAACATACATCAATTTCAGGGAACAGGAGGCTCTGCTCCTTGGTATGCAATCTTTTGGGAGTTTTTTCTCGTTCAGTACAAATACATAGAAAATATACATTAGAGTTGAGAATTTAAAAATGCAGAGAAATAAAAAAGCCTTCAATAATTTAATAAAAAGCACGTGGGTGAATGTGCCCTCGAGTCATTTTCCATTTAAATTATGAAACCTTTGAATTTGCTTTTAGGAGGATAAGCACAGTGTCCATTGGCATTCTCTCCCTCTCTCTCTTTTCTTCATTTTTTTTTTTTTTTTAAACCTGCATGTCATTTCAGAAGGAAGTGGTAGCAATTATTTTTTGGGACCCAAGCAAGCAGTAGCATTTAATAGGAAGCATGACGCATGGTACAGAGTGAAATTGGGGTTGCCACCCGGAGCTCAGTCTTAAGCACTTGTCTTTTCTAATGCACAAATACACAGGAAAAGAAGAAATATGAACACACAGATATATAAGAGTATTATTTTGCTGTTTTTTTTGGGAATTAATGGAATACACAAAAATCTCTGGTTTGTCTTGTAGGAAGTTTAGCAAGTTTCTAGGATTAAATGGCTTTCCTCTTCTGTGAAGGGTCTGATGTAAACCCTTGTACCAAGGCTTAAAGTCTTAAGGCTGTTAGAAGTTTCCATCAGTCAGTCTATGTGTCAGTGGATAAAGTCAGTTGCTGATCTAACCTAGTCATTGCTCTCCGGAAAAATGCATCAAACTATAGAAGTATTTTTTAATGATGAAGGAAGGCTGGGGAAATAAAGGCCTGTCAGATGATAAAATGTGTTTTCTAACTGGCAACATTTTATAGCAACGTATTACCACAATGCTTTCCTAAGTAATTTTAAGTGTTGTGTTTGATGAAGTGGTGAGGAAAGGGAGATGAGTTGTCTTTGGTCATCTATCCTTTGTCACTGCCATGAACTGAAAGTTTCTTTCATTTCCATGGTTAGAAAAGTTTGCATTCTATGTAGATTCCTCTTGAAATAGTTGATTTTGCACATTCAGTATCAGAAAAATTTAGTGAATGGAGGTAAATTTTGTTTTACTTTCCCCTGCCTTGTTCTGTTTTATAGAAGGTTGATCTACATTTTTAATATTTGAAATGTCTGCATTTTGTGGTACTGTATAGGATGTGTAGAGGGATATGTGTGCTCTCTTAGTCAACAATTATTTGACACTGAGCGCCGAACTGTGTACTGTATTCAGTGAAATGTTAGCAAAGAGGCAGACAAGGATAGAATATAGATAAAATACCACATCTGGCCTTGGCCTTGGCCCTCTAGGGGTTTATATGGTATATTTGAAAACATATGATTGTAGATCTTAATAAGCTTGGTTGAAGGCATACAAGGATACATGTGCTTTGCATGCCAGGGAATTCTTAAGAGGCTGCTCTTACAGTTCATGTCACAAAGTTCACTAAAGGAATTTGCTAATGATTTAACAATGTTGTTGAAATTGCTTTGTTACTTTCTAGTTAGACTGGCAAACATTCTATGAAGCATTTTACTCAACATTATCACGTTCAGTTCCAACAATGGGGTTCCCATAAGCCTGGTCAGCTTCTCTCCTCCAAAGTTATGGTACTTTTGTCAGATATTCTCAGGAGCTGGTTTTGGCTATAGAAAGTAAGTTGATTAATAGGTATGTAAGGTGGATTTTGACATTTTCCTTGAGTCTGAATGACTGTATCCCAGAATTGATTTAATCTTTGTCTGCATGCCTGGACAGATCAATGCTAATATTATCCACATTTCCAACTGTTATAACTAAGTTTTTGAGTCAAAAGCATATCGAAATAAAGTCTTATTGTGGACTTTAAAATAACAAGAATTTTTGTACATGAGCAAAAGGTAACAATAGGAAAATGACAAACTTGGCTTTCCAAGGGGAAAGCATTTGTTAGAAGAAATTTCATCACTTGTGACAGATACAAAACAGTAATATGGTAGTTTTTTCAAATCTAAAATTTTCTTAAGCCAAAGCCTGAGAATAAGTCAGTTACTATGAGTTTCAGTCTGGAACTTTGGGAAGGGTAACTTTCTGATTGGGCCCCTTGGATATTATAAATGTGCCCAGTGCTTCTTAGAAGAGGCTCATTCATATGTAACATCTGGCTCAGCATTTGCTTCATTATATTAGCATTTTTTATCAAAACCTGGTACTGATTTCCTGGTGCTACTTTGTATCTCAGTTTAGATGTTTTTAGGAGTTGGGATATTGTATCTGCTTTCTTCCTTCCCTCCTCTTAGGCCTCCCCAATCCAGATGTCAATTTTTTTTTTAACTTGAACGCAGAAAAGTTCATTATTTTTTCTTTAGAAGGAGCTTTGGTAAACATGTAAAGTACGGGGGGAAAAAATGAAAAGAAGACCTTATTAAAGCTTATAAACTACTTTTAAATGTCAGATATCTGGAAAATTCACCTTAACAAAGCTTTAAGAAAATTAATTACTGAATATTAGCCTAGATGTTAAACAACAGAACAACTGATTCTTCTGTCGTAGTAGGTGAGAGACATTTCCTCACTTAGTTTTTAAACAATGCTTTGACAACATATCTTTCCATAGATGCCGGTTTCTCCAGCCAAATGACCTGACTTGATTGTCATGGGGGTCAGGGGTGCATCTCATCTCATGTTTGTAGTTGAAGAAAACAAGCTAATAAAAGTTAGCTTGGTTAATTTTTTGTAGCTGATACTATTTGTAGAATGCAGAGTTTATCATTTGGGAGGAGGGCAAAATCATGACAGATAGAAAACAAACATTGAACTCACATAGCAAAAAAAAAAAAGCAAAACAAGACATTAGTCAATCACATAAGAAAATAACTTCATGAAATTGCCCTGAGCAAGGATATCTTTCCTCTGTTTTGGAAAAGACTGGCCACCCTGTTTATGGTAGTAGGTCCTTCTTGACTTTATTTATTCACCCTAAAATTTTTCCAGCATTTCTCATTTTAATCAGTAAAATTAAGTGAAACACATTTTTTTCTAGATAGAATAACTACTGAAGGTTTCAAATTTTTTGATTTATGCTAAAATTCATAAAATACATGGAAGGGCATTAGATCTTTACCAACACCAAACCCTGAATGTCTTATAACTGAGGAGACTGTTACTGAGATTTTACTCTAATGCTTACCAACAAATATTTTACAAACCAAATTAGAACTTCATCTGTTGATTGTTTTTACCATTCAAAATGGGCTTTTGGTTAAATCCCCTAAGTTATTATAAAGAAAGTTGCAAAAGAAAAAATGTCATAAAATATGAACAATTGCCAAAAAATCTTCCTGTATGTTTTGTCTGTCTGTATGAAGAAGGATGCTTAACTCTGAAATTTTATTAATGTTTTTCCTCGAGAAAATTTTGTTGATATAATGGTAAATAGAAGCAACGAGTATCATAATTTTTTATTTTCTTGCCTAAATGCCATTGATGTAATTTTAATAATCATAACCCTCCCATGATGAAATGTTCTCTAGATGATTTCCTTTTTTTCCTCCAAAATACCACAGTTTAATAGGGAATTAGGATCTGACCTCCCGTCCTACTATAATTTTTGTGAGGAAAGTACCAGGTTTTTAGTCTTGATCGCCTTTATTTTAAACAGAGGATTAATAGTAATATGTAATATATAGTAATTGCTCATTCTGTGCCAAATGCTGTTTTAAGTCCTTCTTGACTTTTCACAGTAATATTATGAAGTCAACATATTATTATTCCCATTTTATAGATGAGGAAATTGAGGCAAGAAAAAGAAAGTAGCTTGTCCAATTAGTAGATTAATTAATAGCAGAGTCAGATTTGAATCCAGGAAAGCTACTTTAAGGGAAAAGTAGTACATCTACTTTTAATCATTTAACCCCTCTGCATTAGAGGCCTTCTGGGCATAAAGTAAGGGTTAAGACAGATGCTCCAGTAAGTAGTAGATGCTTCGTATTTATATGTAGGTTCAAAAACTCTATCTGCTTTCATAATTTTCTTTAGCCCTTTAGACTTAGATTAAAAATAAGAACATGTGATATTGATCCTGGTGAACTTTAAAAATGTTTAACAATTGAGATCCTTCCCAGTTAAGCTGAAATTTAAGTTTTTGTCAGTTTGGCATAATTCATTTTAGGCTTTCAGAGTCTGGGCCTACGTTAATATGTGTAGAAAGAGTTAGCAAAAAAAAAAAAAAAAAAAAAGCCTAAAAAAGAAAATTTAAACTTCACAGTGAGTTATATAGAAGGATATTAACATGTAGTTAATGTCGGTCTTAGGTTCATCTAAAACCAGGTAGATGTTAACAGTAGGCATGTATATTGGCCATTTAAGTGCCAGATACAAAGATGGTGATTGAACAGTTTTTTATTGAGCACCATTTGGATATGCAATTTTTGGAGTCTCAGACATGGATACTTCATAATATCTTGCCTGTTCATAATTATTTTTATAGGGGATATCAACATATTTCACCTCAAATTATTAAACTTCCTCTGATATAAAATTATTTTTGTAAGGAATTGCTTGGTACACATGGATCTCAGTGTTAAATCCCTCAGGCGAGATTGAGAATACAAAAATTCTTATTAGTTTGTTCTATCATTTTTAGGATATGTACATAACACACACATGAGTGAGAGAATCTGTATCTCAATGTGAGAGTGAGAAAACAAAGAAGATTTAAAAAAAAAAAGGCCTGGAATACTTCCTTTGGAGTGAAACCCCATTTCCCACATGGTGATCTTTTTAGAAAGTTAACTATTGCTGCATTCCTCAAATAAAAAACTCAGAATAATATCCTAATATAAACCATCACACCAAATGCATTCTGTTTGATCTTGTTTTTTGCTGCCAAATGTGGAGATACTTTTTCCAACATCTATGGATGATAAATTATAGCAAGGATAAGAAGTTTGTTTTAAACTATGTATTTAGGGGAATATCTTATTTAAATTTTGAAATAAGCGAACATTTACTTGCTTCTTTATTTAAAAATACTGTGAAAAGAGACACTGTGCTATATTTCTGTCTTCCTTTCTTCATCATTTGCCTGCCCTTTCTGGTCCCCATTGTTTTGGGGATGCCTAGACCTCCATAACTACTTGTGAAGGATTTCTTTTTTTTTAATTGTGATAAATACACATAACATAAAATTTGTCATTTCTAGCTATGTTGAAGTGTACACATATGTGGCATTAAGTGCTTTTACATCGTATAACCAACACCACTACTTCCAGAACTTTTTCATCAGCCCAAACAGAAACTGTATAAACAATAAATTTCCCCAACTCTTCCCTTTCCTTAGATCCCAGTAACCTCTATTCTATTTGTTGTCTCTATGAATTTGCCTATTTTAGGTATCTCCGTATAAGTGGAATCATACAGTGTTTTTCCTTCTGTGCCTGGCTTATTTCACTCAGCATAAAGATGAACCCTAGGTTCATCCATATTGTAGCATTTATTAAGATTTCATTGCTTTTTAAGGGTGAGTAATATTCTGTTGGATGTATATACCACATTTTCTTTATCCGTTCATCTTTTGATGGATACTTGGGTTGTTTCCACTTTTGGCTATTGTGAATGATGCAGCTATGAACATTGGGGTAAAATTAAGTCTCTACCTGAGTCCCTGCTTTCATTTCTTTTGTATGTACACCTAGGAGTTGAACTGCTGGGTCATATAATATTTCTATACCTAACTTTTTGAGAAATCACCAAAATGTTTTCTGCAAAAGTTGAACCATTTCACATTCCTACCAGCAATGCAAAAGGGTTCCTGTTTTGCCACTGTTTCCTGTTTTTGTTTTGTTTTGTTTTATAACAACCATCCTAGTGAGTGCGAAGTAATTTCCCATCCTGGTTCTGATTTGCATTTCCCTAAAGACTAGAGATACTGCTTGTGAAGGATTTAAGTGTTTTGACCAAATTATGATAAACCTTGCAAGAGCCACATTGGTACTTACTTGTAACAGCTCCTTAAATGATTGGAAATCAAAACTTTTCTTCTTAAAATTTCCATCAGTACAGAAAGGGACAACAATATGGGAGGTAGCACAATGTGCCATAAAAAAATATGATGCATAAATAAGCAGAAATTGAATTCAGATCCACTCCTTCACTTGCAAGCAATAAGACCTTGGGTAAGCTTCTGGGAAATAGCAAACAGTTACTGCTTATAGAATATTATGAGGCTTTCATGGAACTGTGCACTATGTGTTCTCTGTAGTATCTCTCCACTTACAACAGTGTCTGGGGTATCATAGGTACTGAATGTTTATTTGCTGAATGAATGAATGCTTATAACATTGCTCAATTAATTATAACTATTCTCATTATTTGATAATCAGAAGCATGTACCCTCCATTTAAACAAATTTAAATATCAGATCTCAGTTTGTTCATTTTTATAATTTTAAATATATCTAGTATATGTACCATATACTTATATATGCATAAATTATGTATAACTTATATTTGTATATAGAAGTACTTAATATATAAGTATCATAGATACCATTTGATAAATAACTTATCAAAATATATATTAGGTAAAGCTATGGCGCAGAAAAGTTTGAAATTTACAATACAATGTTAAATTTTCAAACTTCTCACAGAACCAAATACTGAGCAGTTGAAAAGAGAACTGGAGAAACCACTTTAGTTCATACCACTTAAGTTTCAACCTCATTTAGGATATTTCTTAAATGAGAATTTGATTGTTTTCTTATAATCTGGATAATGTATACTCAAATAAGAGTTACTAGAAATGTTTTGGGGTGCGTCTAAGTGAATGGATTTGAATATTACCGTCTCAGTATGCACTATTCATTCTTAGAAGGTGAATTGTTTAATGTCCGTATCTGTGATTCGTAGAGACAATCTCTGCCTTTCCCTTGGTTTTTCAGGTATTTTTAGCTATTCCTCTGGGTTTATCTGTTTCTTTTACAGTTTGTGTTTCTTTAAAGTCACTCAGAGTAAACAGTGTTTTTGTATGCATCATGAAAACAAGGTAAACTGACCAGTATACTAACAATTCAACCTTCCTGGGATTTTTGTCATGTGTTTAAACAAGATAAATTTGAACCAAAACTCTATACTCCTTTACTTTGTAGACAATTAGCTCTAAGCAACAATTAGCTACAAACAATTAGCTCTCACGCAGTTATTTTAAAGAGCCTTAGGAAAAATCATCTTTAAAGGTTGTTGCTTAAAATTAAAAACAAAAACAAAAACAACTTGTTAGATTCTGTTATACAAAATTATTAGCAGAAGAACTTTTCATCTCAAGTTAAATGGATTCTCAATGGCTCCTTTTTATGAAATGCTGATTTCTTCTAAGGGATGAACTTTTCTTGGAAAATGTCCACATTCTCTATCTGAAGCTTTTCGATTTTGCTTGAATTATATGTTCTTTTCTCTCTCTCTCTAGATGGCAGCATTTGCCTTACAGACTATCTTCCCTTTCTTTTTTTTGGACCATCATTTTTATGAAGGTGTGACACCTGGGGAATAAAAATGATGGCCACCAGACTAGATGACTAAATACATGACTACTTGGCTTATTAGTGAGAGCTGAGGTTATTATTTTGCAAATCTTATTTGTGTCTTCTCAGCAAAAAATCTGAATCATGCAAATTTAGGGGGAAGCGTTCCTAATGAGATGAGTAAATGCTAAATCTGAAGGCTTTACTTTCCCCGCTTTGTAGTATATTCACCTGGGATACTGTAATTCTTCCATCTTAGAATATTACTAAGATTTTTACCAATTTGGATGAAACCCAAAAGTTCATGAATGTAAAAAAATCTTTCCTAGACAAAGTAATCTGTGAAAACATATATCCACTTGATACGTGGACATAGAAATAAAATCTTCAAACTTTTTGAGATTTGCACATCTTCCATGAAGATTATTGATAGGAAATGTGATGATAGAACACAGGATTTAAAAGTAGCTGAACTATGCCACCATTCGTGGCGGCCTCCATGGGCATCAGATTTGTGCAGCTGCGTATGGTTCTCTACTTAGAAGGGCTCTGAACCTGGGCCCTTTCATGCTCTACTGTAACCATCTAAGGATTCTTATTACTTTAGCCATTTCTGCTGTATTTTTACTAACGGTAACTATCTCAGACTGACAAAACCTAACTAGTGAATGCTAATGCTAATTCCTATTACATCATGAAGTGTGAAGTATACAAAATGTTATATAACTGAGACCTCTAGGTATAATTAGAAAGCACTCACTTAAGTTTCTTGAATGTTTAAAGTCACAATCTTGCAAATGCCAAGATATTCTAAATTCATGTTAATAAAGGCATAATAAAGATGATTGGGAAGAGTGTTCCTTTTTTTTTTTCCTTTTACAAAACTGAATGTATTTCAACACATTTGTTTCTGTGGTTCCAATTGGAATCCAGAAATCTGGTAGCACATATAAAAGAAGGAAGACAGAAAGTTTTAGATATACTTCATTTTTGTTCTTTTGGATTAAGTATCTTATAAACTGTTAATATGGCTGGAGAAATGCAGTAAGAATATGGTGTTACTCCCAAAACAAAGGTAACAGGCAGTCATTTTATTAACCAAGTGTAACAAATCAGGACATTGAGACTTAAGGAAAAAAAAAACTCATTAATTTATGGCTACTCTAGAAAAAAAATCTATACTCATTTTCATCTCAAGTAGTATTATAACACAGCACATGCACTGAGATATTACTGCCTGAACAAAATAGTTGTTTTTAAATTGTTTAAGAAATCTAAGGTGGAAGGGACCACTGTTGGAGTTGCCAATTTAAATTTATGGCTATGTGACTTTAGCTGACTTCACTGGCACGTACTGAAATATGCCATTTAATAGTGGTTGACTTTTTGGATGCTGAATAAGTGAAGAGCATGTAAGCAACACAATAACCCCTATAAATTAAGGAAGAATGCAAATAATGTCCAGTCTCCTGTTTATCTCATTGATAAGTTCCTAGATACCAAGGCATAAGCCAGAATGATCCTAGAAAGCATGTGAGCTGTAGAGGTGACTGTATGCACAAGAACTTTGTGATAATTAGAAGAAAAGGAAGGGGGACATTTTCTCTGTATACTTAGACGATGGGATTAGTAGGAGTAAGAGCAGATCAGGTTTATAGTATTATAAAAAGGGATTTTAAAATTTTACTCTGAATTCTTAGATCTGCATACAGTTTCCTCCAAACCTGTAGACCATGTGGTTAAAAATGAATATAGAGAAAAATGCTATGCAAATGTTGCTGAGTAGGGGGAAAGAACATTCATGTAGTACTCCTCTGGTCTGAAACCTAAAGACAGCCCCAGCCTCTGTGACAGGAACTAGGGTACAATATTCCCATTTCATAATGAGTGTCTTTGGCTCTGTTTTTAAAGGTAAACTTTTTCATTTGGGCAAGTCAGTGATGAACCCTGAACTTATACCTAAAAATAAGGAGAAATCATAGTGCTTCTACCATGATACATATACATGCCTTAAACATTGACAAAATACTATGTCCTAAGGCTTTTTTGTTGTTCCAAGGCTTTTAAATACTCTCAAAATATGAAGTGACCACAAAATTAGGAGATTCTAAAAAAAGATGCCAAAAGGAGAAAATAGAATTTTGTGCTAATTAAGCAAGAAAAAGATACTTTCCTAAGAGTCTTTTCTGACTACATGTTTGGATAGAGGTAAGAGAGTGGTATGAATCTCTGTCATTATCGGAATAACTCAAAGAGATTAACAAAAGTTATCTAAACAAACAAGTTATAATTCTATTCCATGATGACATTTATAGGAACAGTCATTTTTCCCAAGCTGATAGATTATCAAGAAATACATAAACATTGAAATGAATTGCATATTCTAGATATATATAAAAAGGAAAGACATCGTCGTGTAATCAGGCACATATGCATCATGCATAGTTTCTTTCTGACTATAACCCTGTCTTTTTTTTTTTTTTTCCCAGTTGGGAAGATACATCTGTTTCTTCTCCCTCATTTGATATGATCCAGTAAAATCCAAGCTTTGGAGACGCTTGCCTGGAACATCAATGATTACTTGATTTCTCAGCACATAAATCTAACTCCAGTCCTTGTTGGGCATATATTAGTAATGAGGTAACTCAGCCTATGGCATCATCTGTTCTTTACTTCCTCCACCAGGAGACTTTCTGTAACCTGCCACTTTAATACTGTCAAGACCGATGTCAATTGTTTTCCCAGATCAGCATGGTGGAGAACTATACACTGTTTAAAGAAAAACAGAAATGGCTCTGGAGGTTTATAGTATTTCTGAATATCAGCATTGTGAACACTGAATGCTAAACTTCAAGTTAAATTCTAAAACATGACGCCCTGGAAGATTCAACTGGAACCTGGAGGCCAAATCTCTGTCAGATTTCTTCTGTAATACTTAAGTGGATGCTTCCCATACACACACCCTTTTTTTCTTTCCTTACCATGTCTTCCTTTTGAAAAAGGTTTTGCAAACTAATCTCTTCCTACATAACAGATTAAAACACATGCATAATTATATTCAAATTTTTCTATTTTAGTTTGAGAACATTGACCAGCCTTGCCAATGGGGCATGAGCGCATCATCTGAGGATGAATTTTCCTTTTGTAAGGAAAAGATATTGGTTTTTTTGATCAGTGCAGTAGAAGTGAAGACATTGTTTGTTGTGCTGAATTGACTGGGAAGGACTGAATTCATAGGCTACCTGGATACATGAAAAACTACCTATGTAACAATAGTATAGAGCATATATATTTAATTGTTTTTTACATACTGTGTTTTAGACTTTCAGCAAGGCCAGCTCCATGGGCATGACACTTACACAATTCCATAGGACTTCACACTGAGTGGGACCTTCCATCTGATTTTTGTCTTACTGTTGTTGTCTTGCAATTCTTAATGATTCTCAGTGGTTTTTGGAGTGGGTACCTAGGATTTTCATTTCTCCCTGGACCCCACAAATTATATATCTGATCTTGACATCCAGTAATAATTTCTTTCAGATTTTTGGCCTCTAGGTACATTGCTACTAGTAGGGAAAGCTGGTTATTGTCCATGAGAACACAGTGGGGATTCAATAAGTCATTGGTTTAGATGGAGCTCTGACCTTGAAAGAAGAATACAGGTGTCCAGTGTTCATGAAAGATTATTCATAAAGAATAACTGTATACATTTTTCCATTGAATTTCATCATAAAAGCAAAGATTTGTTCTTACGGACTATTCTGTCAGTGGAGAACTTGAAATCCTTTGGTGAAGAGAAGTTTAAATTAAGGAGCTTGGCTTGTCCTTCATCAGTGTTCTAGGATCTGCCTATAGTTCTCCTCACATACTTCAGTTTGAGATCTTTTTTTTTTTTTTTTTAAGATTTTATTTATTTATTTGTCAGAGAGAGAGAGGGAGAGAGAGCAAGCACAGGCAGACAGAATGGCAGGCAGAGGTAGAGGGAGAAGCAGGCTCCCCGATGAGCAAGGAGCCCGATGTGGGACTCGATCCCAGGACGCTGGGATCATGACCTGAGCCGAAGGCAGCTGCTTAACCAACTGAGCCACCTAGGCGTCCCAGTTTGAGATCTTTAAGTAAAGCAATTTATTATACCATTTTAAAAAGTAAAAAAGTTAACATAGGTTTGAAGCCCCAACTGCTTTGCCTTCTGGCAATCTAAGATTTGATTAACTTCTTGTTCTTCTTCTTTTTTTTTTTTTTTTTTTTAAAGGATGGCCACTGAGGTTTTGTTTAACCTAAATTCCCAGCAGTCCATAAAACAGTTTCCAGTTGAGGTCTTCTCTTATTTGTGCTTTTATAATAGATTTTTACTCAGTATTTTTGAACCAAAGAGCTCCTCCCCACCCCCCTTTACTTTCTACCTGAAACCATCATCTCTTTAGACTATGAAAATATCTTATTGTTGTTGCCTATCTATTTGTCGTGACTTTGCCTTGGATGGTGATAGCAAGGACCAGCCAAGAGAAGGCCAGGGTTAAGAATGCAAATACATCTGGTGAAACTGCAGGGATCTGAATACCGGACTGGGGAAAAAAAAAAAAAAAGGCAATTATTTTTAGGCTTGCCACCATTGGTCTAAGAATCTGTAACTAGTTACCTAAAAATGAAAGATGATTACAGAGACGGGAAGAGGTGAGAGACAGGTACCATTAGCAAAAGAATCAAATTTGATCTGAGGCTCAGGATGTCTATTCAAGAAAGTTCAAAATAAGTAATGATTGGGGTTCTCAGTAGACAGTTATTCAGAATCGATGAGGTTAAATAGTAGCTGTTTAGGACCAGTTCATGAAGAGACAGAATCAGGGGCAAGAAATTCAGTTCTGGATGGGCTGAAATAATCAGGAGGAAGTTTCACTTCTGTAAGAGATAGAGAAGACAAAGCAGGAACCAGTCATTGAGGGAGAGCAAAGAACTAGTTATTAAGGTGCTGTGGCCCCAGGCTAAAGTGTCTTGATACCCAAATAGGAAGTTATTAATACTGAGATTATAAAAAAGTCAAATTTGCTGTCATTGTCAAGTAATGCTGATGCTTGTAAAACTTCTTCAGAAGCCTTTTGAGAACGTGGGGAAGCTGATGGGGGCATCAGCTAAAGCCACAGAATTCTATCATTCAGTTGGTATGGACTAGCCGTTTATTATTCGATAAAATGTAGCGCTAGACAAAAAACCAACCAACCAACCAACCAACCAACAAACAAAAGAACACAAAAAGATTATTGGCTATTCAAGGAGGTAAGAGAACATATTTACCTAATTATAATGATGGCTTCTTGCCTCTGTTCAGTGATTCTTTCGGGGGAAGTTATGTTTATTGTGGTATGTTTATTGTAAATAAGGATTGTAAAGTCTTTTAGAACAGCAGAGATCATATTTAAGCCCTGACCATGGTCACAATGAAGGATTTAATCTCTGACTATAATAAAACCAGGCATTTTGACATTTTACCATGGTAGCAGGAGTGTTTGGCTTTGTTTTTGCAGACTGGCATGGTGCCATTACTTTATATCCCCCTGAAATAGCACTTCTAATACCCGTGCCTCCTTTCAGTGCTCTTGCACTGGTTCAAGACTAAGAAGAAATGGCCCAGCGCCAGCTCTAATTAAGCAATAAGACACTCCAGGCGGTACATTTCTGAGGATTACTGCATGCCTGCCTTAAGTGTGTCACTACTCAAGAAGGGCAATCATCCTTTAGAAAATGCATTCTCTGAAGTGACTTACTGCTGTTTGGAAGAGGAACTTTTATAACCTGGAAAGAAGAAAGAGAAGTATTTCCCATGCACTGCACAGCATTCTCTGTGTGTGGTTTTCTTATCCCTTTGAAAGAGGGGAGCAATATTCACCTGAGAACATCAGGTGATTGTTCTAGATAGCAATGAGACCCTTTATCTAGACCATATCTAACCACGGACATGTGCTTGTCTGATTGTCTTCGTACGGCACGTCAGAACACAAAATGGATAGGTATTTAACCTGAGGTATTTTTGCCAGTTGTGTGAAAGTTTCCTCATCAGACAATTTTTAAAATGACAGTACACTTCTCTCGTTTTATGTTCAAAAAGACAAGAGTTACAAAATGAGTTTTGATGAATTGAGGACAGTCAAATGCTTTAGTTTTTAAGCGTCTAAGAGGCCTGTGATATAGAGTAGTGCTTATGAAGCTATCCTTTCAATCCAGAATGCTGTCAGAATACCAACCTTGACATTTTTTAGCTGTATACTCTGAGAAAATTATTTTAATTCTCTATTCCTCATTTATCTCATCTGTAAAGTGTGTGTAATAAGCATACCTCCTTATAGGGTTGTCTTATAGAATAGATGTGATGACATATGCAAAACAAGGTAAGTTGTTGGCACATAGCAAGGCAAAAATGTATCTCTTGACTTTTTGAAAATGATTATTATGTTTAAATTTACCAGTGATCCTCAAAAGGACATTGAGCAGGGAATAGAATGACTCTACCTTATTTTGTATACACTGGGAAAAGTTGCCATCTCTAGATTTCAACTTCTACATCTAGACAATGATCAAAAATTCAGGCAGCCTCCAGGATGGCCCTGGTGATCCCAGTCTTTGGTGTTTACACCCTGTGTAATCCCCTCTCCTTGGAAGTGGGCTGGACTGAGGTCTTACTTCTGAGACTCGGTCATAAAAGATGGCGGCTTTTGTCTCAGAAGCCCTTTCTAGCTGTCTTTTTCAGCATACTAGCTACCATGTCATGAGGACACACTCAGGCAGCTTATGAAGTGGCCCCTGGGGTGAGCAACATGAATGAACCTGAGAGTAGATGCCCACCCTTGACAAGCCTGATGTCACTGAAGAACCAGCTGATAACTTGCTTGACTGCGACCACAGGAGAGATACGGAAACAGAGCACTAGTTAGCTGCACCCACGTTCCTCACTACAGAGACTGAGATGATTAACATTTCTTGTTTTTAGCTACCAAGTTTTGAGGTATTTTGTTATGTAGCAATTGATAACTAATACTGTCAATAAGCTAACATATGTGGAAGGTATTGAAATGCATAACATGCTTGTAAAATTGATGTATTAATATTGTTAATAATGACCTTAAAGAAACTAAGTCATATAAACAAAAAGCTATTAGATTACATTATTTTAGGGGCGCCTGGGTGGCTCAGTTGTTAAGCGTTTGCCTTTGCTCAGGTCATGATCCCAGGTCCTGGGATTGAGCCCCGCATCAGGGTCCAAGCTCACCCTCTCCCACTCCCCTGCTTGTGTTCCTTCTCTTGCTGTGTCTCTCTCTGTCAAATAATTAATTAAAATCTTAAAAAAAAATTAAATTACATTATTTTATTATTTTCTGCATATGTATTTGTATCATTAATTAACAACAATGAAAGTCTGGGGAGATATGGGTACCTCCTTATGCCACACACCATTATGGTAATAGCAGCAAAAATACACCAAGCATCCCTGTTCTTTTGAAGCTTACATGTGGGTAAATAAATAACAGAAAAGGTATATTAGATGTCAGTAAGTACTTATAAAACTTAAGCATGGAATGGGATAGGGAGCAGTTGCATATAGATTATGTGTTTTTGAAAAAAAGGTCGGCTAGGATGGGACCCCATATGAAAGCAATATTTAAGTCATCACCTAAAAAGTAACAAGCCTTGAGGATGTTGAGGAAAGAATGTTCCAGGTGGAGACAATAGCAGGAGCTGAGACCCTGAGGCTGGTTTTTCCTGGTCCTTGAGGAACATCAGGAGGTGAGATTAAAGGGGCATCCAGAGTCAGTGCAGGTTCCTGTAGGCTGTTTGAGATCAGGCTTAACTCTGAGTAAGGTGGGAAATCAGAGGGCTCTGAGGAGATCATAGCATGATCTGAGTCCAGTTTTACAGGATCCTTGGCTGCTGAATAGAGAATAGACTTGAGTTGGGGGTGTGGGTGGAGGGAAACTACAGTGGCAGCCAGCAGGCCAATTATTGACATTAGTTTAAGTGAAATAATAAAAAGTGATTTAACTTGGTGGTAATTGGGAAAAAGATGACCTAAAATTTCCTTTCATTTATAAATATATAGAATTAACTTTGTTAAATTCTCATGAGAAAGACAATGTATTTAAGTATTAATGCAGTAGTAAAAAATGTTATTTTACTTACACTTGATAAGACCTAGTAGCCTTAGGAATAAGATTATGGATGTATATCTAATTTACTCTGAAGTGATTCATCTATACACACACACACACACACACACAAATATATATATACACACACATTTATATATATATACACACATATGTATATGTATGAATGTGTGTATATATACACACATAAGTATATGCATATATGCATGTGTATGTGTGTGTATATATTATACATACATATATAAACTCTCATGTATAGTTGCAAAGTCTGTGTGTGTTTATATATATATAAATATAAATATGGATGTAATCGATGTGAATGTGAGTATACATATACAAATGTGTGTACAATGGAAGAGAGCATGCAAATGTCACAAAATGTTTGTAACTGATAAATCCAGGTAAATGTGTTTGTGTGCTTATTTGCTACTCTTGCAACTTTTCTGTAGGCCTGAAATGTTCCAAAATAAGATGTTAGAGGAAAAATGCATCAGAATTGTGAATTCAGTCAAAATTGATTTTTTACTAAATACATAAATATACCATGGTACAAATAAAAAAGAAATAAGACTATGGCCTTGAGTCCCTCACTTGGGTGTTTACACACTAATTAGACTAAGCTCAACACTATCCAGTTAAATCAGATTATGGATGCCAGGGGCTCTGGCCCCTCCTAGCTGATTACTTTGTAATTTAATGCTCATAAACACTTGCAAGAAACCTTATTTACTGGCTAAAAAAATTAAGCACTTCAGAAAACTTGCTAAGGGGAAGTGGGTAAATTAAAATTAACAGGTAGAGTGTGGCTTTGTAGTGGAATGATTCACTTGTTTGATATATGCACTGCTTAGAATAGTGATTCTGTACACGTCTCAGACAAGATGTGTTGTCCCAGAAACCCAGAGCCAAGTAAACAATCAACGTGGACAATAATGCTTCAGAAGTTTGATGCATTAAAATCGTTATTGGTGTGCTACCACTAGTTCTATCATAATTCTATCTATTCTTGTCTTTGTCTATTGAATAGTGTTGAAACATTTTAAAAATTATTTCAGTTTTATTGAAAAAAAGCCAAAGCAGATGGAATAAAAAGAAGGGAAAGGGACAAAACAAAACAAAAATTATTTTAGGTCACAATAAACTCCAAATTTTCATTCCCAAATAAATTTAAGCAACATATTTTTTGCTGTGATAAGCCAAAAGTTGTGGTAAGAATGCTCTTTTATTATAATATTTTGTTTTTCTAAGAGGATCACCAAAAAGTATGTCAGATTTCTACAGACTATATGAGTCATGAGAATAACTTAAGCTTTAGTCTCCAAGATATTTTGGGCAACAGCCAAATCTGGTAGGTATCTAAAACAAATCATGTGTTCGTCTTAATTAAACAAAACAAAACAAAAATAACAAAATTCAGATATTTGTAAATATATACACAGTTTCTAAAGTTTTATAAAATTTATTAAAAAGCCAATGCTATTTTAATTCAACATATCATGCCCTTATTAAGTTGAGAAAATTAAATTATGGTACATTTCTTTCCATATCTGGTCCTTCATAGAACTGATACATGGAGATAGTTTATGTTCTTGGCATAGATTTTTACTAACAATAATTGTGGAGAGCAAATGGAAAACTGTTTTTCCATTTCCAAAAAAAGGACTCAGAGTCTCACTAAATTTTGGGGGGTCAATACAGGTGAAACAATTTTACTTTTATAATAACTACACGTGAGAACTAATGTATAGTACGATCAAGTTAAAATGTTGCAGTTTTAATGTTAGTCGATGAATAATAAAAATGGTCATTGAAGTCTCTTAAGAGAGAAAGTCAAGGTTATAATTTTTGTTTTAAACTAATGATTTCATCAAGTGACTTTGGAGAGGGGGAAAACATGTTCTTTTTATCTCTGATTTAATGGGCATGTTGTTCAGTTCTCCTATGATGGCTTCCTAGAATATATCTTTAATTTGAGCTAGCTTATCTTTATAAAGGACCATTTTTCTTATGCTCATATACAAATGAACATTTTGTGGTAGCTCACCACAAGGTTTCGTCCCCCTCAGCAATATCACTGGCAAGTATTTTGCTACCTGAACACTACTGATCATCAGTTGCTTGGCATTTCTTGAAGTAGCCCATGAAATGTTGGATTGTGTGGGATGGGGAAATTGACAGGGCTTATTTTAGCAGCAAAATCATTGGTGGCATATGAACACAAATGCAGTTTTCAAACAGAGTAGCAAGTCTCTCCAGATGTCAGGTAGAGTAAGTAGCCTCTCAACATCAGAGTAGCCATATTTGGGGGGGGGAGGCCTCTTTAAGCTCAAATTGGTCAAATAATTGAGGTACATACCTTTATGTACCTATATATGTATATTCCTGAACAGGTGATATTCCTCATACATAGGAACTACAAATTTATTTCAGTATATTCTTCACTTTATTTTTCTGCCTTCTGTCTCTAATATTCTCTTTAACAATAGATTCTCTTCAACAAAGGCCTTTGCTTCATTTATCATTGAGATTTGAAAATTTGAATCCATCAATTTTCCCTAATCTCTTGATGGATTCAGTTCTACAAAACACTAAGAATAGTGCTGTATACTTCTGAATGAAATTAATTTATCAGGTATAGTTTTTTAAATTACATGTTGTTCCAAATAGGGAATAGGTATTCTTGGGCCTGGGTTACCTATGGAATGTGCTGGAAAAGCTTAAAAGTAAATGATTAGAACCTGTATTAGAATTCTACTGCTGTGTAATACATTATTAATAACATAGGAAACTTAAAACCATACTCAGTATTAGCTCACAGTTATGTAGGTTGGACATCTGGGCATAGGGTGGTTGGATTCTTTGCTCAGGGTCTCACCAGACCAAAACCAAATGTTGACTGGGGCTGTGGCTCTCATCTGTGCCTCAGAGTCATCTTCCAAGCTCACGGGCTGCTGGAAGAATTCAGTTTTTCACATTTGCAGGACTGAGGTCCCCCTTTCCTTGTCTGTCAACTGAGGCCCCCTTCAGCTCCGAGAGGTTGCCCTCATTCTTCACCAGATGCTCTCTTCATCTTCCAGCTGGCAATAGCACATTGGATTTTTCTTGTGTTGTGAATCTCCCATACCCTCTTTTGCAACCAGGGGGAGAAAACCTGCTTTTAAAACGCTCATGTGATTAGGATAGGCCCACCCACATAATTGCCTTGTCTTAAGATCAGTTGATGTGGGACCTTAATTACATCTGCAAATCTCCTGACAGTAGTGCCTAGATTAATGTTTCAGTAATTGAGAGAAGGTTTCTGTATACCAAGGAGAGCAGGATCTTGAGGGAGGGTTTTTCTTAATATTTTGCCTACCATAAAGCTTAATTCTTAAACTGCCTTGATTATGAACCATGTCAACTTCCTGTAAATTCCTTTTAATACATTTTTTAATCTGGCATCAATAGTTGTATTTTGCAACCTCATTCCATGATTTTTGAGTCAGCTGTTAAAATTTCACTTCTCTTTCTGTGGGGAAAAAAATAATTTGCTTTAGGACATCTTCCTAGTTATGAATGCAACATGTAACTGACATGCTTATTCAAAAGGGGAGAAATTGAAATAAAATTCTGTAGAAATAAAAGTATTCCAATTATCACATACTTTTCAGTGTCACATTAATTTAGACTCTAGGTGGAGATGGAGATGTTGGATGGAGTGGGGATGAACCAGTCTACATATGTGGTGTGAGGGGTGGTGATGAGTTCTGGGGGTGTGGATACATATAGAAAAGCAGCAGTGTCCTAGAAAGCTTTGCTTAACTTCCTGATTCCCTACTTTGTGTTAAGACAAGAAGTTATAGAAGGTGATGTTTAGTTACATAAGGTTGAACCGTATTGAAGAGTGGCCAACTTTTCCATCTCATGATTTTGGCATCATTTTGAGTTTGTTCTTTCCTTTTCCATCTTATTCCCATGTTCCTCACTGAGGCCTGATCACCTCCTGATTGGTTTACCACTACAGCCTTTTTCCTCACCCCCTCTCCCCAGGCTTTCCTCCTCTAATTCAGCCTACACTCAACTGCTGAATCAATCTTCCTAAAACATTGCTGTCATCACATTAGTCCCTTGATATGGCAGGCAGAACGGAGCAGAGAGAGATAAGCTGGGAGACAGGAGGCCCGCTCTCTGGTCCTGACTTGAGCACTGCTGGCGGGATGCCTTTGGTTGTGTCTCTCCTGGTCCCCACTTCCTTCTAGGCAAAATAAAACTAGTGGAGTCATAAAGTTCCCTCCAACTCTAAAATCCCACATAACTGTGATCAAAAGTCTAGTCTTATGGATGAGTCCATAGAAAACTTAACCCGTATGTCTCTGCCTTCATCCCCTGCAGCCCTTCTTCTCCTGAGTGACCTGCACTTCAAAGCCCTGTCTCCTTACAGTGATTGCAAAACTTGTGGGCAATAAGACGTTAATCCTCTGAACTATTACTCACATGTGCCCAGTTGGATTGACCTAGTTCCTCATTTATGTGAAACTTTCCCCTGTGTCCTCAGTTTATACATTGCAGTTCACACCTCTGGAACTCTCTTTCTTGTGGACCGTCTAAGTAATGGTAAGAATAATATTAGCCAAAATTTATCAAACACTTACCAAGTATTAAGCATTACATTGTTTTCTTTTCCTTATTTTGTTTATTCGTTCAACAAGCCCTATTTTTATTCCTGCTTTACAGATAAGAAATTTTCCAGAGGTTACCCTGTCGGTAGATGGTGGAGTCCTAGATCTGCCCAACTTCTGAGTCTGTGTTCTTAACTACCAGACTGCACTGTTGATGATGATGTTTCTGTTTTGTTTCTTTTTTCCCTCTTATAAATTATATTACTAGAAATTCTATCTTATACTTTTTGTTGAGTATCACACAAACCTGACCTGTGACAGTACACATAATATAAATTCTTGGTAGGAAATAGTGGTTAATTTAATAGAGATTAGGTAGCATTTTCTCAGGGCTGGGCAGTTTCTAATTTGGTTGTTCAAAATGTGTTAGGTCTATATGTCTTGATGAAGATAGTAGTGCATAAAAAATTACTAATTTTAAAAGTATAGAATATTGTGATAAAAACAATGTGTATATTTATATATTTTTAAAATGGCTATCTGTGTTTACATTTGTACATTTTTAAGGGTTTTATTTATTCATTTGGGAGAGAAAGAGAGAGAACGAGCACAAATTGGGGAGGAGGGGCATTGGGAGAGAGAGAAGCAGACTCCCCACTGAGCAGGGATCCTGACTCAAGGCTCCATCCCAAGACCTTGAGCTCATGACCTGAGCCAAAGGCGATGCTTAGCTGAATGAGCCACCCAGGAACCCCTACATTTGCACATTTTTTAAATTAAAAGACTATAAATGTGTGTGTATATACTTAGGAATTATTTTTAAGTTAACATAAAAAGAATTGAGGAGGCTGTGCACTAAATTTTTAATATTGGGTGCTTCTGATGGGTGAGATTGAAGGGAAAGAAGAAGAGGCTTAATTTTTCTTTAAACAAAAAAACAAAGATTGAATCTTGGACCTTAATTTTTTTTTAATGGTTTCATTTGGGATTTTTTTATAGTCTCCTTTCCTGAAAGTATTCATTTTTGTTTTATCACACACTTGGCTGATTTTGAAAAAGTTGAATGTCAATTTTTCTTAATATTTATTATGAGAAGAATATTATATTATAGTAAGTGGGAAAGAAAGAATTATTTGGCATGTTTCTTCACCATACCTTGTCTAAACTTCATAACTGTAGGGTTGATATTTAGGATTGTGAATTTTACTTCCAAATTCAATCAATCTCTTTTTAGAAAGTGTCTGACCTTGAGATTGTTGACTTATTCTTCACATGAAAGATTTGATATTAATCTGTTAATTAATTCAAAAGTCTAGTCATATGAAAATGTTTCTGGGTCCTTTTACCAATCATGCTTTCCTAACAAAGAATGCCAGAAAACCAATATTAGAAGACTAGAGCTAAACTTTTTGAGATCTAATATTCTCAAACATTGGCTGTAAAATTTCTATAATTAGCGTGACCCCTGGATAATGTCATTGGCTATTTGATGAAACAGGGCATGAACTCTTCTTCTGCCATGCAGGGGACCTGTAATACTACCCCGAAAGATGCCTGGGAATTTTAAACTACGAGATAGGTCTTATCTAAGAAGCTCAGGGAGAGAGGCATTTGTCTACCCTACTGACTTCTGTTAGCAGATTTATGCCACTTAAATCAATATATTTCTACCTTCCTACGTAGCCTCTGCACTTACTTCTTAGATTAAAAGAAAAGAACAGAAAAAAAAAAGATATGCTTGATCCCAGTTTTCATAATTAAAAATGTATGGTAATAATTTTATAGAAAACCACTCTAGTTGATATCCTTTGTTACACTATTTTTTAATATGCCTACAGATACAAAGATGCAAACACACAGAAAACTATTGACTTTTCTTGCAGGACTAATCATACATTTTAAGAAAACAACTAGAATTAAATTGAAATAAGAGGCTAATAATGAGATACTTTATTAAAAACATTTCAATCAGAACTCATTATTTCTTCATAAACAGCTTTTCTAAGTGGTCATTGTTTTAGTAATTATAAGACCATTATCTTTTCTCTTACATCAGTCTTGACTAAAGATCAATTAAAGGAATGAATGTCTCTTTTATAAAGATAAATACCGTTGGAGAATGGATGATTTTTAAAAATCGCCTATTGTAACCAAAGGTTTGCTTTTTGATTAAAAGTATCTCTAAAACAAATAACCTGCATGCGTATATGTGTGTGTAACTAATGCAATTAATCTTCATGCTAGATTAGCTTGATAAAATATTGACCTAATTTGGGATTAAAAGATTATGAGTAACATTTTGCGCTGAAGGCTCTAACATGCCTCATGTCAACGCAGTAATGACAGAATTAACCTCCCAAGGCCTCTTCAACTGGGGCATTTCTGAGCTGCTACTTGAGCAGTGTTTAGATGACCTACAATGGCTGGTGCACAAAAGGCCTCATGATGCTCTTTTCTCAGCCAGCTGAGCCATTTCCCTGATTCATGACTGTGCAAAGGGAAATCATATTTGAGAGACATTCTAGTAGTGTCCAGCTTCTGCTTGTCAAATGAATGTTTTAACTTACTAGTAAAACACGTTGTCTGGAATTATTTAAAACATTTTTTATTTTAAGCACAAAAATGCCATTTATAAACATTGTATAATTGCTTACAAGTGTCAGACATTTTGCTTTTAAATGTAAGGACTTGAAGGTAGAAAAAATTTCCCTGTTCTTTATTTCTCTTTTTTTGTGATTTTGGTTACAGTTTTCTGATAATTAATAAGGAATTCTTATTGACAGCTTAGTGTGGCTAGAGATAATGGTGCCTGACTCCTTTTTCTCACTGGGCTTACTGTGTATGATACATAAAATTTCAATCTGTAGTTAACGCTGAGTTATCCTTGGCAGTAAGGAATGAAGCTGTGTAACAGATGAAATATGTAGATGATTAAAAATGATTTTTTTTAAGAAAAACAATTGTGAGAAAAAGAAAAGCTGCATTGGTATAACCTCTAATTATCAAGTGGAATAAAATAAAAACTGGCTAATAAGCTCTACATTCTTGACTGGATCATATCTTCCCTTAATAGAGTTTCTAACTATCTAGATCCTGATTTTCCTATCTGTTTAAGTACACCAAATATTTGGATGGAATACAGATAGGAAAACCCTATTCTTTCCATGTAGAAGTTGGTAAAAGCTCCACATATGTGTTTATGTGAAGGAAAACCATCTCAGGTTAGGCCAGCCTCATGTGGAGGCATTCTAGTAATGATGTTCACAAGGGGCTTTGAAGGTTTTAAGTCTAGGCTTTATGAGATAAAATGTGAACCAGTTCCTAATCTTTCTACCATTAGAGATTCCTAATCAAAAATCTTCATATGAAACATACATACAGTATTATTTTTGCCAAGTTCTGTAACACCCTGTGGCTTCTCCATACATAGAAGTGACTTCCAGAGGAGAAACCCAACTCATGTAATGACCAAGCTAAGAAATCAATTGTCAGTATTTCCTAGAAGTACATTTTAAGAAGAAGTAAATATACTACCACATTTGATGAGTTTTCTATGGAAAGCAGTATGTTACTTTGGGATATGAGAAACAATAAAGTGAGCCAACTTGTACTCATTTGTTACTGCTTTTGCCTAAAAGTGGAAAATTCCTATCATCAATTAAGTTTATCTGAATTAGTCAAAATTTAATGGCTTATATTGGTTCAACAGATGTGTCTAAATGTACCTGAAGATACTTCAAAAAAATATTTATTACCAGGGGTTCTGATTCACTGTGAATGGAGGGCCGAAGAGATGACTCTTTCAACAATATCTTACCTGCTATTCTTTCTGCATCATTACTCATTTCCTTCCCTAATTCAGTAGTGTTTTTCTTCATGAGTGACTCACAATCTTTTTGGAGTCTCTGCCATTTTATCTCTGCAAGTATGTAGCACGTTGAACCAGTCCTCATTGTATTTCATATATAGAAACTCAAAATGAAAAGAAAAAATAACAGAAGACATTGCTATTTTGTCAGAGTTCAACCCATTGAATGTGGCATATATGGAAGCTTATACTTAAGATGTTTTCATAGATTAAAAGACTTTTAGCTATTCTTGCTTCTCAGCAAGTCAAAAGAAAAAAACAAAATAACTAAAGGGTAAAAGAGATTGTAATCTTTCTGTCAGCTGTGATTAATTGTTTCCACAAAATGATTAGTGCATATAGTGAAAAAAGAGTAGACAAACACAAAGTTGTAATTTGTACTTGTGCAAAAAGTTCTACTTTTGTATAATGCATGAAATTAGTGTGTGCCAATGAAAAGAACAGAAAATGTCTGTTTTTCTGACAGAACTCATTTCTATATACTTTCAATAGTATTCAGTTTAGCAGAAATTATTGGATAAGTGTTCCATGATATTTGTACTGCTTACATACCACAAAGACAAAGAACTGGGCTAAAGCAAATTGAATTTTTCTGTCCACATCTCCTTGACTTGCTTGTGGATTTGAGATTCTAGACTTGCTTCTCCTTCTCAAATTCTTTCTCTTCAGTTTCCTGGTCATGTCATTATCCCAGTTCTTCCCATATTTGGATGATTCTTTCTACTTCCTTTCCTTTTCTGGATCCTCTTTTTTAAAAAAATATTATTATTAATTCCCTACCTATTCTGTTTTAGGTTTATTTTCATCTCTTCTTTGGTGAGCTCATTTATTCTCTTGACTTCAGCTATCAATTTTAGGCCAATAGGATCATAATATACCTTGGTTATTTCTGAGGACTGGGATTATGTGGGTCTTTTTGTAATTGCTAATTGAATTTAACCTCTAATTTGAATTCTTGCAAATAATAGTAATTACTTTTAACATCAAAAGTAATGATGACATTTGTATGCCAGCTCTGAATGGCTTACACTGGTAGGTCAGGTCTTAGATCTTTTTAGCAGAATTTGTAAGTTCCACTGTTTTTTAAAATTTTTTCCTCCCTCTGAGTTAAAGTATAGTTCAAACACCTGCTCATTACCACATTTCCAGGGCCTTCAAAGTGTATACTAGGGTGTTCTTATCAATTTACCATCATCTGCAAAGATCTCGTCATTCTCTGAATTATTTCTGCATTTACAGACTCCACTGCTGCATTATGATGTCCCACTAGGGGATATGATTCTTTATACACTTCTAAGTTATTTCACCATTATTTAAACATTTTCCATTTGATTTATAAATTCCCTAAAGTCTGCAAACTGTAGTGAGGATAATAACGGTAAAACACAAGCCAGATTATTTCTTTCTGCTCAAACACTTTCAGTTTTTCACCAGTTCATTTGAATAAAAAACAAGACCATTTATAGGTATACAATCTTAGTCCACTTCTAAGTGTATACCCACAAGAAATGAAAGCAAGAACTCAAGCAGATACCTGTATAGCAATGTTCATAACAGCGTTATTCACATTAGCCAAAGGGTGGAATCAAGCCAAATGCCCACCAGCACATGGACAGAATTTTGCACATAGAAACAATGGAATATTATTCAGTCTTAAAAAGAAATGAAATTCTGATACATGCTACAACATGAACGAACCTTGAAAACATTATGCTAAGTGAAATAAACCAGACACAAAGGACAAATACTGTACGATTTCATTTATATGAAATACCTAGAGTAGTCAAATTTATAGAGACAGAAAGAGTGGTTACTTAGGTCTAGGATAAGGGGGTGATAGGAAAGTATTATTTAATGGGTGCAGAGTTTTAATTTGGGATGATGTAAATTCTGGAAGTGGATAATGGCAATGGTGGCACAGTGTGAATGGACTCAGTACCACTGAATTGTATAATTACAAATGGGTAAAATGCCAAATTTAGTGTTTTATATATATATTTGCTCTAGAAAAATATTTTTTAAAGTAAAATAAAATTATAATAAAAGTAATTAATAAAAGTATAATGAAAGTGAAATAAAATTAAAAATAAATAAAAACCACACAAATAGCTATTTGTCATCTGTCTGCATATGACTGTCCAGTTACATCTCCAGGTTTGAATTATGATTTCTCAATTCATTCCTTCTGTTCTATCTTTTAGAAATATAAGTTCTAAAACCTACTTGCAGGAAGAAGTAGGAACAAAAGGAAAACAAAGTTTCGAACAACAAAAAATCAAGGGCGGCAAAGCAGTAATTGAAGTTCGAGGTCTTTGTGTATCTGTGGAGAACTGGCCTAGGTGTTTTCATTCATTCAACCTCTCAATTCAATGTGCCACGTCTGTTTTAGGTTCTGAGGGTCCAGCAGGAAATGAGGCAGATAAAATCTCTAACCCAAAGGATAATTTTAGGTACTAGTAAGTGCTACGAAGATAGATAAAGCAGGATAAGGTGATGGAGTGATGGAGTGATGGAGTGCGTGTGTGTGCATGTGTACTTGAGTTGTTAAGATGGGATGGTGATAGACAAAGAGAGGTGGGAAAAAATCATGACTGTTTAACTTATCTCCATTCTACATATTACTGCAATAGTTTCCCATGATGATGGTGCTCATCCTGAAGTCCAACGAGGACTGCATTTCAAAGGGGTCTCTCTCTCTCTCTCTGACACACGCACACAGTTCTTTCCTTGGGTCTTTGGAAACATGGCTTTTGATGATGTGCCTTTGCAAGGATGATAAAATTCACATATCAGTTCGTGTGTGAACACTGCATTAATTCAACTTCATACACCTGTTTCTGTGTTGCTCTGCCAAGTCTCTCTTAGCAATATTGACAAGAGGGAAAATAATATATCCTCACGGTGTCTATGCATGTTTTTCTAAGTAGATTCCCTGAGATATTTATTGCTATTGCCTTTTGTTGTCCATTAGCACCTGAGTTTATTGTAGTTAATGTATTCCTTTTTTTTAAACTTTGTATACCTCCCAACATTTTTTTCAGTATCTATAGCAGAGTGTTTTCTCAGTAAATATTTCTCAAATTGAACTGAATCCATGATTTGAAGGTTTCACTTTGCATGTTAGAGGTAGTCAGAATTTCATGGTTATGTTATTATTGTTAAGATATCTTAATCAGATTGTTCTTCCTCTGGAATTGTTATAATTATACAAAGTAATACTTTTGAGTGTGCCAGCCTACAGAATTTGAGAAGCTTAAAGAAATGTCTTATGCAAAGTCTGTAGATCCGGCTCATTTAGTGTTGTTAATGGACAGAGCTGTCACCTCCAGTGGCACATACCTCTGGTGCCCCTGCTTTCTGGAGTTTTTCAGAGCATCTTATTCTACCTTGATAGAATCATGAGGTGGGTGGGAGGGTGGATTTAGATGGTGGATCTTGACATTTTATGTTTTATATTTTGGAGGAAGTTCCCATGGAAGCTCTGAAAACACTTCTGGTCAGAGAATAAACTGTTTTACAAACAGATGTCTTGATGGCCACTTTTTCATGCAGTCATGTTCCCTTAAAAGTTTATGTAGGGACTGAATAGTTTTCTTTATAGAATTGGACAGAAACTAATCTTGAGGTCACTCAGATTCTTTTATCTAATTGTTTTGGGATCTGTATTGCAAACATTTTGGAAGGTATTTCTGGATACATTTATCAGATTTCATTTTTTAACTGTTTTGAAAGTTAAAATTTTTTTCCTCTAATACCCAGCAATAGAACAAAAGCATGCTTCCCTATTCCTTCAATGCTTCCCCAGTATTTTGTCCTTAGCCTTCCTTACCTTTGGGATCCCATGGGCCATCTTACATGCTATCTACATTTTTTTTTCTTTTTAAAAGATTTTATTTATTTGAGAGAGAGACAGCGAGAGAGGGAACACAAGCAGGGGGTTTGGGAGAAGGAGATGCAGACTCCCAGCTGAGCAAGGACATTCCCACTATTTGCACTAATGGTGCCCATTTTCTTGATTCATCTGTCTTCAGTCTAGTGCCTAGGTCCCTCCTCTTCTCCCTTTCCTTCCTCCAGGCTGGACTCTGACTGGCTTCCCAGACTACTCTCACCTCAACATTCTTAAATTGATCTTCTAATTACAAGCTCTTAATTCTGGATTGTCATCACAATCCACTTTCTTTGCTTCCGTGTCCAGGCAGCTGAACCTACCGAAGAATAATCGCATAAACTTGAACATCAACCATAACAAAACTACCCGCCCCAATTTGACCAATCATTGTAAAATGCCCCCTCCCAATTTGTCCAGTCAGTTTGATCACTTGAACATTGACCACTTTTCTCATGTGACACATTTAACGTTTTCCTCCTGTCAGCGAATGACCTCTTGATTTACTGAGAAAATTGTGCTTCTCACAACTGTTTTGCAAACTCTCATTGTAACCTGTCCTTCTACCTATAAGCTCTTTATATCTAGACCAAACTAAAGTCTTTTTCCTAAACTCAAAAGATACATCTATCCACCCTATTCTTTGATTCCATTCTATTCCCATTTTGCTGGAATTTACTCCATTTTTTGAGGGTCCAGCCCCACCTTCAAACTCACCCTCTCTAAAAGGATCCTCCATATGAGTCTGTAGGAATGATCAAATCTTTCCCATTCTAATAAAATATTTTTAACCCTGAACCCCTACAGTTATTATTCATTTTTTCTTCTCCTTTTCTCATCTAAACTTTATAAAGGAGTAGTTTTCACTTTTGCTTTAATTTTTCAGTTCTCTGAAATGGGATTTTATTTTTAACCACATATTGAAACATTTATTTTTATATTAAGGTAACCTCTATATATTTAAATGTTCTAAAACCAATAATTGTTTTTCATAGTTACATTACTCATAGTTATATTATTGGGGCAGACACTGTAATATTAATATATGTATAATTAATATTACTCATAGTTATATTCATAGTTATATTACTGGGGTGGACACTGGACATAAAAAGACATATATTACAAAATTATTAAATTATTTTAACTTTTAGTGAAAATTTATTTTATGCTAGAAAATTCACAACAACTTAAGTATTACCTCCATTAGATATACTTATTTAGGTTTGCAAGGATACAAAACAACAAGGTTTGCAAAGATACAAAACAGTAAGGTCATCCACAACAAAAAGTATAAATTTACCCAGTCTGGGAAAAATACCATATCATGGATTCTATAGGATTATAGGGAAGTGACTGCCTTTTTTATAAAGAAGAGTAATGAAGTAATGCAGTATCTTTTCTCCGTTAGGAGACAGTGATCTGGCTTGGGGAGTTCAGAGACTCTTTAAATGTGTAGGGCTTCAGTTCTGCTTCATCTTTTTCATTGAATGCTTATAATTCATCCAAGCCTATATCATATAAGGTATCATAGTCATGGATAAGACAACTATTCATTAGCCTGAAATATTTGGTGGTTTCCTCCCCTTTTACAAGATAGGAAAGCCTAGAGAGCTGGGCCACATTCTATGCTGTAGGTGGCTTCACAGGAATGACTTAATAATTACCGCCCACATAATACCTATACAATTTTTCCTTCCCCTGCCAATCTTTTAACAGATTTAAAATTGTAAATATTTGGAGTTTTTATATAACTCCAAACCATAACCCATTTGTTTGTTTTTATACTGACTCATCTATGTACATAATATGAATGGCAGTTAAATAAAGTTCTCTTACTCTATAAACATCCTTTGAGGATGATGTTTTTCATCAGCTTCTTTTATATTTCAAAATGTTTTCCAAGCAGTTATATTATTCATGGAATTATTTTTCTTACTATTTTGCTATTTAAAGTGAAGAAATATATTTTAGCTTCTCTTATTGTTTATAGTTTATATTTCTTCAGAAACAGGAGAAGCCAAAGTCTCTCTACTTTCACAACTAAATTCATGACATGCTTGTCTTGAGATTTAGAAAAAAGTCTAGCACTGTGGAGCTTTCTAGCCGGGTGCTGTGGCACAGAGGCCTCTTGCCCCATCTTAAAGGTGTGAAGAAAGATTGATGTCTTCAGCCCTAAGGAAGCAGGATAGACTTGCAGCCAAAAGCAGCTTTCTCTGTTAAACCAGTGCCCAAGGAAATATGACCATTTCCTTTGTATGCTACAATATGAAAATAATCAGGAAGCTCTACTTTACAGTAAAACCAAACTTAGCTTGAGGACAGTTATGGAGCAAAACAAAATCCTAATTATTTATTTATGCAGCTGTCTGTATTACTACAGAACACTGAATAAAGATAATTTTTTATTAAAAATCAAGAAATCAAAATTGTTTTTGACACTTATTGGCTAGTAATAAGAGGCTGTATATTTCCATGTGCAAGTAGTTTGATGTTCACTTTTAAAGTGAGAATAATTTTATCAGGGATTTTTTTTTGAATAATACATTGCATAATGATGGTCGATGGTTGAACTGAGAAGTAAACACAAGTTTGAAAGTGTGTTTATACATAAGGACTGGATTAATTGATTCTAATTCTAAAAATATCATATAATTTCAGGCCAACCAAGAGGTTTTTTCAGTTGTTATAATGTGCAATAGCCAGTTTGAGTCTATGTTTTTTAGTCATTATTATTCTTTTATGCTTCATGCATTAACATCAACTAGAGCAATATTATACAAAATAAAATTTCTAGCAGGTACTTTTCTTTTTTTCTAAATCAAAGTGAATTCAATAATTTTTGCATTAAGTATGTTTCTATTGATTTATTTATCTATTCATCAAATACTTATTGACTACCTGGAATTTAAGAAACAATATAAACCTAGGGGAAGGGAAAGAAAAATAAGATGAAAACAGGGGGTAAACAATAAGAGACACTGAACTCTAGGTAACAAACTAGAGTTTGCTGAGAGGTTTGAGGGTTGCTGGAGGGGAGGTAGGTGGGGGGAAGTGGTAACTGGGTGATGGGCATTAAAGAGGGCATTTGATGTAAGGAGCACTGGGTGTTATACACAACTGATGAATCACTAAATTCTACCCTAGTAAGTAATAATACAATATATGTTAACTAAATTGAATTTAAGTGAAGAATTAAAAAAATATATATATTTTGACTACCTATTATTGGCCAGATACAGTGAGATGTCAGAGCAATGGAAACTCAAGACAGAATTCTCCTCAAGCTCACAATGTTAATTTGGGACTGTGGATTCTTTCTTTTTGTAATAATATATGCAAAAGTACAGAGCCTGAGTTTATCCTGAGGAACTGGAATTTAATTTATTCTGTTTCCTGTAAAGAAATAAACAAGCTCTTTTACTAAGGGAAAGAGAAGATTTGTTCTTGAAATCATAGAGGAGAGGATCAATGAGAGCCCTGCAGTCTTAAAACCGTTAGGTCTAGGACTGGTAGCTCTTGTAGACCACAAAACTCTTATTTCTCTAATAATGAACTCATAATGATAATTCACCTATAAGCCCAAATACCTGAACTTCCTAATCATTGATATTTTGAAAACAGTTAAAAATATTTCTTAGTTTCAATTGAGTCTAAGCAGAGAGGGTTTTTTCTAATAAGGTAATTTTCCCTCTAAGAAATGTTGAAGTAGATAAGGAAACTCATAAGAAAAGAACCAAAACCTAAGTTACTTTAGAATGTTAGATTTGTTCGTAAGTGAAAATTGTATTTCACCAAGTATTCCCTAATCATTTTGGTAACTCCTAGATTAGAAAAACGTAAACCCCTTTTATTGAGACCTAAATTTGTTTGTATTAGATTTATGTAAGTATTTACATCTATTAACTCGCTCAGATGGTTCTGGAACTGATGTTCAAGTCCTTTTGTGAAAAAGAAAATCCTATTCTGCATTTATCATCGTAATAAATGTATTAATATAATCATGATTATTTACTTCCTTTTGGCTTTAAATTTCATTAAGTGATACCATTGTCTTAAAAATTTATTCCAGAGGGAAGAAAGCAAACCCATGTCATTTAGCTATCAATGTCAGAGTTTCCTTTCATCCTGGGGGCCTGGTAGGGGAAGGCTATAGGGAGGAGACAAAGTAGTGTGAAGAGAATGAAGGCTCTGTCTTTCTTGGAGGTGGGGTATTATTTTATGAATCCAATTTCATATCTGTCTTGCCATCTGTCACTAGACAGAAGAGATATAGGACAGTGGCAAACTCATGTTAAAAAGGCTGTCTTGGGATAACAAAGAGAAAAGTTAATGGACATGGATTTACAAATTATTAATGATTTTTCTTGTCATTTCTTGAAAAATGAAAGCTATGCACGCTGCCTCTTTCCCCCAAACAGATTGCATTTTATTCCTCTGCAGTTTGTCCATCAGCCTTCACTCTGACAACATAATCCAGAACTAATCCAGAGCATTCAGTTTTCCTTGTTGGCTCTCAGGCAGCCTGCTTAGACAAATCCTGCTACCTGTCAGCCCTCCTGTGGGTGCCAAACCGGCTGCCAGGTTAACCTCTGGGGAAGCAGGAAGACCTGCTGATTTAACCCCAACTTCCCTTCCTGTAATCCACAGTAAATAGGGAGGATGCGAACAGGCTAACTGTTTTAATCAGTCCTCGATCCTTTAAAATCTGTTTCATACGCAGCTTTAAGAACTCAGGCTATGAACATCCCTACGTAAAATCACATGGTGGTTCCTCCAAAATGTGGGCCCTGGAGAAGCAGATGTATCAGATACACTGAAAGGTCTTAATCTTCCAGAATAGTCTGTGAAAATATATACATCACTTCCCTAGACCGGATCATTGCTTATAAATACTTCCTAATTGTCGGGATAAGATCAAAACTGATTGAGTAGTAAGAAAGAAAAGGGGAAAAAAAACCACAACCCACCTAATTCAGTAATCTATAAAGACTGACACTTTGCTAATTTCTGAAATGTTTGCCATAATTTACTTTCTCTTTATCTCCTGACTCCCCCAATACATGTATATGCACACACGTTAATTCTTATTGCATGACATTGAATTTGAATATTGTTTACAGATCGGTCTCAAATGATTCCAATATGAGCAAATAACCAGACAAAGTTTTCAAATGAGTAAATATAAATTAATGTTGCATGGCATTTAAATGAGTCACATAGAATTGATCAAGAATAAAAATGGAGCATATTGAAGTAAAAAGCCTTTTAAAAATACTCACTCTTTATTCAAAAAGAACAACACATCACCTTCTCCTTGTTTGAATTCAAAGCACATCAGTCTATCTGCTCCTGCAGTGTCAACAACAATCCACAGCAGAAAAAACCAAACCAATCCAAGCCAAAAAAAAAAAAAACAAAAACAAGAAACAAAAAACAAAAAAACAGAAAAAAGCCCCTAAAACCCCAAAACCAAAAACCAAACTTCCATGAACATGGCATTCCAAGGCACACTTAAGTTTCACTAAGTTTAGCCTTCTGAGAAATGTAATAGAACGTCACTCAGCTCTTTCAGTGTTAGGAAGGTAAGATATCCCAGTTAAAAGGGAGGAGGAAAGCATAGACCAGTTCCTGGGGAGAGAAACAGAACTCTACCACAAAGAGGTGGGAATCACTGTGATTCTAATGAGAATCTTTAGTCGTCCTTCATTTAATTGCAGGCTTTTCTTCAAGAGCAAGAAGGACAAGGCTTGACCCCCTTCCCACTTATTCCCTCCCACAGAGCAGAAGATGACAGATGAGAAAGGTTCTTTATGCAAAACAAACACCCAGATATGGCTCAATGAATCCAGTGCACTTGTATGCATCTAATCATACAAACACAGACCACTCCCTTGTTGATTTCTGACCTAACCCATTCTGAAATTAAAAATTTTATTCCTATTTAATCCTTATGATGATGGATGTATTTTTGTATAAACAACTACAAGTTAAAACTGTGCAGTAGAAAAGAAAACAAACATTTTATTTTTTGAATAGGCAATCGTTTTTAAAAACAAACTTTTTTTTCTGTTCAACAGGTAATAAATCCTTGTATTTATTTGAAAATGGAATTTTAATTTTTTTTCAAGCTTTTTTGGTTTGTTTTTGTTAGCATCCTTTTCACCTCTCTTTTTCCATGGCACATATTCTTACTTTTCTTCTACACCTTCAAATTCCTATTTGTTTTACTGGTGGTAAAGTTTACTAGGGTGTCAGAGAGTAATTTATCATAAAGCAGCTGACTTTCGTAGTTAAGGTGAGAACAGGGATTAATTGTTAAACACATCCTATAAGGTAAATCTTGTTTCTGAGAGTAGGCAGTTACTCCACTGAGATTTGGAAGTAAAGTTGGAATAGATAAAATTGAAAAAAAAAATTGGTCACTGGAGTAAAAATCTTTAAAGTCTTCCGTAAGATTATATTGATCACTATGACAAATGTATTTAAAAGACAACTTAATTATGGCACTGAGACTCAGCTCCACCACCCACTAGCTGGGTAAGCAGAAAGGTATTTATTCTCTGTGCTTCATTCTCTCCTATAAATGGAAAGTACCTGTTCTGTAATGTTTCTGTTCAGATTGTTTGAAATAAAATATATATAGTGCTTAAGAAGGAGCCTGGTGTAGAAAATGAGCTTGGTGCAGTTTAGCTGTTATTCCTGAGGACAAATGGACTCAAATCTTGTTTAAACTTCCAGTGTAAGAATTATTTAGTCAGGAATCATAGGTTGGTATTCTGTTAATAAAAATGTTGAGTTTAAGGTTCATATTAAATGGAATATTTAGAATCTCTATACCAGAATTTTTTCCAGAGCTTTAGAGCTTTAGAAAATAGCTCTGATCCTTCGGGATACTGAGTAAATTGATTTAAAAACCCTCATATACCACTTTGACCTGAGATTTTTCAGGGCTTAAGTTGACCTACTTTTTGTTTGTATTTGACTTATTTACTCAGTGAAGAACACACTATGTTCAGAATAGTAAGAAAAGTGCCAGGATGCATCATTAAAGATATACATAAATATATATATCTATATACAGATACAAATCTATATATATTGAGAGAGATATAGATATAGCGTTTGTGTATATATAGTGTATATGTACAAATATCTTTATATTTATATATGTTTATATATCTATATAGTTATATATAAATTATTATATACTATATATATAGTATATATATTAAATAGAACTACAAAAAATCAATACGCACACTGAGAAATAGAGCAGCTTCATGGGTTTCTATCTGGTTTATATAAGGCAACTTCATCTTGAGCAGTTATGCAGTTTAGAATACATTGACTACCATATAATTGATTAATATGTTGTAAACAGATGCTAAAAATGTTATGTCGTTTTTGATCATCTTTCCTTTCTAAAGTACCAGTTGTAAGACACTATCTGGTTATTGATCATGTTTCTTATCGGCTCAGCACACTATGGTATGTTTGTAGTTGGTCCGTAAACTAAACAATACTGGCCTAATTCGTTGACCTTTGAAATCTGGGTCTAAATGGAAGTAAAACAGGAAGACTGATCACACTTAAACAAGTCTTTAACTCAGTCTCGCTGTCTGGTAAAATCTGAAATGATCACAGCCCAGAAAGTAAATGAGATAGTATAATTTACTTGAAGAAAAAAGAGTGTTCAAATCTATGGATGAAAATAAAATTGGAACTTTGCCTTTTTAAGTCAGTGATTTTTTCAGAAAAGAGGAATGATACTCATATGCAAAAACTAGTATGAGGAGGCCATTCTCGGCCAGAATTTTGGCTCCTTTTTCGGCCAAGGGATAATAAGATGACCCTAGAATGGTGTGAATAACATGTGGCTGGTTTTAATTTGGCGTGAAATATCTCAAAAATTTAATGTTTTTGTGGTTTGGGGCTTTCAGAACAAAAATTTGTCTAATGCTTGGAGCACACATCATTCATGACCACACATAAATCCTTTTACAGAATGAATTCTAAGTTTATATTCAAAAATACAAAAATACTCAAATTAAAAACAAAAGAGAGAAAGATCTAAATTAAATAGAGCCAATGAAACTAATGGGAGCCTTTAAAGTACAGATTTCTACATCCTTCCCCAGCCCCCAGAAGTCTGATACATATTCAGTTTGACTTCTGTTTTTATTATTTTTTAAAGATTTTATTTATTTATTTGAGAGAGAGAGAGCACACAAGGGAAGGGAAGGGGCAGAGGGAAGGGAAGGTCACACTCCCTGCTGGGCAGGGAGCCCCATGGGGTGCTAGATCCCAGGACTCTGGGATCATGACCTGAACTGAAGTCAGAGTCTTAACTGACTGAGCAACCCAGGTGCCCCACAGTTTGATTTTTTAAAATGAGATCATACAATACTTATATGTAACACACTTTCAGAATTTATCCCAACATTATTACTTTTATTACCTAAAAGGTATTCTTCTGTAGAATGTTCCAATAAATATTTAGCTATCTCCCTTTTGAAAGATGAGATTGTTTTCAAGTTTTCTCTATTTTGATCATTCAGATGTTTAATATATTTGCATTGTTTCAGACTTATTATTTCCTTAGGATAAATTCTGAGGGGTGAAGTGAGTAGATTAGATTATATCTATTTTTAAAACTTCAATATGTATTGCACATATGACCTTTTAAAAGAATGTATTGATTTATACTTGAACATCCTCTGCATATGATTATTAGCATCTATATTCCATTACACTAATTACTTTCATTTTTTAATTGGTTTTTAATCAAAAAGATAAAAAAAGATATTTTATTATTTTAATTTACACTTGTTTGACTAACAGTGAATAACTTTTCAGATTCATTGTCCATTTCCTTCCTTTTTTGATTCCTCTATTTACTGTTGCATATTTTCCACTGAGTTGTGAATTTTTCTTATTTATCTGTGAGAACTTTTTATATAGTAAATATTTTCCACTTCACTTAGATATAAAATAAATATATGATATATTTAGATAGAAACGAAACTATAGTTTAACTATATAGTCGAGTTTATTTCTTCTTTTTACATTTCAATTGTTACATGTTTTTGATTCCTAGTTTTATGGGATTATGATCAGAGACTATGGCCTCTCAAAATTTTGCTTTTGTGGATTCTATTGCAGTTTTCTTTGTGACCTAATATAGAATCGTTTTTAAATAAACATTTCATGAATACTTTGAAAACAAAGTATGTTCTCTGTTGTAGATTGAATCCAATATATTAATCTTACATTGTTCAGATATTTTATATTTTATTCCCTTTTCATCTACTCAATCTGACAGAGATTGAGTAGTAAATTAAATTCTTTCACTACAATTATGTGTCTAAAAACTTCCAAAGACTTGCAATATTTGCATTATATATTTTGAAATTGCTATTAATTATTGAAAGTTTATGACTTAAACTTTTATTTAGGATAGATTGTACTGCTTTTATCTTAAAATAACTTTCTTAGACAGACATAATATTCTTCCTTAAATTATTCTCTTATTCATATTGTTTGCTATATCTTTGAAAATTCTTTTTACTTTCCCTCTCTCCTGCCATTTATCTAGGATTACTCTTTTATTTGCTTGGTATTTCTGTATATATCTCTCTAAGTAAGTCAGAGTTTTAGTGTTTTGCAGATAGCTTCCTTGGTTAGGTTTTGGTGTGAGGATTAGAGTAACATCAAAAAATGCATTTGAAACTTTTTTTTTCTGTGTTAGATACTATTATATAACCTTGGCATTATCATCAAAGTAACTCATCGGTAAATTATTTTGGTATGAAACTGAGGACATAATCTCTAATATACTTTCAATTTCCTCCATTTTATTTCTCTCTTCAGGTTATTTTATGAATGTACTTTTGAAGTGTACATATACTTTAAAGTTATATGAAGTTTCACTTTTATTAGTACTGTAATATACAGAATATTGCTTAAAAATCTTTTGAATCTCATTTTTTGTTGTTATGCATCTTTCTCATTCTAATATGTGGTTCTTTTCATATAGGCTTTATCATTATTTTATTTATCAGAAGTCTATCTCTTTTATTATTGATATGTCTTAGTCTATTGCTAATACCATTTTGATTTAAAATTCACTAATTTGTTATTTTCAATATTTAATTCCTCCAGATTAGGATCTTACACATTCTACTGTGAATCTGAATTTGGCACCTGTTAACTGTGTGATTTTACACAACTTACTTAAACTCTCTGAGCCTCAGTTTCCCACTTGTAAAACTCAAACAACAGGGTCTACATCAGAAAGTCAGAGTTAAATTAAAGCATTTAATAGACTATAGTAGAAGGGTGGTTGCTTAGAACAGAGGCTTCTTTGTCCCAACTCTTGATTTCAGCTTGGGTCATCATCTCGGGATTGAGCCCCATGCAAGATTCTCTCTCCCCCTCGCCCTTTGTCTCTCCTCCCCTAAAAAACAAAACAAAGCAAAACAAAAAACAGAAGTTTCCATTGATATTGTTAATGCTTATATAATAATTGTAATTTTTAAAAAAGATTTTATTTATTTATTTGACAGATGGATCACAAGTAGGCAGAGAGGCAGGCAGAGAAGACTCCCTGCTGAGCAGAGAGCTGGATGTGGAGCTTGATTCCAGGACCCTGAGATCATGACCTGAACTGAAGGCAGAGGCTTTAACTCACTGAGCCACCCAGGCAGACACTTTATGACTGAGCCATCCAGGAGCCCCAGTAAAATTAAATTTAAATTGGGATTTTAAAAACTATATCTTGTAATTAAAGAAACTGGTTGCACATTTTTTTTTAGAAGGGGTAGGGCAGAGGGAGAGGTAGAGAGAGAATCTCAAGCAGGCTCCAAGTCCAGCACAGAGACTCCATCTCACAACCTTGAGATCATGACCTAAGCCAAAATCAAGAGTCAGGGACTTAAGCAACTGAGCCACCCAGGTGCCTCTGGTTGAACTTTTGACAGCTTTTGTTTGGACTTCCAGGCCTTTCTTCTCTTTAAAACAGGGTGTTTAATTAAGTTTATTTTCATCTTTATGTCTCATCTGCAAAGTTTAGGACAATTGAAAAATCTTATTCAATATCCTATTGCATTAGATTTAGGTAGTAATACCAATTTTATTTTTTCTCTTTGTCTTTTTTTGATACTCTGGAAATTTGAGAGAGGTTGGTTTGGAGTAAATGAGAAACAAAAATAAAACATAGAAACGAAAGGAGCAACTTGAAACTAGAGGTGGATTTGTTCCTTTTTAAAAAACAAAATAACTGGGGCACCTGGGTGGCTCAGTAGGTTAAAGCCTCTGCCTTCAGCTCAGGTCATGATCCCAGGGTCCTGGGATTGAGCCCCACATTAGGCTCTCTGCTCAGCAGGGAGCCTGCTTCCTCCTCCTCTCTGCCTACTTGTGATCTCTGTCTGTCAAATAAATAAAATCTTAAAAAAAAAAAACAAAAACAAAAACAAAATAACTCTCTGCTAAGAGAATGAAGTATTGTAAACCTAGGGAGGAAAGTGGGAACCAAGGTTTATGTAGTAGTGAAAATTAGTCTCCTCATTTTAATGAATAGAGTTTATCGAATAAGTTATTTGTTCATTTAAAAACATTCATCTACAAGACACGAGGTATTGTGGGTCACACACCTAGTGTGGTGGGGTATTTAAAGGTTAATATGACAGTGATTTTGCACTTACAGGATTTGTCTATAGTAGAGAGACTACATGTGGTCATAATTAAGTAAATACAGATATGGACAAATTACTGTTTTCTTAGCAGCTGGTATAAAACTTCATTTTAAAAAGAGACTCCCAGCACCCCCTTCCTCCCAATGATGTTTTTGATGATAATTTGATGAGTTCACATCTGGACAGAGGCTAAGACCCTGAAGTCCTACTATCACCTGGGGCCCAGACCTTACAAAGAAGAGAAAGCCCTCTGCCTTGTAGAAGGACATTTGGCCAGTGCAGTGACCATTCCAGTTGGCTGAGTGTGAGAAGATAAGAATGCCGGGGGCTGACCAGTGGAGATGGGGATTTGGGGAAGACAGAATATAGTGGATAGGGATTTTAAACAATTTTTATATTGTTTGTTGAGGATCTATAATGTAAAACACTTGTCTTGTAAGTTGTAAAATTTTCTGTAAAAAAAAAAACTTTGCTTCTCATCAGTTACTTTGCAAATGGACTTTTTGGGAAGTGCTGAAAAGCATAGAGACTTGCATACAAGCTGGAGCCAAGTGACAACAGAAATGGTTACATAGATACTGGAAACCAAAGAAAAAAGGGGAAAGCAGACATTTGGGTAACAACAGATCAAAATTTTTGATGTGACAAAACTTATCCACGAAATTACCTCCCCACAAAGTAATCTAGAAAATCAAAAGATATTTCTCATTGTGTAATTAGAAGATCCATGAAGACCAGTCATGTGAGATGGGTTTCTTTGGAAAGGGAGTTGCAATCATAAGAGATATATTGAGGATATTTGTAGCGTGAAGATGAAAGTGGGAAGATCTGGAAAAGTAGACATGTACCAGGTTTGTTTAGAGAATGGGGAGCAATTCAGCTTGTTCAGACCTTTAAAAGATGATGTAGGAGAGTTTAGAAAATAATGCTGAATGTATATAAATGAGAAGATTAGCATGTTTCTAAATGTTATGAGACATATCAATATAGTAGTAATATGTTCCTGGCCCAATTAATAGGTATATTAAAGTAATTCTTATGAAAACCTATGGTTTGTTTTATGAAACAAAACAGTTTTAAAACTTACCTAGAATAATAATCATATGAATGTATGTTTATAAAAATTGCATTGCTAAACGACATGCAGATGAATGATTTAAACATTTCAGAGGTGGCGTCGAGAATAGGCTGATCAATGCAAGAGGGTCCCTTGAAATAAGTCACCTGGGTTCAAGAAGACATTAGAGCTGAATTGTGAAGGGAAGGCTTATTTGGTAAATGGTGTTAACTGGCTGTTTAGGGGGGAAAGAAAAGAAAATCTAAGCCCTAACATTTCACATCTTCCATAAAAAGTCATGCCAAATCAAATAGTTTAAAAATAAGGAAATACCTAGAAATAAATGCAATGTAATAACTATGAAATTTTTATTTTGGGGAGAAAGGCTAAGCATAGGACTGGCAGATTTTAGAAGTAACTGTAGTTCTCATAGATCTCATGTCAATGAGACTGATTTAAACAAACAGGCTATAAAGAAATAGGCTATAATTAAACGGGAATTTGACAGAAGGAGAGTCCATTTTGAAGGTTTTTTTTTTTTTTTTTTAAAGAAAGTAAACTACCTGCTCCCTCCCAAGGGAGAGTCCATTTTGGCCTGTAGCAGTTGAAATCACATAAGGACCAGAATTAGTGCTTAAGAGAAAGAAAGGATTTGTTTAGAATAGGGTAAGTGGCTGGGGGGTTGGAGGGTGACTGTGAGTGGCCTGGAGCTACTGAAGACATTTGTAAGGCAGAACAAATCCTATTGGCCTGCTGGGAGCAAGGCGTGCTCTTGGGAATCCCTGAGAGGTCAGATTAAGAAAGGCCTTGAGAGAAGCGCCTGGGTGGCTCAGTCAGTTAGATGTTTGCCTTAGGCTAGGTCATGATCTCAGGGTCCTGGGATCAAGCTGGGCATTGAGCCCAGCAACAGCGCTCCCTGCTCAATGGGGAGTCTGCTTCTCCCTCTGCCCCTCCCCACTGCTTATGTGCTTTATCTCAAATAAATACATAAAATCTTAAAAAAAAAAAAAGAAAGACCTTTAGAATCAGGCTCAGGAATGTGCACTGAGGAATGTAGGAAACCTTTTGGAGGGTGTTGTGGGAAATTAGGTGTGAAATAAACATGGAGAGAAACGTGCTTAATTTTTGCTTTTAATGATTTTCCATTTGCTTATCCAGTCTTTTGCCCTTTCAATAGAAAATCCCCAGAGAGGAAAAGCTTGAAATGCTCTTTCATTGAAAATGTCTTTGTGACCCCTTGTTCTGAGTTTGAAAGGTAGAATATACAACACAACAGTTAAATCAACATGAAAACCAAATGACAGGAAATGAGCAAGTGCTTGGCATAATCGTTTTGTGCCAGTCAGCACCATTTATTTCTGATTGAGTGCATTTTCACTAATGATTCCAGTGTTGAACAAGATAAGGTTGTCTTGCCTCAACTTGCAGTTTCTAAAATAGTGAGCCATTCTCATGTTATATCTAGAGCAGCGAGTTATACAGATGGACACCGCATTCAGTAGGCCAAATTGAGGAGTCTTTATTAAAAAGCCAGCGGCTGGGAGCGGGCTCATGCACTCCAAAATCTCACAGCCCCAAATGAGTTCAGGGGTAGACTTATAAAGGCATAAACCACATCCTGTTGCCAGTTTCTAAAATTGCCAAGCACAGTACAGAAGCAAAAATGTTGGGTTAAGCAGACATTAGGATAGGGGTGCATTTCCTGAAATTGTTATGTCTGGAGTATCTTGCAGATTTTCTGTTAAGGTTGCAATAACACGGGTATAGTAACATGACTGTGTTATGAAATGCCCACTGTTTATAAAAATGGCATGACTTATACTAAGTCTGTTCCCTAGGCGTCTCATTCAAGAGTAATAAAATATGGTGCAACACTTCTTGGTAATTACTATTTTGTTGATTACAGCGCTCCATGTCATCTCCTTTGCCTTTTTATTGATTATTTTGGCTCCAGTTCTAATAACTTAGCTTGCTTGTGACAGCTGTACCATAACAAAGTGGTGAGAAATGGTGAAATCTGGGATCAATTTTCCCAGGAAGATTGCTAAACTCTAGAAATGATTAATGAAAATGGCCAATATGTTTAGCTGTGTGTGTAAATGTAATAGCTAAACCAAGAATTTACATGTGTCTTATTTAATCTTTGAAACAGTCCACCAAGATTGGTACCCAAGTTATATATGAGGAAAATTAGGCTTACAGTGGTTAAGTAACTTGCCAGGATCACAGGACTGGTGAGGGACAGAGCAAGCATTTGAACCAGGCAGTGTAACTGCAAATCCCAGGCCCTGAGCAACTGGATCATACTGTATCCACAGTTTTCTTTATTTGTCAAGATTTGGTTAAATCTTAATCATCTTTCTGAAGACTTCCAATCCCTTACCTGAATTTACTCACTGTAATGTTTACGCTCTCGTTAATTTTTTTTTAAAGAAAAAAATTTTTTTTTTTTTTTTAATTTGAGAACAAGTGAGAGACTCAGTGAGAGAGAGACAGACAGACAGAGCAAGCACAAATGAGGGACGGAGGGAGAGGGAGAGGCAGAAGCAGACTCCCCGCTGAGCAGGGAGCCTGATGTGGGGCTCGAACCAGGACACTGGCATCATGACCTGAGCTGAAGGCAGAAGCTTAACCGATTTAGCCATCCAACTGCCCAAAGCTCTCCATAAATTTTACTTGTAAAATTTGTAAAATTTTGTAAATTTGTAAAATTTTTGTAAATTTGTAAAATTTGTAAAACGTGTCACAGTTTGGTCTGTATTACAATTTTAAAACAAAGGTTGTAAATTGCAGATGGAATTCAGCTGATAGACTGTTTTGATTTACTGACACAATGTTTTAGAGTAACTTGCTTTGTGTGCCTCTGGTTAGTTAGAGTTCTTACCACTCCCTCATGTCTTGTAATGAACTAGCTTCTGAATTTTGTATTTCCTGCCTGTCCTCTCAAAGGCTCTTGTAGCTGAGTTCTGTGGCTCGTGTATTTTAGTTCATTTCTGCCTGGTGTTTCTTCCATTCCTCCTCTGACCTCCCTCCCCAAAGCTCACTACTAGATTAAAAGCTTTCTGAAGTCAAATCCTATGTCTTCTTCATCTTTTTACTTCCATCACCATATGCCATAGCATCTGCCGTAGAGCTAGCGTTAAATACAAGATGTCTTTACAATCTCTTGGTCTATTTTTTTCAATGCTTAGTATTATATAAAACTTCTATGAAAATAGGAGGGCTCTAATGAAATGTTTCCAAGAAATTTTTGGAAGGACATTATCAGTAACCTTGACAGAAAGGATTTTAAAATGGCCTGAACGACACTTGTAAATCATTCCTTTGGAACTTGCTTTTGTTTAACAACACATATACAAATTAAGGAAAACATTTCCCCTCAGGAGAGATGTTTAAATTCAGTCAAATGTCTCTTTGTGTACCATTCTCACTTCACCCACACCTGAGGAGGCTGGAAGCACAAGTACTTTCTCTTTGGGTTGTCCTGTATTAGTACTATGGGGTTTGCAGTTTCTGGTACTACCAGCTTCATTGTCCTGTATTAGTACTATGGGGTTCCAGTTCCATGTCTTACACTTTTCAGAACTGATATATTTGCATTGCTATTTCACTGAATTTTTTGAAATGTGGGTAGGTGCTCAGATAATCATTTTGAAATTGATGGAATTTTTAATGAGTTATTAAAATCATCATTGTGAATATTATGGATAAAGTTTATGATATAATATTACATCAATGAATCAAAATGCAAAAAAATGAGTAAAAAATAAATTTGGTCAAACGTCTAATAGTAATCTCACCAAATAGCTATTTGAGAAACAGTATTTTTTTTTCACATTGCTTTATGATTCTAGATAGACTCATAATGATTGCAAGTCATTATTTCCTATCTGACGGCACGTTATTTTCCTTATCTGCAGTAAGACTCAGAACAAACCTACACTAATACCATTTTGTTAACTGTAAATTACAAATACATTCAGATCTTTTAAAAGATCACGCAATAATTTTCACATTTTTTTTCTTTATTCTGGTCAAAACCAACATTTTAAATGTGAAAGTCCTTAACATCATTCCAACCCCCTTATGTTTCAATGAGAGTCGGAATCAGAAAAGATTTTTTTGAATCTCCTACACTCAAAAGAATTTTCTAGTCATTCTTTGGAAGAAAACGTACTAACCCTACAACATCCTAAAAATAATTGTGTTCTGAAGTAGATCTACTAAGCAGATTGTGTTTATGACCCAGCTGTAATGGAATATAAAACCACCTCAGGTAAATGAAATATGTTTTGAATGTGTTCCTTCCAATGATTATTATTTCATTCAAATTATGATGTAGTCATCTGACAAAAGCTGATTTTTTTCAAGATATGATGAAGACAATGCATTGAATTAGAAGAAATAGAAAATATTGTGGGCACTACAGTTGAATATGGGCAGTAGTGTTTAATCAAATCTTATCACGTGTACTGTGAAATATACGTGTTGCCCCGTGACAAGCATTTGCAGTTTCTGGTACTACCAGCTTCACTGACTGTAAACATTTCATACGATACATCAAAAGATGACCTTGCTTCTGTGGGGTTGGAGCAGTGGTTTCGGTTCTAAAGGGAAGAAGGCAAATTCATAAGGCCTATACTTTGGATACACTTTTAACAGTTTGAGTTTAAATGAGAGCTATTTCCCTGCACTTATGGATAGAGATGAATCATATTTTTTTTTCTTTAAATCTTGGGGCAAACCATTTAAAAATTATGAAATTAAAGCTGCACAGTAATTGTCATGCATGGCTGGAAGCCGTAACCACTTCAGCCTTGGAAATATACTGCGATTGGTGTTCGTGTGGATTACATTTTAATATTATGCTGGAAGCTTAATTATAAAGGATTATTAGCAGATCATAAGAGGACTACAATGAAATAGGGTCGCACAGAGTGGAATATTATTAGCTGTCTAATCTTCAAGTCATATCTTTCTCTGAGGTTGACATCTTTAGTGCAAACTGCTGACTGGTTTTATAAGTTCTACCGGATTTTTCCCCTGACATCTTTAGCCAAAAGTCTGTATTTGCATTGTTGTTGGTTTGAATTTTTTGTTGTCTGATTATCTGGTTAGTTGGATTGCTCCTAGCGGTGTTCTCTGATCCTCAGCAGGTGAGCTTCTCGAATGTGATCCTGGAAAGCAGCTTGTGGACTTAGTGTATCAGCTAACAAGGGTTGGTTCATAAAAAATGAAGATGATCTTGGATAAGCACATCTCTATTTTATTTCTTTGGCAAAATTAAAAAAAAAATAAAATAAAAATCTTAAAGCACTTGGGACCCCTGTTTAAACTCTTGCAAATCCCACAGTAAAACTGCAATTAGGCAAAGAATCAGTGCTGCCTGTTACAGTTTTCAACAGATGATAGGAGTAGCAGGCAGAAGCAACTGTCTTTTATAATGCAAGAGCAGCATTGTCCTAAAATAACACTCTGTTGACTTTTGTCATGTTAACTGTGGGAACTTTCCGGGAAATACATTTAGGTACTTGAGGACTATAAGTTAAAAGATAAGAAGAGCAACTGATACAGTGAACAGCGTGCCTGAGAGGTAAATTGCATGGAGAAACTAAACATGACAGGCTTAGATAAAACACTTATTATGATTAATACCAGAAGGAGTAACAAGCTCATTTCTTTCTGCAGCCCCGGGAAACCTCACTTTTACCTGATAATGTTTATGACTCCAGCTCACTCACCCAATGCCCCACACTTTCTTAATGGCAGGCCACTAATCTGTGAAACATCAGGACTTGAGGAATTCTTGCTTCTCTGATTTTCACCTTTCTTTGGAAGATTTGCAAATCATTACTGTCAAATTCCCGCATCAAAACTTAAAGAAGGTAGGCCAGGGGTCCAAAAATCACTGAAACAAACCAAGGTTTAATAACATTTGTTTTCTTAAATATAGCTGGATGTCATCTGCTGTTGGTGCGGGAATAGAGTATAGCAATTTAACTTGGATTATTGCCAAGGGTAACAAATGAGGTAGTCTAATCAAATCGATATTTGGGAGCTGATTTGGGGCAAATATGAGAAGCAGCAAGAGATGAAAACTCATAGCACATTAGCAACTGCAGAAGGCAAACTCATCTGCTTTTATTTATATCATAAATATGACATCTCTATCTTCTCAGAACTGTAGAATTCTGAAGTTGGGAGAAACTATAAAGGTCTTATGATCTGACCTACTACAGTCCTATTCCATCCCTGACATTTTCGTCATGACAGTGTGATTATCACTTGAGGAAGCTCTTTGATTTTCTAAATAGCTTTATTCTTATCTAGTTCTAACTACCATTGATTTCACATCTGTGGGTGTATAACTTCGGCCCGATTGTTCTAGTTTGGTGTCTTGGCACTGTCCAAAAAAAGTAGAATTCTTCTTTGACAAGACAGTTCTTCAAAACCTATCACGAGGGGCACCTGGGTGGTTCAGTGGGTTAAAGCCTCTGCCTTCAGCTCAGGTCATGATCTCAGGGTCCTGGGATCGAGCCCCGCATCGGGCTCTCTGCTCAGTGGGGAGCCTGCTTCCTCCTCTCTCTCTCTCTCTGCCTGCCTCTCTGCCTACTTGTGATCTCTGTCTGTCAAATAAATAAATAAAATCTTAAAAAACAAAACAAAACAAAAACAAAACAAAACAAAACACCTATCATGATTTCTCTAAAGCGTGTTTTCTACTTGTGGAAAATTCCTATTTTCTTCAACCATCCCTCAGATGAAATGGTCTTTGGACAAATTATTTCTCTAAGAACGTGCATCATTATTTTAATATAAAATACAGCATTCAGTCAATTTGTAGTATATACAGAATAATATATTTTACTCTTGCAGTAAAATCTGTATCTAATGAACTCTAAATTGTACATTACCTTTTTGGGTAATCATTTCTTAGTTAACACATATATAATCAAGTAGAGAATTGTCAAAGAAGCCTCAAGGTTTTTTTTTTAAGCATATATTAAAATCTGCTGCTGTTTAAATAGCCCTTCATTTGAGTTGTTAATCTTTTAAAAAAATCCATTTCTAGGACTTTAAAATTAATCTCACTAGTATTGGTCCAAATGTTTACCTATTGGGATCTTATGTAAAATCTTCCCTCCAACTTCATATCAATAAGTAAATTAATAGTCTTTAGCTTTAATTATATAGTTACATAATCTAATTAAATGTAAAGTGTATATATATATATATACACATACATACATTCACATACACCCTTTGGCAAAGCAAGCATTCAATAAACACCACATATAAACTGTATGAGTGTAAGGAAATGTTCTTGGTCTTTTGAATCTTTAGCTCTTAGGAAAGTGCTGATACATTGGCACATAGTAAACAATAAAAACTTGTTAAATAAGTGAATAAACGGTCAGATATGTAAAAATTATAATGTCATTAGTATTTGAATGTGGGGATGGAAACTCATAGTGTTAAAAGCAGAAGGAATTTAGACCTAGAAAATAGAGGTGCCCATGAACCCCTGAAGGTGTGATCACTCCCATTTCCAGTGACATTAAATTCACTTGAAAGATAGCAGCCAAGAAAGATAGTTAATAAGAAAAATCCAAAAGGAGGTAGTTGTGTTTCTGTGTTTATTCCCTTTCACCTAATCACAGCATGGAGGAGGCCGCATGTCTTAACTTGCTTCATAATTTCCCCTGGCTCAGGAATAGTAGGAAAATTCCCACATAGCCAGCAGGGCATAGAAGTTTCATGGAGAACCGACAGACACTAAACCACTTTATTTGAATTTCACTAGCTTTCTATTTCCTCTATTTCCAGGATCCAATCCAGGACACCACACTGGATTTAGTCATTATGTCCCCTTACTTTCCTCTGGTCTGAGACAGTTTCTCATTCTTTCCTTATTTTTCATGAATCTTGACCTACCTGAGGAGTACTGGTCAGATAGCTTATGGAATGCCTTTCAGTGTGGGTTTATCTGATGTTTTCTTCATGATTTAATTGGAATTTTATTCTATTTTGATCTTTTTAAAAATTTGTTTTTTTTTATTTAAATTCAATTAATTAGCACATAATACATTATTAGTTTCAGAGGTAGAATTCAGTGATTCATCAATCTTATATAAAATCCAATGCTCATTACATCATGTGCCTTCCTTAATGTCCATCACCACAGTTACGCCAACCCTGCACTCCCCATCAACCCTTAACTTATTTGCTTTGGTTAAGAGTCACTTAAGATTTGTCTCCCTCTCTGATTCCACCCTGTTTTATTTTTTCCTCTCTTCCTCTATGATCCTCTGTTTTATTTCTCAAATTCCACATATGAGTGAGATTATATGATAATTGTCTTTCTCTGATTGACTTCTTTTGCTTAGCATAATAACCTCTACTTCTAGCTATGTCATTGCAAATGACAAGATTTCATTTTTTGATGATTGAGTAGTATTCCATTGTATATATATATCACATCTATTTTTTTATTTAAAGATTTTTATTTATTTATTTGACAGATCACAAGTAGGCAGAGAGAGAGAGAAGGAAGCAGGCTCCCCACTGAGCAGAGAGCCCGATGTGGGACTCAATCCCAGGACCCTGGGATCATGACCTGAGCCGAAGGCAGAGGCATTAACCCACTGAGCCACCCTGGTGCCCCATACCACATCTTCTTTAGCCATTCATTTGTCAATGAACATCTGGGCTCTTTCCATAGTTTGGCTATTGTGGACATTGCTGCTATAAACATTCGGGTACACGTGCCCCTTTGGATCACTACATTTGTATCTTTGGGGCAAACACCCAGTAGTGCAATTGCTGAGCCATAGGGTGGCTCTATTTTCACCTTTTTGAGGAACCTTTATAGTGTTTTCCGGAGTGGCTGCATCAGCTTGCATTTCCACCTTACAGCGTAAGATGATTCCCCTCTCTCTGCATCCTCACCAACATCTGTTGTTTCCTGATGTGTTAATTTCAGCCATTGGTGAGGTGGTATCTCACTGTGGTTTTGATTTGTATTTCCCTGATGCTGAGTCATGTGGAACATTTTTTTCACGTGTCTGTTGGCCATTTGTATATATCTTCTTTGGAGAAATGTCTGTTCATGACTTCTGCCCATTTCTTGATTGGATTATTTATTCTTTGGCTGTTGAGTTTGATAAGTTCTTTATAGGTTTTGGATACTAGTCCATCATCTGATAAGACATTTGCAGATATTTTCACCCATTCTTATTCTGTTTTATCTAAGCATTTTTGTATGTTTCTTGGCAACTTGATCTATTTGTCTATCTCACTACCTCCCCTATGCAGTAGGCCTACCTTCCTCCCTATTTATTTTTTCTTTCCTTTATTAAAATACAGCAAATTATAACTGACCGTTAACCAAACCAAATGAAAACAACCTAACAACAAACAAATGTAGAACTCTCTACTCCCCATTCCACAGTTATTTTGTTGTCCTTGGTATTTTTCAGAAAACTCAGTTCTGTTTGTGTTCTTGCTGTTCTGTTCTTTGATATTCAAGAGTCTCCAGTCAGGGCAGTCCCCTTCCAACTTCTGTTCACAATAACACCTGTGAATGCAGATTAGTTTCTTTAGTTGTCTCTGGTACTGTTAAAGTTTGCTTTCATACCATATATAATTTTTATGGACTTCCATCCTCCTTGGTTATTTGCTGTTTTGGGATTTCTAGTTTTACCTACCTTTTAGTTAATGTATGGATATGTCATGTTAGAGGACAGGGCCTGTTATTTAGTATAGCTAGTATTTATTTTTTTTTTAAGTTAGTTGAGTTCTGGTATGAGAATCCCTTCTTGCAAACATTCTTGCCAGTTCCACTTTATTCTCTTGTTCTTTATTATACTTATTTCTTCAAACACCAAATATCTTTTGGGTTCTGAGTGGGTATGGTATGTGCTAAAAGCTAAGAGGATACAAAAAAGAAATCACCTATGTGTCACACTCGAACAAAAACAAAAACAAAAAATCTTACAGTCTGCAAAGGAAGATTAGATGTATGCAAAAATCAATCGGATAAACTGTACAACATAATGATTACTTTCATCAACAGCATATATAAAGCATTATAAAACTCGTAATGAGCATAGAGATCATTGAAGACAATAATGAAGATCTGTGTGAGGTGAGCTTTGAAGAGGTTGAACAAAGAAGGAAATTGCATTCCAGTTCAAAGTTGCAACAAAAGAAAATAATAGGAGCATGGAAATGTGTCCTCTATTTAGAGAAAAACAAGTTGTCATTTGGCTGGATTGTAGGGTGACTTGAAAGAAGGAAACAGATACGCAAAGATATTTTAGAATAGGATGAAAGTTATGTCCTAGTGTTCAGACTATGAATTTTTGGGTTTTTGTGTTGCTAATGGAGAAACATTGAAGATTTTGACCTGGAGAGGTCAATCGAAAGTTTAATCAGCCAGCAGAAGCCAAAATAGTTTAGAAAAATAGGGCCTCTAGAGCCTGGGAAAAAGTTGGAATGCTTTTTGAGAGGATAGAAATGGTGACACTTGTGGTTTAGATTAGGTAACAATGAGGCTCAGAGACAAAGATATATTCATGGGTTGTAGAGTAGGGGATGAATTCAAGATCTTCAAGGGCAGAGGGGGAGAGAATTATCAACAAAGCAGATATGCAGCAGATACATAACATAATGGGTAATGTTGTTATGGTACTGCAATACTGACTGATATATACCACTTTCCTGAGACACCCAAGTGTCCCTCCAGTTCACTGCATGCTCAATCAAACCTCTCTTCAGATCCAGGGCACCCACAATCCAGCTAACAGAGTAACTGCTGGGGCATGGAGGGCCACTAGGACCTGAACGGTTGGTGCCTCTTCAGTGTTGCTTAAAAAATAGTGTAAGTATCACCCGTGGTGGTAGGATTTAGTAAATTAAGTTCAATATACCATTTCTCCACTCTTACCTCCTTAGCTTTTCAAAAATAAAATTATCACCAAATAAAAGCAAGACAAGGCAGGGATTTACCAGTTGTTCTGCTATTAGCAGAAGAAGACTTCCAGGTGACAGGCAGAGGTTGACATTTTCAATCAATCATAAATATATCATCCTTATGTGTCAACTTTGTAATTGTAATTAGGAAAATATTTGTTTCTTAAATATAAAAATATTTTCTATCCTGTCAGCTCTACCTATAACTATAGCGTCATTATTAGTATTAGTCATGATATCACTTAAAATTTTTGTACTAGCTATGATATCCATTTGTCTATTGGATAAGAACTTTTAGGAAAAAATCTGTATCACAATTATTATAATAATTATATATCATAATAAATACATATTTAAAAAGAGAAATCAGGATTCAAAATTTGATAATATAATTTCAAAACCCAAAATGCTTACCAGTTTATTCTCACCTCAATTCAAGTTTAGGGAGAAGTGATCATTTAGAAAAGTCAGGGTCCATGAATCTCTGTATTTTAAGAATCTTCAAGTACCAGGTTTGTGACTTATAAAAACCATCTGAAAAAGATAAAGCATATTAGAAAAATGAAATCTTTGTTTATTTTTGCATCAGAAATAAGCATTAGAAATATTGACAATTGATAGATCTAGAATAAAAATAAAATTTCCTAGCACTTATCGCTATCAAGCCAAATCTCTAGAAATCTAAAAGATGGAATGACTCTGAAAATCATTTTTATGAGATTGGGCTGGATACTGAAGTGCAGTACTTTATATGTCTCGGTAAAGGTGTTATTGATAAGTGCCATACGTATGAAACTGTAAGGAGGAAACATGAAGTAGTTTGAATTTTAGTCTCCTCTCTTTAAAAGCATTCAAAATTATATGTCGGTTAAAAATAATATAGAACCAACTTATGTGAAAGAAGTACAAATGTAGCACTTCATCAAATCTTTTGTGTGAGTTGACTTTCAATAAAAAATGAAAAGGAGGTTATTTAATTAGAAAAAGAAATACTGCTAGAAGAAGAAAAAACTCATTAATATCAAAAACTTCTCTAGACCGTACTAAATAGAGGGAAGAAAAATAATTTCCAGTATTAAACTGGCAATAAATTCATGCAATGATTATTAATTGAGTATCATCTATATGCCAGGAACTATTTTAGGTATTGGAGGTAGAATAGCAAATAATAGTCTCCACCCTCTTGAGGTTTATATGAATAAATAAATATTAATAAATATAAATAATAAATAACAATCATGCCAGGTGGTGATAAGTGCTATGGAGAATACTAAAGTAGAGATAAGTGAAATGAAGAATGACTTTTTCAAATATATGGAGGTGGTGAGGAGGAATCTTGAAATTCTAAGCTTACACGTGATCATGCTATTTTTTGCTTCTATGTCTTCACACATTCCATGATAAGATATGTGACTAAGAAACCATCAGGATCAGAGGACACAAAGAGCCATTTGCCTTTGGGGCATGGGATTGTGTGATTTCACAGTTATTATGTCACTAACACTGTCAGATATGGTTGTGTCTAGATCAACTGAGCTACAGTGCATTAAAACCATTCATTTTCTTGAAGAGGAGATATTTATAAATTTACTACTCCATTAGTTCTTAGGTGAAGGACTAAAATGTTACTAACTAGAGAAAGCACTTTATTTTAAGTGACAGCAGGAAGGAGTGAGATTAATATGTAGAGTCATCAGTCAGGGAGAAACTTGGGGAAAAAGTAAGCAGAGACATAATTATTAGTAAAAGAAATAATTCAGTTAATGTTTGTATCTACTTAGGACTAACTTCATACCTCCGGTGAAAAAGGTTTCCTATGACCATTGTCAATTTGAAAAGACTGATTTTTTATTTCCTTCTGGAAGACATCACTAACCAGAATCAATGAATCTATAGAATATGAATATATCTTCATGTATGGGCATAGATGGTGAAATACTTCTTTTATCTAATGGAGATATCACAGGTAATAAAGAACAAGGGAGAAAGACCAGAGTTTAAAGATATGATGGGATTCTTATTTGAGGGTAGGCATAGAGTCAATTGGATAGAAGGATAGAATATTTGAAAAATTTCTATGGCAGGAATATTTTAGAAGTTAGTATTTATTTGAGGAATGGAATACACAATTTCTGACCTCCTTCTTGTTCTGTGTAACAAAATATGTAAGTTAACTAAAGGAAAAAAGAATATAAAAAAAAAAAAAAGAATAGACTTATGAAGGGCTAGTGCCTCATAATAAGTTGTTGACCAGATGTTGGGCATCTAATTGGCATGATTTTTGGCATTCTTGGTGACACACCGTCTTACAAAGGTCTGGGTTCTCTCCTCACTGGTTGTACCTCCCCAGAACTCTTAGATAACTGGTGGACAACCTGTACACACACGAACCAGTGCAGGATAAAGACTATTTCAGGATGAGTTTTTTGGAAATAAGTTAGTTTTTTTCATATAACGCAGTATCTGTAACTGCACATGAACTTTGTTTCATTATTAACATCTTAAAGTCTACTTGAATACAATTTCAGAAATCACAAAAGAGATTACAACAATGCACTTTTAGAAAAAAAAGTGTTCTGTAAGATGCTTGGAAAACTGGATGGCTTTGCCTTTTATTATTTGGTTTTGCAAGGTATTTGCCTACAATAAAAATCTTATTTCACAATAACTGTCATCACTGTACTCTTTAGAGTAGGAAACATTTCTATTACAAATGAAAGAAAAATTGTTTAACATAAAAACTATTTCCAAAACAATGTAAGTGAAGCAAGATTTTTGTCAAGTATTTTTACCTTCTGGACAATAGCTATAGGGCATACATTTTATTTAGAATATAATTATTTATATAAAAATCATTTGGTTGGTTGAGCCAATTTGCTCTTACGACCATGTGGTAGGTAAATGCATATGTTCCCACTCACCCGACTAGTTCAGTGGAACAGTGGTCTCTGAAGTGGGTATGCATCCCCAGCGAGTGTGAACCATGATTCACTGGGGTAGGAGAGGGCAAGATTATAAACCCCACTTATGTTGATTTTCATCTAACCGGGAAAAGAATGAAAGTTGATAATATTTAGTATGTCTCCTGACACTTTTGCTCCCCCTGTGTCTCGTCTTCAGCTGTGCGTCTTGAAATGTTTAGGAAGGGTAGGTGTTTTGACAGGAACCTGCTCATGTGTTTGTTCATTTTCGTTTTATTGTGAGGCGCTGTAGTGTTACAAGGTGCCATTGATTTTGTTATGATAAAAGCAAGACTTTTAAATGTCAGTATCATGAGAAACGTGTGAAATGACCATGAAAATCTTTTTACCTCACAGAAATTCATCACTTATCTCATGAGTTGTCAAAGATGAATTATACACATTCTTTTTCAAAACTGAAATAAAGGCATTCCAGTTTTCCTGACCTTTTTTTATGTGATACCAAAAGGATGAGGATACCATGTTATGTAACAGGTATTATCAAAATAATATACCAGGTGAAGTGAATGGCTTAAGCAGTGCTTAAGAGATTAAATTTGTTTAAAATAAACTTGTGAAAAAAATGAAATAACCTCCAAAAATAAATAAATAAATAAATAAATAAATAAATAAATAAATAAATAAAAATAAAATAAACTTGTGATTTTGGAGAAAGCATTTTGAAAATTTGAATTTGAAAAATTTTAATCATTGGGTAATTTTATTGTCAAATAAAAAAAATTTATTGTCAAAATCTATCACCTATAAAAACCTTCAGAATTACATACTTTTAAATTTTTTAAGTTTGGAAGTAGAAATTTCAAACTTCTTTAAAAATCTTCCAGATGAAGAGTTTCAATAGGTTTCGAATGATGTGTCAAAAAACATTTAAAAAGCAACATTTTTTCATATAGTTTATAAGAATAATGCTTGATTTGGGAGCGACACAAATTTCCTGGCAAAATTTATATCCTACTTCAACTGATAAATAATTATATATAATATCAATGTTATAGAACAATGTTGTATATGATCTAATGACAAGGTAATAATAGATATTATGTATTCTATGGTATGTAATATTATAAATTTTGTTGTACTAGAGATTATATATATTAAGGGACTGTAGAAATAGCTTCATGGTTTGATAAATGCAGACAATGTACTTTGGTGCATGCCCTTCCATATAGATCTACTTACCTTTGTGAAGTATCTCTTTTCGTTATGACTGCCATTAAAATAAAATATCTGTTTAACTTAATTAGAAAGAAAATTTAATGAAAGGTATTATCACTAATCAAGATTTCAGTGAGTTCTTCAGTGAAGAACCTTTAATAATGTTGATAAATACATAAAATACTGTTTATTTCAGTTATAACTCATTATTATTTTAATTTCTATTTTGTTTATGTTTAAACATGCACATTGTATTTGTTTAATTTAAATGAGTACACTCAAAATTTTTAATAATTTATTGAGTTACATTCACATAGCATAAAGTTAACCATTTTAAAGTGAACAATACAGTGGCATTAAATACATTTTCAGTGCTGCGCAAACACTGCCTCTATTTAGTCCAAAGCATTTCTGTCACTGCAAAGTAAAACTCCCTGAGCCATTAATAGTTTCTCATCATTCCTTCCTTCCCTTGGTCCTTGGCAACCACCAGTCTGCATTCTGTCTCTACAAATTTATTTATTCTGGATATTACATATAAATGAAATCATATAGTATGTGAACTTTTGTGTCCGGTTCCTTTATTTCATACAGTGTTTTAGAGGTTTGTAGGATGTGTCAGTACCCCGTTCTTTTTTATAGCTGAATAATATATCATTGCATGTCTTATTACAATTTGTTTATCCATTAATCTGTGATGGATATTTGGGCTGTTTCCACCATTTGGCTATCATGAATAACACCGTTCTGTTTTTAATTCTTTGGGGCATATACCTAGCAGTAGAACTGTGGGGTCACGTGGTAACTCTATGTTGAACATTGGGGGAAGGGCCAAATTGTTTTCCATAGTGACAAAACCATTTTGCATTCCCACCAGCAATAAATGAAGGCTCCATTTTCAGTGAGTATAGTTTAAAAATAAATATATTAGTGGTGCCCACCCAAATGTTTTCTACCGACTAAGAATAAAACTCTGAAAGGTCTGGAGCCTACTCCAGAGGGAGCACTCTGGCCCTATGTGAGGTGAGTGTACAATCATGTATGTTTGTAGGATGGTGTAGGGCTGGAATGCTGTGGGTGTGGTCTCTTTGGCCTTAAAGTTGCCATCTGTAAATGAGAAGCTTCTAAATGAGATTGTAGGCTACCCCTAAGAACTCAGTAGGCCACTGGTCATTTATTATTCCTCAGGCTCTATTTTAATGAGCGTTTACATTTTATACCCAAGAGGAATGAAAATAAATCACAACCTGGCTTCTTATGAATTGTACAAAAATTACATGTACTGTTTGCTTCTCTCCCTCTCAGCAAACTGGGCTGTGTTGCAGTTATCTTACTGTAGATGCCTTTGTGGTGATTATAGCCTCTTTTTTCCTTTAGGGCACCATGCGTTGTTGGATTAGTTGATCATAGAGTTGAGGGTCCATATCTGGGCTCTCTACTGTGTTCCACTGGTCTGTGTGTCTGTTTTTGTGTCAGTACCATACTGTCTTGGTGATCACAGCTTTGTAGTAAAGCTTGAAATCAGGCAATGTGATGCCCCCAGTTTTGTTTTTCTTTTTCAACATTCCCTTAGCAATTTGGGGTCTCTTCTGTTCCATACAAATTTTAGGATTGTTTGTTCCAGCTCTTTGAAAAATGCTGGTGGAATTTTGAATGGGATGGCATTGAAAGTATAGATTGCTCTAGGCAGTATAGAGATTTTAACAATGTTTATTCTTCCAATCCATGAGCATGGAATGCTTTTCTATCTTTTTGTGTCTTCTTCAGTTTCTTTCATGAGTGTTCTGTAGTTCCTTGAGTACAGATCCTTTATCTCTTTGGTTAGGTTTATTCCCAGGTATCTTATGGTTCTTGGTGCTATAGTAAATGGAATCAATTCTCTAATTTCCCTTTCTATATTTTCATTGTTAGTGTATAAGAAAACAACCGATTTCCATATATAGATTTTGTATCCTACTATGTTACTGAATTGCTGTATGAGTTCTAGTAGTATGGGGGTGGAGTATTTCGGGTTTTCCATATATAGTATCATGTCATCTGTGAGAATTTCTCTTCTTTGCCAATTTGAATACCTTCTATTTCTTTTTGTTGTCTGATTGTTGTTGCGAGGACTTCTAGTACTATGTTGAACAGCAGTGGTGATAGTGGACATCCTTGTGGTCTTCCTGATCTCAAAGGGAAGGCTGTCAGCTTTTCCCCATTGAGGATGATAATTGCTGTGGGTTTTTCATAGATAGATTTTATGAAGTTGAGGAATGTTCCCTCGATCCCTATATTTTGAAACATTTTAATCAGGAATGGATGCTGTATCTTGTCAAATGCTTTTACTCCATCAGTTGAGAGGATCATGTCTTCTCTCTTCTGTTACTGATTTGTTCTATCACATTGATTGATTTGTAAATGTTGAACCACCCTTGCATCCCAGGGGTAAATCCCACCTGGTCATGATGGATAATCTTTTTAATGTACTGTCGGATCCTATTAGCTAAGATCTTGTTGAGAATCTTGGCATCCATATTCATCAGGAATATTGGTCTGAAATTCTCCTTTTTGATGGGGTCTTTGCCTGGTTTGGGGATCAGGGCACCAAGAAATAGCAACAATCGTAACAATATAGAGAAGCTGCCTGTATAAAGCACATAATGCATTCTTTACAAACATAATTTTACTTAAGTCTCATTAGAACCAATCTCTTCTTTACAAAGAAGGGATCTAAAGCTGAACGAAATTAACAGATTTGCCTCAAGAAGAAGTAGAAGAGCTTGGATTAGAACACAGATTTATCTGATTCAAGATAAATGCTCTTTCCATTTTACTTTTGCTCAAGAGAAAAACTCCTTCCATATTTCTTCTGAATGCCTCACCCAGGCATTTTACCCAGCAACTCTCTGACCTTAGGTTGATTTAGCTTTATTACACACATGGGGACACTGCTGAATTATAAAACATCATTGACCCCATGAATAGGAGATTCTTTAAAAAAAAAAAAAAATCCTTAATAATGCCTAAGTTGGGGGTGCCTGGGTGGCTCATGGGTTAAGCCCCTGTCTTCAGCTCAGATCATGATCTCTGGGTCCTGGGATTGAGCCCCGCATTGGGCTCTCTGCTCAGTGGGGAGCCTGCTTCCCTCCTCTCTCTCTGCCTGCCTCTCTGTCTACTTGTGATCTCTCTGTCAAATAAATAAATAAAAATCTAAAAAAAAAAATAAAATGCCTAAGATGAACTCAGACAACCTAGACAGATTCAGTCTCTCTGTATTCCTTCTCCCCTGAGGCAAGTGGGTGAGGATTTTTTTACTGCACTTCATTAAACCCATGTTTTGTACCTTTGTACATTTATTTCTGGTCCAGAAAAGCAGAGATCCCAGTAGATCTCAGGAGCTCAAACCCCAAGACTAATCATTCTTTATTACAAAAGAATCAAAGTCCTATTATATAACCATTCTACATTTCCTACGTTGCATTCAATCAAAGCATTTACAAAGATCAGGAGACCCCCATCAGGAGCTCTAGAAACACAAATTGAAGGGAAGGATGGTGAAACCCTGCTGCAAATCATCTTGATAAAAAAAAAAGGAGTGAAAGCCCTGAGAATACCACAGGCTGGGGGTCAGAATCCTGAGCACCAAGTTTTCATAATACTGCTAGATAGAACAAGTATACAGTGCTGTTTACCACAAATGCCACTATTTAAGCATTGTGTCATTGTTTATAAGATTCAAAACTAACATAGATAAGTAGAAAAGTATTTTTCAGTAATGCACTGCTAAGACAATGGGCCTCCAACACTACCAAACTCACTTAATGGGTCACCATAGTAATGTTACTATTCAGCCATTTTTTCCAAAGACCATGTTTTACCTATTTGTCATCTCTGATGCCCAGCACCATATCTGACAGAAATTACTCAATAAAAGTATGAAGACATAATGGATATAAGAAGCAAAGATAAAATTGTTTCCTAAGGCAAAAGGTTTTTATTATGCATGTTTTAACGCCTTTGCTTTAGATTTAGATTTTTTTTTTTTAAAGATTTTATTTATTTATTTGACAGAGAGAGATCACAAGTAGGCAGAGAGGCAGGCAGAGAGGGAGGGGGAAGCAGGCTCCCTGCTGAGCAGAGAGCTCCATTCGGGGCCTGACCCCAGGACCCCGAGACCATGACCCGGGCTGAAGGCAGAGGCTTAACCCACTGAGCCACCCAGGTGCCCCTAGATTTAGATTTTTAATATGAAGGAGGATATTCTAGAATGGTACAGATGTAACTACATTATTTTCAACTCTAAGAAGGAGGCTCTCGAAAAAGAGAAGACATGCATAGATGATGCTTCTGCTGGCTACCTTTCTTTTGCTGACTTCTCAGGTACACTTTGGCCCTTCACCCTGCTCTCTTTCTACTTGGTTGGCCTAGAATGGACTGCATTCATGGGTTCCCTTGCCTTTGACTTATGGTTGGATTAGACCAAGGAAGTCATAGCAAGAGATGAGATAGCAAGAGGAGAGTGAGTAAGGTTATTTATTCTTTTCACTTACTCCCCATGGGGTCACTGTGGGCTGACTGCTTGCCTTTTCCAGGGGGACTTTGCCAGAACCATCGCTCTTCAGGTTCCCGTAACTGCTCCTTCAATTCACCCCTTCAGTTCTTGGGATTTATGTGTCGCAGATAATGTGATCTATTGTTTTCTTTCTTTTTTTTTTTCCCTATAAACCTCCTTGCTTTTAGTAAACCATTTTCTAAAGCATCAGTTTACATTTTTAAAAGAACATACTTAAAAATAACATTTTTTGGATGACAAAAGTAACATATGTTTATTTTAAACTGCATAGAACTTATAGAAAAGTCCTTAGAAGAAAATAAAAATTCTTTATAAATCTACCATCTGGATATATTACCACTCTGATGTATGTTCTTGCAGTTTTTCTGTGCATTTGTATGTGTGTGTGCATATAGACATGTGTGAATATTCTGGTTATATGTATAAATATATAGTTGGATATATAAAATAATATCATACACACTTTTTATAACTTCAGCCTTGTTTTCTTAACTTTCATTAATGCATTTATTATTTTTGAATTATAATAATATAATTCACTAGGAACTGTTTATTCACATGTCTATTATTACATTTCTTCAGGAAAATAACATGTTTACTACTAATTTGAAACCCTCAAATACACATTTTGCCTTCATGTTTATACATGACTTTACAATGCAATGTTTTAAATGTTGGGTTACTTTGGAATACACTAATCTGTCAGTAGGACAGATTGCATCTCTTTCTTTCTTCCTTCCTTCCTCCCTTCTTCCCTTCCTCCCTCCCTCCCTCATCTCTTTCTTTTCTTTTCTTTCCTTTCCTTTCTTTTCTTTCTCTCTTAAAAGATTTTACTTATTTATATGTCAGAGCAAGAGAGCGTGAGAGTATAAGCAGGGGGAGTGGGGGACTGCAGGCAGAGAGAGAGAAACAGGCTCCCCTGCTGAGCAAGGAGCCTGATGCAGGGACTTGATTCCAGGACCCTGGGATCATGACCTGAGCTTAACCTGCTTAATGTTAAATGCTTAACAGACTGAGCCACCCAGGCATCCAAGAATGCATAATTTCTTATGAAATTCTTAGTTCTATTGTCCGAGTAAAGTGAATACATAATATAATTGCTATGAAGCCAAAGTTACTAATTTTAGAAATTCAAGATCATATGTTCTGTCATCTGACTACTGGGCTTCCAAATTCTGACTCCACAATTTACTTGCAATTTTTAGAAATTACCAATGCTTCACTTTTCTCATCCATAATATGTAAATTACACTAGTGTATTCATTGTTGTGTTTTGGGAAGAGCTGAGTGTAAAGCACATAGCCCAGTGTCTTGCAAGGGGGAAATACCTACATATGTTCCCACTTATTATTATTTGCTATAGCATCTCTGTCATCATCCGAGAGTGTAAGTTACCTATAATTTGCTAAGGGTTCTAATTTTGAAATGCTTTATTTCAATGGAAATCCTTCAAAAATGCATCTCATTCTTTTCTGCATTTTTAAGGTAGACTATCTTGTCTATTAAAACATGACCCAGCATGTTTTAATAGACATTAATTTTTATTGACTTGTGATACCATTAGTAGATATTAAAGTGCTTTGCTTTCTTCAGTTCTTTACTAAATGCTAACAAGAGGAAACTGCTCCATAATGAAGAAAGTGTTAAATACCAATTCTAAAACCATTTCTGGGTTCTTTATGAATTATACAGACAATAAGTTCCCTTGTACTGCTGTGGATTTTAGTGATTAAAGAAGGCTTCATAGATGGAATTTCAGTGGGATCTGGAAAAATGGACTTGTTTTTACTAATCCTCAGATGAAGTGAATCCATTTACACTATGGGCTCCATCAGTTTCAGGTGAATGCTCCCCAACAGCCACCTGGGGACAAGCCTATCATGCCGGAGAAATGGAGGCTGGGAGAGCTTCTTAACGACACTGAGCACAAACTGGCCTGTTTGGGGATTTGAATAGAGGACTTAAGTGCATGTCGCGGGCATCAAACTACCACTCCAAAGAACGCAACATTTCCCTCTTCTTCCCTCTTAGAGGGCAGTGCCCTGATGTCCTAGAGAAGGAGAGGAACTAACCCAAGAAACATTAATTTATGTTTCCGGTATGTCAAACAAATTTTAGGATTATTAACTCCAGAATGATGTCTCAATTCTCGGCTTTGTCCGAGTGTACTTGAAATGGAGCATGTGTTTCACGGTGAAGTGATATTTAGGTAACTGTCTTGTTCAAAATTTCTGTTTTGCAAGGAGCAGAAATGGAAGAGTTGAGCTGAAAGTCCAAATACGAAATGAGCTTCACAAATAATTCAAGGATTGTTGTTTGGGGCAGGGTCCAGATAAAAACAGGAGAAAGGACAGTGGAAGATCAAAGCGGAAGGGGAAGCAGTGAGCTGGAAGGGCAAAGCCTGTCCCTTCAATTGTATGCGCGTGCAGCCAACAGCTCTGTGCTTTGATGATGATGATGGGGAACTATAAGCTTCCTATGGTATTTTTGGAGAAACTCTAAAAATCGTTTTTTCTAAATTCAGGTGAGGTTGACTGTAAGAGGATTAAGTGTGTCTCTATCAAAAAGGCTTTCAGGGATATGGGGATTTTAAAGCACTTGAAATAATCCCTGCAGAGCAGGCAAGAAAATAGTATCTTTACTTTAATCGAGTAAAAGGTATTATTAAGGAATCACATATGATAGATATAGTTCAATTTATTACATTTATACTAAAAGTATTTGCCTAGCAAAATTAAGCGATTCTTTATAAAAGCAGCCTGACTTATATATTTTTTCAAGTATTGCTGTACCATTTGTCTCAGCATATCTGTTGCTTACAATTTTTAAAAATGTTGTCATTTGCTATTTTTTAATTTATTTTTTGCTCTCTCTGTCTCTCTCTCTCTCTGTCTGTCATTATCTCTCCTCTGGTTGTATGGCAATGCGGAATAATATGAGTTAAGAGTTTGTGTAGTGAGATAGATCAAGATTCACATTTAACCCTGAGCTACTTATTCCATATATGTCTTTCAAGTTAGCTTCTTTGCCTCAGTTTCCTGATCAGTAAGCTGAGGATACCAACACATTCCTCATTGTTCTGGTGACAATCCAGTGTGGTAGTCTGTGTAAGTGTTTCAGTATATTCCATATATATATTGTGGAACATATAAAAGCCAGTACTTTTTTATTCTTTGAATGAGCTTTTATGATGATTCTGTTGACAGTTTATACTACATATTTATTGCACAAGCAAATTTATATTTATGTTCCCATTTTCAATTTTGTACTTTGGTAAAGGTGAAGATAATGATGATTTCCTGTGAGCAGATAAGAAAATTGAGCCTCAGAGATTTTAAGCCATTTGTAACTGCTAAATAGAAGAATTGAAATATGAAAATATGAAATCAAGATTATTTTTCTTTTCGGTGGTACATAGTGATAAGCATGGAAAAAGAGAAAGAGTGATTTTTAAAAAAATTAGTACGATGCTATCTTTTATAGCTCATTTCCCTGAGTATGTTGTACTGTGGCTAAAACATCTTTCCTCACCTCAAAAGGCAAACAAATAGCAGTGGGAGAAATACTCACACGTTGAATGTGTGGAAAGCTCATAAAAGGGGAAATGAGCAAGCATCTTCAATGTACCACTTTAAAGAATGAGACATTTTACTGTTGTCCAGAGGGTTCTTAAAATATGGGGCATACCATATAAAATATAATTTAAAGGAGCTGTCCAGTCCCTCTGAGATAAGCAAATGACTATAGGGATTTTAGGCAGCTTAGAAGGCGAAGCTGGGATACTCTCAGCCTCATTTATATCCTTGAAGGGAACTGCAGAATAGGGTATTTTATTTGGCTTCATTTCTACTGGCAGGGAAAAAAACGAAAGAAACATTATCAGCTCAGAAGGATTTTTCAGGTCTTAAGGATTAACCATTGAAAAGAACAACAATTTTATTAAAACTTCTTTACTTTAACCATCTATAAAGGATTGATTTGAAGTATGGATTCCAAAAGGTTTTAAAGTAGGTAGCAGAATCATTCATCTTTGCAAAAATCAGCCAGTCAGGACATCAAAATCTCAACTTCTTGGAAAAAATAATGCTGTATTTCTTTCAGTTGAGTATTTTTATACTGAGAACAAGATTAGAAGTTACATCACCGGTTAGGAGAAAATACTGTTTTTTTTACTTCAAGTGCACAATGTCACCTATCTTTTATTTTCTCTGCATCTGTCTTGATTATTTTCTTAAGTGAAGGATAGGATAAATACTTCATTCTTGTTAATTTAGCAGTTTTCAAAATGAGTTAGTTCCCCAGCATCCTCAAACAGTGGCCAACGTGTGTGAATTTAAACCGGCAATCTGTTGCACTTAATATCTTAATGGATGCTCAGATTTTCCTAATTTTGGTCACTGGAAGCCTCTTTTCCATCTGAATCTTTTTGGACATAACCTCAGTGAGTTCCGACAGCCTTCTTGCTTGTTGACAAAGTTCACTCCATGTGCTTCCTACTCCGAGACTGGAATCAGCGATTTCTTGAGGACCCCACCTTCTTTATAGTGGGCAACACATTTCAGAGACCCCAGTTGAATGTTGCAGAAACCAAACATTTTCTGCAAGATATTTTAGCATAGGTTGTTATCACACTCTTTAAATTATTATAATTATACTTCAGTGCCAAGCCAGAATAATTTATTTTTATTATTAATTTTTATTTTATTTATTTATTTATTTTATTTTATTTTATTTTTTATAAACATATAATATATTTTTATCCCCAGGGGTACAGGTCTGTGAATCACCAGGTTTACACACTTCACAGCACTCACCATAGCACATACCCTCCCCAATGTCCATAACACCACCCCCCTATTTTATTTTTTTACCTTTTGACCTCCTTCACCCATTTTTCTCACTGTCAACCTTCACCGATGGCAAACACTGATCTCTTCTCTGTATCTATGATATTGTTTTTTTTCCCTGCCTCAGATTCTGCATATCAGGGAGATCATACTATATTTGTCTTTCTCTGTCTGACTTATGTCCAGGTGCATTCTTGCTGTTGTAAATGGTAAGATTTCATTCTTTTTTATTGCTGAATAATATTCCCCTGTGTGCGTGCGTGTGTGTGTGTGTGTGTGTGTGTGTACTACAATTTCTTTATCCATTCATTGATAGGCATTTAGGTTGTTTCCATATTTTGACTATTGTAAATAGTGCTGCTATAAACACGGGGTTACATATGTCTTTTTGAGTTAGTGTTTTCATTTCCTTCTGATAAATACCAATAAATTGCTGGGTCCTGTGGTAAGTTCTACTTTGAATTTTTTTGAGGAGTATCTTTTTTTTTTTTTTTAAGATTTTATTTATTTATTTGACAGACAGAGATTACAAGCAGGCAGAGAGACAGTCAGAGAGAGGAGGAAGCAGGCTCCCTGCCGAGCAGAGAGCCCGATGTGGGGCTCGATCCGAGGACCCTGGGATCATGACCTGAGCTGAAGGCAGAGGCTCTAACCCACTGAGCCACCCAGGCGCCCTTTTGAGGAGTATCTTTATTGGCTGCCCCAATTTACCTCCCCATCAGCCTGGCACAAATGCTCCCTTCCCTTGCTAACTTGTTATTTCTTGTCTTTTTGATAATAGCCATTCTAACAGGTGTGAGGAGATATCTCATTATGGTTTTGATCTGTGTTTTCCTGATGATTAAAGATGTTGAACATCTTTTCATGTGCAAAGTGTTTTTTTTTTTTTTTTTTTTTTTTTAACTAATGGCTTTCTTTGCTGTGCAGCTTTTCAGTTTGATGTAGTCCCTCTTGTTTATTCATGCTTTAGCTGCCTTTACTTTTGGGGTCAGATTAAAAAAAATCATCACCAAGAGCTATGTCAAGTTGCTTACCATCAATGCTTTCTTTTAGGAGTTGTATGGTTTCAGATTTTGTGTTCAAGTCTTTTATCCACTGTTTAACCCATTAATTTTTGTGAATACTGTCAGATAGTGGCCCAGTTTCATTCTTTTGCATATGGTTGTCCAGTTTTCCCATCACCATTTATTTATTGAAGAGACTGTCCTTTCCCTATTTTATATTCTTGACTCCTTTGTTGTAAAATATTTGACTGTAAATATCCATGGGTTTATTTCTGGGTTTTCCATCCTATTCCATTCATTTTTTCCCCTTAATCTCTTATAGTTTTTAGGATATAGGTCTTTTACCTCCTTGGTTAAATCATTCTTAGGTGTTTTATTCTTTCTGATGCAACCATAAATGGGATTTTTTTCTAAATTTCTCTGATAGTTTGTTATTAGTGTGTAGAAATACAGCAGATTTTTGCGTATTGATTTTGTATCTTGCAACTTTCCATTATGTTGAACAAAAGTGGTGAGAGTGAGCATCCTTGTCTTGTTCCTGATCTTAGAAGAAAAGCTTTCAATTTTTCACCATTGAGTATGATATTAACTGTGGGCTTTTCATATATGGCCTCTTTTGTGTTGAGGTACATTCCCTCCCTACCTACTTTGTGGGGAGTTTTTTTTTTTTATCATAAATGGATGTTGAATTTATCAAATGCTTTTTAATGCATCTATTGAAATAATCAAATGATTTTTGGCCTCCACATTTTCAGTGTGGCCCGTCATGCTGACTGATTTGCAGGTGTTGAGCTGGGCTTGCGTCCCTGCAGTAAATCCCACTTGATCATGTGTGATTTTTTTTAAATGGATCACTGAATTTTATTTGCTAATATTTTGTTGAAGACTTTTGCATCTATGTTCATCAGAGATATTGACAGAGTAATTTAGTTCAATAGTTTTCAGGTAATTTTAGTTATGTGTACCTGTAAATAAAACATCCTCATGATACACTGTCATTACAGGTATAAGTATTTATTTATAAACTACACACAAGTGATAGTGTATTAATGTATACCATAAAAAGTTAGCCAAAAGTAAAAAAAAAATGGGACTTTTATAATGTTTTCTTTTCACATTCCAATGTGTTGTAATGTTCCAATGGATGGGAGAGGTGTGGGTTATCCTCTATTCTAGAAAATACTGATCTATACTATGAAGATCAAAAATTGCATGTTTTAATTTATGTAATAACTTTTACCTTACAATTTCTTCTTGTCAGTTTTGAAAATTAAATCAAGATCTAGTGATGATTCATTCTTTGATAAAAATTAGAAAGTGTTGAGATTCAGAAGAAGCAAATTCTGGATGTTTCTGTGATTCAACAATCTTTTTTTGACTCATAGGCCCATTAGAATTCCTTGGTCTGACTAGTGTTCTGTTTTGCTTAGGTACTTGTCAGCAAATAATAAATAAGAAGTCATTATGTGTTCATTTCTATTTAATTGGTACTGTTAAATGTATAAATAGAATCCTTTCACCCTTTCAAATGCTTGTGCTTACCTTATGTTGAAATAGGTAGGGTTTTTTTTTTTAAGATTTTATTTATTTGAGAGAGAGAGAGAGCAAGAGAGAGAGCATGACAGTACAGAGGGAGAGGAAGAAGCAGGCTCCCTGCTGAGCAGATAGCTGGATGTGGGGCTTGATCCCAGGACCCCAGGATAATGGCCTGAGCAGAGGCATTTAACCGACTGAGCCACTCACATGCCCTGGAATCGGTAGTTTTTATAGATCCAGGAATTAATAAAATCCTCCTTAATCAGAATTAGTTTGATTTCGGGAAATGCTGAATTTTCATTTATGATGATAGGTATAAGACCTCTGGAACATAGTTGTTGGGGCTTTTATCATAAACTGGCATCTATTTCATTATAGTAATACAATTTAATCTCATTGCCTGGGTGTGTGCTATAAACTATTGGGTTAATAAAAACTATATAGATATTATTTACTAGGTTTTGAAGCAAAACACCATGTTACTGTTCAGAAACAGGTTATGTAATTCATGTTGAAAGATACATACTCTTGTATAAAATATAAAATACTTATTATGGTTAAGAATGAAATTTGCTATATTTTAAAATAACTTTATTGGATTAATTACAGAGCTAGTAAGTATCATTCATATTTTGTCCCTGAGTTTCTTTTTACTGTGTAGTCCAGATTGGCAAACGGTAAAGAACCAAATAATAAATATTTATTTGAGGCTTTGCAGGCCATATGGTCTCTATTGCAACTATTAAATTTTGCTGTTGTAGCATCAAATTAGCCATAGACAATACGTTAATGAATGATCTAACTGTGTTCAAATTAAACTTTATTTATGGGCACTGAAATTTGAATTTCATTTAATTTTCATTGTCACAAAATGTTTTTCTTCTTTTAACTGCTCTTCCTCCCCAGTCATTTAGAGATGTAAAAACCATTCTTAACTCCCAAGCCATAAATGAAGAGGCACGAGTTGGATTTGACCTGTGAACCATAACTTGCTGCTATCGGGTAGAGCCAACAGAACGTAGTCCACAGATTGGATCTTCTATATGGCTACTAATTTAAAGGAACCAAGAGAAGCTAATTTAAAAAATAAAATTTTAATTCCAGTATAGTTAACATACAGTGTTAGATTCGTTTCAGGTATACAATGTAATGACTCAACAATTCTATACTTTTCAGGTATACGATATGATGATTCAACAACTCTATGTATTACTTATGTTACTCAGTGCTCATCATGACGTTTAATCCCCTTCAACTGTTTCACCCGTCCCACTACCCACCTCCCTTCTGGTAACCCAACAGTTTGCTCTCTGTAGTTAAGAGTCTATTTTTTGGTTTGCCTCTTTTTTCAAGAGAAGCTAATACCACGTTTTTCAGAATATAGGTGCTTCTCTCAGTAGCAATCACTTGATGTTCAAGTATTTTCAAATATCTAAAGATTTTAGGGAGTAAGCACAAAAGTTGATATTCTTCTAAACTCAAATATATTATTACATTTTCTCCATCATTTTCTTGTCTTAAAGGGGCTCTTTTTCTCTACTTACATGCCTTAAGTAAATTACAAGATTAGGATCATGCATGGAAATCAAACCAAATAGTCAATGACACTAACTTTAGTTTATTTCACTCCCTGAAATTTATTGTAAAATGAACAATTTAATAGCACTTTGATTTTTTTTCTTACATAATTTAATTTGTTCCTGACAATAGCTTGTGAGGCAGGTGTGATTATTATTCCATATTGCAGGGGAGGAAATTTTATTTATTTTTTTAAAGATTTTATTTATTTAGTTGACAGAGATCACAAGCAGGCAGAGAGGCAGGCAGAGAGCGGAAGGGAAGCAGGCTCCCTGCTGAGCAGAGAGCCCGATGTGGGGCTCGATCCCAGGACCCTGAGATCATGACCTGAGCTGAAGGCAGAGGCTTAACCCACTGAGCCACCCAGGAGCCCCGCGGAGGAACTTTTAGAAGAAAATCTAAAAATGACACCATGGTGAAGAAGTTGGAGGGAGGACTTGCAGTACTATTCATCTGTAGATTCCAAAGCCTGATCTCCTTGCCTGAGTAAGGGTATGAGGCTCCTCGTATACATGCACACACACATCTGTGTCTAAATGCCAACTTAAAACTTTACTTACCACTTATTTATTTGAAAAGAAATCAGAAAACATTGCAGAGAATTTATTATACAAACTTTAAATAAGCAACCTAAGATAACTTTCATTTCTTTAGTGATTTTTTTAAAAACATGTGTTCAGAAGTTTATACATATAATTCAGAATCTTAAGCCAATATTTGAATCATCATCAATGCTTAAAGGAGGATCCTCAAAGTTTACTTTAAAAAGAAAACACTTTTATTTATTTTTCCTCTCCTTCTTCTACCAGTTAAGAAGAAATTTATCTGGAGAAAAATCAAGGAATGTTGAGATAGAGCCAATCAGAGCAGATGAAAATGAGGAGCTGAGAGCGATGAGGTAAAAATATGTTTCTTTCCTCTAGGCATTCGAAGACCACACACTTGAAAATTATTTGCTAAGTAAGTTGCTAATTTTATACTATTTAAGGGAAATTAATTGTTTTCAACTTTATATTGCTGTGGAATTTAATAGCAACCTTATGACGTTGCTTTATGGCAACAATTTTCAAACTGAGTCATGACACATTAGTAGGTCATGGAATCAATATGGCAATGTGATCAGTTTTAAAAAAATGATAGAATAAAAAAACACGCATTGTTCTAAATAAGGATAAGTATTGTCACATGAGACTTTAGCTTCAACTGTGTCTGTTTGGTTATGTCTCTGGTAATGTGGTCTCTGGGTCCCTACGTGAAATGAATTTCTCACTACGAATGGCGGTCTCAAGTCCTTCAAAGCCCTGGTTTATGAAGATGGTAACTCACTTTCACTTTTGCTGCTTGCAGTTTGTTGTGTTAGTTCAAACTCAAACCCCAGGTCTAATTATTAGTAAGTGATCCAGAACTTTGTTTAGAGTGCATTGATTGAAAATGTGTGTACCTTTTTTTGTCACCAGTACATTTAGCTGTTCTTTTCTTTTTAAGATTATTTATTTAAGCAAGAGAGAGCATGAGCAAGGGGAGGGGCAGAGAGAGGAACACAAAGCAAACTTTCTGCTGAGCGTGAAGCCCAGCCTTGATCCCAGAACCCTGAGACCATGACCTGAGCCAAAAATTAAGAGTTTGACGCTTAACCAACTGAGCCACCCAGGCACCCCAGTACATCTGGCTGTTCTAAATAAGAAAAGCCCAGATTCAGAAGTTTGAACAGTTGTATAATAATAGTTTATGAAAACATGGCAGATTCTTGGAGAAGTCAGATGCAAGAGACAGGACATAGATGGGAAAAGGCAATTAGAGCAAAACCACACACAGGTACACAGTCAGAAACCATCTCACAAAAGCAGTATAGAGCCTTTACATTATTAGAAGAATATATAGGTAATGGTCAGGAAAAGGTTATATTGACTAGAATAATGATATGAATTAACTATGTTTTTAATGAGTAACACATTGACGTCCATGTGAAAGTCTGAACCAGTTGTTTGAATGCTTTTGGCTTATAGAGATCAGTAAGAATAAGGTAAAGCTGCGGGATCAGGAAGCATAGTTTTGACATTTTTATTTTATCAAGAAAAAGAAAACAATTAGGCAGCTATCACCCTTTGTAACACATTTTGTTTATTTAAAGGACATTTTAACAATGAAAAAGCACAAATTACCAAAAAAAGAGTACTTTTTATTTTATTTAAAGTTCACTATGTTGCCTTTTTTTTTTCTTTTTCTTTTTCTCTCATTTCACTAGACACTGAAGAAAACAGTAACTGAGTTTCATTTGGTAACCACTGTTCTAAATTTCTTTCCAAAACTGTGGACAGGGTGTGACTGCCAGTCTGCCAGTCTATCTATGTTTCTATTCAAAAGAGGAAACACGAGACCTTGGGAACATGTGGAAATGCTGAATTACAGCTATACATTAACTAGCTTTCCAGCATCTGAGGGAAAGGGTGGGTCTCAAGTAGATTAGTACTTGAAGGGAGAAGCAGGCAGTTAGTCAAATGCAGTGATGGATGGCTCGGTGATTCTCTATTGGTTATATTAGTTGATTATTGGCTCTGTATGAATGCCTAGATATTTCCTATTATCTCTGTTTTTGACCATGGTTTCATTGAAATGTTAGGCTCTTAACATGATATAAATCACAGTAGGTAGCTAAAAAATCTCACTTATGACATACATTGTGTCCTACAAACTCACCTATAAATTTTACATCATCACCTCAAGATAACTGACATAATTAGGATTGTCATCTTAACTTTGAAAACTGTTTTTTTTCCCTAAATCATGTTCATAATCTCCTTGATTAGTACTCTCTCATATACTCTAGGAAATGGTTCCAGAATTAGGTAACTTAGATTATTACTTACTTGGGTGTGTTAAATCATTTAAAATACCTGCTCTGATCTGCCTTCTTTCTTTACCTAATTATGGGTGAAACTAATACCTCTCACAGAGATTTACATCTTTTTCCTTTCAACTTTGAACTTGAAAGTTTTTTTTCTATTAAAATTTTATTTAAAATTAAAATTTCTATAAAAACAAGTTTCACATTCAATTATCATTAGAAACAGTACATAAAACATTCAACAACTACAGGTCAAAGGTCATCATTATTCCTTATATCCTTTCTCTAAGCCTTTCTATTCTTTAGAAAACCAACGAAGGGGCTTCTGTGCCTTACATTATCCTGTTTTTTTAGCAAAATCACATGTGTATTCTCCAGAAAGATTGCGCTCCCCACCATACGGATCCCATAAGCCTCTGCAGCTGTTGAGTTGGATGGTGCTGGGCTTGCCAGTCCCGCTCAGATGTGATGATGGATGAGCGCCCGAGTTCTGCGGTGTGCTTCTAGCACTCTCTGATGCACAAGCTGATGAGCATCTCTTCCTAGGTCCTTCGAAGAGCGGTATAGGTGTTCTCTCAGTAATGGAAGGAGTTTGTGCAGGAGATTGGAAAAGTTGGGGCAGATATTTTATTTTTATTTTTTAAAAATATTTTATTTATTTATTTGATAGAGATTACAAGTAGTCAGAGAGGGAGGCAGGGAGAGAGGAGGAAGCAGGTTCCCCGCTGAGCAGAGAGCCTGATGCAGAGCTCGATCTCAGGACCCTGAGACCATGACCCGAGCCGAAGGCAGAGGCTTTAACCCACTGAGCCACCCAGGCGCCCTGGGGCAGATATTTTAACAGGATTGTCATTCAGAGAGAAACTTGCCCTAGACTTTCAGCAGTTGCTCGAAACCTAGTTCAGTCATTGGTAATTGTCACTGTCACATTGTTCTTACACTGGCTCCGCTGTCAAGGATAAATTAGGAAGAGAGCTCTGGGAGGCAAAGCATAGCTTCATTTGTCCTGTAAGCTTTAAAAGTGACTTTTAACACATACTGTGTCTTAATTGAAAGCCAAATAGAATCAGTTGTGTATCGAATTTTTTTCCTTTCACATTCATCCTCTGAAGCTATTCTCAGAGGAAAAATGAGTAGGTCTACCTACGTCTTCTCACTGGCCATCTTAATGGTGTTTGAAAGGGGGGTCTGACAGTTGGTGCGACTCTTTCTTCTACAACTCCAACTGAAAAATCATTCATTTTTCATTTACTTGTCTCCTATGCAATCACAGAAATCCCACTTTCTTCTCTCTAAGGAATCAATATGGTCTCAGTGCAGTGCAGGAATTTGGGAGTATTTTGATGACTTATAATAAAAAGCATATTTAAAAATCATTGCAGACACTCTAAAAATCCTCTTTATTTGGTTTATTTTGAAAACATGAAGGTTAAGGGTGGGTAAAATACAGTATGTGTACCTTAGGCAGGTAAATTAGGTCTGATTATTTTCACGAGGTTGATTAATAACTGAAAATTTTTATTTATTTAATAAATTTTTCATTATTTATAATAATGAAATAATTATAATTTCATTTATAATATAATGAAATGAAATAATGAAATATAATAATTTCATTATTCTCTAACTGAAAATTTTTCATTATTTAAAAGTTTTAAAAATAAAAATATTATATAGTTAGTTTCATTATTCATCTACTGAGAATTCCCTGAGCGCCTATAATTGCCAGACTTTAAGCTGGTCCTAGAAATACACACGCGAATAGAAAGTAGTGTCTTCTTCAAGTCCAGTGACTTAGTGACAGAAATGTATATTAGACATTATTGAAGCATTTGCTATGAGAACATAACCCAATCAAGGAGTTTCAAAAATCAGAGAAGTTTCTTTTACTTTCACAATTTCTTGGTGTTACTTCACTTTGACCAATAGCTACTTTTTGACCTTACTTTTTTCAAAGTAGATCAAATTGTCTACATTAGTGCGATGAGGTCCTGGTCTCAACAGTACCAGAAAATCTCATCCTTTGCAAAGTATAGTGAAAATGATGCTGGTCTAGCAGCTCTTCACTTCATCTTTCTATGGTCAGTTGTTCACCTATAAGACAGGGATGATATTTTCTAATTCCCAAAGTTGTTATACAGATCAAATAAGATATAATGCAAGAACAATACAAATGCTATGTAGTATAAAAAAGGGTTTTAATTTGACTATTAGCTAATATTGTAAAATATTAGAAAATAAAGAATGTGGTTTGTAAAATTTGATCACTGAAGAAAATAGTTTTGAATGTCACTCTGATTTTTCTTTTACAAGAACAATAAACACGGAGGGCTTAGGAGTGTGAATTAGAGAAATTTAGCATTAACATCACAGTTCAAAAACATCTGGATATACATTTTACCATTTTCCTCTATATGGAAAAATTGCCCAATTTTTATGCACATCTACAGTTTGCATTCAGGTGCAAGGAATTATTCTTCCAGTATTTCAAGTTTATCATTATGAAGGCTTTATGATATTGAGGGAGGAACACTGGACTAAGAATTAAATAAAAAAAAAACTAGAGCTCCTCATCTGTAATTATTTGGGTTATTCTGCTTAAGTTTCGGTTTACTCTTCTGGAGAAAATAGGGATAATAATTACCATTCTATTTACTTCATTAACTAGTGGGGAAGAATAATTGGGTGAAGCCTGAAGTGCCATAGAGATATAAAGGGTTGTATCTGGAATTGCAGTAACAGGGCATCTACTGCACTGAGAGAGTTAAAACTGTGGTAAATGCAACTTTCCTGGAATGTGGAATTATTCTAATAATAAAAGCTGCCCTGGCATTTCCTTTATGTGAGTTATTTGTGGAGACATCATAGCCATGATTTTCATTGCCTTTTCATGAGTCCTGGGAGGCAAGAGTCTCTGTGAGAACCTCATAGGTATGTCTGCCTCAGGACAGAACTACTGCCAAAGAGACTAGTGTTTAACCATCTACCTGGGAATATTCCAGCTAAACAGTACTCCATTTTTTTAAGGTTATTTGTTTTAAATGAATTAAATGTGAAACAGCACATGCGCATGCTCAGGTCAGAGAAAAAATGGACTTTTTCCATAATGTCAGAAGATGTGGAATCTTGGTATTTGGACACATTTACCCAGCAGTATTTTATGAGGGATCAGAAAAAGATGAAACTAGAAAGGATTATATATATAGCTATAGCTGTATTCCTTGGTGTAAAATAATTGCATGATGTATGGTAAGAGAAGCTTTAGAGTCCATATGATAACAATGCAACAGATATGATTTCACAGAAGGGATAAAGCTTTGAATGGCTCGTCCTTATGAAACGTAAACCAAAACAATTTTTCTTCTCAAAGCAGGTGATGGAGTCTCAACAATTCCATAGATCTCCATCACAGGACAGCAAACTACCTGCTCGTCCTTTCTCTTCCTAGAACCCCTTTTAAATTGTTGATTGCACATAGTTGAGATAATTGGATGAAGCTATTAATTTTCTTATTGTTGGACTTGTTCTCTGTATCCACCATCCCCAGAAGAGTGTTGGGTACTTAGGAGGAATTCCTTTATTATTTCTTTAAGGACAGAATGAAGAAATGAAATATATGAAAAATAACACAGTGTTGATCTCACCTATGGCAAATTTAACAGCTTTCCTATAACAAGATGTATCTGAGTATACAGCTCTCCTATTTGTACAGTTTTTGAGAGAAGAGATGGCAATTTATTTATCTTCCTATTGTTACACAATCCTTAGTGCCTTGTACTTGGTAAAACATCAATAAATGATTGTTGGATATATGAATATAAATACATTTATTTAAATATAATTTGGATATTCCTCTTGGTATATCAACCTATAAATGAGTGATGAATTGTAAAACAAAAAACCACATCCGTTCATGACTCCTTTTTAAAAGGCAATTCTCCATGTGAAATTCAACCAAAAATGACTCATATTATTATTTAATGTATTTTGAAACTATAGATGTCTTTTTTTCATGAACGGAATGCTTTTCATAAATACTCAAGTTCTAAACATATTGATTTAAAATAATTGATTAAGTTTATTGGATAGGTTAGTAATTTTTGAGAAAAAACAATTTAGGAGTAGATAACTTGAGAAGAAGCTTAAATGACTGATAGTGAAAATGCTAGCCTAAGGCATAGCTGGAATAGCATGTTCTGATTTTCCGTATCTCCTCAGATTTCACCAACAGTCTAATTTCAATTTTACATGTTCCCACACTATCATTTGGAACTTATTGAGCATGACAGACTTTGTTGAAATGAACAATCCCAAACAACATCCGAACATTTCTTTCGCTCTGTGTATCTATCAGCTTAAATCTTAATCCTTTTCTTTTTATAGTCATGTTATTCAACAGTGTCCTGGCCACACTTTTTCCTATGGTGTATTATAGAAAATAATATAAGATAGTTTAAAGAGCATATACAATTCTTAGTTTGATGGTAGTGTTTTCCCTTCATGATGCTATGACATAGGACAGTTGAGGGAAAGACCAACATAATCCCAAAGTATATTAAATGACTACACAGTGGAAGAAGCTATGTTTTCTTTCTTAAGGGCTCCAATAAGGAAATTGTGAAATATTAAGAGTAAGGATAAAAGCTTTATTGAATAACAGGGAAGCTTTATGTAGGGAGTGGGGAAAAAACTACTTTTAAATCAGAGAATTAAAAAAACAAATGTAGTGTGTGAATGTGTGTGCATATGCCCTGATGGGGGACAAAGAAGAAGCAAAAAAAAGGTGATTAAGAAATAGTCTTGGGGCATCTAGGGGGCTCGCTCAGTCAGTTAAGCATCTGCCTTCTGTTCAGGTCATGATCTCAGGGTCCTGGGATGGAGCCCTGCATTGGTTTCGCTGATCAGTGGGGAGTCTGCTTCTCCTTTTCCCCTTGCTCCCTTTCCCTCTCCCTGTGTGCTTCTGCCCCTGACTCGTTCTCAAGAGCACTCTGTCTCTCTCTTTCTCAAATAAATAAATAAAATCTTAAAAGAGAAATGGTTTTAATTGCTTTATAATTTAAAAAATGTGCTGTAAATTAAATATAAGTGATTCAATTTAAGAACTTGATCAACACTCAGCTTCTTACCAAAAAAAAAAAAAAAGGAAAAAAGTAGGATGAGAGGTTTAAAAATTAGAAAAATGTAAAATAGGTACAGGCCCTTTAGGCAGACAAACAAGAAAATTTTGTTCCAGTGTTTCATACAAAGCCCAGTAGTTAAACAAAGGGTATTTTTTCTCTTACTGCCTCTCCTTTGGTCACTTCTTTGTTTATTTTTTTTAATCTAGGAGATGGTAGATTTTAGTGTTTTCTTTGGAGAACTTGAAATATGAGTATTATATGTGGTAAAAGATGATAAATTACCTTGTTAAGTGATCTTCTTTTTGATAAATTAACTCAAGTTGGTAAGTAAACAGTGAGTCTTTTTTTTTTTTTCTTTTGAAGCCATTGTGATATCCAAGACCCCAAGGAGCCCAATATCATATAGTAATCAATTTCAAAAATGGTGAGAGACACTATCAGGCAGTTCGACCCATCAAGACTGCCAAAATGGTATGGTGTCTTGGCTTTATTCCAACTCTCTTAAGTGTGTTTTTCTTCAAACTAAAAAAAAAAAAAGTTCAGAAACCCCGTATATATTCCCTTCTGACTCAGACATTAACTCTATATAGCTGGACTATTGTATTCTTCTACACTGACCTCGTATTTCTATGTGATATAAATAAAATATTGAATAAATATGAGGCAAATATTTCATCCATGATTTTGCACTGTTTTGTTACACCAGTTTTGTTTCTGGTTTCTTTAATCTTCCATTCATCAAGAAATCTGGTTTCTTTGCTTTTGTCTTAAACCTTCCTCAGTCCTACAATTTCTTCTCAATACAGCAGCCACAGGGATCTTTAAAACTTTGGAAGGACCATATCACTCCTGAGCTAAAACCGCCCAACAGTTTCCCATAGACAGTCTGCAAGAACCTATGTTAGTCAATAGAATATTAGTATTGATATTTAGAATTAATTGAGGCTTGTTTTTTTGGGTGCTACATGATCCATTTCTGAAATAACAATATATGCTTAAAAGAATGTATATTCTACATATATGTATTAGATCCAGATTGGTTCTATATATATGTATTAGATTAAGATTGTTGATTGTATTGTTTATATCTACATCCTTACTAATAGTCTCTGTGTTTCGTCTATCAATTTCAGAGAGAAGTACTTGGAAATCTCTTAAAGTGTTACAGGTTTTTCAATTTCTCCTTGTTGTTTTGTCAGATTTTTGCCTTAAAGAGGTTGAGGCTATATTTTTAGATACATTTACATTGATGGCTGTTATAACTTACTTAGGCCATTTTTTTCTTTTATTAATGAATAATGTCATATTTTCTCCCCAATGTCTTTTATTAATATCCTTATCAAAGCATTATTTTGATAAATATTTACCCGTTCTCCCCCCCATCATTTTATTTTAACATGTCTGTTTATTGTGTTTTAAATTTGTTTTTGGTAAATACAGTGAGGTAATCCAATCTCAGAATCTCTATGTCAATAAGTTAAGTTTAATTTATTTTCACTGACTGTAATTGCTAATGTGGTTGAGTATTATTCTGTCATCTTGGACTATGGTTTTCCTGGATTTTTATTGATTGTTGCTGTTTTCTTGTTTTTACCTCTCTTTCTTTTTGTAAATTGGTCTCCTCTACCCCATTTATGATTTTAAAACTGAAACAGCCTATTTATATATATATATATATTCTGTGTCTACTTATACATTTAACTGAATGATGTCTAAAATTACTGAACATCTTGATCTTCCTACTGAATTTATTATTCTTTGTTTATTCACATAAACATTTTAATAATACTTATTTTAAAGTCATTTTCAGATTGCCTTACTATATTGAGTATGAGATTTCTTTTTTTTGAATCTATTGACTTGCTCATGGTATGTTTTCCCTTATTATTTAAAAATTTTAAATGTGTATTTTATGTTAACTCTACCAGAATTAAAATTAAAATTAAAAATTAAAAAATAAAGTACTTTTTAGAACAAACTTGAAAAATAAAATTGTGTATACTTTACTGAAAATTGTTAACCTGTGAGAATTTTGTGCATGACTTAGGTTGTGGAAGCAGCAATCTCCTCCCAGCATTATCTCTGTCCTATCTCTACGGGATTAATTGTTTTTTGACCCAATTCTATTGTTTGCTTCTTGACACATTTTGTACCTTATAAATAAGTGTGAATCTGAGTTCTACAATCTTTGGAAAGGGTGGATATTCTTTTTTAATTCATGGCCCAGAGTATGTGCTCTACACCTGTGTTACATTTCCAGGCCAATGTGCAGATTTGTTTTTTTTGAGCTCACTAACTCAAATTCTCTTTTCTTAGATGAGACAGCTCCTTTTAGTTTTTGTATTTGTGGGTACACTTTGGTTTCAAAGTTCTGGCTTCTTGTACAAGATCTGCAGTGTTAGCTCTCATCCTTACTTACTCATGAAAACCCATCTCTACTTGTACATGTGTTCCTGAAACCCTGTGTACTTAACTTTGTGTAGTTTGGAGTGCATATGTGCCTCTATCTATCTATCTATGTATAATCATCATGTATATTGATGATTGTTAGAATTTTGTTTCTATAAATTCCAAAAGACCTTTTTGTGTTTTATGGTATTTTGTTAGCACAATTATAAGTCCTGATTTCCTTATTCTTATTTCAGATGAACACATTTTATTCATCATTATTTACATTTAAACATTTTTTTCTGTTTATATCTCCTTTAATTTTTTTAATGTAAAATATTATAACTTTTGGTTCTAATTTTATTTGACTCCTCTATTTGCAGAAGGTATTGATGCTTATTGATATAATTGGTTTTTAAATTTTTTTAATGGTTTAATGTCACTAGGTATATGTCTTTTATTTATTTAAAGGTTTATTTATTTATTTATTTATTTATCTGAGAGAGAGAGAGAGAGAGATCATGAGCAGGTGGGAAGGGTAGAGGGAGAAGCAGACTCCCTGCTGAGCAGGGAGCCTAATGTGGATCTTGATCCCAGGACCCTGGGATCATGACCTGAGCCAAAGGCAGATGCTTAACTGACTGAGCCACCCAGGTGCCTTCTTTTATTTATATATATATATATATATATTTTTTTTTTCCTTTTCTTTTTCTCTGCATTCTTAGCAGCACTTTTATTTCTTGTCTTTTTAAAAAAAATTTTATTTTTATATTTTTAAAAGATTTTATTTATTTGTCAGAGAGAGAGCACAAGCAGGGGTAGAGGCAGTCAGAGGGAGTAGCAGGCTCCCTGCTGAGCAAGGAGCCTGATGTAGCACTCAATCCCAGAACCCTGTGATCATGACCTGAGCCAAAGGCAGACCCTTAACTGATGAGCCACCCTAGTGACCCTGTTTTTAAATCCATCGCCGCATGAATTCTGGTGAGCATCAGGTGTGTAGGAAGAGACAACTGACACGTGCATGTGTACACACACACACACACAGCACGCGGGGCATAAGGGTGAACAAAGCTTTTGACTAAGTTAGATAAAGACGCAATTTCTTATTGAACATAATAAGTTCACACAGAGCAGGAATTCATGGGATCAGTCTCACCTGAGCTTTCCTTGAGCGAAGAGCAAAGACAGAGACTTATAAATGCCAGATCTGAGGCGCTCAGTTCTCATCTCTTTATACTCGCCATTTGGTGCACCTTACACTGACAAACCGGGTGTGTCTATTTCAGGGAAGGTTTACAAACATTGGATTCTCCTGGATCTCGCCCCTGGCTAAGTGCTAGCAAGGCCACGTGGCCCCTTGAAAAGACCTAAGACTCTGTGCACAGGTGTTTTGAATAGTTTCTTAAGCCTTCAGCTTGCCACTGTCTTGGAAAGTCTGTTTCTCCACAGATCACTGCTAATTCTGATTTTCTAACGATTTTATCTAGATAGTTCTGATAATGAATTTGATTTAAATCCTTTATCCTTCAGTAGGATACAATGAGCAATGCTTATTGAGCACTGACCATCTGCCAGGCAGAATGTGGGTGCTGGGGAAGTAGAGGAATCAGTCATCGTTACTGTCTCAGGTGGAGCTTGCCGTGTGGCGAGTTTGTGTGATTGTGTGTTTTTCTTTTTTGATTATTATCATTGTTGCTATTGTTGTACTTGTTATTACTATTATCAGTGTTTTACAAATAATTAGTGTAGTATCTGCTTTGATAAAAGAGTAAAATCTCCATAAAGATTGGTAGTAGATCAACTATTCTGTGATGATTAGGTTATGCTCAACTCATAATGCTCAGTTTGGGGCATTAGACATTATACTTTAAGGGAGACATAGACGGCCATTTATTCAGAAAGGACCGGGATGTTGGGGGAGATTTGAAGCCACGTTATATGAAAATTTTGCCAAAGGATTGGAGAAATGGAATTGTTGATAATAACGTTGGAAAGACTTGTATTCACCAATCCTTTCTTCCCTTTTTCACATAATATGATGACATTCAGAGTAAAAAGACTGTCATTCTTTATTTCTGTCAATGTGAGTGTGGTGTTAACTGTGGCTCTGGTACATTTACTAGATTGTCGCAGATTCCCAATGGCTAATAGGAGGGATCAGGCCCCTTCACTGTTTATTATTCGCCAAATACCAATGCCTATGGCTGGCTAAAGTTGTGTTTACATAAAAGAATGCTAAAGCTACCATTGTAAACTAGAGAAGGCCCTTCACATTTGTTTCTGGTCAAATCCAAATGTGAATCGTCTTTAATTTATTTATTTACCAAAGAATAAATTATAGCTTTTCACACTGAGAATAAACTCTTTCCATCTGTATCTTCTCAAAATTGTGTTGTGCCACGCATGGGGCTTTTGTGAGCCACAGATAGAGTCACATTTCTTTCTAGTAACTGAAACAAGCTTGTAGAACGTTAACCATCAGAAAGTTAAATATTTGTTATGGGTTCTACAAATGGAAAATATGAACATGAAATTAGTTTTTCTTTTTATTGAAAATATGATCTATCTGTAGAATGGTAGGACACCAATATAAAAATGATTTTGGTGCATGATAAATTCATAGCTCCCTACTTCAATTTGGGGGAAGAGAGGATAAAAAATTGGAACTCTGGCTTGTTATCAAATTTAAATCATTACCAGACAAGATCATGCTGAAGCCCAAATACTGTGGTCTGGAACTATCTGAATATATTCCAAATTACCCTTGGAAAACATCAGACAGGTTTAGATTCATTGAGCTTGTATAAGAAATTACTCTTCGCTTCTAGCTCTTCTTCTAGCTTCTTCGTACTAGCTCCATCCGTTCTAAGCTGCAATGAACATGTCCCTCCTTGTGTCTGCAGCCCTAGAAAATGTGTCTCACAGGTGCATGTTGGGCCACTTGCTGGTAAAGGGTCACTGAAATTCTTTTCCAACCCTAATTTTAGTCAGGCTCTCTTTTAGAGAATTGAAGAGAGCATCAGAATAGAAAGGCTAGAATGCTTTATTCCTTCACATCAAAGGAAATTTTATTCATATTTCCCCCCCTCATTCCCCTTTTGTATTTAAACTTGGATAGACCATTTTATACTTTGGTTCAAGGTTAACTTCGAAACATCTCTGGACACACCTTGCTTAAGTCCTGTTGGATATGTGATTTCAGTAAGTTAATGTTTATGCCGGCCCTAGTGAAGAAGTTGAAGAGAGGGGTTTTTGTTTTTGTTTTTGTTTTTGTTTTTGGCACACTGGTCAGGAGATAGAAAGTCTGAGATACTCCAGCACTTTTTCAAATCATCTCTTTCAATGAAAACTATTTAGTTTCATCCTTTCACTCTTTGCTGTCTCTTCTCCTTCCCACCAGCACCTTCCAAGAGAAATTTGCACAGTTTACATAATGTAGAAATACACATTTTTTAATCATGACATATTCAGAAGCCTTTGATTTATAAATAGTACTTGGCATGTATTGAGTACTTAGGCCACAGTGGGATATTACTGACATAGTGGAAACTTTAAAAATAATGTACATTTTTCCTCAAAATCATCATCTTCTACTTTGCAAATGCAATGTTGCCTTACGAAAAATGAGGAATGCCTTTAAATAGTTTTGTTTTTCCTTATGAAGAGATGCAAATATACATGTTTTCTGTTTACTATGTACTTGTATATCTCACATAAGAGTTTATTTTCTAGTAAGCCTTTATACTGATGTATAATCTAAGCAAAATAGGACAAAACTTTCCCAGTCTTAGAATATCTTTCCCTTTGTTTTCTTCCTCACAATGGCAACTTCACTTTATTTTTATTTCCTCATTTGTTCCCATTTCTTTCTCCCTATAGTGACACAGGGCTTTCCAGAACACAAGATGCAGTTCCCAGCTCCCTTTCCAGATGAGTATGGGTATGTGGAAGTCATATGTTCTAACAAGTTCTATGGTGGATGCTAGGATATCTTTTGGAGATAGGAACATAGTCTTTGTCTTTGTCTCTTCTCTCATTTTGCTGCCCTACAGCATGGCTATAGGCCATCTTGGAGCCTAAGCATGAGGCTACCCTTAGGAGTGTTAGAGCAGTGCCTGGAGAAACCCAGAGGGCTGCAATTCACATCGTGGCTCCTATGAATAGTATCCCTTGGGACTGAGTAAGATAGCAGCTTTAGAACCTGGGTCCCTGAGGGCTTCATGGGGTAGTGTCATTATACCAGTGCCTTTATCCCCAGAATTCATATATGTGGGGAACAAACTTTTTGTGGTGGCCATTGTGAATTCAGAACGTAGTATTAATTGTAGTTGAAGCTAATATTGTCTCATATGCTCTTTATCTGAAATAAGTTTACAGTCCAGCTGGGAAATGAATATGCATATTTATGAAGATACAAAGCAACTGACAGATTATGTGACAACAAGTATGAATATAAAACTGAATTGTCACATATTAGTGGAGGCTATTGGGTCTTCCAATTCTTAGGAAATAAACATAAGGTAAGAATTTCATAACAAATGACCTAAAGACAAAAACTAAGATATGTTGATGATGGAGAGCTAATGAAGACACTGGAATAAAAGAAGAGAATTAGATAATAATGAAACATGAAGTGGGTGATACATGAGAAATTGAGATACAGATATGAGACAGGGCACTGGCTATAATGAGAAAGTGTGTAGGATTGGGATTTTACATGATCAGATCGTGAGTTGATTTTTGACTTACATTTCAAGAGTTATTAATGTGTATGTATTTTTATATAAGTTATATATAAAGTTTTATATATATACACATATGTGTATGTATTATATATATATGTATATATATAATGTAACTTCTTTTATCAATTTAAATCACCAGTTTATAAATGGTAGTGATTTTGTCCTTTATTATTTTATAATTTCCCCAAATGGCCTTGTCTTTTATACTAAGTAGAGTAGTAAGAAAAAATATACAAATTCTCTTAAAATAAGTCCTCATCTTTTCAAGGGAGATTACAGGCTCATACAGGTTGTGAAGAATTTGAGCCATTTACTTTGGGTCTTCAAAGAGATTTAATTTCAAGAGATTGTATATAATTTCCCAAAGCAGTTCATGAACACATTTAAAAATTTTCACTGTTGGGAAAGTCTTCCACGCACTTAGGTTAAATCATGTGGTTTTGGCAAATTTTTCATGATTGTCTTGCAATACAGATTAAGTTTCATGTCCTATGCAAAGAACAGTCATTTTAAAAGGAAATTCAGTTGCATGATAATAAAAGTACCATCTTTACCTTATAAAGTTTTAAATATGATAATATGCTACAATATATAGATTTCATTTCATTTTCACAACTATCTGTAACAGCAGTATTCTTATTATCCCAACTAATAGTTTAATATCACCTTTCCTGGAGATTACCAAATTAAGAAGTGAAACTCATCTTTTATAATATCAAACCCAAGAACTCTGGGTGAGAATCTAGGTTTTATGATGTGTGCATAATTTAGTATGCAATTTCAGGGGCCCTTCTTAATGAAAAATAACAAAACACTAAAAATACAAACTTAGATTTAAATGTGAATGATTATTTAGAATAAGGAAAGAAATAAAAAGAAGTAAACATTTTAAAAAGGTAGCAAACATAGCATTTGCAAATTCACATAATTAACTGCCTGATGTATTTCTGTAATACTTTTTATCCTGAATTTTGTTGGAGGAAATACATTGCAAACTCTTTGCCTTTTCATATGACAATGATTTTGTAATTTCTTTACATAGAACAATCATCCAATCTATCTTCTGGAATAGTTGATGGAAATCTCTGGGACTTTTTTAATTGATGGATCTGAAAACTTTCAGCTTCATAAATCATTTTAACAACGTCAAATACATTTTTAGGCTTATTCTCAAATTTGGGAAAAGAATCAACTTTCTTTCATGTATGGACTATAAGATTACATGGTATTGCATAACAAGGTTATGCAATAAGTAATCTTTTTTTTTTTTAAAGATTTTATTTATTTATTTGACAGAGAGAAAGAGATCACAAGTAGGCAGAGAGGCAGGCAGAGGGGGGGAGGGGAAAGCAGGCTCCCCACAGAGCAGAGATCCCGATGCGGGTTCTATCCCAGTACCCTGAGATCACAACCCAAACCGAAAGCAGAGGCTTAACTCACTGAGCCACCCAGGCACCCCACAATAAGTAATCTTAAATACTCTTTGCATTAACCAATTTTTTCTCTACTATGTCCTCACTGTAAAGAGTTATTGTAAATTTTGTATTATTTTGTTTATGTCAAAATTTTGTGTCAAGTTAAGAAAAATTGTCTTTACCAATGTATTTATAATATTCCTTTACTTTGTTAATTGGATTTTCAAATAATCTTAGCGTCTAGTCATTACTCCTTTTCAAAATTTTTTTCTTCCTTTCAATGAATTATTGCTTGTGGTGTGTTCTAATTTTTTGTCATAATTTACTTCAATGCCAGAATAAATTCCATTGCTTCCTTTGCTCATTTTATCATTTTAGTTCATATTCTACTAATTTTAATCAGAATTTTCCATAGTTGTTTTCATTAATAAATTTAGGATGACTAAAAATATTACCCTTCAGTTGTGTCAAAGTCAGGAGTCTCAAGCTACATATATAATATAACCAAACACTGTGATACTACATGTGTTGCTTTATTAATGAATATGTGAGGAATTCTGTCACTGAACAATTGTTTCTTCACATTGGCTTGTTGCATATGTAGAAATTTTTTGTGCCTTTCCATCTGGAAACTTCAGAGTTCATTAGGCCATGATAAGTCAGATATACTTAGACATGACCCAATATGTTGGCATGCAGAAAGTGAGTAATTTTACTCACAAACATATTATTTGAAGCAATGCTGTTTGGGTTGTGTTCTACAAACAGAATTTCTGATAAAATCCTAATGTACTTCCCATAAATAAATAAAATACTTGATGCATTTATGGTTTATACACAGCATTATTCAGTGTACTTCTTTCCTGATAAGGGAAAACTTACATATTGACTAGCATTGATGAGAAACAAATTTTTCACTTATAACTTTACATGTTTGGTGATTGGAAAACTATCCAAAGATTAGTTTCTGGCTCCAGTCATTTGTTATTCATTTCTTTCTTTTCCCTCTCCCTCTCTTTCTTCTTCTCTCTCCTTTCCTCTCTCCCTTCCTCCCTTTCCTTCCCTTCTTCCCTCCCTGCCCCCCCGCCTCCCTCCCTCTCTCTCTCTTTCTCTGCTGCACACATATTTCCAGCTAGGCCTTCAAAGACATGCTCATATCATAGTACCACCTCTGGCTCTGTCATAGGTTGGTAAGAAGACTTGTGGGAGCCATTTTTGGCTAGCAATAACTTAATTATGCACAGAAATCCCTGTAAATCCCAAAACTGTATCCAGCAAATCTAAATTAAATGTTTTTCCAAATAATTTCCTCTTAGCTGGATCTCATAAATGTCCTCGGCAACTCTATTGTCACCCAAAATGAAAGATGGAAATGGAAAGAAAGTTGAAGTAGGAGATAGATTTCTTAACAAAATTTGGCTAAAATATTTAACTTTAGAATATTACTAACCTTTGGGATCCTGGAAGGGTCTTATAAATGTGAGGGATGCTGAAGTTTCAACTGCTTTGCAGCAAACCTGCCTTTATGCAGTGCTACCATTTTAAAGATGCAGATTTTTAGATCTAAAGTTGAAATGCTTGACTCCACATTGTTGGATAACAACGTAAAATCACACTTATGACAGAGATTATTTTTAAATCCAAATTTCATTTGTAATTCTCCACTGGGTGGCCATGCTTTATGGGTCTTATTCCTTCGGTTTCATTTTATCATGGTCTACATGACACCCACAATACTTTCTGATAGTTACCGGCCATGCTATGCTACTTTAACTCACTTAAAGTTTTAGTAACTTTTTTCTTCTTGCCTTATTAAGTGTGCCAAGAAGGAACCCTTTGGCTGTTTTTTTCTTCTAGTCTCTTCTCAGTTCTTCTGAGGTTGGGTTATTTTGCAGTGCGCAAGCAAGCATGGTGGATGGCCTGTCTACAGTACAGATCTTTGTTGACGGGTCTGTAGTAGTGAAGCCATCATATTTTTATATTAGTATTCACTATGTTAAATGTGTCACATGTTGCACATCCATACATGTCCCCACTATATTCATGTTTTCCTTAAATCTAAAACAATGCAATATATTTTGTTAGCTATTTTCCAAAAGAACTAATGTTATGTTTTTGATAGAATGTCCTGGTCAATTGTTTATTAGAGATACCAGTTGTATTTTTTTCCTTAGGTAGTGAAACATTTAAATAAAATATATACTTTCTTGACTTAACTTTTCATCTCAATATATATAGTAAGTTGTGCTTGACAGGAGTACCACTAGCTTAAAAATTCTCCACATCAGGCTGGTACCATGACCCCAAATTTCACACATTTTTTTATGCTGGATATAAAAACCCATACTTTTTATTTGGGAATAGTTTGTAATACTTAGTGATGATATATGATAAGAACTGGGTGTTTATATTACCTGTGTCAGGATTCCCTTAGGTCTATAATTAACATGTTTGCCAAATGCTATACAATTTCTCTGATGAATGTACTCACCCTTTTAACTGAGTGACCCAAAGATATGTTGTATTTTAATCTCCACCTGACTTCTACATTCACTTTTTCCAAACATTTTATTTGGCATTTATCACATTTAGTGCTCTCCCATTCTTTTCATCCTTCTTGTTTTATTGATGAATAATGAGAATGTTAACACTGCTTATCTTGACTCGGGCAAATGAAGAGTGACTTACCTAAGAGCCTCTAGCCTGAATCAACTGGATGATTTCTGTGTGTTTGCTTCCAGTTTTAAGCTATGATTGCTTATACCTAACAGTAGCTATAAAATACACATTTATAGGGAAGGCTCTAATCTCACAGTCAACGAAAGTAATCTTATTCTGTGATATGACTATAAATGAAATCACACCCCACAATGGCTAGTCTGATGCCCATATAAAACCAAAAAGGTTTGAGATACAAGATAATTCAAAAAAGATAGCTTAATAGGCATCTTATCTGTGTGAGCCACTTTATTTTCTGATTCAGTAGTTGCTGTGTGAATATTCTTAAAATACATTCTTAAAATTAATGGGTTGGTAATCTTTGTGAAAGAAGATTTTTTTTTCCCAGAGAGATGGATTAGATGACTATGATGAAGATTTAAAACCAAATTCATAATAATATGATAAACTATTTCAGCATAGGAAAAAGAGTTAAGGAAGAACATCCAAATGACATTCATTCTGAAGATGCTAACTGGTGACAAAATGTGGGTGTCACAAGGAGTTGTCATATACAGAAGTACTTGAGTTACATAAAGGGTTATGGTAAATACATTTCTCACTGTGTGTGTGCATATGTATGTATATTTGTGTGTATATATACATATGTATGTACACATACATTTAGGTACACCTACACACATATAAACATCAGGATAGAATATATAGATGTAGATATTTAGGATAGAATATATTACTCTAATTTTTTTTAATGTGATATATGCAGCAAATACTGGCATCTTAATTTGAAACAAGCACTGTTCTCATTTCAGTGTTCATATATGCCTGGGTATTATAAAATGTACATATATGTATAATCATATTACATGTAAATAATTTTCCTTCATCAGGAGAAGCCAAACCTTCTATAGCATAGTTGGCTTACCAAGCCTCAGCTTAGGCAACTTCATCACTTTAACACTTTTTAAGTCTAGCGCATTCCTAAAATTGCTGAATTCATCTTTTACAAGAAAAAGAGATTGTTCTTGCATCTTATCTTTTAAGTCTTCATGCTGCATTGATTCCTCCTGAATTAGATTCCAACCAAGAGACATATTTTTAAGTTTTATCTTCTATTTACAAACTCAAGACTGTCAGTCTGCTTAGTCATGCTGGATTGATGTTTAGTTATCATCAAAGATTTTGCTGAAGCAGATTCAGCCACACATTCTTTTTTCCTTTATTGCTTACAGCACTGTTCACAGTAGAAAGTACTAATTGAAATGAGAAGGCATTTTTGTGAATTAACTTCTTCTTGTCTTTAGTATTATGTGTCTTTAACTCTGCAAGTAGTTTGTATGGCTTTGCTGTTCTAATATCACATTTTTATTTGCTCTCTGAGTTACAAGAAGAATGTATGTAAACTATGTAAAGGGAAGAAACATACATTAAGAACAAGGAACTGAGAAGGTAGGAAAACATTTACTGAGAGGCAATCACAAGTTCTGCTTATATGGTATGCCTTTTCTAAATAAGGTAATCATTCTTGCAAACTCCTGAGACTTTCAAGGGATATTATTATTATTTTTTAAAGATTTTATTCATTTATTTGACAGATACCTATGATTGGAGAGAAGAAATGGAGAATGATTGGATAGGAAGGGTCTCAAACTGACCAGGCTGATGATGCTCAAGATTACTGGATTTCATAGAAAAAAGCCTGCTGTAATTTCCCCACAATCCTTAGTCATGGGCTAGGAGTAGTCTGTGGCAAGTGTGGCCTCCGTGCAAAGACGGTGGTGGGTCTGGAGGCAGATGCGGTAGCAAAAGCCATCTACACAGCCGGAGATATGCACTCTGAATATAGTACTTTCAACTGCCACTCAGGCTGAATTCATATCTATGACTTTTTTCCCCCATCACTAAAGTCACCGCCTCTCCTGAGTGGGCCAGAAGGTGGGCTAGGGCTTGAGAAGGAGAGCAAAACGTTTATTCTATGTCAGAATCTGGGAAATGAGAGTATGTACAGGGCTCTGCTTCCATCTAAGTTGTACCAAATGTTAGTGACTTGAGGTGGCAGAACGTCTTGAGAGGAGACCAGAATCCTGATGCTTTTGGACAGAACATGGCCCATGAGATGTATGAATTGTCAGGGGAAGGATTGTTCCTCTACTACTTGGACCCGCTACCTTTAAAAAAAGAGCAAGAAATAGTGACTGAGATTTTTTTCCTACCAGGAACCAGGAGAACACTAATGCAAGTTCATGGAGAAGAAAGGTTCTTTCTTGGTGTTTTAGCATAGAACTGAAGGCGTGCAAGGGATCCAACGGCTGGCAGGAGCAGAGACAGCAAAATGTTCCGTTAGTAGTGGGCTTGCTGGCTCACAAAGTACTCTAACAGCTTACTCTTAGCTTCCCTATATAGACATCTCTTAGAGAAGGTTGACTAGGTGGTCCTGCAGTAAGGGGCATACAGAAACTTCTACATCTCTTCCATGTGATATGAGAGCCAAGAAAACAGGAAGGGTGGCTCAGGCTGACTTTCTGTCTAAGGACACTGTACAGCCATTTTAACTTTGTTGCAAGTTTCCAAATAGAAAAGGCAATTCACCTAGAATACCTAAGAGCTCTCAGCATCCAGAGAGGGAAAGAATAAGTATAACTCCTAAAAGAAAATTATGAAGGCCTTTTTAATTTATTTTTATTTTTTATATATTTTTAAAGATTTTATTTATTTATTTGACAGACAGAGATCACAAGTAGGCAGAGAGGAAGGCAGAGAGAGAGGAGGAAGCAGGCTCCCCGCTGAGCAGGGAGCCCGATGCGGGACTCGATCCCAGGACACTGGGATCATGACCTGAGCTGAAGGCAGAGGCTTTAACCCGCTGAGCCACCCAGGCGCCCTGAAGGCCTTTTTAAAAAAAAAAAAAAAAAATTATTTGTCAGAGAGAGAAAGAGAGAGCACAAGCAAGGGGAGCAGCAGGCAGAGGGAGAAGCAGGCTCCCCGCCGAGCAAGGAGCCCAGTATAAGACTCTATCCCAGGATCATGATCCCAGCCAAAAGCAGTTTAACTGATTGAGCCACCCAGATGTCCCTCATGTGGCCCTTTAATCTGATTTTTCTATAGTAAAATTCAGAACCAGAAAACAGGTAGATATAGATGGCAATTTTAAGAGCCGCAATGGAAGGAAAAAAAAAAAAAAAAAAACAAGGAGAGGCAAAGCAGTATTTAAAAAGACCTGGAATTAAAATTCAACATTGTTTTGAAATTCTAAATTTAAATTCAGGGATGATCTCTCTCTCTCTCTCTCTTTTTTAAGATTTTATTGATTTTTTTGAGAGAAAGAGAGACCATGAGAAGGGAGAGGTCAGAGGGAGAAGCAGACTCCCCGCCAAGCAGGGAGCCCGATGAGGAACTCGATCCCGGGACTCCAGGATCATGACCTGAGCTGAAGGCAGTTGCTTAACCAACTGAGCCACTCTGGTGCCCCAGGGATGATCTCTTTTAATCTTCATCTCTGAAATGACTGGGTTTTGCCATTTAAACTTTTTTTTTTTTTTTAAATCGTAATGCACTGTGGCTGTTATACTTCCTGAATTTTTAACGTTTAAAAATATTTGTTGCCTTTTTACTTGAATAACTTCTTAGCTGGGTAGTATACTTTTGCATCACATTTGTTCACATTGTGCAACTGTTTTCCGGTACTGCATATTTCTATGGTGAAGTCCAAGGCTGGCTTGATTTTTCTATCCATATAGGTGACTTGCTTTCACTGTCTAGAAGCTTGAATCACTCTTTCTTCATCCTTGAAGTTCTATGGCCACACCAGACCCAGACATTCTGTCTCATTATTTTTCCTGTCCTCTTCAATTGCAGATTCATTTTTTTCTCTTCTGTAGTTCAGATTCATGTATGTAATATCATATATTGATATTATGAATATATCTAGTATTCATGTATATAATATCAAACATATCGTCTTGTTGGATTTTCTACTTCATCTTGTTTATCTTTCTCTATATTTTGTGTATATTATTTTCTCTTAACTTTAAGATCTTACACATCCTGCATTTATATTGGTTATATAAACCCTTTAATTCATGCCAATTAACTTTTGAATCACACATATTTTGGTCATTCTGCTTCTAATTTACTATTAATTCTGTAGTAAAGTTGTTTTGTCCTCTGTTCCTTTTGTCAATATTAAGTAATCCTTTTTAGCCTACCTGGATATTAAGATCTCAACTCCGATATCTTATTAAAGTCGTGTTTTTACAGTGTATTTTATGGCATAAATGTCTTAGTTTATTTGGGATTGTTGCCACTGCATAATTTATCTAATTTAAACAAATATAAACTCTTTGTTATTTTATAATTATATTTAAATAAATATCCAATATGGATTCAAAATAAATAATTATGTTATGACTAAGGACAAAAATAATATATAACATAATGGTCACAACATCCTAGTGGTTTTGGCACTTAGTTTAGAGATTATGTTGAATGGCTGAGGCTAAATATGCTCCTTTGATCTTCATTTCCTCATCCATATTCAGTGTGCCCAAGAAGACTTCACATTCTGACTAATTAACTAATTGATTTATAAAAATGGAAATTGAAATGATATGAAATTAAAAACCTTCAACGACATGAATCTTTGGAAACACTGCAGTGCTCTCTGTAAAATGTTGAAAAGATAATCTAAAAGCTCAGTTCCAAAGAAATCTTTGAAATCACCAGTGTTATTGAGATATATTTATAGCATCTTAACATCTTGAAGAGGAAAATATAAGTTAAAGAAATAAATTTGGTTTGGTCTTATGACTTGTCAGATCTAATGTTTATGTCTGATGTTCAGAAGAATTAATTTTGATACGTTATTGCAAAAATATATAATGTCTTCTTTGATAATATATAAAGATGACATATTTGTTAGGAATCACTTCAAACTGTGCTCGCTTCGGCAGCACATATACTAAAATTGGAAGGAATCACTTCAAACTAACTTTAGGATGAAAAGGAATATAGTAGAATTACATTGGCTAAGCTTCTGGCCAAACATGGAGTATTTGAGCTTCAGAAATAACTATAACAGTATAATTTGGATGTTTGTACATCAATTGGGAAATTGCAGCTCTTTCTTCTTTTCTTTGGGTATCCATATTCTTCCTTCTTATTATAGATTTGTTTTCTTCAGGTAGGAAAAGAACATGGGTACAGAAGTTATGGATTTTGCAACTCTCGGTCTTAAAATTACGATAGACAGACCAAGCTAACTTTCTTGGCCCCACACCCAGGAAAAGAACTCAACGGACTGGCTAAGGGCGAGAATCTCTAACCTCTCCTATCAACTACGAATTTTCAAATAGATTTTGCCCATACATCTTGAGGTTCTTGGTGCCCACTCGTGTTTGAAAATGAAAGAAGAGGTAATTATTTCAGACAGATTGTGTGTTTTCTCTGTTTTGTCCAGGTGAGTATGTTCTTGGTGGACTGTCTCAAAAATGAGAGGCTTGAGTGGAGATTCTCGGTACATTGGTGGAATTGGCTCGCTGTCAATCTTCACTTTGCAGTCTAGGGTGGGAGAGCAGAATAGTTGACTGAGGATTCTATAAAAAAGCAGAATTATTCAGGTTTTCTTGAGGCATCAGCATTTTATTTCTTTAGGCAGATGGTTCAGTTTTCAACTGGAGAGACCTCTAGTTTTTGTCTATCCATAAAAATTGCAGGGCAGGAGTGGGTGCAAAGAAATCAACTGATAAAACCATTTCATAAATGAACCTTCATTTAAGCCCCATGGTCTACCCTAATCCACACACCTGCTTTTCTTTAATTCTTTTTCTGTTTCCTTGTTTTATTGCCAGTATGTAGTTCTGTACCTTTCCAAAATTCTTCTTGAAAGAATAGCTTAGATTTCCACAGCAAGCCCCTCGTTCAAGGGGTGTGGGTTAAAGTTTCCTCTAGTCTGGTTTGTCCTTCAACACAATTTTAAATACTTTTCATTTCATTTCATTTCATGAGTTAATATCTTAACTCATATCTGCTGACCATAAATTTGATTTAGGGTTCATATTCAAATATTTAAAATCCATATGACATTGGGAAAATGAGACAAGGAGTTAAACCAGTATTATCAGTAGTAAACAACCGTGACAACAGACTGAATGACGGTGTTGGTTATTCCTTTTTTTTCCCCCATGTTGCTACTATTGTAAGAGTCTTGGGAGAAAGTGCAGTAAAGGCATGCTAATTTAACTTTAGAATAATTTATACCTTCTTTCTCAGTCACCTGCTTCATATTTGCGTTGTGTGAGACCAAAAAACCAACTTAAAGTTATAGGCAGTATTGTAAAACTAAGCTTCTGACCCTTATCCTATTTTCGTATTAGTCCATTCTAAAGTTCTAAATTCTATATATCTGATGGAGAAACATAATATTAGACTAACATGGCTTTAATGAAATTATAATTTAGACTTGGTTAAAATTGAGAGGGGACAGTACATCATAAACTAGAAGTTGTGAAGCTCATTGTTTCGTTTCAGAAATAGGCATTTTAAGGGGGAAATAAGTACATATGTTTCAGATTTATTTACATTTGAATCATTAAATTAATCTTATTCAGAGCTCTTAGACACTGCACACTTCTCTTCATTTCTCCTCTTTCATTCTGTCTCTCATAAGAGCTAGAGCAAATGTCTTCATACACCTTCAGGAAGCAATTCTAAACATATGTATCTGGATTAAAATACAAACCAAGTGAAAGTAATGCCTTTCATTGCTATACTGTATTTTATCATGGTAGAATCAGTTTTTCATTTGCATTATGATGACTTTTCTCTCCGTTTATATTTAGTTGGTATCAGGTTATATTCTTAAAATATCAGATAATTCAGGTCCCAAATTATGTAATTAATTGAAGAATGTAGTTTTAATACATTCTGTTTTAGAAAAAATTGATACTGCATTGACTTGACCATAGAAAACCACATCGTGATTATACTAAGCATCAAACTAAAGGAGATTCAAGAACTCATTTGTCTTTTGAGAACTGTAGTCAATTAATGTCGAACACTCCTTGGCACTCCATATGCTAGTTAGGTGGCAAAAATTAGTTTCATTATAATGCCCTTATCTTTTATGCATTTGGCTTCCTATTTTATAATCATTATTTTTCTCATTCTAAGGATGTTTTTGAGAACTTTGTTTGCCTCATGACACAGTGTCTTATTTTTTCAAGTCTCTATACTTTTGATAGAAACATCTCTTTTTTTTAAGTTTATGGAAACTGAATCATGGAATTGATTAAGATCCCACTTTGAAATGGCTATCAACAAACCCAAAGCTAGATTTGTTGGTTATTCCCCAGTAGACATTTTACAACTTGGAGATATTGCAGGTTCAGATCCAGACCACTGCAATGAAGTGACTATTGCAATAAAATAAGTCAAACAAATTATTTTTTTAACACATATAAAAATGAGGTTTACACTGTACCATCGTTTTTTAAATGTGCAATAGCATCATGTCTAAAATACAGTGTACATACTTTATTTATAAATATTTTATTGCTAAAAAATGTTGACCATCACCTGAGCTTTCAGTGAGTTTTAAGATCGCCAGAACAAATATAATAATAATGAACAAGTTTAAAATATTGCAAGAATTACCAAAATGTGACACAGAGACACAAAGTGAGCAAATGCTGTTGGAGAAATTGTTGGAGCAAGCTCTAGACTTGCTCAACAAAGGGTGGCCACAAATTTTCACTTTGTGAAAAATGCAATTATGTGGAGTATCGTAAGGAGATGGAACCTTAATAAAGTAAGGTATGCCCGTATATGCTACTCTTTTTTTTTTTTTTTGTATATACTATTCTTATTCCTGGCTTTGTCTTAGTTACTTTTAAAAAAATCTTAGTTATCTTCACCATATTTCTTTGCTCACATTTTCTCACTACTTTTATTTGTACTATAGCACTTAAATATAAGTGTAAATATAAATATAAATAGGTTTTAGTATTTTCAAGTTACATAAAATCCTTTCTGGGCAATGTAGAAACTAAATGCTATTTTTATTAATGACAACTAGAGTAGTAACATCTCTTGCTGTTTATAAAGATAAATTGATTGAGAGTTAATTTTTAGCTCATTATATTATTTTTTTCCAATTAATTTATTATGTAGGCTGAGTTGCAAATTTTTAAAGTTTTGTCTTCCTCAGATTTTACAACCTTTCCTTAAACATATGAAGCATACAAAGAAATCTTAATATCTGGAAATATGTTACTTATGTATTATTTTACACAATAGTTATTAAGGAAATTAATAGTATGTTTATAAAAATGTATATTATTTGTTGTTTTTCTCTAATAAAATTAAGAGATGTCTAATTTTAATAGATTAAATAAATGAATGAAATCAGATTTTACTTTTTCTCGTTTCATTCTAATACTAATAATTCTAACCAGCCTCTCCCCCCTAAAAAATTTATCATGCCAACAAACCACACAGATAACCCACTCAATGTCATGTGATACATTCAGAGACACGTAAATGTTCCACAAATATGTATAGGATGCCTCTACGTTCCCAGGCATTTTCCAGCACTAAGAGTAAAGCAGCAAATAAAATAGCAGCAAATAAAAAAGACCTACTCTCATGGAACTTCTGTGCTAGTGAGGGGAGATGGGCAACAGTAAATAATAAAATGCACAATTAATTGTGAAATGTTTTAAGAAAAAAAATGAGGGGCGCCTGGGTGGCTCAGTGGGTTAAGCTGCTGCCTTCGGCTCAGGTCATGATCCCAGAGTCCTGGGATCGAGTCACGCATCGGGCTCGCTGCTCAGCAGGAAGCCTGCTTCCCTTCCTCTCTCTCTGCCTGCCTCTCTGCCTACTTGTGATCTCTCTCTGTCAAATAAATAAATAAAATCTTAAAAAAAAAAATGAAAGTGGAGAAAGGGGCTATGGAAGGATGTAGGGCTTAAAAATAAAGTAAGCAGACAGAGAAGCCATCACAGAGAGAGAAGGTGACATTTGCACAGAGACCTGCAAGAGGCAAGGGGGTGGCCCCTGCAGACATTCAGATACCAGCAAACATCAAAGGCACATGACCTGCGGGGGAGCTTGGCCACTGTGTTGGAGAAATAGCATAGTGATCTGTTTCTGGAGTGAAGTGGGAAATGTGGAGGTAGTAGGAGAAGATGGCCAACTTTTGCAGAGCCTTGTTGATGATTGTAAAGGATTTCATTTTCTTTTTTTTCTTTGTTGGGAAGAAACACGGTTGGAAAATTTTGGATTTTCCAATCCAAAATTGCTGTAGGATTGCTGTAACATGAAGTGCTTTAAAAAGAATCACTCTGCCTGCTCTGGCAAGAAAAGATTTAAAAGCGTTGGGCAGAGAACAGAAGGCTAAAGACTCATTAAGATGTTATTGGCAAAAATTCATGTAAGAACATACCTAGTAAGACTGTAGAGGCTTAGACCACAGACATAGAGGTGAGGAGTGGTTGGGTTTGAGTGTTAGGTCCACAGGTCTGTTCAAGACTGGATGCAGAGTTTAAAAAAAAAAAAAAAAAAAGTCAGTGAAGATGCTGGGATGGTGTCCTGAACAACCAGGAGGATGCAGTTGCTAGAAACCAGGTTAGGCAATATTGCCACAAGGGTGGATTTGCTGGGACTGATCTGCAGTTCACTTTTGCTCCTTTTGAGTTTGAGATTCTTCACGCTTTCTCTCCACTTAGACCTCCCAAGGAGAGATGCCAAGTAGATTAAATATTAACCAGCATTGTGTGTGGATGTAATTGCATATTTATAAAACTCCAATGATCCAGAAAGTTTAGAAGGTCCTGTTTTCAGCTGACAAGATGTATTTTTCCCATTAGCTATGGCCACGCATTTCTGCTGCCTTCATTGTCTACTACAGTAAGGACACTGGCTTCTACTTGATTACATAACGTGTTTAATTCCCCATTCATACTGAAGAGATGCACATAAGTCATCTTTTACAGCCCCCTCCTCCCCAAATAATAGCAAGTATTTCCTCATATCCTCACATGGTTTTCAAGTCAGTAAGAAATCCAAGGAGAGAGACAGGAATGTGACATTAGCTTAGGTTCCCCCAACTCCTCCCCCCACCCCAAAAAGAGACTGATTCTTCCACTCTAAAAAGTAACAGAAAGTAAATAAGTGTTTAAGATTATTGAGGACATTTTGTATTAAAGGGAGTGAAAACAAGCCGGTTGTATCTGGTGATAATATTAGCAGGACACTTCCTCTGAGAGAGTCTTGCTTGTTAAGGCTGTAAAAGGAGCGACAGATAAGGTGGAGTGCTTACAACTTAGCAACAGCTTGGAAAGTATTGTCAATAAATGCTCCAGTTTGAAATGGGGCCAAGTGATAGGATGTGATAATATTGTACAATTGAAGCAACACTTGAGTATCTAATCTTGGGATTAGAAAAGATCTGAGGGTTCACACCACTGAAACCGTGTCAGGGTGGAATTTATAGCTCTTCTCATTGATATTAATAACAGCCCCAGATTAGTGGAGGCAAACTTTGATAGAGCTTACTGCAAAATATCTAGGATAAAGTGTGGAAACTTGCTCTTTACAACAGGAGGAAAAAAGAAATAAGACCTACCTCTCAAAAGCGTTGTAATAGAAACTAAAGCATCTGGTTCCTACTATCACCATGTTTTGTATAAATGTTTCCAAAGATCTAGTTTCTTGATAATGGCCTTTGGTAAGTTCATTTAAGAACAATCTGGCCTCCCAGCAGCATTTCCCTACACAATGACTTCACACGTGAGAATCATTTGCTAACCTAGCCTTTCATAGTCAGCCTAATGTGGAAACAGTTTGCATTCAGTTCATAATCTGCACACAGGAAATCCCGCAGAAGCGGGTTGCCCTGTCACCAATAGCGGGCCAAGAAGGGGGGAGGGAAGGCAAGGAGGTGACCAAGGGAGGAAGAAGAGGCGGAGGGAAGAAGGGAAACGAGGAGAGGAATGGAGTGCGAGAGAGAATACAAATTGGAAACAGAAGCTTGAATGGGAAAATGCCATTTTAGAAAGTAATCTTTTGAATTCTGTTTTTAAAGTCATGCCTAGAAGCTGTCCAAACTACAGCCAAATAATAAGATTATGTCTGATTCCTGATCCTAGCACTGTCAGGCTTGGTTAGTGTGATGTCTATAATGTATTTGGTGTGGTTACTTTTTGTTTTGTAGCACAGCAGGAACCCTCTACATTAGACATAAATTGTTTACAGGTTTTTTTTTTTTTTTGTCATTGCTGTATTTGCATGGAAATTTCAAAGTGAACATTTTTATTTTACAATATGGTTCTATTTTGGGGGGGAGGGGTGGTCCAAACTGACAGATACGACTACTCCAACACAAATAAAAATCACTACACACAACCAGTGATTCTCTTTCATGAGAGAGGGATTTCATGTTCTATGAAAATTTTACATCAGCCTGAGAGAAGCTTTGCTTATTTTTCTGTTGAGAGTCCATCACTGCATTGTATTAACAATATTAATAATAATAAATTCAACACCGACAAGTGGATAAGGTTATACTTGGAAAACTTAGTAGGGTACCTTCCTTGTTTTTAAGACTGTTTACTTTCCTTCAACTCACCTCAGGGAATGTTTACTTATGGGTTCAACAGACATAGGTATTAGAAGAATGCAGGATTGCCTGGGTGGCTCATGGGTTAAGCCTCTGCCTTCAGCTCAGGTCATGATCTCAGGGTCCTGGAGATCGAGTCCCGCACTGGGCTCTCTGCTCGGCGGGGAGCCTGCTTTCTCCTCTCTCTCTCTCTGCTTGCCTCTCTGCCTACTTGTGATCTCTGTCAAATAAATAAATAAAATCTTTAAAAAAAATAAAAAGGAAGAAGAAGAATGCAGATTTAAGGCTAAGGCATATGACATGGACATTAATTTCCAAGCTAAAGATTTCACTAATTCTTTTTCTTTTTTCTTGTCCATTGAGGAAACTTTTTTTATCCTTTTATTTCCTAAGAATGCTTAGAGGACTAGTTAGTAAACGCTAGTGATTTCCAAGCCAAACACTTTGAAATGTTTTGCTATTGTTAATAGTTCTAATAGTCGTTGGTTTGATAGGTCCATAAAGGAATCATCAGCTCATTTTATGGGTCTTACCCCTACAAATGGAGATTAAAACAGAGGCCCATGTTGAACACAACTGGAGAATGTAAAGTTTGCGTTCCTAGTAGAAGTGAAGTTCTAGGATATATGCCTTGATTTCTCTTCTAGGTCTGTAAGTGATTTTTCTTTAAAAATTTTCTCTAGAACTTGCACTCACACCTGGGTGTACACTTCCAATCTGAGATCGCTTGCACTGCCCAACATCAGGTGAGATGCCGAATGGTAATCCTGGCGGTTATGTTTGTTGGTATTCTTACTGTTATACACAACATGTTTTGATAAAAAGTGCTAAGAAAAATAAAGAATCCAGAGGCAAAATCTTCCTGAGATGATTACATGGGTTGCTCTTTTAAATGCAAAGTCTAATTCACATCTGGAGTGTTCTGACAGGGTTTTGTAATGAATTGACTTCGAACATTTCACTCTTCTCAAACAAAGACTCCTGGAACTTTAGTCTTGTCCTGTAAATCTGCGATGTTTCTTTTTTTGTCAATAGGCACGCGGAAAGACTTAAGAAGACACATTTATTTCATTTCTGAGAAATTAAATCCAGATTTAAAGCTTTTCTCTCGCCCACTACTGTTGGCTCTCTTTAGAATGATTCTGTGGTGGTGCTGGGCCCCAGGAAGCATTGTAACATGTGTTGGCAATCTTGCAAACCAAATTTAGAGTCCCTTAGATTCAATATCAGGGTATTTATTAGGAGTAATGCTTGCCTTGAGCTCTTTCTGCGGGTTGATGTGAAGCCATGGGTAATGCTTCGAGGGTGAGTTTTTCTTGTTTATCCCCGATGATGTTTAATGCAAAACTAATCCACTTCCTGGGACATCCTGCTGGGGACAAGTTATTCTATTAATAGTTAGCAGTCTTGATTCTGCTCTCCAAGTGGTATATGGAATTAGAGTCCATATCTTCTCTGTACCATTCATTTATACAAATCAAAATTATCCTGAGATAATAGGAAAAAGATGAAACGAGAGACTAGTTTTCTCTTGTTTTTATGACATCTCGCTGCACTTTGTTTTTAATGTCCTTAATTTGTTTTCAATTACTTTTTGAAACAATTCCTACCATCTTTTGTGTAAAGCCAATTCTAATTCAAAAACTGCAAAAACAGAAGACGTTGGTTGTTTTAACAGTATTGACTTACTTATCTCACTTAATGTGCTGATAAATGTTAAATAACTGGCTCTCCAGGAAAAAAAAAAAAAAAACAAAAAACCAAAAACATACTTTGCATTATTTGCAAGCTTCCAGGGTATAAATGCCCCCACCATGATTAACCCCAAACTAAGAGCCTGCTGTCAACTGGCTTTTAATATTCCTAAAAAATTCACAGTTGGCTTTAGCAATGGCTGGCGTCCACATTCCACTAGAAAAAAAACTGTGTTACATATATATCTTCTATGTTATTAAAGGCAATCCTTCTCTAATTAAAAATTGTGCTAATTACATAATAATGTTCTCTACAAGAATATAGTGTTTGGGAGGACCAACTCTGAACTATGTCATAAAGTCCTGGCATCTGGGAGCTAGGAGGATTCTGGTTTCATGTCCTTGAGTTAAAGAGACTGAGACCCAGAAAAAAGAATAATTGTTTGCAAGGTTACCATGACAGCAGTATGGCTCAAACTCCATCTACTGGGCCTCAGCTCAGCATCCTTTCCATTAATTTATTCTTGTTTCTTAATCAATAGCCCATCATAGAGATGATCCTGAGTTACCTAGGTTTTCCTTGGCCTTAACAGAGCTAGTTTGCTGCTCGGTTCTTATAATCAACTGGTCAATCTCAGGACTAAGGCATGGGTTAGTAACTGATTTCTCATTTCTTTAGTGAATATAAATGATTGTGGAATCCTGCAGAAAGAATATCTGCCCTTATAACTGTGATGTTTCTATTTTACCATTCAAAGCCCAGCCAAACACGCAAATGAATGGTATACCTTTTTACTATTATTATTATTATTAACATGTAATGTATTATTTGTTTCAGGGGTACAGGTCTGTGATTCATCAGTCTTATACAAGTCACAGCACTCACCTTAGCACATACCCTCCCCAATGTCTGTCACCCAGGCACCCCATCCCTCTCACCCCAGCCTCCACTCCAGCAACCCTCAGTTTGTTTCCTGAGATTAAGAGTCTCTTATGGTTTGTCTCCCTCTCTGGTTTCATCTTGTTTCATTTTTCCCTCCCTTCCCCTATGAACCTCTCTGTCTTGTTTCTCAAATTCCTCATATCTTTTAACCCACAGTGTATTTTGTTTGTGTTTTAGTTTAGTTTTGTTTTTTAGAGAGGCAGAAGGAGAGAGAGAGAGAAAGGTGGGGGGGGCAGAGGAAGCGAGGTAGAGAATCTTAAGTAGGTTCCACGCTCAGTGCAGAGTTGGAAGTGGGGCTCAATCGTGTGACCCTGAAATCATGACCTGAATGGAAATCAAGAGGCAGATGCTTAACACACTGAGCCACCCAGGCGCCCCTTAATCCATAGTTTTGATCTTTCATAACTTTTAGCTAGAAAGTTACTGTAATGTTTTTGCTATAAAAATCCTGTCTGGTATCTATCTTTAGCTGTTGTTACCCTGTGTAAATCTTCTACTGCAAATTTACTAGACTTTACCTCTAAGTTAGTTTTCATCATGACAGGTCTCTGTTTAAAATGAACAACAACAACAAAATTATCGTCTTTCACCCAATCCAATAAATCTAGTCTCCTTACCATCAACTCCTGATGATGAGGATCAAATATGTTTTGCTCACCCATGTCCTTGGAGCCACCACAGTGCCTGCACCACATCTGTCCTAGCAATTACCTTACATGTATCATCATATGTACCCACACATACTCTGTGAGTAGGAACTACTCGGATCCTCACTCTACACCTGGAAAAATAAATAGAAATAACTCCCCGAGGACTCACAACCAGGTAGTAAGCAGCAAAGCCCATATTTGGACTTAGCTTTTCAGATTGTTACTTTAACCACCATCCTGTTGAATATTTTTCACAGCCTGACCTGGTGTGGAATGCTCTCCATAATTTGGGATAAGCCCATCTCCCTAGGTGTTCTCTCTCTAAGCTTCTGGGTGAAGACTTGACTTCAGGCATGCTGGTGTTTTCATGACCCAAGCAGGCTCCAGAAATCCTCTATGCCTTTGCTGAAACCATGTCCCTTGCCCTGGTCATTGGAATCCCCTTTTACGTTCAGCAATATCCTAACCTTTCTTCAAGGCTGTCTGTTAACCACCGGGCCTCTCCTTTTTGCTGTGCTCACCTCCTGAACTCCATGTACCGCTTTGCATTTCTGGTTTTTTTTTCTGGATGTCAGGCCTCCCCAGGCAGTTCAGATCTCTTTGGACAGGGACAAGGCGTTATGCTTTTTTGTATTATCCGCTGTGACCCGTACAATATTACAGGCATTTTATAATATTTTTTCAGTATGCATTGATAATAATTTTGGTTGTCAGTTATGCAGATCATCGCAGGCTTTTGACTGCACCTAGCGAGTGAGACCCTGGAAAAGAGCAGTGAATCTCAAAATGCCTTTGACAAGTTGAATGATGCATGATTAAGACGAGAAAGAACAGTTCACCTGGGAAGGGAAAACTATCCTAAGGACACAGAGTGAACCTTTCAGAGGGAAGCAACAGTAGCAGAAAAATAATGGGATTAGAGTGGATAACAAGATAAATGTGAATCAGCACTGTGCCTTTATGAACCGTGCATAAATGAAAGCATAGCGGGCAAGACGTTCGCACTAATCCTCTTACTAGATTTTGCATAGGTCAGGCTTTCTTAGGAATAATTCACCCAATTCTGAATTGTTCTCTTTCCACTGAAGTGATGAGGAAGGGACTGTAGCAGTAGGGATTTAGATGATGTATTAGAAAGATAATAGAAAAGAAAGGAACATAAAATTCATCCAGCTTTCTGCCCTTTGAAAACCATTTAACCCATAGCCTTGATTTTGCAAAGAACAGCTCTCAAACCAAGCCCTTGTCTTCCAGTTTCTTTACAGTTCACAAACTCCTCTGTCAACACTGCTTTGGCTGTACAAACCCGATGGTCAGGAACTTCCACACAAGGCTCCACCTCAAACTCTACTGTCATATTTGGCAAGTGCTGTCTCTCCAAAGGGTGGGTCACTCAGGAGAGCAGGAGCCAGCCCTGAGGGCCCAAGGAGCTCCTGCTTAAGTCCATAGTTCCGTATCACCCTTGGAAATTCAGTTCCTTTGCTTAAAACTACTTTTAGCCCCCTGAAGCTAGTGCACTTAATGAAAAAGATTTAGTGTAGAATGATGACCCTTTTAGCTCTCTGAGGAAGCTTGGTTGGGTTGCGTGATGGTAATGATTAATAATATTTTGGGTGCTTAGGAATTCCTTCAGTTCGACTCTTTGTAACGTAACTGGTTCTTTCACTTAGTTCTATAATGAATATGTAACCGATCTTTATGGATTTGGCAACATTAGTGGCATTTCACCCTCATACCATCTGATAACAACCTTTTGAACTGGTATTATTATACTTGTTTTAGTACATGAGGAAAGAGAAGTTAAGTCTATATCCAATGAGGAACGGCTAATAACCGTCTGACTTTCGCTCTTTCTCCTGTATGACTGAGCCACACAAAACCTTCTCTTCGACAAGGTCGGTGAATTTGATCAGGAATGCTCTGATTTTTTCACAAGTAAAGACTCTCAGAGAAAACTTTCATGCAAGAAATTCGTCCCATGTTTGCACTGATAAGTAGAAAGAGTCTAAATGAGGCAAAAATAAAAACAGCTGCAATGTGTCTCCGACTTTTACAAAATAGAAAATGTGAGCTGTTACTAAAAACATTCTGATTAAAGTAGATCTATTACAGAGGTACTTATTAGGGGAAAGCGGTATAGAGTTACAACAAGGAATATTTTTAGGAATCACATCTAGTAATTCAACATTATAAACCTTTGGCTTCTATAAGCCCTGTTTTATTATTAGCATAATTATTACCACAGTTTGTGTTTTTACTATTTGCCCTATTGTCATCATTTCTTTTTTTCCATTAATGCTCTGGAGTTTCCTTAAAGGGCTGATAGTTTCAAGCCAATAGACCTAATGGTGGAGTAACTTTACACTACCCTTCCTTAAATGGCTATCCCTTGACATACTAATTTTTCACAGGCTAAAACTGCAGCCTGTTAAAAGTAAATGCATTCCTTCCAGGCTCCAATGGTGGATTGGAGCTCAGATGACCCCTTGACATTTTACAGGCATTGACAAGGTGCTGTCCCCTCTCTGGAAATAATCTAAACATTGATCCCAATGAACAGAGGGGAACTCTAGATAAGCAAAGAAAATGTGTTTATAGACATTTTTAGGTCATTCAAGCTGTACTGAAGGCTAAATTACTTATACTTTAAGAGAGTAGGAAGTGAAAAGGGAAGGAGTTCCATCAAACCCAGTTAAATATGTTTTTTTTAAATCCTCTTATATAAATGACTCCTTGGGTACTTTCTTGGGTTAGTAAAATGCAAAGCATGTTTGTTTCCTGTTCAGTGAGGATGAAGCTCATACCTATAAGAAGTGGGATGACATTAGATTATACCAAATAAAATTCTCCTTTCACTTTCTAGATATTTTGGCAAATTTTTAAGAAACAATCATTAGTTTAGAACATGTATCAGAGAACATAGCACAGGTGCTTGCTTTGGATTTGTTTAAAAATTCTGAATTTTTTAAAGGACTGTAATGATTTTTATATTAGTACAAGGGTTTAATGCTCTACAACTCATGCACCAGGAGGTATGGTGTAACTGTTTATACATCTGACAAAACGCAGTTCTTGGTCTCAACCTCAGCAGGTTATTTGCTTATTTTGATGATATTACAGGTTCAAGATTCCAGATAAAATGTGTATTTTCTAATAGAAAACAATAGTTATATATATGTGTGTACACACACACACGCACACATATATGAACTTATGTTTATATTTTAAGAATTTAATGTAGGCAGTTTAGCAGTAAACCAGAATGTCACTTCCAGTAGTATGAGTGTTTTTATCTCTTTAGGTCATTGCTTTATCCTTAATTTGGCCTGACATATAGTCGATGTTTACTAAATACTTTTGAATGAATAAAAATTCAGCTGAAGAGTGTTTATTCAGCACAGTCCAGAAAACAGTATTCCCGGTCTGATGACTTGCTCAGCCTAGGCAATAGGTATAACCTTATTGCGCATATGGATGTATGAGACTTTCTTAGATAGATGCCATTAACGTTCAAATCATAGAAGTGACATTCCATCCTCTTCAAGCAAACTCTTGATTCCCATGTTGATTGCCTACAGGTTAAAAATACCATAAGGAGAGGAAACCATTGTCTACTGTGTGGTTAATTTGGAAATCACTATTCTTATTATGAATTAATGAACTAACCTTAGTATCAGAGTGAGTTATTTCTAGGGCTTGGTAATGCTGGTCTGTCTTGGGGAGACCATCTATATGTGGAGCAGTGCAGTAAACTAAACCCTGAGCTGGAGCAGAAAACAAATAGACTGCTGTTCTTCAAAGAGGAAATCAGATTGAGACACACGTGAGACTTGATCCTAAATAAACCATATACTATAAATGTATATCAGTGCATTTATGTGGTACGAACTGTATTTGTAAGCCAATGAAGAATAGAAGTAGAGTTAAGGGAGGGTCCCTGGAAGAAGAAAATGAGAACAGATTGGCTTCTAAGAAAGAGGGCCATATTACAGGTAGTGAAAATGCTATAGATACAAGATGTAAAAATGGAAGAAGGTTATATGAAGGACACGTCAAGTAGATTGGCTAAGGCATAGTAAAGAAGATGTGTTAGGAAGAACGAGGTGTGAGGTAAATGTGATAGATACAATAAACAAAAACTATCACAAGTAGAAGGCAATGGGCAGAGAGCCTTAAATAATATCCATGATTATAATACTCTTGAAAATTAATATGTAGCTTTCTAGCTAATAATAGGTATTCGGTTATTGGTTGATCCATGACAAACTACCTCACCATGTTCCCCACATAGGTGAACATTTAATTCTTTCTTATGTTTCTGTTGATTGACTAAGGCTCAGCTGCGTGAATCTTCTGATGGTCTCCCTTGAGGTAGCTCCCGTGACTGTGGTCAAATGGCAGCTGGGACTTGTGCTTTGGGAGGGATGGCTGGGAAGTTGGGTTCACCTGGGATGGTAGATGTCTAAACTTCTTTATTTCCTCGTGTAGTCTCCGAGGCCTTACTCTCTCCTTGTAGCCTTTCCTCATAGTTTCCCTACATGGTCTCGCTCTGTCAGGTTAGTTGGACTTCTTACATGGTGTTTCCAGGGATCCCAACAGTGTGTTAGAAGAAGCTATAAGGTATTTTTTTTTTAAAGATTTTATTTATTTATTTGACAGACAGAGATCACAAGTAGACAGAGAGGCAGGCGGAGAGAGAGAGGAGGAAGCAGGCTCCCTGCCGAGCAGAGAGCCCGACGTGGGACTCGATCCCAGGACCCTGAGATCATGACCCGAGCCGAAGGCAGCGGCTTAACCCACTGAGCCACCCAGGCGCCCCGCTATAAGGTATTTTTAAGGCCTAGGTCCAACATTAAAATAGCGTCACATCTTCCACATTCTGTTGGTTGAAGCCGGTCACAAGGTCAACCCAGTAGCCAACATGGAAGCAGATTACACAAAGACATAAATAATGGGAAGCTTATTGCTCGCTGGGGGCTGCCTTTGGAAACTGTAACAGTAGGTGATTTCAAATCATTATTATTTTCATCAACGTCACCACTGCAAGAGCAACAACAAAATACATTTATTAGGCCCTTCTAGGTGTTAGGCACTCTTCTTAATATTTAATTTGTGTTAATTTGTTTAAATCTAGAAGAAAACAATATTATCCCAATTTTACAGATGAAAAAACTGAGGCCCAGAGAAGCTAAGTAACCACTTCAAAATTACATATCTTGTAATTCAAATCCAAGCAGTCTTAACTTCAGAGCTTGTGCTAGTGAATACAATACTGTTCTCAAATAGAAGTGTAAAATTCCAAACCTCTCTCTTTATCTATGTAACACTCCAAAGTGTCTGCTAAATAACAAAGTGTCAGAAAATATTTAAAATGATGTGATATCCCTGAGTATGTATACCACTATTCCCAAAATGCATCAAGATAACTCAATAGATTTAGTTCCATTTGATATGCAAAGGATGTGATGCCAAATGTTAAGGTTGAGCTTGCTCAAGTTGAAGGTCTATGATGTTGCCATACTTCAGAAATCAATGCACACTGTAGCTGATGGGAGTGAAATCCACTGGAGAAGGAAAGTGTGCAGCTGTCCAAATGGACCAGAATCTGATGCTCTCCAGCATTGTGCAGTGTGACTAAGGGGTATTGTCAAATTTATAGACCATTACCTCAGACCTGCATTTTATTTTATTTTTTATTTTTTTAAATTAAAAAAAAATTTTAATAAACATATAATGTATTATTAGCCCCAGGGGTACAGGTCTGTGAATCGCCAGGTTTACACACTTCACAGCACTCACCATATCACATACCCTCCCCAATGTTGATAACCCCACCACCCTCTCCCTAATCCCCTCCCCCTGGCCACCCTCAGTTTGTTTGTGACAGTAAGAGTCTCTTATTCAGACCTGCATTTTAGACTAAACAACAAATTCAGCATCTAGGCATCTATAATTTTTTAGTGATTTTATTATTCATGTTGTCTTTGTTTATACAGATATATGATATAGAAGCTATAAAGATATTTCTTCATTTAAGTATATACATTGTGTTTTGATTGATCTGCTAAGAAGTTACATAGTTAAGTGTCAAGAGCTCTGAACTTGTTAAACCAGAAGAATGAGGCTTTGGGGCATCTGGGTGGCTCAGTGGGTTAAGCCTTTGTCTTCGCTCAGGTCATAATCTCAGGGTCCTGGCATCGAGACCTGCATCGGGCTCTCTGCTCAATGGGGAGCTTGCTTCCCCCTCTCTCTCTGCCTGCTGCTCTGACTACTTATGATCTCTCTCTCTCCGTCCAATAAATAAATAAAATCTTTAAAAAAAAAAAAGAATGAGGCTTTAGCTCTGGATACATCCTATTATTTGTTGTGTTACTGTAAACAATCACGTACTTCCCCTAAATTTGAATATAGCTGTATAACCTTAAAAAGTCACTTGATATTATTGGCATGTTTCCCTGTCTATAAAACAGAGATGGTAATCTTCAGTTCTCAGAATTCTGTGAATCAGATATAAAGATGCAAATTTTTGTGTGCTAAACTGTTACATGTAATTAAACGTATGTAAATAGAAGGCAGTATTAATGATAATTGAGAAAAACTATAGCTGAATTGGTGTTTTATCATTAATGTCAGAAACCACCTCAATTATATTAACTGGTCAGTGTAATGACCTTTCTGGCATAGTTTATATATTAAAATATCTCAAAAAGTTGAAGAATGACAGAGGATGAGCCTTGAACATGTTAAAAGCAGAAAAAGGAAATGTATGTCCCTTGGAAGCAGACTTTACTGAATTAATCTTAGCTACTCAAAATGTCTTTATTAGTTTATTTATCATGTTTTTCTTTAACTTCATTTGGTGCCTAATATATGCTAGGTGTTATACTAGGGCTAGTACTGGCCAGTGGAGCTTTCTGTGATGATGGAAATGTTCCATGTCTACACTGTTCAGTACAGCAATCATCTGACACATGTGGCTATTGAGCACTTGAGATGTGTGTGGCTCTTGCAACTAGTGGACTGATTTTTAAATTTAATTTAACTGGGGCACCTGGGTGGCTCAGTGGGTTAAAGCCTCTGCCTTCGGCTCAGGTCATGATCCCAGAGTCCTGGGATCGAGCCCCGCATCGGGCTCTCTGCTTGGCATGGAGCCTGCTTCCTCTTCTCTCTCTCTCTGCCTGCCTTTCTGCCTACTTGTGATCTCTGTCTGTCAAATAAAATAAATAAAATCTTTAAAAAAATAAATTTAATTTAACTTAAATTAAAATGTAAGTAACTGTATGTGGCTGGCAGCTACCATATTGAAGGATTCAGTATCTGAACATAGCATCACTGTATCCCACCATCCTTCATATCCTCATTCTCTTTTGGTAAGGGATACCTGGAGTCATTTGTATTTGATAGTGGTAGATCTCATTCAGCCATACCCTTTGGTCTTGTCCTTCTTTAGTTAAGGGTACATATTTATAAGCCTACTGACAAGTTCTAGGGAGGCCATCTGACCTAAAGGAGTGCTGAAGATAACAGTTCTCTCTAGGCAGGTGGATCTCAGGGGTTTGAGTCTGATTTTCCTTGAACACTAGCCAAAATTTAGAGAAAGAAAGAAAGAAGGAAGGAAGGAAGGAAGGAAGGAAGGAAGGAAGGAAGGAAGAAAGAGAGAAAGAAAGAGAGAAAGAAAGAAAGAAAGAGAGAAAGAAAAAGGAAAAGAAAAAGAGAAAAGACAAGACCCTAACTGATGAATGTTCAATCTCCTTATCATACTCCAAGGAGCCATTTGAACTAATAGGAACTCAGCAGAAGAGTGGGAAGAGCTCAGTGGCTTCTTGTCCACAGTGTCATATAGAATTTAATTTTTTAGCTTTGGCAAAATTCAAAATTTATTTTGTTGCATTCTTTTCATTCAATTTTTAATCCTTAGGAAGAATTAATACATATGTTTCTGATCGGTGTAGACATAACTCATCAAAATGGGTTTGGTTAGACTTGGTTTGAAGAGGTTCCAGAAATCCCATGAGTCTTTTGAATGAGGAAGAAGACTTCATCAGTTTTATATAAAACTCCTATCTGGCCAGGGGTGCCTTAGTAGAAAGTCCAGCCATCTCCCAGGCCAGTTGAGGGCTGAGACAATTCCCCCTTCCATAGCTAATACACAAATATATCTTTATTTAGAAACATGTTATCTCTCTACATAAATAAAGACTCAAAAGAGCCTACAAAAACACCTGCCTCTTTTCTGTCAAGGTTAAAAATGAGGAAACCATGGCTCTAAGAGAAAAAACAACTCGAGCAAGTATTTAAACATGGTATATGACGGATCTGGAATTCAAACTCAGGCCACATGGTTGCTGGTCATGGATAATTTTTGGCATAGGCCACAGTCTCATCTCCAGTCCTTGAAAGCCAATATAGTAGAAAGTAGAAAACTACTTTCTTGTTATTAAGAACATACAAAGACACCTGTAATTATTTATGACTTTTCCTCTAATGATACATGATTTATTAATATTTTAATTAAATATGTATATATCTGTCCCAGTTATTTTCAAAAGAAAAAATATTTTAATTAACATAAAAGTACTCTAAAGTTGAACGTGCAATGGGACATTCCTCCTGGCAGCCATCTGTTTTTCAATCAAAAATAAATGAAAAGAGAAGATTTTTGTCTAATTACTTTTCAGAGGAAAAGAAGTGGAACCATATTCTATATGATTTGTTAACGTAGAGGCTTCCAGGGTGATATGATATAAACCAAGGGATGAATTGTGTTTCAGTTCACACTTGATGGCATGAGAACTGATGACTCTTTTTGGTTTTTGTTCTAGGGATTTTAGAAAAGCGGTGTCACTTAAACTCTTAAGTGCTATCATTTTGTCTGGGGAATGTCTGTCTGAAGGAATCTTACTGTCTCTAAATTCTTGTCTGTTGCTGTCATCAATTCAATAGCATTATAGCCCTCCTCAAAAAATTTATAAGCTAGCAAAAAGCTGAAGCTGGGAAGATAAAGGAAATGGCCATTGTGTTATTTATCATTTGCCTGTTTCAGAGATGTTTGCACACAGATTTTTTTTCTTTTTTCTTTTTTTTTTTTTTTGTATGGTGGTTGGCTAGTCAAGGTCCTGATAATTTACAAATGTCTTTCTAGATAGATTTAACAAATGACCTTTGGGAGACTGAAGTTTTGGAGAATGAAGATGGGAGGTTTGGGGTACAGCCACCTCTCGGTGTTAGATTCGTGGGGTAAGATTCTGATGTTGGGAGATGTTGGTCCCAGTACACAATCTTCTACTTTGTGACTCTGAATGCCAGTTAGTCTCCTGCTATCATTCTAGTTTCTCAGTTTTTAAGGAGGAGAGAGCAATTCTGCAAAAATTAAAGCACTATTATTATAGTTATTAGCATAACACATTGGAAACTTTCTATAACATTATTCCTTAAAGATTAGATGTCATCACAAAGAGAAGTCTGAACTTAACCTTATCCAAAAAACTTAGTTATTGAAAATCAAAAGATTTCTAAGAATCTTCTAAATACCGTCATATATAAAAATAGAGAAACTAAAGATGCTGTAGATAGCATTAAGGTTAAAAAAGTCTCAAAAAGTAGAGATGGAATAGGAAAGTCTACTAATAGGGGTGATTCCTATTGGGCCTAAAAGAAGGCTCATTTCCTAGAATTTAAATTAAAAAAATATGCATAGGGAAAGAAGAAAAGATCACTATAGAAGAATTCAGAATAGTATAAATTTTCAATATACTGTTCTAAGTAAATTTTCTTTGTGATGATTACAATGAGATATAAAAGTTTTAAAAGAAATGTACAATGTTTACTAATGTTAATGCTATAACCAAACATACAGAGATTATATATGTAGTTTTGTGGTTGTAAAAAATCATACATTAAAATATCTGTATGTTATAGATATTTCGGTGTTTAAATTTTTTCATGATAGATGTGGCCTAGTAGGCCAACTTTAATTCAAATATGTCTCCTTGTTTATGCATCTTGCTGAATATTTGCATTTTTTTCAAATGATAGAGAAGTGCTTTTTCACCTCTGGTGATTTTATTACCATGATTGGATTTGCTATAACCTCAACTCTAAGCAAGAGAATAAAGACTTCAATAATGTCAAATAAAATACTATGCGTGTGTAAGTGGCCTTGTAACATACTGTTATTGTTTCATAGTTACATTTAACGATAATTATTCTTTGGAGAACTTTGCATTATGTGGTTTCTGTAGAGCTACATGTGATTTAGTGACAATGGCTGTCTTTTTAGTGATTACAGATTTAAAGGATTACTGAACCCTTCAGATTTTAAAACAACAGAATATCCAAGAGGATTTTATTTTCAACTCTTGTTTACTTCCTAAATCATGCATTAATGTGATGTTTGGAAAATGAGCTAAATATTCCAGTGCTGAACCAAAGCCATGTAGAATGTGAATTAGAAAAGTGGAAACAAATTGCCCATGTGTCCTGGGAATAATGTGTTATATCCAAATGCATTTACAAATAAAACACATTGAAACTGGGAGTGTGATGTGGAGTGTATAGCTCGTTAGGAAATAGACCTATTTTTTGCATGCATGACATGACCTTGCATAGATTAAAAAGGTTAATGTATGTAAAATACATAGACTAGTGCCGAGCACGCAGAGCTGCACGGTGTCTGCCATCACACCATCATCATCGCTGTTACCCACCTTCCCTCTTTCTGGTTTCTTTACCTTTATACTCAGGTTCCTGGCTCAACTATTTTAAGAATTGTCTTAAAAGCCATTCTTGGTTCTTTTGTCCCTTTGTTCTTCCACCCCAGGCATGAAACAACACCCAGCTCTAAGGCAATTGAATCCTCTTCAGACTCCAGTATTAGACGATGATGATGGAGAAAAGTATTCACCTCTGCTGGCTGGAATGCCAGAATTTAAAATTGAGCCTTAGGATGGTTCAGCAGTTCTCTTACTTATCTCTAGTTTACTCATTTCTCTATCTCTCAAGGGAGAAATTTCAAACTTTATTCCTTCCTTTAAACCTCTCCCCCAACTTGATTTTCCCTTTCTCTTTAAACAAATTTCCTCATCTCAGTCTTGCTATCAAAGCAAAATGATTAAACTTATACTACACACACACACACACACACACACACACACACACACACACACACACACACACACATCTTGTTAAAATTCCTCAGCTTCTCTCTTCTATTGCTCAAAAACCCCCACTGTGCTTGTCCCTTCTTTTCTGCCTCACCTAAAGGAGCCTTCATGTTCTTTCCTGGGCTTTCTCTTCCTGTGCTCTTGATCAAGGCCCTTCTTATTTTTCTCCCAATCTTTGTCTGTCTGTCATTCCCTATCTAGGATATTTTAAAATATATTCCTTTCCCTTTTGCTTCTTTCCTTGTAGAAATTAAAAAAAAATAATCTATCCTCTTCTTCAAAAACTAAAAAATCCTCTTCTGCTCAAGCAAATCCAATATTCTTCTTCACTGCCAACTTTTTCAAAAAAGCTTGAAATTTTTGCCTGTACAACTTCACCTACCATTGATCCTCACCCCATTGTCTCCAAAAGACTAATAATGCTGCAGAGATTTTCTAATTGCCTGATACACAGGCTCTTCTGGGTAGTTTTCCTGTTTAATCTCTGCAGTGTTTGACACTGATGAGTGTTTCTGCTTTCTTGAAGTCACTCTCCTCAGGGAATCCTGTGAGTTTCTTGCTGTGTCTCCTCTCCCTGCTTGACTTCTCTGTTTGAAAATCCTTATCTCTGTTAGGGTTTCCTCTTCTTTTGTTTTTCCCTATGTGGAGCCAACCTCCCAAAGGTTCATTTTTAACTTTCTCGTTACTTCATATTCTATCCCCACGAGGGATGTTGTTTCCTTCGTTTATTCTCATGACTTGACCTTTCCCTTATTTTTGTATAGAAGCAGGGCATAGTACTTTCTTCTTACAACATACATCATTAACTATGGAAATATTATGAACTCTAGCCATCTATCAATGATCTATTATCTCTCTATCACCTATCATTGTTTCTGGCTCTGTTTTCTCTCAGAACTTCAGATAGATTTCTAAATACTTATTGGCTGAATGACCTGAGTATTTTAAAGACCTCTCTCTTTTGTCATTACTACTGATATCTATTTATCCACCAAATTTGGTCAATTCTATTTCTAGAGGGCCTCTTATACCTACCACACCTAGATCCATTCATACTCCTCAGTCTGGCAGTTCAAACTTCTTCCACTTCTTATTTTGACTATTTGAGGAATATCACTGTATTTTTGGTTTTAATTTATTTTTATTTCTGTTTATTCAAAAGCCACCAATTCCAAACCATTTTTACCTTTTTAACAGTTATTTTTCTAATAATCCAGATATGATTATATGACTCCTTTGTTAACACTCTACCCTCTCTTTTTCTCTTTTAGGAAACAGTCTAAAATTCATAGTATGACATCTAAGTATGACATCTCATACTAAGAGTTCTCCAAAACCTGTAGTTGACCTGCATTTCTAATTTTATCACCATCATTTCCCTGTGTACAAAAACACTGGATATTCAGGACTCTGAACCTCCTTCTATCTCCTATGTCAACTCTGGGTAGAGTTTGATCTTTCTGCCAGAATATATTCTCTCACTTTTATCAATCAGTTGCATAGATAATATATTAGAATAGTGCACAGAGTAATGATTTAAAAATGCTGAATATTTTATTATTAATTATTGCTATTTTTACTTATATTTTATTTTATTTTTATTTTTTTTAAAGATTTATTTATTTATTTGACGGAGAGAGAGAGAGATCACAAGCAGGCAGAGAGGCAGGCAGAGAGATAGGGGGAGAAGCAGGCTCCCTGCTGAGCAGAAAGCCCGATGCGGGGCTCGATCCCAGGACCCGGAGATCATGACCCGAGCCGAAGGCAGAGGCTTACCCCACTGAGCCACCCAGGCGCCCTTTACTTATATTTTAATAAATTCAATACCTCCTCTTCTATTTTGCCTGATTGGATTCTGCTAAGTTGAAAGTCATTACTCTCTCCTTCATCTCCCATACTAATTAATGCACCCTATATTGCCTTGTCGATAGTTGCTTATTTGTTTGCCTTTTTTCATCAAAGAACACAGGCTGAAGTCCAAAGAACTTGAGTTCAAATATTAGTTTTACCACTTGTGAGTCTGGTGATTTCTCAATCTACTTGGTTAAGACATAATGTTTAAAATACTGAGTGTTGGGGTGCCTGGGTGGCTCAACCCTTTTAAGTGTCTGTCTTCAGCCCAGGTCATGACTCTGGGGTCCTTAGATTGAGCCCCCCCCAATCAGGCTTCTTGCTCAGCAAGGACTCTGTCTTTCCCTCTCCCTCTATCCCTTTGCTCCTGCCCCCACTTGTGTGTACTCTCTCTCTGTCTCAAATAAATAAATAAAGTCTTTAAAAATTTTTTAAAATAATAAAAATAAAGTACTGAATGTTCCTGGAGGGGAGATGGACAGGAGATGGAATGGGTGATGGGTATTAAGGAGGCCACTTGTGATGAGTCACTAAATTCTACTCCTGAAACCAATATTATGCTGTATGTTAACTAACTAAAATTTAAATTAAAACTTGAAAAAAAAAGAAAATACTGAGTATAAGACCTGACACCTATTTAATGTTTCATATATGTTAGTTCTTGTCTTTTTTTCCCTTTCACCCTCACTTTTTGTTCTCTATCACTTACCACTGTGCAAATAGTAAATGCTCGGTTATTATATTATTGTTAAACTGAATCAAAGGAAACTTATAAGAGAACCAAATCATATATCTTTTTTAGCAAAGCTTCAGGATTTAAGAAATTAAAATATCTACCTAGTAGAATTTTGGAATTATTATTAGCTCCATCCTTACTATCACATGACAACTTTGCCTTTTAATTTTAATTATAGCACTGTTGGATACTGTCAGGCACAGTGTCAAGCATTTTTTGTAGATCATTCATTTTGTTCACACAGTAATCTCATGAAGTAGGTACTATTATCACATCCAGGTTCCCAGAGATAGCAAGTAATGGAACTGGAATGCGAAACTAGGTATTCTGACTTGAATTAAAATTCTTGACCACTTTATCACCTGAGCATTGTTTCTGTTTCTGGCTTAGTTCTTCCACTTTCTATGTATGACTTGATTATACTATACAGGAAAATATTAGAGAACTGAGATGGCATATTTTTGCAGGACTGAACATGCAGATCGAGAGAGATGAAATCTGAATATTGGAATATGTACCTGATGGTGGGATTTGAAAGGTTGATGGAATGAGGATATAATAAGAAAGACTTGGGCTGGTAGAATGGTAGGTCAAAGAGCAAGAAAAACTATTCCAATGACCTATCTAAGCACTACTCAACCACTTCAAAGGGAAGTTTCCTTATGTGTCTTGTGAAGATGATATGAATCAGTGGAGTCATTTATCGTCATTTAGCTGTATGACTTGATTCTGGTCCATTGGGAAGACAACCAGACCTAATGACTTTAATTTATGGGAAAGGTGTGCTCTGTGTGCTTTGCTTTGGGAAGACAGATATTTGGTCCCTTTCTTTATTTAAGTAAAGTACAGTTAAATAAATCTAACATGACTTTTGATTCTAGTGATAGAGTTTTCTTCTTGTTATAACAAAAATTAAATTTCAGAATCTCAAAAGTTAGAAGAAAGTTGGGCATAATAAGGGAATGCACAAACATTTCCTTGCTGGTCAAAGAGAAAGATTTCAGAAAAAATATTTCTCTTTTTATGCCGTGTATTTATAATAAGGATTATATGTGCCATTTTGAAAAATAGAGTGTGCATTAAAAACTTATTTCCATTGAGTTAAATTCTTGATTGCTGTGTGATTTTCCTCTAAATGAGATGTTGAACTTAATCTACCAATAGAGTAGGTCATTCATGCTCAAAAGCCCATCTCTAGATAGCAAAGTGGAATACTTATTTAAGCCCTAAAAGCACAGCTCGTGGAGGATGATAGGGCAAAAGAAAGATTATGGTGGCTTTAAAATGTTTGTAGGAAGAAAATAGAGGACAAAGCTCAACTCAAAATTTCAGAAAACTGGGAAGATGCTGCTACACTTAAGACTTCTCTACATACAGTGTTTTTGTTTCTTGGGTTAGATATGAGGTAATTACTTTTGGATTTTAAGCATTACATGAGCCTTAGGATATTTTAGTGTACTTAAATGTTTTGCTACTTCTCCTTTGTAACTAAGGATGCCAGGTGTAACTTCAAGTTTTAAATCCTTTTTACTCCAAATTTCAAGGTTATTTTTTTTTTCTCTCTTCTAACAAAAACACTGCTAATGATTATGTGCTCTTGTTGTAAGGCATGTTTGCTTGGCTTTTTTTCCCAAGGTAAACAGTTTATATGTGAAACTTCTTATTGTCTCGTATATATTTCTTACCCAAAAAAGACAAACGTGGCCCGAGTTGGCATTTCTCCATAAGAAAACAGATTTAGAAGGAAAAAAAAAAAAAGAAAAGAAAACATATTTAGGATGGCAATCATTTTATATTAGAGAAAGTAGGGAGAGACCACCTACTAAGAGATTTATAAGGGCCGATTATAATTTATCACTCCTCTATCATTAACTTTTTCCTACTTGGAGGAAAGCTGGTAGGAGCTCTATATTTTCTCAGGATCAATTAAACTGGAGAGAAATATAGTTTGAGTTTTGTTTAAAAATTCACCTCCAATTTTTCTTTAGTTTATGAAGGGTTGAAATGAGAGTACGTCCACACCACTGTTTGGATGGTGCAGTCATGATATTGAGATCTAAAGATAACTACCAATGATTTGACCACAGGGGAATGAAAGTGTGAGTGGGGTTTAAGGTTTTGTGTTCCTATCTCCAAAGATGGAGTAATTGAGTATAGAATCACTTTAATATGATGACATTGTTCTATCTAATTTCAAAAATACACTGCCTTTAAATAAGCTATCTTTTAAAAGGCCACCTCAGAAATTGACAATGTTTTCTGTCAGGTGCTTCTTGTGGGAAGAAAAATATATGTTGTACTAATCAGGAAATACTAGGATATGGGTTATTCACTGAAATAAAATTTATAGAACTGATTTTAAATTGAAAAGGGGTTTGTATTTTCTAGTCCAGATGAGGAAAGCTGCAAATTATTATAATCTTTTGAAAAGTCAGGGATTCGTTTGAAGTTCAAAGTGATTAAAATATTTTAAGGTTAAAATTCAGAAAAATAAGATTTTCCCACATTGTCTACAAAATGCATCTTCTATTTTCTACATCTTTGTTGGAAAAGTTTGGGAAATCTTGCACTAAGGGGATGCCTTGGACGGTGAGGCCTCTTATCCAGATAGCCTACCTCGCTGTCATTTAACTTCCGTACCATGATGGCCAAGGGCACCATTTTCACTGTTAGGAATTAGTGCAGTCAGATTATTAAGCAAGTGTCTGCTGATTTTCACTTAAGCAAATAAAAGTCAACAAACTTTAACATTAATACCTTGGTGAAAACTAAACAGTAGAAAATATCTGAGCATATATAATGTGACTTAGTACATATTTATGTGGAACCATATTGACATCCCTTTACCCAGCAGCAAAGGAAAAGTTGTTTCATGCACTGACATTGTCCTAGTCACTCAGACTTACCCTTTTGTGTACCATACCATTTCTATCATTCTGGATTAAATTTTTATAAAATATATTTTGCATTTCCATGTTGACTAACCCCTAGGCTGTAGCACTATATTTAACCTTTTTTTGATCACCCATGTTTATCATTTTGAAGGAATATCTATCCCCAGGTAGTAACAGATCCCAGTGTGTACCTCTTTCTGTCCCCTTTCTTGATGTCAGTCTGTCGACTGTCGCTTCATTGCTGTCCCAGTAAATGCCTCCAAATTTCTATTCCCACCATCAAACCTTCATCTGCTTGTTATAATCTTAAGTGCTAGAAAGCCATGTAACAAAGCATTAAAAGTTTTCTTATTATAAAATAAATGCAACTTTAAAGTGGAAATAAGGGGACTCCTGGGTGGCTCAGTCAGTTAAGCGGCTGCTGTCGGCTCAGGTCCTGATCCCAGGGTCTTGAGATTGAGCCCCATATCAGGCTCGTTGCTTAGCAGAGAGTCTGCTTCTCCCTCTGCCTGCTGATCCCCCTGCTTGTGCTCTCTCTCTCTCTCTCTGTCAAATAAATAAAATCTTTTAAAAAAGTAGAAATAATAATACTGATATAAATAGGAAATATCAATATTTTATGGTTAACATTTGATTTAATATTTTTTTATCATTTTGCAATGCACACAAAATTTGTTTTAAAAAAATCACCAAGTGAATACGTCTCTGCATGAGAGTTGGAAGAGAAGAGTTCGGCGAGACTGTCACATGGGCCAAGTTGTCAGGGTGTTGGGGTGGTCCGCGGAGAGGGCAGGGTGATATCAAGAAGCCCTTCAGCTCCATCCATGAGCAACAGCATCACTGAACATCAGTCAGGAATCAGTAAGAACAGGAGCAGGCCGGGGGCAAAAATTATGTGTGGTAGTCATGCAGGACTGGGGGGTGGGTTTGTTTTCTTCAGTATTAAAGCCAGAGATAAATATATCATGAATTTTGTATAAATCCTTTCCCCCCCTTACTTTTAAAATACTATATAACTTACTGTTCCTAGGATCCTTCAGTTTTGAGGGGAAACCTCTTGATTAGATTCTTTATCCAGTGTGCAAAAGCACAAAAATCTTTTTTTTTTTCCTCGTCCCAGGTTTATTGAGATGTAATTGACATACAGTACTATGGGAGTTGAAGGTATACAACGTGATGAACTCGTGTACATATATATTGTGAAATACTACCACAATAACACATCTTTTACTTCACATGGTAAAAATCTTGTATTTGACAGAAATAAACCATACATTTATAAGAACATAATTTACTTGGAGAACTGTATTAATGTGTCTTTTTTGACAGTGCAGAATACCAATGATAAATATGGATCAGAAACAGAGTTTGAAATAATAGACATATCTGAACTTAAAGAGAACATTCAATGATGACATTGGCATTTCTGTGTTGTTATTAAAATAGGTATGATTTTCAAGAGTACGATTATACGTCTGAAAGATTCACAGAATTCTGGAGTTGGAAGTTAGAAAACTTCCAGAGAGTTCTTTTCCACAGTTCTGTGGGATGCTGTCCTTTGAAATGCCACACAATACCTCCCCCACCATGCCGCCTGCAAAGTTCTTTTGTCGAATAACGTAAGAAACATTGTGAACTGAATCTCCTCTCTTGGAGATTCTTGATGTATGTCAGTATTATAAAAATTATGATAAATCCTGCAATAAACAAAATCTATTGAACAGTGTTTTAAACAAACATTTCCCAAGTATATTTGAACACTGGACACTTGGTTTGCTTTGTTTAGGACTTAAAATCTTATGCGGAGCAACTTGTAAGAAATACTGATCTTACCTTAATCCATTATTTTACATACGGGGAATTCTATTCAGGAAAGGTTTGTAAAAGTTATTAATAAAGACCCCAAACCCAGATCTAGACTCTGTAACTACTGTGCTGGTGCTCTTGCCACACACCATGCTATTTTCCCTGCTGGTCTGTCTTCTGATCTGCTAAATCCTGTGCTCGCATCTTTCCTTGCATCCAGATTCCTTCCTTCCTCTTCCTCTGGCATCTCTATCCTTTGAAGTTTCCTCCACACTTGCTTATGGGACATCTCACCCCCTCATGGCTTCATGTATCACCTCTATATGTTGTCTCCTCCATGGCAGCTCTAGTTCTGCCTTCCCACCAAATTATCACTTTGGAATCACCTGTTGGATTTATTTCCTTGTATATCTTGCCTTTACTTTTTTTTAAAGACATTTTTAAAAATTTTAATTCAAGGGGTGCTAGGTGGCTCAGTCATTAAGCGTCTGCCTTCGGCTCAGGTCATGATCCCAGGATTCTGGGATCGAGCCCTGCATGGGGCTCCCTGCTGGGTGGGAAGTCTGCTTCTCCCTCTCCCACTCCTCCTGCTTGTGTTCCCTCTCTCACTGTGTCTCTCTATCAAATAAATAAATAAAATCTTTAAAAAATTTTTTAAATTCAATTAATTAACACATAATGTATTATTGGTTTCAGAGGTACAGGTCTGTGATTCATCAGTCTTATATAACACCCAGCTAATTTTAACAGCATGTTTAAAACCAAATTCATCTTCCTAGCAATCTGACTAACCTGTTAATCTTCCCTCTGTTCGGCAACAACTTCTCCCAGTATTGAAGGTCTTTGTTTTTGCACTCAATTTAGAAGTATTTATGTGTTTTTTTTATTTAGATCCAATCAGATCCTAATTTCTCAAAATACTTTTCTCTTAAAGGTCATCCTAATTCACTCTCTCTTCTCCTTTCTCCATTCTAGATTTTCATTTATACCAGCAGTACTACAAATTCCACAGGTCTTGTCTCTTACAACAATCTGTATTTTGGCCTAATTTACATATGACCCCCAGGTTATTCACTCAAAAGGAAGTTCTTCTTGTTTCCTTGCTCAAAAGTCTTTAATGGGTTAATATTTCCTGATGTCTCTGTTTGGAGCCTCCATAACCTAGCCTCATGCAGTCTGGCCAGTAGGCATGACTTCAGCCTCTATATTTTTGGGGATGCTATGTTGTCAGCAGGTCCATTGCTCTCCCAGGTGATGGAGCATGAGCTATTAACAGGAACCAGGGTGGTGACGGGCTGATGTGGTGATACCTGGACACCGGGACTTGATTCAAGTAGGAGATTGTGTCATAAGAGTTCCATCTGATATGCTGTCAGCATAGTTTCTGAGCAATGAAAAATGGGGAAATGGAATGTGGTTTATTCCCTTTCCCTCATAGCCATGCTTTTCACATGCAGCAAAAGTGATGAATGAGAAATTACTGAGTTACGGAATTTCTTACAGCCGGTGAAGGCTAGTTTGAAGGAAGGGGAGAAAGCAAAGGGACTATATATCATGTTTATTATTATTATTATTATTATTATTATTATTTGAGAAAGCATAAGAAGATAGAGTCTATTTAACACACAGAGGAGTTCTAGGTCAGAATATTGTGAGAATGAAAATCGTGGCGGAGTCTCCTTTTGGATGTGGTCTCCTGTGATGTTCTTTCAGAAGCCACTTCTGCTGCAAATGGCATTAAAGTCATTACCTTTCATTAGCTCACCACCTCTCCTCAGTTCAGCAAAACAGGTGCTTAAATTTCCCAGGTGTTCGAAGGAGAAAAACATCTAATTTGTGTACTTTGCTGAGGTGGGTAGTGCTGGCTGAGGAGGCTGTTACCTTTCACAGCTTTTCCCAGGATGTCTCTTATGAAGGACTGCATTCTTCTCCAAGTCCATTTAGAACCATGGAGCCTTGGTTTCAGAACCCCTTCTTATTTGATTTGTCATGATAAGATGTTCTATAAAATTTCCTTTGATGTATAAAGTGGTTTTGCATGCTAATTGAACAAAGCACCAAATGATGGAAAAATGATCAAATACATGGTGTGCAGCAACATGGTGTGAATTTATGGGAAGGGAAAATGTCCTTTTAGTATGTGAAAGAGGTGGAGGCAACATCATGAACTCTTCGTTGGCTCAAAAATTTAACATTCTCTGAGATCCTTTTCTGAAATATGTTAGTTTTGTTAGTTCTTCTGAGATGTAAGAACAAATTATGGGCATAACTCATGTCATTGTGCTTTGCTTTGTTGTACCTTGCAGATATTGTGTTTTGCTTTGTCTTACAAACTTGAGGTTTGTAGCAGCCCTGTGTTGAGTAAGTCTATTGGCACCATTTTTATAATAGCATTTGCTCGCTTTGTGTCTTGGTATCACATTTTGGTAATTCTTACAATACTTTAAAATTTTCATTATTATTTTATTTGTTCTGCTGATCTGTAATGAGTGATTAAAATTCACTGAAAGCTTAGTAATGGTTGGTGTATTTTAGCAATAAGTATTTTTTAATTAAAGCATATACATTTTTTTAGACATAATGTTATTGCACTTTTAATAGACTATGGTATAATGTAAACATAACTTTCATACGAACACATTGGTAAACCAAAAAACTTCATTGAGATATTCATTTTATTGCAGCAGTTTAGAACTGAACTCTCAATATCTCCAAGGTATATCCTGCCAACTTTCAACCTCTTAGATTTAAGGGTTCAGTTCAGTCTGGAGAGATGATTAATTTTCCTATGTAAAAATGATTTTCTCATTTAAAGAAGTTATCTCAGTTTATATATTTTGATGTTTTATACTATGATATTTTCAAAAAAGTCAATGAGTGTTTGACAAAAAACAGATTTCTTCTTTCCATAGTTGAGACAGAAAAAAAAAAAAAAAAAAGGAAAAGCATAAACATCACTCCCTTCCTGGTACTGATAACAAAAATTGATGGTGGGAGTAGGGATGAGACCATTTGACTCCATTTTGTGGATTTTCTGGGAAGAAGCACTTTTAAATAAATCACCTCGTGGGGATTTGAGCAAAACTGTGTCTAGGCTTGAAGAATAAAAAGGAGCACTTACAAAGTTATTTACTAACAGAATTTTGGGTAAAGACACTGGGCTTTCAGCATTTATCCTAAGTAGTGTCCTCCTTCTCTTGTTCTCTCTTTTCCTTTTTCAGGCCACACCCTCCTTCTCTCTTCCCTTCCTCATTTCCCTTTGGGTTCCTCCTTCTCACATATGTATTTAAAAGATATTAGCTTTTTTTTTTTTTTTCCATTTTTGGGGTTTCATGTTTATAGAACTTTTTGGGTGAAGAAAAAAACACCTATCTTTTAAAGATTCCTTCCTATTCCATTCGTGCACACTCCCTGCCCAGCATGTAGCCTGACTCTGCCCCTGTCCTCCAAGGAAAAAAAGAAAGAGATAAACACCAGTGTCCCACATTTCCTATTGTTGGGAGTTGACACTAGGATCCACAATTTCATTAAACAGAATTGTTGCATGGAGAAAACTGTAAGCTACCCTTTGACAACAATAATAATAAAAAAGGTGGATGCTGGTGCAAACTTCATATGTATTTAAAACAAATAACCTGTGTACATAAAGACAGAAGACTATTGTGTGCCACCTGAATGTTCAATGAGGAGGAAAGCAAATTACCCATAAAAGGTAGGGCATGCTGTGAGAGAGGGAGGGGCTACTTGCTCCTTCTGCAACAGTATGAGATTTTCTCCATGGTAATTGCTCCTATTCTTTGCTTCCTACTGTAGTGAAGAAGGAAGTGTGGCTTGTATTGGCCTGTATGCATTTAGATGGTTAGTGATACCAAATCCAATTATTGTCAGCTGCGTGACCACCAAAGCTGTTTTCATCTGTGAGTTATTCCTCACAGCCAGGAGAGGAAGGCAGCACTAAAACTGCCTTCTAGAAGGCAGAAGAGGGCAGTCGTTGGGGAGGAAACTGAAGGAGAGAGCCTAACAAGAGGGCTAACTTATTAAAGCAAAACAAAACAGAATAGGAGGGGAGAGAGAAAGGCTGATGGTGAGCTAGCATTGAGTGAGAGGATTTCCAAGCCAGCATCAATTACAAGTATCTCTTACGCAAGACCATGCCACAGCCTGCTGGGCTGATCAAAGCCTCTTGTTATAAAGTCAACATTTTCATTGGTCTCAAAATTGATTCCACACATTTTTTTTTTTTTTTTTTTTTTTTTTTTTTACATTTGTAACTCTCAAGGTAACAGCCCTGGAGTCACATGCAAAATTTCCATAAATGGTGATGCTCAGGTTTCAGCACAAATCAATTAAGTCACACTTTGTGTATAAAAAGATCCTTGGGCAATTCTAATGTGCAGCCGGGATTGAGGAGACAAGATTGTGAGGAGACACAGAAGGCAAGGCAAAAATTCTCGGTACATACAACTTTTCAGGCATTACGACTGCCTTAATTAGAGCTGAGATATATGAAGAGCTCTCCCTTATTAAGGTGATTTCTTACCTATATATCCATTTGTCCTGCAATTTCCCCCTTGCTCTATTGAGGTATAAGTGGACAATAAAATTATGAGACATTTGAAATATACATGGTGGTGATTTGTCATACGCATACACTGATGAAGGGTCTCCATCTAGCTAATTAAACATCCATTGCCTCACTCATTTATCTTTCGTGTGTGAGAACATATCAATTCTCCTTCCTTAGAAAATTTCAATTGTACATTACAGTCTTATCAACTACAGTCAATATGTTTTCCATTAGATCTCAGACTTTATTCATCTTGGAGCTGAAAGTTTGTACCCTTTCCTGCATTTTGTTTACATCAAGTCTTACATGGCTCCCACACATCAAACTACATTCTTCAACGGCAGTGTTTCCAAATATGCCAATGAACTCAGTGGACAGAAATGCTTGGGAAATGCTTTGCCTTAGGGGAGTTTTCAGAGACTTTACTATGCGTATTGGTGTATGTACTTACTATATGCTAATGTAAATTTTTATCATCTAAGGAGGTTTTATATATATGTGTATATACATACACACACATATACACACCCCCACACACAACATTCCCTAAATTTATTTGATTTAAAAAACATTTTTCAAGGAGAGAGAGGGTTTACCTAGTTTTGTGTTCCACAAAATATACTTAGGAGTATATGTGTTTAGTGTCAATCACCCTACCCCCTAACATCCTCCCTGACATTGACTAGCAAGAGTTAAGCTGGTTCTAATTATAATTCTGAATACCAATAAAACATTGCCATATACAGCTTTATGTAAATATATATCTTTCACAGCAGCTAAATGGGCCTGGTCTTTGCCCAGTGAGCCATGGAGAGCCCTCCAAAGACATAGAGTATACACCTTATTGTTGTTTTCCTTAGTATTAAGTCCCCCCAAAGTCACAACATTTGACCACTACTAGTTCTTTAGTGGGAGTCAATATTCTCATTTACAATAAAGTTTTTTGGGTGTCAAAAATTTCCCATCAGTATACTGCTATGATGTGGTTTCTCTTGGGAAAGTCCATAATGCTTTGCCTCTATTTCATGGACGTCACCCTTGTGACCTGGGAATGGACAAGAGTATATATGGGATGTCAGACTGTGTCCCACTCACTCTTTTCTCAGGTGAAGTAAATTTCCTCAGGGAGAGTGTTCAGTTATGTTCAGGGAGGTCAAAATTGCTCATTGCAGTAGAACCTCAGTTCTATGACGACAAATACCTGTGGGCAGAAATGATCACCTCCTTGGGCTATTTCTTGGTCAGTGTCTTTCTTTCCTCAGGTCTTTAACAACTATTTCCCCATTTCTCTTCTTTGATCACTTTCCTTTATTCTTCTTGGGTTTGTTTTTTCCTTTAAGGTTGCCTGTCATTCTCTTATACATTTAAATCTTTATGATTTAGTTCCATTTCACGATCTAACAAGTTATATACACCTAGTAGCCAAGTAGTTGCCTATTAATTTATCAGCCCTACTCACTGAGAGAGGTTTTCTGAAATGGAACTGTGGGGGTTTAAAATTAATTAAGCTTGGGGCACCTGGGTGGCTCAGTTAGTTAAGCAGCTGTCTTTGGCTCAGGTCATGATCCCAGAGTCCTGGGGATCAGACCCTGCCTCAGGCTCCCTGCTCAGCAGAGTCTGCTTCTCCCTCTCCCTCTGCTCCTCCCCTCTCTTGTGTTTTCTCTCTGTCTCACTCACTCTCTCTCAAATAAATAAACAAAAAATCTTTAACAAATAAAGTTAATTAAGCTCAAATATTCCAAATATAAAAGTCTTCTTGTTTTTAGAGAATGGCATAGGGATTTTAACACCTTGTAATTACAATCAATTATTAGGAATTTGGAGTTATTTTAATGAAGAATAAATCTATAAAAATAATGACATTGTAATTTTGAATGGCTTTTTCTCGAGTAAAGGAGTAGAGAGGTAACACAAAACAGTGGAGCTTTTAAAGTCTATTTAAAGATTTTCCTTGGACACTACTTAGGATTTTCTTTGTGGTTATAGACACCTTTCCAGCTACCAAGTCCGATAAAACAGCCTCTTGAGGGCACCGAAAATGGATAAGTTTTATTACCCTTCAGTCTTTTCATCCTTTCATGTTCATAAGGTGAATAAATTTTTTTCTATGCAGCATTCAATCTGGAGAACTTTTCTCGAGAGACTCAAATCTTCTTTTGCTCTTTGTAGTCGTATTTTAAAAATCCTATGATATCTTCCAGAAGAGTAGGCTTTGAATATGGCCTCAATGGACTCAAATGTTAGGAATCTAAATGAAAATCAGGGAAGTCAAGATCTTTGCTTATGTCATTAGTGAATTGTTTCTTGCTGGGATATATATATTTTAAATGCACTTCTTGAATTTATAAAGTCCTTTATATTCTTTTTTTTTTTTTTAAAGATTTTATTTATTTATTTGACAGAAATCACAAGTAAGCAGAGAGGCAGGCAGAGAGAGAGGAGGAAGCAGGCTCCCTGCTGAGCAGAAAGCCCGATGTGGGGCTCGAACCCAGGACCTGGGATCATGACCTGAGCCGAAGGCAGAGGCTTAACCCACTGAGCCACCCAGGTGCCCCAGTCCTTTATATTCTTAAAAGGAATTTTAGATCAATCATCTCTGAGAATCTTTCCTTGTGGCCAAGACATAATCATTTCTGGCAGCCATTATTTACAGAGAAGGAAAATGTTGTGTTTATGAGGGTTACCTCCATTCACACAAAGGGTCATGAGAGAGTCACAACCAGAATCCATGTCTTGAATACTAGTTTTTGTTTGTAGATGCATAGTTACTCTTAGGACTAGTTTAAGGGACAACAGTGTGAAAGAAAAAAGGAAGGATTAATAAAAGTAAGGAATGAAAATAGAGGGCGAAGCACCTTTCTATCTTAGCCTTAGGATGAATAAAATTGTTTTTGAAAATGGATGTGAAATCATCTTGATAATAAGTCAAAATAAATATTTTAAGATAAGAGAAATAATATAAGGAAGTTCATAACAAAATATTGTTCAGTGCTACTTTTTTAAACAAACTTCTTCAGATCTATATTGATGTTTTCTTTCTCTCTCTTTCCTTTCCCTTCATTTTACATCCCTTCTCACTCCTTCCATTCTTTCCTCCTCACCTTTTCGTAATGCTTATAATGTGAAGCTGATGACAACAGAAAGTTTAAAACTTTTATTTCTATTGAGAATTAACAGGATTTTTAAGTACAATGAGGAACATCAGATTGTTATTAACTTAATGCTAATCTTGTCAAGAAAGACATCAGGAAAACGATTTTTTCCCTTTTATATATAATGTTCCTTGATGTCAGCCGTAAGTCCATTAAGCATTAGCTATTATCAGAAAATAATCCAGGACGAAATTGATAAGTAGTGAATGGTTTTCCTGGATAGCAAAGCCCATCTTTTTGTTTTGCTCTTTGAGCTAAAATGATTTTTCAAGCTCCAGAGCAAACAAGGTAAGGAGAAGATGCCTACAATTCATTTTCATAGACTGTAGAATGCTTGATGGCCCTCTATGTCTGATTATACTTTATAAAGTGTTTTGAATCAAAGATATAACATCATTGGCTTTTTGGTCATTTAAAAATTACAAGAAGAATCACAGAAAATTTTCTCTTCACCCTGACATACTATCTCTCCCTCCCTCTTTCCCCTCCTCCCTATTCTGGTTCATTAAATTTATTAATCAGGGAGGCTGTATTAACCCACGTGTGTATATTTTCCATGATATCCAAAAGTCTTTGGATTAATTTCATTGTATTAGAAAACATATTTCCATAAAGTATGTTATTTTGTTACTCTACTGCTGATTTTCACTTTAGTGATGAAATAGACTTCGTTGTTTCACTTGCATGAATGCATTAGAAGAAATAGATGTAATAAGGTGATGAGCATAATATTTGGCAAATATGGAATCTGGGATAACCTCTTTACCTCTTTTAGCAGAAAATACTAAGTGATTTTTCATAATTTACTGACAACAGCTGGACGATTCTACTTATCATGTGTAGGGGAGGGATTTTGAATTACACAAGGTAGGCGTACATTTTGTGTTTAGAGGAAAAATCTGTATGTCAGCATTTGAAGATTCATAGACCTAAAGAATCTCATATTTGGGATGTTTCAAGGCCCCTGCTTCAACCTGCTATTTAATGCTTAAATAAACTCAAATTCCAATAGCTACCATCTGCTGAGCTGTGAAATAAGTGCTTTAGAAACATGCTCACGTTTAATCTTCCTATCAGGTGTGGGTTGTTGAAAAAGAAATTACAGTTCAAGGAAGTTAAATAATCATCCTCAAAATGCATAGCTACCTAATAAGTGGTGGATTCAAGATGTGTGAACTTCTATCTGTACGTCTCCATAAGCAATGTTCTTTATACTGCTACCAGATTATTTGAGTCTATAACACAATTTACATTGAAGAATCTGAGAAGATTTTGCTTTTTGGTCAGCCAGATTCAGACATTGCACTCATCTGTTCCCTGACTATAGCTAGGAGCCGTTCCTCTCTTAGTACCTTAAGAGCAAAGCCCAAGCCTCCATCATTTTTTTTTGTTTTGTTTTCTACAGATAGATGACACTCATGATTCTAGGACTTATTTTGTCAATCCAAACTCATTTTTCCTCTTTTCTGCTAAAGAGGGACCCTCTCTATAGAAAATGGTATTACCTGAGTAAGGAGAAATACCAGATTTTCTTCAAAGCATGGATGACTTGCAATACAGCATTTATCTTTCACTGAAAGAAGAAAGAAAAATCATACTTTGAAAATAACCCACAGTTGGTCTTTGATGGTTCTTAGTAGTTTATGGGCTTTCATACATTCATAGTGCCTAAAGGACTATGTCCTGACAATTTATTGCTTTGGATCTCAGTTTCTTCATTAGCATAACGGAACAAGAACATATTCCACATATTTGAAAAAGTGTTTTGAAAAATTGAGGTCTAATCTACAGGCGTTTGTTATCAGACTTCAAATCTGGGCTTTTAAAATTTTAAAGTATGCCCTGAATATTTACTGAGTGAGTACTTGCTGAATTCTGGAAACTGTTCTAAGCATCTTATATGCTATACCTCACTTAACTGTGATAATAACCCTTTCAGGTATGTATGATTGTAATCTTTATCTTATAGGTGAGGAGTTTGTTATTGAGAAAAATTAACTACTTTGCTTCACAGAGCCAGTAAGGGGGAGAGTCAGGATTCAAATTTGAGCAGTCAGAAGGAAACTGAAGAAGTGAGCAGGCAGTGGAATAACACGTGGTATAGAAGAAGTCATTTGCATAGATGTTAGTGGTCCTTCCACTTGGTGCTAGACTTGGGGCAAGATCTCAAAGAAGAAATACGACCCAAAATCAAAAATAGTTTTGGGAAGAGTTAACATGAATGCAGTCATCCAGGTTTTTCCCCTAAAGGAATGTCTTTCCCAAGTAGACCGTGGTGTTTCCCACCTTGTCCTACTTCCAAGTTCCAACCAAAAAATCTACATGACTAATGACAATGAAAGAGGCTAAGAGCAGCTTTCTTTTCAGATTCCAGATGGAGTTTATGATGTTGGCAGATAGAAAGTCATTTGACTTACAGCCTCAGTAGAGTGAGTATAGATGTTTTTCTGAGACATGATATATTGGAATGTTACATCCTAATTTATCTTTTAAAATATATTACTGTGTTTTAAAATTTAGCAGAACTTTTAAGACAGAAAACTTCAATAATAAATACTTCTGAGTAGTAATTATGACAACAAAATCATAATGATAGGAATAAGGACTCTAGAGTCAAACCTGGGCTTTAATCCTGGTTCAGACTATGGAACTTGGACGTTTTTAAAAAAGTACTGTTTTGTATCTCAGTTGTCTTATTTGGAAAAGGGAGATAATAACCTTTGGGATGGTTTGGAGTTATGAATTAATACAGGTAAAGTATTTAAAACAGTGCTCAGCACAAAGGAAGTAATTCAATCAAGTTAGCTCTTAAAAGTCCACTTCAATTTCCTTTGGATGATGTTAGATTGGATGAAGATAAATACTTCAACTCAACAACCCCCTCCCTTTCTTTTGCTTAATTTATAGTGACTATGTTTAAGTTTTTCCCATTAACTTGTCTAATACTTGTTATATTTTGTTATACATGTGTGACCTCTGTGCCTCTTCTCTATGTTTAATATCAGATTCGTTCATAAGATGGTTCTTTTTGTTGCACAAAGCAAGTCTCCTTTCAAGGGATAGAACTTTTTCTACCATTAATATATTCAAGACAGCAAATTGAGTGTTTTCTAACATGGTTAACTTTAATGGGCGTTTCTATAAAACAAGTTCTTTCCCCATTCCTTTCCATAGTAATGTGTAGATGTGGGAGGCTTATAAGACAAAGTCTAGTGTCGGAATGATTGAGTTTTATCTTTGCTTACTCACAATTAATTTGTCCTTGGGAAAATTATTTAACCATGGTTACCAAATCTGAGTTCCCTTTCCGTATAACCTGCACCTACTTTCTAGGCACATGAAATATAAGTCTTTAATTAAAATTGATTGTGATACTTATTATATAATTTCATGGATTTTTGCATTAATCCTTAATCAATTGGTATCTTAACTATTAGAAAGAGAATATAGCAGTAAGACTAAACTCTTGTCCTACAATTTACAATAGAGTAAGAACCATGAAGTTTGAAAAGTATTATAAAACATACTGGATTTTTCATATAAATTTCAAAAAGCACAGTCATAAATGCCCAGACAGACACAGATGTGTCTCTCTGTCTTCTTACCTTCCCAAATAAAAAAAAAATAAGTAGTTTGTATCAAACAGTGTAAAATTATGGTGGACTACAAATGCCAGCTCGTACCATTTGCAGACACGCAGACAGATGGCTATGCATAATGCAAGGATTATGTGAAATGTAAGGAACTCTTTTATATCCTTCTGCTCATTTTTTCCTAAATTCAAACCTTAAGATTTCTTTTGATGGAGTGCCATTGTTTCAAAGAAGAGATATATAACAAAGTCAATACCCGTTAAAAGCAAGGACTTTGTCATCAATGAAGAAGAGGCTTCCAGTGTCTGTCCTTCCACTGACCAGCTGGGTGACCTTGGTCAGTTTTCCTACTTCTCTAAATCTAAATTTTCAGGATTACTCATAATATCTATCTCACTGGCTTGTTGTGAGGACTACATGAGATAAAACACTTAAAAGCACATAACACATGACTAACATACTATTTATTAAGCCTACAAGGTTCTTCAATATTATAATGATTTGAATCTTTGCCTATGAAACGCCCTTTGTGTATAAAACACAAGCAGGATATTCTGTGTAATGTGTGGTTCATGCAGGCAGAGCAGACTGGTCTGAGGCATGCTTTTGTAAGGCACTGAAAGCAACTGTGAGAAGTAAGGCCCTCAATAGCCAATGTAGCATCTGATTTCCCCAAGGTCTTTTCCAGCTCTAACAGAATAGAAAGAACAGAGGAACAGCCTTTCAGGTCATCACTTCAGGCACAGGAGTAGAGCTTTTCAGATGTAATGTTCTCCAAGGCAGTAAGCTAGAGCAGGGGTTTCTGTTAGAAAGCTGGCCATCAGGAGACGGATGGGCTAGAACTTACTCTAGGGGGAGACTGGCAGGTGAAGAAAAGGGTATTGAGAATTGCCATGAGCTAGAGCCTCTGGTTGCTAGGACTTTCCCAAAGTTTCTGAAAAGCCAAAGGGTCCTTCCTGGAAAATAATAGGTCAGATTCTACTCAAATATGCAATGTGCTTTACCTTGCCTAGCTCAAATAAAGAAGAGATGGCATAGTCCTAGGACAGGGTGGTTCACATGGGACCACCTCTTATTCATCTTTCTATCTTCACAATAATGCCTGGCCCTAGGAGAGGTTTTTTTGTTGTTGTTGTTTGTTTGTTTGTTTTTTGCCTTTTTTTTTTTTTTGACACAAAATAGTGATTGTAGCATTGTTTGGAATGGATTAATTCTTACCTGACTCACTTGCTATTGGCTATCTCAATCTAGAGGTATCATTTTAACCCTCAGTTTCCTTATGGCAAAATGGAGCTAACAATAGTTTCCACCTTGAAATTTTTCTTTGATGACAAATGAGACAATATACGGGAATTCTCTTTGCAAACTCTAAGTTGCTACTAAATATTAGAAGGAAAGACGAGCTATTTCCACACTGTGGCTACTCAAGTAACTCTAGGCAATAAGATTTTAGTGTTAAATTCCTGTTTTCTCAGTGATACTTCTCTAATAAATGTAACATAGCTTTTAAAGATAAGAATTTCCCCCCACATAATTCAGGAAATATACTGTTTTTGTGAGAAAAATCCAGCTTACGAACATTTTTGTTCTTACTGAACTGGATCTCACGCAAAAGAATTTGTCATGCTCTAAGGTTTGCTGCTTTTTGAGTAGCCTAATCCAGATTTTGAAATGTAATCCTTTCTTGTACACTTCTATGTGGACTTTGACTTGGTGAGGTGTCTGTATTAGAGTTGGCTAATTGTTATAACAAATAATTCCAAAATTTTGGTGGCTTCACATAATGAAAGTATTTTTTCTCTCCTACAACAGCCCAACATGCATGTTCTCAGTCAGAAAGTTGTATTTTGTTTGTTTGTGTTTTGGTGTGTCGTTGTCATTGTTGTTGTTTTTGGTGAGAACCTGAAATCATCGGCAAAATCACCATTGGCTTAGTTCAGTGAAAAAGGTTATATTTTTTCCATACACCATTTTAAGAAGGAGAGATTGAGATAGATATGGAAATTAAAACAATATTGAGCTCTTTTAGATTGAGTTTGAACTTTCTAGGGTTCACCTATATTATCCAGTATTTGCTACAGTCTTGGTCCCTTTAAGATTTGAAGTTGGTAAGCCCCATCTTGTAACATCTACTCTAAAAATGAGCAAGGATGTTATTTGTTTGAAAACATGATCAATACATCATGTTGATCTAAGAAGCTAGAAAGGAAAATACGGGAAAGCTTCAGAAATCTTTGACAGTAAGAAAAAAAATTAAGTGAGATTAAAAATCCATAGACCTTTGAGAGTGAATTATTCACAATAAACAATTTCTACACTTTCCATAAAAACTTGTTCTTCCTTGGATAGATTAACTGTGTTTGAACTTTATGAATATTTGTGTGTTCCATTAGCATTTTACAAAAGAATGTGATAAATGCAGAGCAGTGTTATCTACTGGAAATGGAAGTGTTAAGTTTGATGAGGGCAGTTCACTGCTTCCTCACCAGATCTAGGACTGGGTGTAATTCATAAGAGCTGTTGAATAGTTATTTGTCTGATGAACAGATGAATGTTTACTCTGAATCAAAAGCCCATATAGTTTAATTCTTATTTTGCCTTCTAGAAGTGTGTATAAATATTCATAAAATTAAACTTTCTGAATATTTATTTTCAGTATTACTCTTCTTAAATTATTGAAAGTTTTTTTTTAATGTAGATATAGATTTCAATGTAAAATTGGGGGTTTCCTGGCTTTCATACTTTAGTTGCCTTTATTTAAAATTTTACTGACTTCAAAATGAATAAATGGAAGGGTGAACACTTTTTCATGTGTCTGTTTGCCATCTGGATGTCTTCTTTGCAGAAATGTCTGTTTATGTCTTCTGTCCATTTCTTGGATTGGATTCTTTGTTCTTTGGTTGTTGAGTTTGTTAAGTTCTTTATAGATTTTGCATACTAGCCCTTTATCTGATATGTCGTTTGCAAATACCTTCTCCCATTCTGTCAGTTGTCTTTTGGTTTTGTTGACTGTTTCCTTCGCTGTGCAAAAGATTTTGATCTTGATGAAGTTCATTTTTTAAATAAAGATTTTATTTATTTATTTGACAGACAGAGATCACAAGTAGGCAGAGAGGCAGGTAGAGAGAGGGGAAGGGAAGCAGGCTCCTTGCAAAGCACAGAGCCTGATGTGGGGCTCTGGACCCTGGGATCATGACCTGAGCTGAAGGCAGAGACTTTAACCCACTGAGCCATCCAGGTGCCCCTCAATAGTTCATTTTTAATGCTCAATATTTTTTAATAGACTAGGTAAACACAAATATAAGGAAAAAGCTCAAGAAACATTCCTTTCATGTTGTATCATTTCTGCTGGGCTCAGTCAGGTTAAAGTTCATGTTACAGAGCAGACAAGAAGGAAAAGTTGCTTATTTTCAGTTATGTCAAATAATAAATTTTTCTTTTTTGCTGTGGAAAACATTAACATCCTCCTCTTTTTGAATAAAAAATATATTTTTTGCAAGTTAGTACTGTGTGTACTCATACAACATTTATATTTCACCATTACAGTTCATTATTCTTAGTATCTTTTAAGTATAATTTGAAAGAAATGTCATATGGACTAAAAATATATAATATCAAAATGACTAGTCCATTCAGCCTATGTTTAGGAGCCAAACATCAAACTCTTTGCTGTCAAATGTCTGGTTTATTTTCCAAAGATGGACCCTTTTAACAGTCATGGGATCATGACAAAATATTAATGAAGGAAATATTTTCCAACTTTACTTTGCTTTTAAATCAAAATGCAGTAGTGTTTTTCTACATAGTATTTAAAAAAATGAGAAGAGTTAAATGACAAATGGTTTGCAAAGTGGCCTTCATAGGCATCTTATTTGCAAGCGATTACCTTATAGTTTATTGTTTCTCAGTAGAAATTATACTGAATAATTTTTTATTTGTAATTAAAACTTACATATTTACCATAAAATTGAAAATAATTTTATTACCAATTAATCTGAATTAGAAGATATCTTTATTTAAAGGGTTCTTCAAAGGAATTGAAAAGCAAGCAGGCATTCAAATGGTTTTCAGTAATTGGGATTATTGATAAACTATGCCAAGGAAAACTTAACCACATCATGCAAAGTTGGTACAAATTCTGATCCAAATCCCAAATGGATTCTTCCACTCAGTATAAAAGTAACTTACATTAAAATGATATATCTGTGTTATGGCCACATGAATGTCATAGCTTTACATTTCATATTAAGATTCTGGAATATGTAAAAATTGTACTGTTATGGAGAAACTATTGGACACCTCAGGGATAATAGACATTTTAGAGTAGTGAGATTGTCCACCAAAATTTGATTTATCAACATCAAAATTCATACTAAAAATGTAAAGCATGTATTTACTTTTTTAATTGAAATGAAGCAATGTTGGTTTTATTTTGAAAGTTCTGCTGCACCCCATATGATGATGGTAATACATGCTAAGATCAAGTTTGGAATTCAGCACCTGCAAATTTTTTGAAATCCCAAACTCTACCAGTGATTCCAGCAGAGGGCACCATAGGTAGCTTTCAAACCTGAGAAGTCTTTCTTCTCCTGCCTGCCTTTGGTTTCCTTAAATCATGCAGGGGCTCCCTCTGCTGTCCTTTAAGACCAGAGACCAGAAAGATGTCAATTCACTGACCCAAAACCTCACAAATTCTGTGCAATTATATTACAAATATTATTGCATGATGTTGTAATGGCAGATCTATTCAACTTCACTATCCATGGGATTACAAGAAAAGATAGCAAACAAGCTGAGTAAGGCTTAGTTAAATACATCTGTAAATAAATGCTGAAAATGTTATCTTTTTTCTAAGATGACTAGGTAGGCAAATAAAAAATACAAAGGTACTTGTATATTATACACTAACAGGGGAGAATGGCACATAGATATTGAACTTTAATTGTGATGAATGAAAGCATCAAAATACCTGAGCAAATGTCTTTGTGAGTGAACAAATATGTGTGTGTGTGTGTGCGCGCGCGCACGCACCCAAACGCTGGATAGACAAAGAGGTAGAGAGGAAAGAGCCACTACCAATTTGACCCTGCAGCTACTTTTGATCCAAGTTAGTTTTCATTAGAGTTTTTTGATTTGTAGTTTTCATTTTATATAAAGCCAGAGAATACGTTTTGGCAAGCTTTTAGTTTGTCCACTTACCTAATACGATAAAAATAAATGAGGTTATGTGTTTTTGCACATGTAGAAAGAATACATATTGGGGTAATTGTGTTGATAATTGCTTATTTCTAAAATAACTTTAAAAATAAATACTGGGATAATTGCCCAAGAAGTCTTTCTCAGCTTGTTATGTATCTTGCTATATGCTGAAAATTTTAATTTTTGTAGCAAAGCAATGAACAAATTAGTGAAATAATTTCCCATAAACCTTCTAACTCTTTATACTTTCCTACCTGGATTTGCCTTAGTTTTATGTACTGATAAATGAAATTGTGTTGTCCTTTTATACCTCAAGCTAAACACAAGCCATAGTTTCAAACAAAACCATGGAAACTCTTGGAAGGTCAGCATCCATTTAGCGCCTTTTTAGTACTGAATCCCAATAAGTGGAATGTTCATGATTTAATAGCACAATAATAATGGACCTCTTTCTACCAATTGGCCAAGTGCATTTTCCAATTGTTAATAATAAATAAGCACTATCTATGGTATATTACTTAAATGGGTAAATGATGACGCAGAAAAGAGAAATTCTCTTAAACATTTTAATAGGAAACAGATCTGTCAGGTCAGTTGGGCTACTCCAAACTCTATCAACAGTGGGGATCTTGTGGGAGAAAGCCAACAGATTTTTGCAAAAGTTCTCTTGTGGGATTTGGAATAACATGTGTAATGTTGTCTGGCTACATAAAGTTGTCATCTTGAGCATAGGCATTCCTTGCACCGCTGATGCTACTATATTTGTGTGGTGGCTCTGGAACCAGAATTTGGGGAAAATTGCAAAACCATTATCATTAAAATATTTTTGTTTCATTTTTATAAGCACACAAATCTATTATCCCATAGAGAAAATTTCCAAACAAACCATATGAGAACATAATGTAACAGGAGATGAAGCTTGCAGTTAGGAGAATCAACATTTTAGTTAAGTTAGTCCATTTGTCACATGATCATTCCAGGTTTGGGGACTGGTTGGAGTGCAGAAGGTAAAATCTAACCTTTAACAAGGTTAAAGGTTGCCATTTTAGGTATAGCAGAAACAAATCCTTAATGATATGTATTTTTAAAGATTCTACTTTTTGAGAGAGAGAGAGAGGGAGCATAAGCAGGGAAGGGGCAGAGGGAGAGGGACAAGCGGACTGGCCCCTGAGCCAGGAGCCTGCCCAACATGCGGTTCGATCCCAGGACCCTGAGATCATGACCTGAGCCAAAGTCCAGTGCTTAACGAACGGAGCCTCCCAGGTGCCCTCTTAATGATATTTTTATAACAGGTCTTTGCTTGTGGTATATTTCAAAGGGTGGTTTTTATTCTTTCAATTTGGAATGTATTTATCTAGGAAATTATGTTTTTGAAAGTTGAAAAGAATTTTTTTTTCTTTTTTAAGTTTCACCCGTTTTTTAGTCCCAAAGCATTGTGGAAAATGTGGAACACTAGCTCAGCTTTAACCTCCCCCTCATTGTTGTTAAAATTGACCAGAAGTCTTTCTCACTTTGCTTGTTTAATTCCTATCTTTTGACTTTACCAATTACTTGTCTCTAAAAGCAATTGATGATGCCGCATTGAGGGAGTACAAAGCCCATGCTAAACGAAATATTTAAAATTATGACTAAAATCACATTATATTTAGAAATAAGACAACTGATGTCTTTATGTAGAGTCCAGTAAAGCATTACCATAGAAAGATCATTCTAATTTGGTGTAAAGGATTTTTAGGTGATTTTACATTGAAATGTTTGACCAGATACACTTATTGTAAAGGTAGGATTTGGCATGCTTACATGTGCATGATTTTTTTTCTTTAGAATTGCTACCATAAAAAAAAAAAATGACTCAGATTCACACAACAGCCTTCTTTGCTGTAACTAATCCCTCCAGATCTGGCTGAGTTGTTCAGGCTGTGCTTCCTGCCTGAACCCGCCTATGTGAACTCAAGGCAGAACACAAACAAAATAAAAATTCAGCAAAGATCCTTTTCATTATTTTTTAAGAATCCCAAAACTTCTTGTCAAATTAGTTAACTTCAAAGTGTCTTGCTGTCTCTCTATCATTGTCTGTGTGTAAAATCCTATTCATTCATTGTCTTGGAAAAAAAGGAGGGCCCAGGTCTTTTCAGGGAGCATTTCAAGTAACCCCTGCATATTCCAGCAGTTTAAGAAGGGACTAACATGGAATCAAACACTGTCTTCTTGGAAGAAGAGTTATCTAGAAAAAAATTATTAAATCTTATGGATTTTATTTATTTTTTTTTTTTTTGGTAAGGAAAGTCTATAAAATAATCTGCTTCAAATATGAAGGCTTTTTTTTTTTCTCTGTCCTTTTTTTTTAAGATAAAAGGAATTAGGACTATAGATAATTCATATGGATCAAAGTGGTTTATCTCTTGTAAGGTTTCATTTGAATCGTTTAGAAAAAGATTTTGGATTAAGTCTTGTTGGGTCTCTGTTTTGCAACTCTAAGCTCTGTGTTATTTATAATATTTTAACAGGGATTAGAGGAAGGGGGGTAAAGTGATAAGCTTCCACATTTAAATAGTTTTTCTGGCAAATTTTAGTTAAAATATCACAGACTATATTTGCACAGATGGAATGCACTGATAGAGCGTCAGTCTGGCAGTGACTCACGAGTCCAGGTTTCTCTTGTTGAGCGTGAGTCCACAGAAGACATGTCACAATAGGAAAACCTTCTTGACAACGGGCCCATCTAGTCTGACAGTTAATATTAAGTAATTCTCACATAGACCACCATAATTTCACTACTGGTATAGTAAGAGTTTTTAGAAAGTTGGGCTAAAAATATTCAAGAATTATGTAACTCCACCATTTTATAATTTAAAACCCTCTGGAAGATAACCTTCAGCCAATGCATTCTTTAGTGCCATATGTTACCTTTGAAGACTATCATCCCGAGAGACAGACTATAAAACTTACCTCCTTACTTTAACACAATGTTTTGTATTAAACACAAGTATTTTGCATCAAAGAAATTCATTTTACATACCTATTTCTCACTCTAAGATGACCCCTCTCTGATGAAAGTTTCTGAGTCTTTGAGTCATTGAGTTTTTCCTTCAATTTTCCACTCTAGCTAAATTTAGGTGGTGCCCAAATCAGCTAATTTCTAGCAGAAATTTAAGTCTTATTTTTCCTGTCTTAGGAAGCTGAGCCTGTTGTGCAGGAATAATTTCGCTGAAGAGTTTGGCCTGGGTGGTTTTGTTTCTTGAAGAAAAATGTAATCTATTGCTCAGCTGATAGACTGTTCTATAAGAATAGCATAGCTCGTACTTTATGAGTATAACCAGGAGCACATATGCACATAGGATCCTGCATACTATCCACTCGCTAGCTGTATATCTATAAACATGGTTTGAGAATACCTATCAGCTGTGGTCCATATAATATAATCTTTATATTATTTATATTTGACCTTGCTCCATAAAATAACTTGGTATAGTTGATGACAAGTATGGACATCTAGAAAATATATATGAATATACATCAATGTTTCAGGGACTAAGGAAGAAAAAGAAAATAAGAGTGTAACATCCCAGAGATGAAGGGCTACATTTTGGCTTAATACACAAAAGGTGCTCAATCATTCTTTGTTGAGGAAATGAATGAATAGGGATGATAAATGTAAGGGCAAGTTTAAGAGGCGAAAATGCACAGTCTGCCTCTTGGTTTCTTAGTAGCAGCACACAAACACACAAAATGGTAAATCTCACAAAATCAGACTTATTTTTCAAAGTCTTTTTCTCTCCCGATAGGAAGGATGGTAGCTGAGAGAGGGAGCATGAAGTGAGTTGTTCCACTTTGTACATGGGGGTGCATTTTCTCTTTATTCTTAAGAAGCTGCATAGGTAGTACTCTCCTGAATTTAAACAAGAGAATATAGCCCTTATGGGAAATGGAAAAAAAAAAAATTTCTTATTAGCTTTCTAGTGGCCCCATTTGTCAAGTGATGTGCCAGCTGTGAGATTCTTAACTGTAACTTCTTAAAATCAAACATTCAGAACCTGGAAGAAGATTTGTTTTCTGGATAGAAAAATGAAGCAGAAAATCCCTGACTTATGAGTCACTTTAAATCAAGGAAAGAATTGTCAAAGTAGTAATCTACTAGTCCAACATTCTTCCAGTGAAACGTTTGCCATGCAGAGCAAAGGCCTATTTAATCTTCCCTGATAACAACCTCAAAATTTAGAGAGAGAGAGAGAGAAGACACCCTAGTTTCTATGACTAACCTTTCATTACTTTGTTATCCATGAGTTCATCTGAGTTCTAAAATTTTCATTTTCAGGAAAGTTATTTTCAAAGACATTAGCCCTTTCAAGCTCTAGGGTAGGATTAAGATATTCCAAGGCATACATATGTGCTTTACACACATACATAATACTTGCATACACACAAGTATTATAGTTACATACTATATATATATACATACATCTCTATCTCTATATATGCTATATAAGTTATATACTATAACACAGTATATAGGTAGAGCGTGTCTCTGGGTATTGATATATTCATGTATTAGTATGCCTCTTTGCATATCCAGGTTCACTGAACATATTTCTGCATGTATGTGCATGAATTCACAAGCATATACTATCAAAGACACACCCACACACTTTCCCAATTGTCATCTTGTCATCTTTGGCCTTGCACATTACTATTTCCCAACCTGCATGGCCTCAAGCATAAACATACCTTTCCTCCCCTGTTTACTGATTTACTTTTCACCAGATAAACACGATCCTGTGACCATGACCTGCCCTCGACCTGTTTTCCTTTGCCAGCCAAAAGAACGGTGAGCGCCAGGGAGAGCCTTATCAGGGGGTGGGGTGGGGGGACTATCATTTTCGTAAAATTTGGGACGTGCACAGGGAAACTGACACTTCTGAATAGTGCAGTGGATATCTGAAACCAGCAGATGTTACTTTGCATGTTTTAAGCCTACTGCCCTCTCCCACCATGTAAAGATTATAATGTTTCATTTCTCAGTAAACCTAAATGAAAACCTACTATTTGAGAAGGAATATCATTTCTCCTGGGAAAACAAATCAATACCAGTTCTCTAGTTTCAATACTCACAGTAAGTGCATATTTCTCATGCTTTATTCACAAAGGCATCCCTTTGTACAAATAAGTTTAGATGCTTGCTAAAATTCAACGGGGGCAGCCCAAGTCTGTAAGAACATTGACAAGTCGAGGTTTTCACACAGAGATCATGTGCACATTTTGCTTACATTATATTAAATTAATAATGGAGAAATACGGTTGAAAATATATATACAATTGGCAACCACAAATGTCTATATTACAGATTATGTGGTTGGGCTGAAAGCTATTTCTTGCAAAGAATGCCCGGCATCGACTTGCTTTTCCGAACAGCATGACAGTATGCATTATTATATATTTACAGCAAAAAAGAAAGCTGTTAAATCAAAAGGGATCAATTTAACCCTTGCAGTCGAAGAAAGGTCTGATAGGGGACCTTCACACCACTGACTAGAAAAAATACCTTAACTATTGACTTGAACCATGTTTCAGGTCTTGCTCACTAGAAGGATGTCTTCTTTCTCAGTTGGATTTAATTGTTCGGGATGCTATACTCCTTTCTATGAGTGTCTCCGTTTTCAGTATGAATGTCTGGTATAAAAATCCCACTGCTCCCAAAAGGTCCGACTTTTATGCTAAACTCATTTCCATGCTATCATCAATGGCAATTCCATCAATCACCATTGGGAAAATATTTCAGTATCAACTTCTTTAGCACCAGGGACCCAGAACAAGTTTGGGTACTTCATGTGTATAGATGGTACCATAAAGAGTGGCAAACCAAGGGAAGGTCATGGGATTATTTTTATTTTTATTTATTTATTTTTTACACAGCAGATCCATTTGTTGTCCATATTTTTCATTTCTAGTATTACATAGTAAAGAACTACAAGTGAATTCCAAATGTGCCGCAAATTTATACACATGTACCATGTTTTTTCCAGGCTGGGCTCACTACTTCTTTCCCTTCCTGCCTGACAATATGTTGCCATGCTATAAAAGCCCTGATGCCCATTTTCAACGATTAGCTGTACATCAGCATTACCACCACAAATCCACAAGTTTCACATCAAGCATTAAATGGGATGAATATTGATCTGCTAAAGAGGATTTATTTATTTCTAGCTCTATCCAAAGATCAACTGCTAGCAGCTTTTGGGGGATCTGTGAAGCTCTCACAGCACAAAGCTACTGCATACATGACACTGGACTTGACATTTCAGTTCTGGAAGAAAACCAAACAGTAAATTCAGTGCAATAATCCTAGATAAATGAGATGATCACTGGAAAAGCTGAGATAGTTAAGTGGTCTATCAGAGAAGTCCAACGGATGGTATTGAACAGTTGCTACATAGAATCCTCACTCATGTCAATATGGTCCAAAGCACCATCATATCAGATGCCAATATAATCACATTAAAACAAGCTCTACCTCCTGCTCCGATTTTTCTGCCTGCGTATTTTGCTGGATTTGCAAGTGATTGTAAATAATGCACAATGTGACAAAAGCTGTAGCTTCAAGAGTATGCAGAGCAATTGTTTTGGATATGTGTAAGCTGCATTATAATGCAGCATGACATATATGAAATGCATTAAATCGAATTACGCTATATAGCGGGTGGGATGCAGCTCCATGTTCTTACTGGGAGCTCAAGGGATGAGGCGGCAGATCTGTGTAACCTCAATCCAATCAGTTTTAGAAAACAAGGATTAAATTCCGTCCTAAATCTTCGAAGACTTGTGGAGTCCTCTCCCATCTCTCCAGCTTGGAATACCTGTTCTCCTGTGTCACATTCAAGAACTATCATCACTAAAACTCATGCCCGAACCTTGGTTGAACCAAATAGAAATTCAGCTTTTGCTTGAGTTCAGTGTTGCTGAGAGAGGTGCCCTTTAACGTTAACACCACCAAAAATGGACTTCTACCTCTAAGGGTATTTAAAAAACAGTTTGTTCCCCCAAATCTTTGTTTACCAGAAAATGTGGCAATTTTCATTTTGGTATATTTAATAGAATCAGGCTAAACAACCACTTGTTTACATTTTTTCTCATTGCCAAAAATATTAAAAAATAAAATAAATCAAAACCAAATTTTTGTATGTCTAGAGACATAAGAAAAGCTCATGTTAGTTAATTATCTTGGTCCAACCCGTTACACAAATTCAGCAAGCTTGGTGCTATATAGACAAAAGCAATTTATAATTTAGAGCGATGTAGTAAAAACAGTCACTTGAGCGTCATTTCTTTATTTGTGGGTCCTTTTATGCCATTTCACTCGTATTAGATAGAACACATTAACTGGAAAAGTGCTTATTTTCCTTTGCCTTGTAGAGACACCATCTGGAAGAAACTGTTTTCGTAAATCCGTGAAGACTGAGAGGTACAACAACAAAGCACCATCTTAGATTTTCTCCCGGCCTCTGCTGCATTGTAATGCTTTGCTGTTTGATTGTTTACATTGTCTTAATTATTAAACTTGTCAAACTGGAGAGAGAGTCTCAATATCTGAAGAAACAAAAAGAGAAGAAATAAGTGGAGTATATCAAGGTTTTGCAGTGCTAAGGAAATGGAAGCAGCATCCCAACTTGTAACTCTACCCTTTTGGAAAAACAAAACAAACAAACAAAAAAACCCTTCTATATTAATCATAATGGTTCTGGAGGCTGAAAAATCATGCTTTGTTATGGATATTTGAAACTTTTGGTAGCAGATGTCCTTGGAAAAAGGTACCACTTAGCTTAATTAGGGTTTGTCTGCAGACCTGAGGGTCTAGATTGCCAAGGCCAAATGATGTTTATCGGTTTAAACAGTGTCATTGGAAGCAAGAGAAACAGGAATAAACATTGCATACCCATTATCTGCACTCTCTGGTTGTGTAGTTCATTATAATTCATGTTAGTCACCCAGAAAACAGGTAGCATGTACACTGATCTTAAAAAAGAATAAAAAATAAATGCCAAGTGCATGGGAGAATGGTTTGGGGCTAGATTTTGAGCTTGATTAATTATCCACTTTGAAGATCTTTTAAAAACAGAAAATTTTGTGCTTTTAGTATTTTTCCCTCCCTGAAGGAAAACAAAGAATTTAATAACTATATAATATGCTAGTTAATAGTTTCTTTTCAGGAGTTGAATTTCCTCACTTCTGAATCATAATACCTTTTGAGGAGGAAAATTAAAAGAAGATTGGGGGTGGGATTATGACACAAAATTGTGACCCTGTATTTACGGTATTTTCTCAAACCATTGATTCTAGAAAATGGAATAGTCTTGAGAATTTCGATTTATTGACTCTATGGTTAGTGTAACCCCATAGTTACCTGGCAAAGTTCCCCATACCTAAGAACAGCTGGTTCTCTTGGATCGTTCTCCCTGTACTCCTCAATGCCTCATCTTCCTTTTAGACATCTCTTTGGCAGTTTTTGTGGGATAATACTCAATATACATTAAAAATGTCTGTAAAAATCAAAGATTTGAAGAGACTAAGAATCTCGAATGTCAACGAACTATCCTCTTTATCTCTGTTATGCTTCAAAGTTCTCAGTAGACACAGTGTGGGCATGCAAGAAAATGAAACTTTTTTATTGAACTAAACTTTGTCATCCAGATTTTCTTAAGCAGGACTCCAGTTGAACCTGTCTCATAGTTACTATTACTCAATTAATTGTGAGGAAATCAAGCTATTAAAAAAACTAGGAAGTGCATTCACAGATGGCCTTGACAAAAATTAAAAGTCATATACACCCTTAATAATCTGCATACAGGAGATTCTAAAACGCTTTTGCATATGTCTCAGTAGATATGATTCTAGTGACCTCAAGCAGTCATACCGAAAGCTAAGACTGCAGGATATCTGCCTTATTCCTCTTGGACATAATGCTGTTCCTGAACAACGACACTTTCCTTCAGAAACACTTCGTAACATATGCCACACTGAAGTGGACCACAATGCTGGCGGCTGAAGGAACATGGCAAGATCGTAGAGGGCAGGGAAAGCATCCCTCTCTCCTACCCACTTTTAAAAAATATGATCAGGCACACCTTTTCCCTTCCTGTTGGATATGTAAGACAATAGCCATTTTCATTTCTTTCGTTATTATTGTGGGTAAACCAAGGCCATTTAGATAATGTGCTGCTTTGGTCTGGATTGTTTATGGCAGCTGGGAGGAAACATGTGAGAAAGGTGCTAAATGCCAGCTTTCGAGTCATTGTGCTGAGGGCTGGGCTGGAAACTTGAGTTGAATTACTTAGTTAATCAAATGTCTCGATGAAAAAAGACTGTGGAAGCACTGTTTTGTGGGGGCTTATTTCAGAGACAGATCTGCTTAGATCTCTGCTACCGTTTTTCCAATTTCCTACTGAGAGTAAATTGGTTTTGCTCACATTATTGCTCTTTCTCACGTTTCAGTTGGTCTTAGCAGGGAAAATGACTCAATGTCGTAGCAACGATTTGGAGAATACCAATCCCTCTGATTTAGACAACAGGTTTTTATTTCTTCACATCCATTGTTCTGGATGCTTTTTCTTCTGTTTATAAACAGACTGGAACAAAGGCCTATTGTTCTTAACATGCACTGCATGTGCTCCTAACATATTTGGAAAAATATAGCAGGAAGGGTTTTCTTTTCCAGTTAAATATTATACTACTGCCTAACAAAAGTGCTAGCAGCATAAAATGATGCAATAAACCTTTCTAACAGTAGCTGATTTGTATGCAACAATGACCATAAGGGTAACTCTTCAGCAAACCTGAGTCTCATATATAATGCATAGCAGTTAATAAATCATAGTAAAATCAGATGGCTTAGAGCCAACAATACCTAACTAGTAATGGAAAGGGGTGGAAAGATTTATAGAGAGACAGATTCTGTCTGGATTTTGCTTTTAAGATGCTCACCAACTGCAGTGGAGTATCCTACTCGGTTTCTCACTGGACGTGTATTCTGTTGATTGATTCCATCTTTTTTTCTGAGGGTCTTTTGCGGAAAGTGGCTCCCCGTTTTCTTCTACCACCAGGTGGAGTGTTTTCTACCAAGTAGTTAAGGCTTCACGCTTCAGAATCCATACAGATCTTATGGGGAGAAAATGTTCCTTTTGAACCTCTACTTATTTGAAAAACAAGTTTTCGTACGGTGTTTCCCTCCATCAGGTACATGCAGATATACACACCTTGAAATTTCTGGTCGAAAATCAAACTTCATATGGCACTTCACATATCTTGATGGAGAGACAGGGTAGAGTTTTTGCTTTATACTTTCAGAGCAGAGTGTTCTTAGATGTGCTCATTCTACCTTACTGCCAGTGTTTTACTGACTGTATCATGTGAATTTTAAAAACACAGAGTTTACAAATTTGTCACATGTCAAGAGACAGAATATTGAAGACAACATGTGCCATACAGATCTGAGAGAAGCATTCGTTTCAAATCTGTTTCTGGTTATTAGTAGGTTTTGCCCAATTTCCAGTGCTGACATGGGCTATTGAGATGTGTGGCAAACATGTCACCTCAGAGTTGGAAATATTTGAACCTCCTGAATTATGACCTTTTACAAATTCTTAACATTAAAATAAATGAAGATAAATTACCTAAGTAGGCAGTCGGTAATGGAAATTATTAATGCCTCTTTTTAGTTGCCTATGTAATTTTCTACCCCGTGCAGACTCCAGTTTTTATTTTAGATCACTTTGCATTTACATTTTGACCAAGTGTGGAAAAGAAATAACATATTTGAATGTTACAGTACTGGTGTACATATTTTAATAAAAATGAGCATTAGAGTGCCTCTTTAGTGATGTATATGGGAGGTATATGGATAAAAGACAGCATATAACAACAGAGTCTTAAAATTTTTTTTTTCTTTGCCTAGTGCATTAGGATTATTCACCTTCAATAGTAGTAGCCACAAGATGGCAGTAATTCCTTATCAATTGTCTTTGCTGGGGCTAACAGCATAGTGCCTGATTCCTGGTTAGGGAAAGGTGGGAAAATTAAGAAAAGGACTTCCTAGGATTTAGGCTGAAAATAAAATGGTACAAGGTGTAGAGATAATAGGAGTGGTCTAAAATAGAATGAAATTAGTTTTGCCCTGATGTCTTTTGGTTTTCAGGAGGGAGAAATGTCAGGTGAAATGGTATCCTCATTCAGAATGAACCCCTAGAAGGCAGTATTATAAAAGGACCACTTTGGAATAATCTAGAATGTGACTAGTTTTATTTCTTCATGTAGTAATTAATTTCCCAGTGACTATAAAGACTTAGGTTTGTTTTGGCAGATTGACTTATTGGCTCTCATGTGACAGTGCTGCAGTAATGCTCAGTGATTGTAGGCGATGGTTAGATAGAGATGTTTCACTGTAAAAATGTTTATATGTCCCTGAAATAAAACATTAATTCAAAATAAAATAACTGAGGGTAAAAATACAAAATGAAGTGTCCAAACAGTATGTTTGCCCCAGAACATTCTGTACTTTAAGCATGCAGAACGGCCCATATTTCCAGGTATTGGTGGTGTAAGCAAGTGTGTAGATAACAAAGCAAATCTGAAAATTGTACTTTTTTCTTTTTGGTTTATTCTTTACAAATGACTCCAACTGATAAAGAAAGTAAGGTCTACTTTTGTAAATGTTAGCCAACATGGATAAGATATTTATGAACTAGAGATTTAGAAATAAATACTGCCAATAAAATATTTTTTTAAAAAATAGGTAATCATACATAATGGCATAATATTTAGCATAAAGCTAGAGGACATAATGGTTCAGAAAGTTGTCACAGAGCTCTGAAAGGCTAACTATAACTGGCTAAGTTCTAAAAAATACCACGTGAAATTAACACATTTAGTATCAGATGAATTTGATTAAGTTTTACGCATTAAATGGAAAGGAATTGTATTCATTTTTGTTGATAGGTGCAAAGCTTATTTTAACTCTATTTTGAATAAATAATATCTGATTTCCTGCTTAGTATTATAATTTTGATTGTAGTATTTCAGGATTTTGATAGATTTTCTTTATGTTTATAAAGGAAGAGTCAAAGAAGCTATAGGAATACTTCAAACTTAATGTGTAATTACTAGAAATATCTAAATAATTAGAATGGAAGGATACTTTGAAATATAGTGTTTAATGTTTTGTCTCAATTTGTTTGCATTATATTTTCTGCTAGCATAGATCCAGTGACTGAGAAAAATATTTATTTCTATTCTTCCCTATTCTGATTTATCTAAAATGGCCATTTGTAAGAGCAGTTTAGGAAATTTAGTTGAATTTATTTTTTTAAATATATAGCAGAGGATAAATATAGTTCCTGTAAGTATATGATATTTAATATATTCTTACCACTGTTGCCAAGCATGTTAAAGTCATTAGAATATTTGCTTCATTTAAGCTGGGGTTAAAGCAGGTATATAGTTATCATAGCAGGATGACTGGGGATTTTGGTCATATTTTCTTCATGTGGATAAACCTTGATTGGAAAGAGAAAGACCATTTTAGAGAGAGGAAGAGAGTGGTTCAGAGAACCTATGTTTCTTTTATCTGCCCATAAGCTTTGATTTATTTATGATATAACAATATTATAGAACATAACTTTGAAAATTCTGTACTGGAAAAATAAATTTCTCCTGAGAAGATCCTTCAGAAGACATGAACCTTTCAAACAGGAGAGAATGAAGACTCATAATCTAGTTTTTTTTTTTTCCCCTCAAAAATCCTTCTAAGTTATAATCATCAAATCCTTTAGAAGTACAGTTACATTTTAACATGGAAGACTATAGATATTTCCTAATCAACTAGACAATCATGTAAAATATTCAAAATTATTACTAGACATGGCATAAAGAAACTGCATAACATATGGTTCTTCATAGCCAATTTGCATTTGACTATTAGTAACAAAATGCAGTATTGTTAAGTAACCATTATTAAAATAAAATAGGATCATGACTGAATGAGATGTCCCTTCTTTGTGTCCCCTCTCTCAGCAATAACAATTTGGGATCTATCCATTGGTAAAAGTGCCTTTTGAGAGCTGTAGGATCTGGCAACAAGGGACCTGGTGGTATATTGTTTTCAAGCATACAGACCGTGGTCCTAGCTGTGGGCTCTGTTGTAGCCCCTGAACTGAATTCAGCTCCTCTGTGCTATGGTACAGAAGCCACTGGAAAAGACTGTCTTAGGTAATTACTCATGGATGAGAGAGCCTTTGTGGAAATCCAGGTTTCCACCAGAGAAGTTCGAGCACACTGTTGAAGCAAAAAAATACAAGTTTAGATGCCTTAGAGAGAACAGTTAGTGAAGACTGCTGGAGGTGACTGCTACTTCAAATACAAAGACAGCAACACAAAAATTCAAAAAACATGAAAAATCAAGGAAACATACCACCACCAAAGGATCACAATAACTTTTCAGTAACCAGTCCCAAAGACCCAGAGATCTGTGATTTACCTGTTACAGAACTCAAAATAGCATTATGTAGAAACTCAGTGAGCTACAAGAAAAGACAAATATTATTAAAAAAAATAGTTAAATGTGTGAGGTGATGGATGTGGTAATTAACTAGATGGGGAGAATCCTTTCACAATGTATATAAAATCACCACAACTACAATTTAAATATCTTGCAATTTTATATGTGAAATATACCTCAGTAAAGCTAAAATAATAATAAAAAAAAGATTAAAAACAGAAAATACAAAAAAAGTTTCAAAAAAAACCCAGGAAAACAATAGGCAGAGTGAGAAGTTTAACAAAGAAATAGAAATTTAGGGGCACCTGGGTGGCTCAATGGGTTAAGCCTCTGCCTTCGGCTCAGGTCATGATCTCAGGGTCCTGGGATCGAGTCCTGCATCAGGCTCTCTGCTCAGCGGGGAACCTGCTTCCCCCCCCCTCTCTCTGCCTGACTCTCTGCCTACTTGTGATCTCTCCCTCCTTGTCAAATAAATAAATAAAATCTTAAAAAAAAAAAAGAAATAGAAATTTAAAAATTAATCAAGCAGAAATTCTGGATATGAAGAATACAATGAATAAAATAGAAATTGCAATAGAGAGCATCAACAGTAGAATGGGTCAAACAGAAAAAAAATTCTTAGAAGACTGAAATTTTGAAATTATCTAGTCAGAGAAAAACAAAGAAAAAGAGTAAAAAAAAAAAAAGAATGAAGAAAGCTTATGTGATCTATGTGATAACAACAACAAAAATAGAAACCATTTGCAAATTTTTGGAGTTCCAGAAAGAGAAAAGAGGGAGGCAAAGGCAAAAAAATTATTTTAAAAAAATGGCTGAGAAATTCCTAAATCTGGAGAGTGATACAAGTTCTTGAAGGTCATAGATCACTAAACAAACTCAAAGAGATCCTCTCCAAAACACATTACAATAAAACTGTCAAAAATTAAAGACAAAGAGAGAATCTGAAAAACAGGAAAAAAAAAAAAAAAGCTTGTAATTTACAAGAGAACCCCCATGAGGTTATCAGCAGATTTGTCAGCAGAAACTTCACAGGCCAGGAGAAAGTGAGATGATATGTTTAAAGTGCTAAAAGATAAAAATTGCCAACCAAAAATCCTCTATTCAGCAAAGTTATCCTTCAAAATGGAGGAATAAAGACTCCCAGAGAACAAAAGATCTGCCTTATAAGAAACGCTAACAGTTCTTCAAGCTGAAATGAAAGGTTTTTAACTATAATTATGAAAACATACAACACCCTGGTAAAAGCAAGTATAGTCAAATTCAGAATACTCTAATACTATAATATGGCAGTGTATCAACCACATAACTCTAGAAAGAAGGTTAAAAGAGAAGAATAATTAAAATAGCCATAGCTACAATAGTTTGTAGATAAGTGCAGAATATAAAAAGAAGTAAATTTCCATATCAAAAGCATGAAAAAGGGAGAATTAAAAAGTGAGGTTTTGTGTGCAGTTGAAGTTAAATTTTTATCAACATAAAGTAGACTGCTATATCTATGTTTTACTTAAGCCTCATGGTAACCACAAGGTAAAAACCTACACTATATTCATAAAAGAAAAAAAAAATCAAATCCATACCATTATGGAAAATCATCAATTCATAAAGGAAAGCAGTAAGAGAGGAAGAAAGAGAATCCTAAAACAACTAGAAAACAATAAGATGACATTAGTAAATTCATAGTGACCAATAATTACTGTAAGTGTGAATGAGTTAAATTCTCCAACCAAAAGATGGAATGGCTGATGGATGTAAAAACAAGCTCCAACTACATGCTGCCTGAAAGAAACTTACTCCAGCTTTAAGAACACCCATAGGCCCAAAATGAAGGAATGGAAAAGGTATTTTCTGCAAGTGGAAATGAAGAGACAGCAAGGTATCTATACTTATATCAGACAAAATAGACTTTAAACAAAACTGTATCAAGAGACAAAGAAGGTCATTATAAAATTATAAAGGGGTCAGTTTATCAGATATAACAATTGTAAATATATATAAGTATGTATGTATGTATATGTGTGTATGTGTATATCTATATATCCATACCTAAGAATAATTGTTACAAATATATGTATACATATGTGTGTGTGTGTGTGTGTGTGTGTGTGTGTGTGTGTGTATCTCCACATCTAAATATATTAAGCAAATGCAAAGGGAGAAATAGACATGTGGGATTACATCAAAAGCAAACATAAACAAGTGGATTATATCAAAGCTTCTGCACAGCAAAAGAAATAATCAGCAAAATGAGAAGGCAAGCTATGGAATGGGACCAAATATTTGCAAATCATTTACTAATATATGATTAATATCCAAAATATATAAGAAACTTACACAACTCAATACAAAACAAAACAAACAAAAACAAAGAAAGAAAAAACCCAAACAATCTGATTTAAAAATGAGCAGAGGAACTGAATAGACATTTTTCTAAAAAAGGCATGCACATGGCCAGCAAGTATATGAAGAGATGCTCAACGTTCGTAATCATGAGGGAAATGGAAATTAAGACCGTGAGAGAGCACTTCACACCTTGTCAAAAAGACGAGAGACAATTGTTGACAAGGATGTGAAGAAAATGCAAGTCTTATACACTCTAGGTGTTATTACAAATGGGTACAGCCACTACAGAGAACAGAATGGAAGTCCATCAAAAAATTAAAAATAGAACTATCATATTATCAAGGAATCTCATTTCTGGGTATATGTACAAAGGAAATGAAGCCATTATTTCAAGAAGATATATGTACTCCCTGTTCACCACAACCTTATTCATAGTAGTCAATATAATCCACCTCTAAATGATTGGATAAAGAAGATATGGTATACACACAATGGAATATTATTCAACCATGGGGAAGAAGAAAATTCTGACATCTGTGACAACATGGATAGACCTAAAGAATATTATGCTAAGTGAAATAACAAAGTAAAAAATTTTATATACCAAATACAAAAAATTTAAAAGTGGAAAGACCTGATTAAAAATGGATGTAAGTAGGGGTGGCTGGGTTGCTCGGTGGTTAAGCATCCAACTCTTGATTTTGGCTCAGGTCATGATTCCAGGGTTGTGAGATTGAACTCTACACTGGGCTCCATGCTCAGCATGGAATCTGCTTGAGATTCTCTCTCCCTCTTCCTTTGCCCTCCCCCCAACTCTCTTGGTTTCTCTCTCTCTCTCAAAATAAATAAAATCTTTCTTTAAAAAATGGATATAACAATCCTAATAATCTGGCTTTAAACTATTATCTTACTACTATCTGAATGTTTGAGTTAAAGTATTATTTTCACTAAAAATATCAGCCTGATTATATTGCTTCTTCACTCACTTGTAAGTGCTAGTTACATAGTCACTTAACAAGGATCCTGGTCAGCTACCCATTTGATTTTCTATGGCTCATGGATTCTGGCTCAGTTGTAACCTAGAAACACAAACACAAAGACTTGTTATGGAAATGCACATGACTGATGAAGACACAATGTACATTCTGAGTTCTCTTTATTAGTAGTATGTAATCTTAGGCGATTTTATGATTGCAGTCCATTGTTGATCTTAGTCATGTCTCAGAAGCCTATTGGATTCATAGCTGCTTGGTAATATGCAATGGGCAGTGTCCTGGTGGCCTCAGAGGATGTTAGAAGTTCATATAATATCTAGGACTACAGCTTTATTCTAAAACTATCTCCCAAGATATTAATTCTAATAAATTATTCTTATTTCTTTAAAAAAGTATCCATTGAAATCCACTAATTTGAATTCCTTCAAATATATACACATGCATGGGATTTCTGGGTCATATGGTAGTTCAATTTTTAATTTTTTTGAGGAAAAGTCATCCTGTTTTCCGTAATGGCTGTACCATTTTACATTTCTGCCAAACACACACACACACACACACACACACACACACACACATACACACACACACACACAGGAAATATTACTCAGCTATAAAACTGAAGGAAACCCTGTCATTTGCTGGGCATTGTGCTAAGTAAAATAGATCAGAAAGTGAAGGACAAATTCTGTATGGTATAACTTGAATGTGAAATCTAAAAAAAAAAAAAAAAAAGCCAATTCCATAAAAAGCAGAATAAAATGGTGGTTGTCAGGGGCTGGAGGGATGGAGAATGGGATGATGTAGGTCAAAGGGTACAAATTTTCATTTATAAAAAGAATAAATTCTGAGGATCTGATATACAGCATAATTGTGGTTAATAATATTGTTTGAAAGTTGCTGAGAATATATCTTAAGCATTGTTACCACACACACACACATAAAAGAGTTAACTATGTTACATATGTAAGGTGATAGATGTGTTAATTATTTTAATTTGGTAATCATTCTACTAAATACACACACACACATATTTACATATATTCATCATGTTGTGCACTTCAAATACATATATTTGCCAATTATTTCTCAATAAAGCTTTTTAAGTTATACTTTTTGGCTATGAAATTAAATAAAAGCAAAAGAAATAGAAGGGTTCAACTAAAGTGACTTATTAGTGTATATAGGATAAGATCTCCCAAAAATATATTGTTAAAGAAAGCATATATTTTGGGAGTTTTTTCATGGGAAATTGTTATTTCCAAACTGAGAAAAACTCAAATTATTAGATATTTAGTACTGAAATTATTTAACTTTTTTATGTGGAATAACATGTCTAAATAAATATATGCTGACTCCCAAACATACTCATACACCTATGATATTGGAATAAACTTTATGTGATGTTCTTTTTTTACATGATATGTATTTTCAGAAATTTTCATCTAAATAAAGGGATGAAATAAAAATAAGGATGGAAATAGGGCAAAGAAAATTATTCTCGTACAATAACTCACCTGTGTTTTTGTTTTCACTAGTTTTCAAGTTTGTCTGTGGCACAAAAAAAGTACCACCTCCTGATGTACACACGTGCATACAGAAACATTCATATTCACACAGACTAGAAGAGAATCACATGGATTATACAAGGCCTGCACAATTTTGATAACTTGTGTGTGTGTCGGGGGCTGTTTTCAGTTTATAGAATAAACTCAGTAAAACTAACCGTTTTATGGTAAGATACTGGTTTGAAGGATTTAGTTATAGCTAGATAAAATAACATTTTCAAGTTATTTGCATCTTTTATTTATTCATTTACGTTCATCTCCCGTCTTCATTAATGTTCAAATTAGTAGGCATTGAGTGTGAAATCCTGGGTAGACAATCAACCAGGTGTTAAGGATGTGAAGTATGTTAGACAAATCTTTCCCCTTCCCCATTTATCCACTCAATAAATATTTATCAAGCACATTCTATATATATAGTCTTCTAGGAACTTAGCATGTAAAAATGAACAAAATGTACTAAAGGTGGCTGACTTTGTAGAGTATCTGTTCTAATTGTGGAAGACAAACAATAAGTAATAAACATTACCAATTAGTAAATTATATAGAATGATATTAGGTGATAAGAGCTAAGAGAAAAAAGAAGAAAAGAGACATGGTAAGGGGCATTGGGAATATGGGCATAAGAGTGCAGTCTGCAGTATTAAATAAGATGTCAGGTCAGCTTTATTAGTTCAGGAATTAGTGGGGAAAGCATTAACATAATCGTAGAATAATAATTATAATTATGGTAACTACTATGAGGCAAAGCACAGGGTACTGTGAGAGTATTCATGGACTAGTAAATCAGGGGATATTTCCTTAAATATTTCACATTTAAGCTGAGACTTGAAGGATGAGACCTGTGGTGACCTTAAGGTTTATTGTTAAGCACTCTGGTCTTCTCCTCCTATCCTGGTGTATTCTGGGGCATTAAGCAATTGTTACCAAAAGTATCACCTGACTGTTTGCCATTTTGCAGAAGTCAGCCTTATAGCTTTAGTTCTGCAATGCAAAAGAAAAAAATGGAATGAAATCCCAAGCCTTCCAATGTTATTCTCCAAAGACCACTTAGTATGGACTGGACAATTTTGAGGCTTGGATTTGTGTTGGATTATTGCCAAGAAAATGTGGGAGAAGTTTTCTGCTTGCCAGATAAAGGCTGTTTTATCCCTGTTCTCATTGAGCTGCCATCAAGGGGTGGATTTGTAGGCAGTACATAGGTTCCTGAGGGAAGGTCAAGAAGGAAGGAAGCTGGTGAGCTAAAGGAATCATCACTAACATGAATCATTCTTTTCCCTCAAATTCTGGCTTTTATCTGGTAGAGACTAATGATCAAGCAGAGCATCATTCCAACTTTGCTATAACCCATTCTCACCCTCAAACCTCCCTCCTTAGGGGAAGATCCTTTAAAGAGCAGAAATTGAAACAATATTCTAGACTATGAAATAGTACACGTTCATTTCCTTGTAGATATGGGTAGGACTAAGGATAGGAGTGATGGATTCACAGGGTTGTGGGTTCTATATATAAATAAAATCTTCTGAAATGGCCCAACATGTCAACAGAAATAGAGGCAGTGTTCTAAACTAAGTAAGTGAGGAAACCATGCCAAAGAAGTGAAGTAAAAAAGTCCAACAAACACGTGGAATTTTACAGACATCTGATATAGGAGCTCTCATGGGTAGGGTCACTAAAGTGGAGATGGCAAGAGAGGTGGGAGAGCACCTGTGGAAGGTCTATGTGGTGGAAGGAGGTTCTTTAAGAGCTGCCCTCCTCCGCCCCACACACAGCAGTTGCTTGCCAACAGCAGTAGTCTGAGGTCAAATGTTTCTATCTTCTACTCTTTCTATTATTCTTTACCCCCTCGCTCCCTTTCTTTGTGTTTTTACTAGCAGGTGAGAGTAAGGAGAATTGGGAACAATATCAACTGATTCGTGTGGGGGAAGGGAAGAGATTGGGGAGATCAAGGTGGGGTGACATTGGCAGACTTCTAACAAGTCTGCATTCTGGCCAGAAGCCCAAGGAGCTCCAGAAACCTAAGGACAGAGAGCAGGCTAGCCACCCAGCAGCAGTTCTAGCCACCTAGGGAACACTGCTAACCAAAGTTCCTCCTCAGCCTCAAATACATTCTTCTCTGAATCCTTCTTCTAGACCCCATGCCCTCTTTTCTAACTTTCCCCGTGCCCCGCATGCTTTCTGTTTTGAGTGATGCGACCGCTGTTAACTAGCTCTGGGATGTTGGATATATTATTCTCTGGATCTCTGGATCTCTATTTCCTCATCTGTAGGCGAACTCTGGGTAATAACAGTATCTAACTTATAGGATTGTTATGAAAATTAGATAAAATTTACCCTTGCATTGTACTAAATGCTTCAAAAACTCTTAACTGCTGTTATTACAATTACCATTATTCATTCACGTTGCATTTTTGTCTATGTGAAATTCAAAACATCCACTCAGCTATGTATCAGTCACAGTGTTAGAGGATACAGAGGGGACCAAGACAATCTCTAGCTTCAAAAATATCTTAGGGTAATGCAGGGAAGTTGCAGTAAAACACAGTAATTGCTTTAATAGATGTAGTAACAGGAGCCTAATTCACTTCATGCCCACATTATTCACCTGTTCAATCTTTTCTTGCCCTAATTTCCAAGATATTCCTCTTTTGTTATTTCTCATCTGGAATCCTTTTTTTTTTCTTTTTAAATATTTTATTTATTTATTTGACAGAGAGATCACAAGTAGGCAGAGAGGCAGGCAGAGGGAGAAGCAGGCTTCCCGCTAAGCAGAGAGCCTGACTCTGGGCTCGATCCCAGGAGCTTGGGATCATGACCTGAGCTGAAGGCAGATGCTAGATGCTTAACAACTGAGCCACCCAGGAGCCCCTCTCATCTGGTACCTTCAAATGGGTTTCATTTTTATTGGAATTCTCTTTTCATATTCCTCAAGTTCTCTAACTCCCCAACCACATACATTGCCATCTCATCTCAAACCTCAAGTCCCCAAATAGGGATTTCCTTCTCTCTGATCAACCACAGTTGTTTATTTTCTTATTTGCACCACAGTTAGTAATAGTTCTGCTATTATTCTATCTCACAAATTACATTGCAACTATTTGTTCAACTTATGTTCCCACACACATATTGGATGGAAAGCTTTTAATTTATTCTTGTATACTTAGAATGTAGCATTAAATTTATTACACAATGGGTTTTCACTGATGCTTCAAAATTAACTAAAAGTTGAAATTTCTCTCCATTGAAATGTTCCATGCTTTATTAGTGACCTATTCTTATTTTACTTTTTTCCACAATCAGAACTCTCATTTGTTGTTAATGAGTTCTAATTTTATGAACTGTCACTACATATTAATAACTAATAGAATTTCTCATCTTGGAGAAAACAGATATCCAAACCCAATCCATTCCTGAAAATGTGTTCAGAGAGTAGGAATGTATATGCCATGTTTGAAATAGGGAGTACCAATGCACTAAAAGCCTAAAACACTCAACTCCTTGCATAACAATCTCTCATAGTCATCTGCATAATATAAAATATTTAATAGACCAATTATCTAAATTATTTAACAATAAGCATTTAAGTTAATAGATATGTTTTTGCATGATTCTCAGTAACACTGTACACTGTTGGATGTGAATGATATTTTACTTCTACATTGCAATGAACAAGGAATTGAATAATCACTATTTTCACATCACTTTTTCATCTCTAACTGTTACAAAATATGATCATTTTTTGTTTTCTTCAATTTAGTTAATTTATTTTCAGCTATAGTGAAGACTATATCAGTGCTCTGCCCAAATCCCCTCTTGATAGTGGGAATATCTGCTGCTGAGTATATTCCCTTGCTGGGGATTGCAAAAGGTCCCAGGGTAACACCTCTTCCAAGGTTATATCCCTCGCAGGGCTCAGCCTGTGCCCTCACAGCCTGATAGGAGGTTAAAAGAGTCTGGACCACTTGCTTCAAGTTGGGACAACTCTGAAGTTTCATTCCAGTTCTAGGAATTGCAGGATTGGTTGGAATTTACATTTTTTTTTAAATTTTTTTTATTTTTTCAGCATAACAGTATTCATTATTTTTGCACCACACCCAGTGCTCCATGCAATCCATGCCCTCTACAATACCCACCACCTGGTGCCCCCAACCTCCCACCCCCCACCCCTTCAAAATTCTCAGATCGTTTTTCAGAGTCCATAGTCTCTCATGGTTCACCTCCCCTTCCAATTTCCCTCAACTCCCTTCTCCTCTCCATCTCCCCTTGTCCTCCATGCTATTTGTTATGCTCCACAAATAAGTGAAACCATATGATAATTGACTCTCTCTGCTTGACTTATTTCACTCAGCATAATCTCTTCCAGTCCCATCCATGTTGCTACAAAACTTGGGTATTCATCCTTTCTTTTTTTTTTTCTTTTCTTTTTTTTTTTTTTTTTTTTACAGCTTTATAAACATATATTTTTATCCCCAGGGGTACAGGTCTGCGAATCGCCAGGTTTACACACTTCACAGCACTCACCATAGCACATACCCTCCCCAATATCCATAACCCCAGCCCCCTCTCCCAACCCCCTCCCCCCATCAACCCTTGTACTTTAATTCACCATTGGTGGTGATCCAAGATGAAATTCTGAGGAGGATATTGCACTAGCTAGTGGGGTATGAGACAAATAGTAATAACTATTAAGAACATGGAACTGTGAAGTTGGTGAAGAGCACCAAGGGGGATAATTGGCTGATTAATCACCAATTTGTGAAAGCCAGAGGACCTCCTTGGCAGCACTGAAGGAAATTTTCATCTTTTGTAGCTAAGAGCAGAAAGAATAAAGGACCAGTCTCGGATTTAGTTTCTAAGGGTAATGGATCTTCTGAAAAAGTCAAATGCTTAGTTCCAACATGTCTACTATGCCAAGGACAGGGCCCTAATAGGGAGAGAATGGGATTCTGAGACTGAAAAGGGTATTCTGGGATGATGCACAGGAGATCATTGAACTCCCAATTCCCCTAAATCTGCTGGACTTTGCAGAAGTAGCCCTTCTGTAAGAAATCCTTATTTGAAAACCAGTAAAGAAAACTCAAATGAGGCAGGTACTTATAAGACAACACTTGGTCCTCCCTTCCCGGCAACCAAGGAAACAATAAGAATCCAGTCCTAGCATAGCTCAGCTGGGACTATGCTAAACCTAGCAAGGGAGGAGTGGGGCAATTGCCAAAGGACCTGCAATGTGTGGCTAACATGTATCAGTGGAAATCTAGGGAGTATGCATGAGACTTGATCCTGAGGGTGCTGGATCAAGGGGCAGAGATATAATGTTGAATACAGGAAAGCTTAACAATATTCATATACATTCCTGTGGAACAGAATTTAACACCTAGGCATGAATCTTTGAGTACTGTGTTAACAAGTATCTAAGGTGGCTCTTGGAGGCTTGGGAGTGGGGGGACAAACAAATTGAAGTAGAAATGTTGGTACAACTATAGCAGGTGATGAAAGAGAGGTTTGGTAGGCTCATAGAGTGGGTATGGTATAGTGGGTCTACCATGTAATGCTGGAACTCCCCACTAACTGGTTGGATATGTTGCACAGAAGAGCCTGGAAAACATTTTCCCTTGTAAGTGGTAAAGAATATGCTGATGAGAGCATTACCAAAGCATTGATAAACTCAGTAAATTCTGTACTCTGTAGCCAGGGACAATGGTAAGAGATGTTATTATGGAATTAGTTTCTTAATAGCAATGGGGATAATGATATCCTGAAATCTTGGAATCCATAACAGTGGATGAGGTTGTGATACTTAACCATCAGAAAAAAAGGATAAGTTCTATTATCTCAATGAGTAGGAAGATTTGTTTGGTAGCCAGAGAAATCTAGAAATGGTTACTAGAACACAGTGTTCCTAGAGGCAAGATACATGGGAATCCAAAATATGGCTTGGATTAACTTATTTACTTAAAAGAAATCAAGAATGGAGGCTGATCAAAAAGCTGAAGGCAGTCACCTCAACAAAAAAGTGCCTCGGTAAATTTATCTACTTGACCCAGTTTTCAGACCAAGAACTCACTGACTGAAGCCAAGTTTTCTATAAAGAAGGGTCCAGCAAGAGGTATTGTAGAGGTGAAAGCCAAGTGGAAAGCAAAACTACTCATCCAAGATCATAAATCAAAAACAATGCTACATTCTGTGGGGAGGAAAGATTAATGTTATCTTAATTAAGAATCTCAAATTTAAAGAGGATGGTGATCTCTGTTATATCCCTAATTTGTCAATCTGGTTCCAGTTTATCAACTGGGATCATCATGAATGACAGTGGAAAATGGCTGCACATGCTTCACAATTGGTTCAGCTTGATATGTCCATGGTTAGTGGTCCATGGTACAATGAGAGCATACTCAGGGCCACTTCCCAAAGAGAGTGCAGTGAGAGGAAGTTTTTCCAGGAGGCAGAACTTTAGGCAGTGCATCTGGTCATCTGTTTGGTAGAGAAGTTATCCTTGACAAAAATATACATGGAATATAGGGCAGAGTGAGTAGTCTAGCTGACTAGTAAGTCTGGAAGGGAAAAGATTAAAATATTGTGTTCAACAGTCTATGAAAATCATTGGTGGGAATAGATGATATATGTGAAGGTTTTTATATTACTCACCAGACATTATCCACCATACAAGAGACACTGAACAACCAAGTAGAAAGAGTGATTCAGCAAGTTTTCATCAGTAAATTACTCCCAAGTGTTGAAATATGGGTATGTGCATGGGATATTAATGTAGACAAGGAGGGAGACTATATACACAGTCTACATTATGGGTTTTCAATAAGACTGATTCAGCTACTTCCATTGTCAGATGTCTAACTTGTCAACAACAGAGATTAATACTGTGGCCCTGATATAGTTCTACCTCCCTCCCCCCCAAAAAAACCCAATGCAGCCACATGTGGCAAGTGGACATTGGATCCCTCTGGCTTTGGAAGGAGTGATAACTCATCTTGACTGAAACTGACACAGTTTTGTTTATATGATTGTTTTTCATGACCATTAAGTGCTGACCAGCAACATTAGTGGGAGATTTATATAGTGTTTGACCTACTAATTTGAGACTCAATGTATGATCACCTTAGACCATAAGAAACAACTTTCAGTAAAGATAATGGGAATGTGAGTTTGGAGTATACCAGTCTTATTCAAATGCTGTTGACTTTATAGAGAGGTGAAAAGCACAGCTGAGGTGCCAGATTGGGGCACCATCCTCTAGGGTATGGTCTACTCCAGATCCGTAGCATTTGTATGGTACTGTGTCCTTAGCAGATAAATGCATGAGTTCAGGGACTAAGAAAATAGGCATGTAGAAATAGGAGTTGTCTTTGATCACCACTTGCTATAACGCACTTGATGAATTTATAGTCCCTGTTCTGAAAGTTTAGATTTTACAAGCCCAGAGATCTTGATTCTCAGAGAGGGGAGTTTTCCATCCAGAGATAGGAGAGTCTCATTTTACTTAGGCTATAGTATATAGCTATCATCAGTAACTTTATTTACCTGGTACCAAGAAATGGGCTGACAAGGAAAGAAGTGACTATTCTGGTACAGTAATTGAACATGATCTTTAGGAGAAGGTAGGGCTGCTAGTACTCATTGTTGAGTTACAGTATTAAATGGAGATGTATAAAAGCCATGAAGAACATTTCATGCAGAGGTAAAATAAGGATAAAGTTATCTAAGGCAGTAGCACTCTTGACTGCGGAATAGCAAGGAGGTCAACTTGGCTGATGTACATTGGATAAAGGGATAATGGTGGAGATAAAAGGAGAAGAAACTAGAGGCCAGATCATTTCGGCTCTGTATTACTTTTAATTCAATTCAAAATGTGGGAAAATCATGATGAATGATGGACAGGAGAACAACAAGTCATAAGCTAAGATTAAGAATGAAATTGAAGCAACAGAGAAAATGAGAGAGAACACAGAATGCGTAGGGCGAGTATTCTTAAAATCCCATTCTGATCATGAAACCTCCAATACCAGATAGAGGAGAAATAGAGAATGCTGTCTGGTACAAACCCATAGAAACCACTTTTATGATTCATCTCACTGATATAAATTTAATACATTTATTTTGTGTGCAAAATTAATGTTTTCGTTTTGCTTGTTAAACTACCTCTTATATTTCTATGAAACATTTGACCTCTCTGGTTGAAATGTTTCAACAGAAACATTCAACAGAAATAGTGTCTATGTTTGGTATCTTATTTTATATAAGATTAAAGAAGTGTATTGAATAAGGACAGGTGCACCATATGTACATTGTGTTTGTGATGACAAGATTTCTTAGGTTCTTTTTTTAAAATTTATTTATTTATTTACTTTTATTTTTAAGTAATCTCTACAACAAACATGTGGCTTGAAACCACAACCCTGAGATCAAGAATCACACAATCCACTCCACTGACTGAGCTAGCCAGGTGCCCCAAGATTTCTTAGATTCTAAGTATTCATTCTTGATCATGCCTCTAGGCCTAATTTCCTATCCTCATTCATTTAATATGTCATCTTCTCTTAGATCATCAATTGGGGCAGAGTAATCAGGTGCTCATTTTTCTTTTGTACTTACTATAGGCTCTCTTTTACAGTCTTCAAATTCTTCACACACACACACACACACACACACACACACACACACACACCAATTATTTTGGTGTCATTCTATAGAATGCAAAGAAGTAGACAATAAAGAGTAGGTTTCTATTTGCTTTCGCAACTTAAAAAAGTACATATTTATTTTGGAGGGTTTTATCTAACTGTACTTTGCACTGTTGAAAGCAACAGAGTATTAGTCATAGTCAATAACCTTGAGAAATTTAGTGGAAGAAAGCATAGTATTTATGTATGAGAGTTCTGGAGATTTGAGACCTATAAATCAGAAAAAAATCAAATTATAATTATAGTAATAATTTTTGCAGGTGGTCAGATATTGGAGAGAATGCTATCTAAATTAGGGAGATTTCTAAATTAGGGAGATTAGAGGAATTGCAACACTTAAGGATGATTTAGATTTGAGTGTCTTTCACTGAAAAAGAAGGCCTTCAAAAATGAGTTAGATTATATTTTGTGGAGATGAAGCTACCAAGGAAACTAGTCTGGTGGAGGTGAAGCATATTTTGGCCCCCATTCTGATGGTAGGATATAGCAACAATGAAAATGATGATGGAAGACCCAGTTCCCGATCTTTGAAATATTTGAGTTCATCTTCAGCCTTCAGATCCCCCTGCCTGATGATGTGAACATAAGAAATCAATTTCATTGCTCTACACTGAAGTCTGGTAGAGAGGGATTTGAAATGGTATGACTGGTGTCCAAGCTGATCTGGACAACACTGCTGGATCTTTATCAGGATTATTGTGTAGGAGTTTCATGCAGTAATGAAGACCTTGGATTTGGGTATTATGTGGGAATATAAGAGAAAGATTGAGCCTAAATATTCCTAAAGAGGAACTGATAGGATTTGACCAGGGAGTTATATAGAAGGAAGAGTAAAAACCAGAAATGACATATCAATGACTAAAATGGAAAAAGTGGGAAGGCTTGCTCACTATAACATGATGTGGTAAGTATAGGACTGAGATATATGTAGAGGGTCCTATTACCTCTTCTGAGTGCCCAGTAAGTGTTAAAATTATCTAGGGTTTGCTCCACTGTTTCATTTTTCATCCTCCCGCTCTACTGAGATATTCTTATTCCTGACTGTGGTTTCAACTTCCAAGCTTTTATATTTGTATGACTCCCAAATGCATATGTCTAATTCTGGCTTCACCCCCGAAAGCTAGAATCATATTCCCAAATGTTGTCTGGGTATATTTACCAGCAGGCTACTTACATAATTGACATATTAAAACTTATTACTTTCCCTTTGAATCAGTCCTGCCTGCATCCCCTGGTTGAATAACAGAACCATTTTCAGTTGTCTGGGCCACGTACTTAGAGATTCCAATTCTCTAACAGACCATGCACTTTTTTTTTTCTTTAGGAAATTTAACAAGTATGAAGAGTCCCCCCTCCTCTGCCAGTGTTTCAGTATATCTCAGGTACTTTTATGTCTTCACTTAACTATCATAAATATACATGCAGATAATTTGATGAGCAGCTTTCTATTTTTTTTAATTTTTAATTTTTTTAAATTACTTTTCAGTGTACTAGAATTCATTGTTTATGCACCACACCCAGTGCTCCATGAAATACATGCCCTCCACAATACCCACCACCAGGCTGGCCCAACTTCCCACCCCCCACCCCTTCAAAACCCTCAGATTGTTTTTCAGAGTCCATAGTCTCTCATGGTTCATCTCCCCCTCCAATTTCCCTCAACTCCCTTCTCCTCTCCATCTCCCCATGTCCTCTGCGTTATTTCTTATACTCCACAAATAAGTGAAACCATATGATAATTGACTCTGCTTGACTTATTTCACTCAGCATAATCTCTTCCAGTCCCGTCCATGTTGATACAAAAGTTGGGTATTTATCCTTTCTGATGGAGGCATAATATTCCATAGTGTATATGGACCACATCTTCCTTATCCTTTCGTCCATTGAAGGGCATCTTGGTTCTTTCCACAGTTTGGCGACCATGGCCATTGTGAGCAGCTTTCTTTGTATGTATTTCTGGTAGCTGGAATATTTTCCTCCCCCTCTGACTATGTAAAAGACAGATAAGAATTACTTAAATTTCTTATGTTCTATAAAGCTAGCCACACTTCACTATTGTGCCATGAGCAAATATATTCATATTTATACTCCATTTCCCTAAAATACCAAGAGACTACTCCTGGACGTAGTCTAAGCTCAATGTAATTTTCCTATGTGGTCCTTTGTGTTCTTTTTCTCTCTTTTTAAAAAGATTTTATTTATTTATTTGAAAGAGAGAGAGAGAACACGCAAGTGATGAGGGGAGGGGATGAAGGAGAGGGAGAAGGAGACTCCTTGCTGAGCAGGGAGCCCAACTTGGGGCTAAATCCCAAGACCATGGGGTCATGACCTGAGCAGAAGGCAGATGTTTAACCGACTGAGCCACCCAGGCACACCCCTTTGTGTTCTCTTATATTAGCAACTAACCAATGATGGCCATTGTCTGAAAATGATACTACAGCAAATTTAGTGCTTGTTTTAAAGTAAATAAGAGAAATAAGTAAATTTAACATTTAAGTTTTAAGTAAATTTAAGTAAAATAAGTAAATAAATAAAGTAAGAGAAAAAAGAGAAAAAAATAAATAAGAGACAAAGTCAGAAATATTTCTAATGCTGAGCTGAATGGTATTACAAATATTGTTTTTCTATATTTTTATACTCAGTACTCCTTCATAGGCATAAGTTGAGCTTACATTAACTTGTTCTCTGCTTTATCATATACATCCATCATCTTTTATGCATAGCTTCTAATTTGCTTAGGTTATTCCAGCGTCTTTCCAGATCTCAAAATGAAATTGATTGACATAACATCATTTGTTGTCCTGCCCATTAAAAAATGAAAAATAATAAAAAAAATGCTTTGTGCCTAATAGAGTGACTTACATCTCCTTAATCATATGTCAGTAATATTTAAATATTACTTTAATAATTTGTACATCCTTGAGAAGAGAGCAAACGATCACTGTTCCAATCCTAATATATTACACTATTCTAAATATGCCTGTAGAATTTATTGAATAAAACTACTTTCACTGTCTATCTATTTCTACATTATATAGTTACTTGAACTACTGCTAAATGCCCTTCCCATCACTGCAACATTTGATTGGTGCTTCATTACCATATCATGAAATGTGGTTTCTGGTCCTCAATGATTCTCTGCATCATTTGCAACTTTACAAAAGGAATTTAACTGCAGGTACACTTGCAACATATTAAATAATTTAAACATATAAGTATATAAATAATAATTAAATAACATTATTAATTAAAGACTATTCACATTATAGTCTTTAATTAATAACAATGTTACATAATTTTATATTAATTTATGTTAAAATGCTTAAATGTTAAATGCTTCATATTAAAATATGATTATAACCTTAGGCAAAGTGGCAAAGCCAATTAGTTTATATTATTAAATTTAAGAGTTATATTATTGCATTTAAGAGTTAAGTAATTGCAGATTTATTTATTTGTTTGTTCAACTAAAATATATTCATCCTGGGGTCTCTGGTTGGCTGAGTCAGTTAGTTGTCTGACTTTGGCTCAGTTCATGATCCCAGGGTCTTGAGATCGAGCCATATCAGGCTCCCTGCTCAGCAGGGAGATTCTCTCTCTCCCTCTGCTGCTCCCCCTGCCTGTGTGCTCTCTCCTTCTGCCAAATAAATAAGTAAAATCTTTAAAATATATATAGATATGTATTCATTCCTACTTGTATACTATACATTGGTAAACAAGGAAAACAGAGCCCTTGTGCCTGGAGCTTATCAGTAAGTTCTAAAAAGCTCATAGACAATTAAGTAAGCAACTGGAATGAAATCTGCTACATTTTTGATAGGATGATATGATTATTATTAATATTTTCCTGTAGTTTGAAACCAATACCAAAACAAATTGTTGGCTTTTCTGAATTGTTAGTTGGCCAAATTCCAGTGGAAAACTATTTCAAGTTTTAACTTAGTTGTTAACCAATACATAACTTTAGACTATCTCAGAAATGTGATCTCCTAAATCCTTTACTTTTCTGCATCATATCCATTTCCACTAATGGTGAAAATGATTCAGGATCATCTTTTATTTTATATTTAGTGGCTTGCTATATACATATATATTTTTAAATAACTTTTCACATGAGGTTACCATACTGGGTAACTTTCTGCTAAATTACTCATTCAAGATTCAACACAAAATATGTCTCTTTTAGAATTCCCTCTTTGTTATCGAAAGTAACTTCTTGATTCTACAAGTTCACCTTTGTGTAACTGTCATTGTATAATCTATTGATCTATTGTGACCTATGTATACATTTGTCATAACTGTTTCTTTTGACCTTCAAAGGCAAAAACTGATTTTTTTGTCTAGCTTTTGAAATTCCTTAAATTTGGATCAAGTGCTGAAATGTAGGATTGCAATACAGTAATTGCTTGATGATGAAAAATTTGCACAAGGTCCAGAATTGCTCCCAGATCATTTGACCAGTTAATGATATCACTGACATTTGTTTATGAGGTCTATTTTATAGACTTGGGAGCTGTGGGTTTTTCCTGTGTTTCTAATTTCCTCTGCTGCTTTGTAAATTTCTTGAAGGCAGAGACAATGTCCCATTCAATTTCAATAACATCTATCATAGTGCCTCTCAACATAGAAGGTACTCAATAAATATGTCAAATTAATTAATAAAACATCATTGTATTAGTCAGCTGAAACTGCCATAGCAAAATGCCATGGACTGGGTGGCTTAAACAACAGAAATTTACTTTCTCACAGTTCTGGAGCCTGAAAGTCTGAAATTAAGGTGCCAGTGTGGTTGGTCTCTAGTGAGGGCTCTCTTCCTAGCTTGCAAACAGCTGCCTTCTCATTGAGAGAAAGAGAGTGAGCTCTGGTGTCCCTTCCTCTTTTTTTTTTTTTTTTAATTTTATTTGTTTATTTGACAGACAGAGATCACAAGTAGGCAGAGAGGCAGGCAAAGGGGGGGGGGGGAAGCAGGCTTCCCGCTGAGCAGAGACCCTGAGATCATGACCTGAGCAGAAGGCAGAGGCTTAACCCACTGAGCCACCCAGGCACCCCAATCCCTTCCTCTTTTTATAAGGGCACTAGTTCTATTGGACCAAAGCTCCAGCCCATGATCTCATTTAGCCTTAATCACTTTCCCAAGCCCCATCTCCAAATACAGTCACATTGTGGATTTAAGACAAATTTTGGGGAGACACAAACATTCAGTTCATAGTAATTATTAATGTAATCATTAGAAACATACAATGCATTTTTGAACTTGTTCTCATTTATACCTCAAATCAGTTATGGAAATACCAATATTATTTTTTTATTGAGTTATTAGCAATTTAGAAAATAAAAACTACTATAGTGTTCTATATATGCATGTATAGGGAAAAAAGTTTTTTCTCTTTCTCTAATTAATATTATTAGAATTAGTATTATCAGAATTTCAACTGTATCCTTTTGGGGGGCATTTTCAAGTAACCCTAAATTTGAGAAAAAAGCACCCTCAATTTCTTCTTTCTCTAACCCCCATATCTAACTAATCACGAAATTCAGGCAGCTTATTTCCTACATGCTTCCTGAATCTCTTTTCCCTGTTTATTTCCATGGCTACCACCTCAGTTCAACTACTTTATTTTTATTTGATCTTGAGATTAATGCAGTACCTCCTAGATGGTCTCCCTGGCTTGAGGGGGGTGATAAACTGTGGAAGAATGCTGACCCTGAAGTCAGCTGACTCTGTTCAATGTCCCCTTCTGCCTTTAATGGCTATGATGCTTTTCAGATTAAAAAATATATATATGGTGCCTTATATAATTATAATAATTATATTAAATGTAATTCGGTAATTACTAAATGAAACAAGACTCTTCTAGAGTAAACCCCTAAGAAATCTTCTTTCTTTCCTTTTTTTTCTAGCTTCTCTTTTCTCGTATATTCTCCCCAATGCAGAAATCACCCTAAAGCTCATATTTTTGTTCATGTTTTCCTGCCTGAATTCTAATACTGACTTTCCACAAACCTACAGGATGAATCCCAAGCACTGGAGAGTATTATTCAAGGTCTTTAAAAATCTGAAGCAAGACTACTTCTTTCACATCAGACATATCAACTAACCATGTGTATCTATAATCCTTAAGGAATGCCATGCCAAATTTCATATGGCTTTGTATATATTTCTATTATTTGAATTATCTGCTATTATTGTTACCGTGTAAATATTTGTTTTCTCTATCAACTCAACCTCTTGCCATCTCTCTCCAACACTACTACAAATATACATACTTCACTAATTCTCAAGAATTTTTTGTTTATCCTTTGAGAAATGTTCCTTAGGGTTCTGCTGTATTCTTCGCTTGATGTAAAGAGATTAAAAAGACATGCCACTGGCCCATGTAAATTCTTGGTAGTTAAGAAGGGCATTTTAATAAATCAGTAAACTGATGCACAGAGAGGATAAGGCCTCCACAAGGTCTTACAGTTACTGAGTTGTAGAGATCAGACTATAAATCAGGTCATCTAATTCCTAAGCCAGAATTATTTCTATTTTACCAAGGAGACTTCAGAGCATACAAAATACAAATAAAAAAATTATGTATTTTGACTGGTCCCTAGTACCTTATATTGGTAAACACTTTGTACAAACATATTAGTTACTCATAATATTTGCTAACACATATACTATTAGAAATAATATTTACTCACATGTTACGTTACATGGCTGGTGGAAAAGAAAGGCATGCCAGTAAGACAAGGTGATTTATTGGTAGTTTAGGAATGTAATAAATATGTCATTAGTAATTTAGGAAGGAAATGGTGAGAGTTTAGTTCTTTATGCATAATAATCCCTGGTAATTTTAAGAAAAATAATGTATGCTTATATGAATTAGTTAGTTCATCAGACATTTATTGAGTACTTACTGTATGGCACATTCTTTTCTACAAGCTTTTAATAAGACATGTTTCTGTCTTAAATAAGTAGATTAATAACCATAGAACCACAGTGGAATGTGTTAGATGTTGAATAGGCTAATTAACATGGTGCTATGGGAGTAAGGAGGATATATTCTCCGAGGAGGTGTCATCTGAATATTAGTAAAAGATGAGTAGGTTTTCGATCACCAAAAAAGGTACATCAGTAAATTAGTTAAAAAAATTAAAATAGTAAATTTAAAAGGTTATCAGTTTAATTTATAAGAATTAGCTTGTGACATGATCTTCACCATTGTTACTATTATCATCATCATTGTCATGTGATACCTTACCATATAATGAATATGTTCCAGCAATTTTGTGGGATTTTTCTTTTTTGTTTTTGCATTTCTGGGTGCAACAATGTAGTTTTGAAATTTTTTATATCCTTTTAAGTGTCATGTATAGTTTTTAGATTTTTTTTTGTTTGTGTGCATACACACACAAAATAGTGGCTTTTTTAAAAAGATTCTTCCTTACTAGTATTTTTCTCTTACTATGTATAGTTATGTCTCTTTTTGCTTGTTTTGAGAATCCATTTGTATGTAAAACTGTCTTATGCTAAGGACTTTAAAAAAATCACATAACTTCGACAGTCAGAATTGGGGATACTGTTAAAAAATTGAGTAAAGTGCACAAAAAATTCAGGAGCAAAATTAGAATCAGCCTCAGAAAAAATGAAACCAAATGCTAAAAATTCAGTTTATAAAACATGAAGTAGTAGAAGAGGAGGATTTTTAAATGATGGGTTAAAACATGTATCGTAAAACCTGTGAATCAAAACTATTAAAGCCTGAGACCAAAACAAAACAAAACAAACAAAATAAAATAAAAAACAAAAACAAAACAAAAAAACCCACAAAACAAAACAAAACAAAACACCCAATATTGCTAGGCTACAGCATAGGATAAAATATTGCAAATAAATAACAAATAAATGTAAGTTTGAATATTTGATTGTAAAGTTCATTTCATTTCACTTAGTTTGTCACTTCAGACAATTGATTTTCAACCAATTTGTTTATCAACCATTTGTATGGAACTGGATAACTGCCATATGTATTGAGAATGAGATTAGACTGATTTGTTAGTGTCAGTTATTAAATGTTATGCTAAAAAAATTGTCTTATTCTCAACCTAGAAGTAACTAAAAGTTTTGAGAGCCTGTGAAACCCAAAGCATTTTATTCTTTATTCTAGTTTTAACCAAACCAGAATTTTTCAGGTCATTTAATTTGAATTAACTTTAATTTCCCAACCCATACAATCTACCATCAAACTTTCCCAAGTATTATCACATAAATTTTTATTTAATCCTCGCAACTATTTGAGGTAGATAGGGCTTTTATTAATTAATTAATTTGTAAATGAAAATAGTGATACATGAGTCTTGTTTAGTGATGTAGTCATCTCAAGTATTAGTCTCTGGTTCTTTTGCTAGTACTGTATAATCATTTCTGTATTTTGCTTGTCTTAGGAATTATGAATATACCTTACATTAAGAACTTTGTATTATATTATAAATAGATCTTCTTGGAGTTCTTCCAAAATTAGCCTGTTTTATATTGGACTCCACTGTAATTATATGATATTTTCATGAAAAAAGTTGCCACACTAATTTCCCAAATTATATCGCTGTCAAAAAAATAAAAATTCACTAGATTTTTATTGTAAATGATAAATATCCAGTCTCAGTGTTTCAATAGAAGGTAAAGTTAGAAAATTATTAAAACTAGAGCATTTTAGATATAATATTGTTTGCTTATTATTTAAACTTTCTGACAAAAATAGCAAAATACATTGTACATGTAGGAGTTTATGCATTAAATTTATTATATAAGCAAATTTAAAAAAATTAAAAAGTAAAGAATCATATCTATAGGTCATCAAGTTAGTAAAATTAGTGAATTGTTTTAATTCACTTATGTTTACCATCTTTAATGTGCAAAAAATTTGCAATCTTTCCAAATAGTAAGTGATATTTTAATGTACCTTTAAATTTTTGTTTTTGAAGCTTCTAGAATTGTATGTAAACACTACCTACATTTTTTAATGACTCATCATTCTCTTATTCTAAAATTAAAAAAAAAGAGAGAGAAAGGGGAGGGAGAAAAAGAAAAGGTAAAGTAAAAGGTATACTCAAGGTATTTAGAGCTAGTGGACAGTATTTAAAAGCCCACACATGAAGCAACTTGTTGTTGGTTTAAAGAATAAGTAAGTAAGTGACTAGCAGATTGGGACCTTTTATGACAGAACAATGCAGGGATGAGCTGAGGGCATTAGTCTCTGAAAGAAAGCTGGCCCCATTACAGTAATTATAGTTAATCAGCAACAATTGTCTTGACTAAGATACAGATCAACACTGAGCACTAACCTAACAGGCCTAATGAGGGTAATGGAGGATGAAAAAGTCCTGAATGAGCTCAGCAAGGCATTGAATAACCTCAGCAGATGATGCATTTTCAATTTCAATTCACTCTCCACTTCTTTCAGTCCAGAAGTCACTAGTTTCTTCAAATCAGGGGACTATGGTTATAATTCTTAGCATGGACATTGAAAAGTGGTTAATGTTTAGCACGATGAGTAATATTTATTTACATGGCCCACACCACATTCGCACAGTGGCACTCTCTTTTAATCCTTGCTACTCAAAATGTGGTTTGAGGACCAACCAAATGGACATCTCCTGGAAGCTGGTTAGGTAGGCAGACTCTTGGGCCACATCCCAGGCCTGCATAACCCAAATCTGCTGGCAACAAGATCCCCAGGTTATTCCTGTGCACTTTGAAGTTTAAGAAATTGAGGAGAACCTTGTGTCTAATTGTGCTGTCACACATTAGCTCTCCAGGTACAGTTTCTTAGAGAGGGACAGACTATAATAATTTGCACTCAAGTCTATAATAAAACTAGGGTATTTGATGGAGAAGAAAAAGTCATTTCTCTAGTGCTTCTTTAATCCAAGACATGCTTGCGAAAGGAGAGGTGACAGGCTCCTCTAGGAAGGAAGTGCTGGGTTGGCCTTATGACACAAGTCTCCCATTAAATTAAAAAATATGTATTTTCATTTGTGTTGCAACAATCTCTTTAAAAAAGCCAATGCACTTTGCAGAGGTAATAATTCATTCTTACCAGTTAGGTAACCAGAGCCATTTTTCCTCTTTTATTCTATAAGGAGAGAATATCTGAATCCTGAGAAAGTTAGGTGATTTGGACGACTTGTGCAGTGGAAATTTTGAGACCAAAAAAGATAATCGTTTATTTCTCACCATACCGTACAATGCATTATATTTAATGAATATAAAGTGAATATCTATTCTAATGTATTAGACTTTCACCTTCACTGGATGAATGTAATACCAGATTATTGAATTGCATACATTTTAGTTTTGGCCTGTGGATCTCAGGTACTTATATTGTACATTTAAGTTAATTTTTTTTTAATTTTATTTTTTATAAACATATATTTTTATCCCCAGGGGTACAGGTCTGTGAATCGCCAGGTTTACACACTTCACAGCACTCACCATAGCACATACCCTCCCCAATAATTTAAGTTAATTTTGATGAACATTCTTAAAGAGTACAAGATATTTATGTATTTATTTAGATAAACGCAAACAAAAAGGAAAAAAGTAAGTTCACACATATAAAAATTCTGCAGTATTTTTTAAAAGATTTTATTTATTTATTTGACACAGAAAGAGAGAGAGCACAAGTAGGGAGAATCATAGAAGGGGAGGGAGAAGCAGACTCCCTGCTGAGCAGGGAGCCTGATGTGGGGATCAATGTGGGACTCGATCCCAGGACCCTGCGATCATGACCTGAGCCAAAGGCAGACCCTTAACCAACTGAGTCACCCAGGCACCCCAAAATTCTGCTACGTTTTAGTTACTTTACAGTTGTTGTATCTTTTATGTCCATTAAAAACAAGATGACGGGGGGGGGGTGGGGTGGGGTTATGGATATTGGGGAGGGTATGTGCTATGGTGAGTGCTGTGAAGTGTGTAAACCTGGCGATTCGCAGACCTGTACCCCTGGGGATAAAAATATATGTTTATAAAAAATAAAATTTAAAAAACAAAAACAAAAACAAAAACAAACAAACAAAAAAACAAGATGACAGGCTCAAAATGGAGTCACTTACGCTAAGCTCCATGTCACTAAACAGACTGAATGAACTTAAATACAGCTTTGGCTTCTCCCAGAAATGGAATCTTAAACCAGTCAATCAGGAATCTCCTGGTCAGTACTAGTGATGTAATCTGACTGACAGACTCCTGTCATTCGCCACAGGGAAGTGACCTTGCCGCAAACAGCCTATTGTTTGCCTAGTATAACTTCCTTGTTTCTGTTCCTTTCCACCTATAAAAGTCTTTCATTTTATTTAACTCTTGGGAGCTTCTTTCTGTCTACTAGAGGCAATGCTGCCTGATTCATGAATCATTGAGTAAAGCCAATAAGATCTTTAAATTTTACTCAGCTGAATTTTTTTTTTAAACATTTCTGACAACACTATAAGGAACGTATCACAGTCATTTTTCCCACAAGGAAACTGAGGCTAAGGAAGGCTAGGTAAGTAATGTACCTAAGGCAGTAAGTGGATGAGACTAAATGCAACTCATGTAACAAACTCTATACTAAATTTATTTACTCATTTGGCTTGATGAAGATTTATATGCATATTTTGTACTTTGGAATGTGATTGTTATCCTTATCCAAGGAGAACTAAAAAGAGTACTAGAAGATTTTATGGCAAATAGAGCAATCTCTTGCTCCATACCTTCTATACTCTTCTTCTCCCATAACCAAATATTCTTAATTCTCAAATCTGCTATTTCTTGCTCTTATATCCAGTTGTTTTATAATGTTATTGTCCATTAATTATTATTATTTTTTTTTAATTTTTTATTTTTTCAGCATAACAGTATTCATTATTTTTGCACCACACCCAGTGCTCCATGCAATCCGTGCCCTCTACAATACCCACCACCTGGTGCCCCCAACCTCCCACCCCCCACCCCTTCAAAATTCTCAGATCGTTTTTATTAAATCAATTTTAGATATCAACTATTTATTTTACATTTTAATAGTAGAAAACTTAGCCCTTTTTATATTTTCCCTCTTTAACATTTTTATTACTCTTGAGGCTAACTGTAATCTTATTTATTTAATTTATTTAGTTTCATATATGCCTACCATCATTTCTTTCCAAAGGTTCCAATAGATCTGTCAGATATCTGCCTAGTAATAATTAGAGTACTCAAATTTATGGCACCTTGGTGGCTCAGTCAGTTAACGGTCTGCCTTTGGCTCAGGTCATGATCCCAGGATCCTGGGATCCAGCCCCCTCTCGGGTTTCCTGCTCAGCGGGGAGTCTGCTTCTCTCTCCCCATGGGCCTCTACCCCCCCCCCCCTGCTGGTTTGTGCTCTCTCTCCCTCTCTCTCCCCCTCTCTCTCTCTCAAATAAATAAATAAAATCTTTAAACAAAGTGCTCAAATTTTCCATAAATTCAGTATTCCACTGCCCTCCCAAAGAGACTTTCCTTCCAAGGTCTTCCATACTCTTGCTAAAGCTTGATAATTTTTTCTGAAGTACTGCTGCAGAGTTTATAATTCCCAGGCCTACCTTCCCTCTTTCCAGTGCTGGATTCCCTGTTTTCTGGATCTGACGTTGCTTTCCTTTTTTGGTTGACCCATCATGTTGCTAAGGTACACCCTACAGTAGTTTCTTAAAAAATGATTTTGGGGATGTAGATATGCTGAATCTTTGCATGTCTGTAAATCTCAGCATTCAGTAGCTGGTCTAGCTGATATTCTAGTTATGTATTGCTCTATAACACGTCACCCTGTACTCTAGTGGCATAATGTAACAACTATTTTATTATGTTCACAAATTGTATGGGTCAGTAATTTAGCAGGCACATGAGGATGGCCTATCTTTGCTCCACGGTGTCTAGGACTTGAGCTGGGAAGGTTTAAAGGGCTGGGAAAGAGTCAAATGGCTGAGCTGGAATCATTTGCAGTTTCCTTATTCACAGAGCTGAACTAGATTTGGTTAAGTTGAGATTATGGACTGCTGTGCCTAACCAACACAATCATTATAGAATTCTAATTTTAAAAATCATTTTTTTCCTTCTGGAATTTGAAGCCACTCAATGGGAATATCTAATCTGGAAACCAATGATTTCAGTTTTATCTTTCTTATTCTTTTTTTTTAATTTTCTTTTTAAATTTTTGCATTTTGACTTTGTTTAATTTCTGAAATTTATATTGGTGGTATAATGCTTTTTTAACTTGATCTAATTCTTGTATGTTTCCCCTTTAGTTATATATCTTTTCATTATTTTGTTTAGCTTTCTATAACTTCTCAGCTTTATCTTACAATTTAAAAAATTCTATTTTTAATATATAGGATCTCATTTTTGTTCTCTGATTAATTTTATTCATAGCATTATATTTCTGGATCATAGATTTAGTATCTTCTTTATTTTCTGATGGCATTAATAATGATGATGATTAGTTTTTCTATGCTACCTGAATTATTTTTGCTTCATCTAAATTATTTTCTTATTCATTTGTTTTAGTCTCTCTGTTTGAAGAATTTCCTTAGAACCTTAGTAATCTTTTACCTTCAAGAAGGTGACCTAAAAAGATACTTGAAAATAATTTGTGCATGTGTGTGGTGGTGGAAGTAGTAGTGGGATAGTTAATTCTAGAGACTTTCTAGAGAAAATTTCTATCATTTTCCCTGAAATATGACAAATATTAATATTTATGTAGGTCTTTTATCATTTCATTTCTCTAATGAAGAATCTACTGTTCTTTTGTATTAGAAATATATACCTAAATACGAGTGTTCTGGAAGCAGCAAGGAATAAGGTGACTGGGAGACCTCCTTACTTATGTGCAGATTTTATTTAACCTTATTGTTTTTATTCTGGCATCTGACTTCCTTCTTCCACTGTCCCTGATATGTCTGTAGTTCAATTTTTTTAATCAAGCAAAATTATGGTATTTCACAAGATTTGGAAGAATTAATAATGGTGGGAGACAGAGATCTGTGATCTAACCCTTGCTAATTAAAACTTTCAACCAACCCCATCTTTTGAACCCCAACCTAACCCTGTCCTTTTATGTTGTTTAGTTCTGGCAAGACCTAAGCATTTTATGAGTTCAGGGTAGATTGGCTCAACTTCCCTTCATTATTCCCATCCATTTCAGTTTCAATTCTGTCTCTTCTGTCACGTAAGTTACCTCTTCTTGCTCTACTTTCCAGCTTCAAAATAACGAGCTGAGCATTTTTTGCCTCTCTTGTTTTCTTTGTCCTTTTAGTTTGTGTCTTTTCTTTTTTATTTACTGTTACCTCAATATAGGTTATGGAGGCAGTGGCAGATAAACACATTTTGTTCTGTGGAGTGGTTTGAATATAATAATAAACTGCAATTCTCACAGGCTTAAAACACAATTCATTCCTGCCTTTCTCACACAGGTAAATTCATCACAGTCTAATGGAGGTGGTGGTTGAGTGCGCTGGGGTACTTTTCACAATGTGGTCACTTGGGAATCCAGCCCTCTTTCAGTTTGATACTTCACCACCCAACAGGGCTTTGGCAGCCCACTGGATCCTCCGCATAGTAGGGAAAAGAGCCCATATTCTTTCTTATGGATGGAGGTAACGACAGACTGAGTTACATGTCACATTTGGACACATGGTTATGACTAAATTTTAAAAAGTTTCAGAAATATAGTCTGGTGGTGTCCCTATGAAGAAAGGAAAATAAGTTTGTTGAACATCTAATTTATCGCTGCTGGACACATATATTCTATCTCCTATTTAATCAGAAGTCTCTAATATCTGTTCTTTCCAAAATGTCCTTATCATGTAAATACATAGGAGAACATAGTTCAATTTCTGATTTCTGCATGTAATTTATCATTTAGGATATACATGCAAACTCTATGATAACTAACATGTTGGTAAAAATTGGTATAAAGCCTAATAAATATTTCCTTAATTTCACTGGGAAAGAGGAATCTAATTTTAATTTAAAAAAAATTTTTTAAAAAAGCGGTGCTGGGGTGGCTCAGTGGGTTAAGTCTCTGCCTTCAGTTCAGGTCATGATCTCAGGGTCCTGGGATCAATCCCTGCATCCAGGCTTTCTGCTCAGCCAGGTGTCTGCTTCCCCCACTCTCTCTCTGCCTGCCTCTCTGCCTACTTGTGATCCTTGTCTGTCAAATAAATAAAATCTTTAAAAATTTTTTTGAAGTTTTTTAATTTTAATTTTTCAGTGTTCCAAAATTCTTTGTTTATGCACCATATCCAGTGCTCCATGCAATACATGCCCTCTGTAATACCCACCAGAAGGCTCACCTCACACCCCAAAAAGATTTTATTTATTTATTTGAAAGAGGGAGAAAGTGAGAGAGAGCACAAGCTGAGAGGAGAGGGAGAAGCAGTTTCCCTGCGGAACAGAGAGCCTGCTGCGGGGCTCCATCCCAAGACCTGGGGATCATGACCTAAGCTGAATGCAGATGCTTAACTGACTGAGCCACTCAAGGGCCCTTAAAATTTTAATTTTAACCACATGAATATAATTTCCCCATCTATAAAATAGAGGTGGTTCTTGGTGCCCTTCTGCTTGCAGGACTTTTTTGAAAAATGTTTAAAGTATTTCCCATTTAAAGTATTCTCTTAATATCTTGGAGGAAAATCACCATAGAAGAGTAAAAGGACAAAACATTTGTAAAGGGTGGAGATAAAAAAAAAAAAACTTTGTTATTTTTCACTGACAAGTTCAAAGTATTGGTTCTACTATATAAACTTTGGGCAGAGTTATTCAGATGGTTAGTTTGCCTGCCATTTTACCTATAGCTGGTTCTCCAGTTTTAACTGATTATAAGTTTTAATGTCAAGTACTACAATTTTTTTAAAAGATTTTAAGTATTTGTTTGAGAGAGAATGAGAGAGCGAGAGAGCATGAACATGAGTGGGGAGGGGCAGAGAGAGGGGGAGAAGATGACGCCCCATCAAGTAGGGAGCCGGAGGTGGATGGGGATCAATCCTAGGACCCCATGGTCATGACCTGAGCTGAAGGCAGCCGCTTAACCCACTGATCCAGCAGGCACCCCTCAAGTACTATAATTTAAAATTCTTTTTCTGGATAACTGGATCTGATTAAGTGTGTTCCTTGTTAAGTTCATTCTGCAAACACTAAATGCTCATTCTATAAAACCCATGTCCATGCATGTCTGACTATAGAAGTTTTGTATTAGGTAAACCAAAGTTAATAATCTGTTCGTATGAACAACTTTTTAAATGACATACTTTTCTTGTACATGAAGAACAGTGTTTCATTTAGTGCCAATATCACTCCTTGACAGTACATTGAATGTTTAGATAGGCAATAACCCTTTCGTTTTTTTCACTTGTCAGTTCTCAAATTGTTCTAAGAAAGCAAGCCCAGTGACAGAGGAGAACAAGTATGTGAATAATCTGTCCTACTCTCTATAGAAGTGCGTTCTTGAGGCGGAGCCAGATATGGTTGGCTGCATATAAATATTTTAAAGTTTTTATCATTAAAGTTTATATACATTTTGTATTATAGCCAATCATATATTTTATTTTAACTTAAAATATTATTCTCCTTCTAAAACTGTCCAATTAAATTTATGCTTAAGAACATACTATTTTTATTCCTGTGATTATGCTTTGTATTTCTCAGCCTGGTTGGGGAAAAAAAGTACTGAAAATGCATTACAAATATCCGTGTTCCCTCCCTGTCTTGGGGATAAGATTGTAAAAATCTATGACTTTTCAGTTCAGATTTTGTGCAACTACTATTTATTTGCTGTGCCAGTAGAATTTCATACATATTCAGTGACTGATAGCAGAGAATTTAGATAGCAACCCAATTATTTGTCTTATCTCCCTATTATATCAACTGGAGCAGAATTTTTTCAGAACTTTTCCTCTATACTTGAGTTTACAGTTACTGTAAAAACTTGTGGAATCCTGCTGAGATGTGCAAGCAGATAGGAATAAGGTCTTTGGCTAATTGCATAGGCTCTGCATTATGTGAAATGTTGAACAATGCCTTGTATTTCTATTATACAATCACTGTCTTTATGAGAAAAATAATAGACTTGAAATCTTACACCTTTTAATTTTCTTAAGCTATAATTTATAGTCTACTAGAATATGCCATAAAAATACCACCCCTCAAAATAATAAAGTAGTAGATAATAATTAGAGTCTAACTAAAGAAACATTTGCAGAAATTTATTGAACATTTATGAAATGTGTAGACATTGAGACTTCCATTTTAAATTTTCTATTGGCATTTCAGAAATTGAGCCCATCTACTCGTATTTCTCCATTACATTTTCAAACTTTTTTCTTCCCCCTCTTCTCCTCCTCCTCCTCCTTCTTCTCTTCTTCTTTTTTAGATTTTACTTATTTATTTAAGAGTGAGAGGGAGGGTGCCAACAGCATGAGCAGGGGGAGGGCCATAGGGAAAGGGAGAAGCAGGCTTCCCGTTGAGTAGGAAGCCCAACACAGGGACTCCCTCTAGAATACCACATGGGGCCTTGATCCCAGATCACCAGGATCATGACCTGAGCTGAAAACAGGTGGTTAACCAACTGAGCCACCTAGGCACCCCTCAAACTTTCTTCTTATTTAAAGATTATTTTCTTTCAAGAAGATCCTTCTTCAGTATTTTTTTTGCCAGTGTTTTCCCTCAAACTTTTGAATTATTTGCTCCTAGCTTCTTCAGTATTACTCTTCCCAGTATTTCTTACTTTTGTCTTATCTACATTAAATCTTCTTTAAAAATAAACAGATAATTTCTTAGGTTGGATCATGTGAAATTGCTAATTGACTTTCTTTTGACCTACCAAAATGACAATTTTGTAGGAGTCAATCTAAAATGGTAACTCCAGGGGTGCCTGGGTGGCTCAGTGGGTTAAAGCCTCTGCCTTCAGCTCAGGTCATGATCCCAGGGTCCTGGGATCGAGCCCTGCATCGGGCTCTCTGCTCAGCAGGGAGCCTGCTCCCCCATCTTTCTGCCTGCCTCTCTGCCTACTTGTGATCTCTCTCTGTCAAATAAGTAAATAAAATCTTTAAAAAAAATAAAATAAAATGGTAACTCCATCCTCCAGGCTATTTCCTTTCTTTTAAAGCCAGATTTCTCAAATATGGCATTTAGTTTCTCACAATTAAATATATTATCAGTTTTTAATCTCTTGTATCTCAATCTACTTACTGGAATCCCAAAGATCACCAACACTCTTGCATTATCTCTTTTAAATCCTCTTTCTCTTTGCTCTCCATAACTTTTGGACACATTGGCATTTCTAGGGAAACTTCATCACTCTGATGCTTAATATCCTGGAAGTACTACCTTTCTGTTCCTTTTTTAGCTCTTCCATGGCTTTTTTTTTTTTTTCTTTATTTTTACTGTGAGTCAGTCTGTGGGTCCAGTTTCTTATGGCTTTAATCTTCCTTTTATGGAGATTTCCACCCATGCTCATTGTATTGATGATAATTATGGGCTACTTTGTGGCCCCCCAAATTCACATGTTAAAGCCATAAGCACTAGTAACTCAGAATGTGACTAGACTTGGAGATAGTGGCTTTGAAGAGGTGATGAAGTTAGCATGAGTTCTTTAGGATAGCCCTAGTCCAATCTGACTGGTGTCCATAAAAAAAGAGGAAATTTGGACCCACATAATGTACATGTACAGAGGAAAGACCATATGAGGACACACAGAGAAGGTAGCTATCTGCAAGGCCTATCTGCAAGCTTCATTAGCAAGCCAAAGAAAGGCTTCAGAAGACACCAAACGTGTTGACACATTGTTCTTCAACTTCCAGTTTTAAGAACTGTGAGAATATAAATTTCTGTTTAAGTCCTTCAGTCTGTGGTATTTTGTTATGGTAGCCTTAGCAAATTAAACAATGATTATATATTCCCCATTTTAATTTTTCTGTGGATTAGGAGTCCTCATAGATATTTCATAATAAATAAATGGTGTTTGAACAAATTTTGAAAATTTTGCAGATATAAAACCACTGTATTGAGATTTGTAAGGCACATGGGATATTAAAGACTCAAGCATTCTGAAGTAAGAAAATGTTTTGACTCAACGCTTCTCAGATTTTTACTTATTTGGGCATGTCTACTTTTTCTTTTCTTTGTATGTCTTATTCAGTACCTTATAACATCCCATGGAACTTACTTTGGAAAATACTAGTCTATGTGTCCCACTCTAAACTCAGACTCATATATCCAGTTATGTATTTCTACTTAGCTGAATAGTTATGTCTACCTTCATATCATAATTTTCTCTCAAAACCTGGTTTATTTTATATTCTGTATTTCTACAACTTCAGTTTCCCTATCATTCAAGTTCAAACCCCATCATTTCTTAGTCTTCTCTGTTTCTAATAGTGAATTATGTAAAAAGTCCTGCCAGTTCTTCTATAGGTACTGATTCCTCCATGTCATTCGTGATAGAGCAGGAATCTATCATGATATGTTTGGGTTTCTTGCAATAGGTCCCTTTTTGACTTTGTTTTTTCCTTCTCTTCTTTTCTTAGTCTAAGGTGGACCATACCACATGACTCAAATTTCCAACATTTTTTAATTCCTAAAATTATTTTTACCTTAACTCCCTACTGATCAAAAACCTTCCATTATTCCCCACTACATTAGTTTATCACAAACTTCTTTGCTTAACATTTAAGATCTTTTTGAATTTGATCCCAACTTCTGTTTTTCTGCATTATTCCTCTACTAGAGCTCTCTGTTCTGTCCACAATCGTCTGAAACTTCTGTAATGCAGCTGGGTTCAATAAACCTTTACTGATTATCAGTTGGACCGACAGTCTGTGAATATCTTCTGTGAGTCAAATAGTGTGCTAGTTCTGCAAGAGTTCCTCCCTTCCTACCTGCCCTCTCCTTTGAACGATTCTTCCTTCCCAACATGGGATATAATGTAACAGTTATTGTGACTCTTTCATTCACCTCACAATTACTGACTACATATTTTCCTCAATTTACAATGGGATTGAGGTCTGATAAACCCATCATAAGTTGAAAATTGTTTAATATGCCTAAGCTGCAGAACATCATAGCTTAGCCTTGCCTACATTAAATGTGACCAGAACACTTACATTAGCCCACTGTTGGACAAAATCATCTAATATAAAGCCTGTTTCATAATAAAATGTTGACTGTCTCATGTAATTTATCAAACATTCTACTGAAAATGAAAAATTGAATGGTTGTATGGGCACAGAATGGCTAAGTGTATGGGTTGTTTACTCTCATGATTGTGTGGCTGACCAGAAGCTGTGGCTGGCTGCCACTGCCCAGCATCACAGGAGAGTATTAAAACATATATCAGGGGCACCTGGATGGCTCAGTGGGTTAAAGCCTCTGCCTTCAACTCAGGTCATGATCCCAGGGTCCTGGGATCGAGCCCCACATTGGGCTCTCTGGGCAGCGGGGAGCCTGCTTCCCCTTCTCTCTCTCTCTGCCTGCCTCTCTGCCTACTTGTGATCTCTGTCTGTCAAATAAATAAATAAAATCTTTAAAAAAAAAAAAAAAAACCATGTATCACTAGGCTGGGAAAAGATCAAATTTCAAAATTTGAAGTATGATTTCTACTGAATACATATTGCTTTTACATCACTGTGAAGTCAAAAAATCATAAGTTAAACAATTGTAAGTCAGAGATCATCTGTATTTACTACTCGGTCAAATCACTGGGGATGCAGCAGGAAATAAAAGCTCCCAGTAGGAGGGAAAGGCAAAAAGAAAACAAATGTGCATTTTAGATATTCATGTATGCCATGAAAAAATGCATTCATGTGATAGAGAGTGGCAGCTGACAGGAATAAAATGATAAGCTGAGACATAAACACTGAGAAGGAACCAACCTGGGAAAATCTGAAGTAAGAGAACTGTTGTCAGCAAGAATAATTGCAAAGGTCCTGAGGCATGTTAGAACGTGAATGTTTATAAAGTAAAGCAAATTATGAATAATTTACTTTAATTATTCTGGTATTAACAAGGGATGATTATCTGTATGTTCCTAATTAACATGCTTTTATTTCTCACTGACTGTTATTAAATCTTCCTGTTCATCCCAAGCCAAGACCAAGTTACGTCTCATCGATAAGCCTTCATGGCAGTGTCTTCTGTGGCAGACTCTGAAGTCCTCAGTGTGCATGTGATTGCTCATTGTGTACTAATATAAACATTTTTGTATTGATAGTTAATAGTTGTGCTATTAAATATTTTAAATAATGTGTTTATTTTTTCTTTACTTAGATTATAAACTTAATGAAAAAATATACATTTTCAAACAACCAATAGCTCCCTATCAGAGTGGGGTTGAGCATAAAATTTGTCTTTGTAGACCTTGCAAGAAACAAATAAACAGACAAGCCTGAAAATAACTATGGCATACAGGGACATAGAGTAATTAAGGATATTTGAGTTTTAAAACTACTAAGCAGTAAAACAAATTGTGATGTTCTGCTACTTCAATTTATAACGGGTCAGAAAATATCAAAATGGGACAATACATTAAGATATTCCAAGAAAATATTTTATATAGGCATAATGACTATTTGTGGTGACTACATGATGAAAAGGAGAGACAGATAGTGAATAGCCCAAGCCTGCCCTTGAGTTCTTGCCCTACATTCTGCCCTGTGCAGCCGCTTCCAAGATGATCTTCAGGGGATGTGTGTGCTCAGCAAATCAGACGAAGATTTCTTAACTTTTGACTGGGCTTTGATACCAACTTCTGTGCAGTTTCTAGGTGAAATTTACTAGACCACCTGTCAGTCACAAGATCCCTCTTGTCACGTTAGCTCAGTATCTAGACAAAATGAAGGCTTGTCACATTTCCCCAACCTCCCTAATTTTGGCATTAAAGTAAGGATTAATGCCATTAGTTTTGTTTGGGTTTAAGGAGGACAAGGCAAGTAAAAAAATTCCCTCTTACAACCCCGAGATCACTACTCCAGCAGAAACCGAGTCAGATGCTTAACCAACTGAGCCACCCAGGTGTCCCACCAGACCATTTTTAATTCTATGCAAAACTCCATACCTTGTCTCTCTCAGGTTTGAATTTAGTGATCCCCCCCTACAATGGACTCACGGGCCTAGTGATGGCATACTCAGGTATTTATAGACTCCAAATCTCTAAGCATGGACAAAGTATATGTGACTATTCACTATTCACATGTATCCCAAAGATAATATGTCATTTAAGGACTCAACTTATGTGATACAACATTTACACAAAAAATTCAGATGACTTTCCATATTTTAAGAATGAACCAAATTCTTTTCCTGCTAAGCAGAACTTAACTAAATTGTTAATAAGCTAATTTCTTAATTCTTATTTATAAATATAATGCATACGATTTACTACTCATGATTTCTAAAAACAATATTGTACCTTTAATCAATTGGCATAAAGTAACTGTAGGAAGTAGTGGTTGCATAAGTAGAAGAACCAGTGGAGACTGGTGGCCAAGGGAGGAGAGAGTTTCAAGAAGGAAGGCATGGCTTCAAACCACCAAGTAGCAGACAAGTTAGAGAAGGACATGCATCATTTCTCCCCAGGTCTATGCTTGTGTATAATATTTTCTTATCTCTGATGTCACCTAATAAATTTACGAAATGTTTGCTAATGATGGCTATGATACTTCATAGTTATTTCCACTTGAAAGTGTGGTTCTGAAGAGTGGAAATATTTTAAGATTTAAGACAAAAAGCTGTAATAGAAGTAAAATCAATATTGAATGGAAAAGAGCCATGTGCTTCATTAGCCTATAGAATCAGAAATTTTCAAATGTTTGAGTATAATTTGATACAATTCTTATTTGGTGGTTGGGGAAAATGAATCCCAGAGAGTTTGATGATTTTCTTTATATAGAGCACCCAGAGTTTGGCTATGTTAAGGTTGTTTTTGCTGTTAGTTGTGGTGATGGTGTGTGAGTCTATGTGTGCCTAACTGTGTAGATTGGGGTAATAAAGAAACTTCTTTCCTCCCTCTTCTTCTTTACCTTTGATATTCCTCATCTTCTAATTGGCCAGTCACATGATCACTAAAAGATTAGAGTGTGGGACACCTTCTCCTGCAACAGCTCATACAAGTTGCTTTGTAAAAAAATAGGTGAGAGTTTTCCAGACAAAGTTTCTTGAAGGATGTGTAAGACTGAGGTACCGAGAAAGGCCCGAGTCTGTTGAACTAAGGGAGAGTAGCTCAGCATGAGACTTAAGAGGTGTGCAGGTGCTAGATAATCAACATGATTCTGGGCCGTATTAGCATTTTGGACTTAGGTTATGTTCAGTGGAGCAGTTTTGAAAAGTTTAAAGCAAGATTGTGATAAGATCTAATTAATAATTCAAGAATATCTATTTAGATGCTATGAGGAGAATTGATGGGGGTGTCAAAAGCAGAATTGAGCGAACATTTGGGTGGTTTTCAGTTTGGGGGAAAAATGAAAGAAACTGGTATTTTGAGGAGCAATGAAGAAGGCTTTGATTGTTTAGTAGAGAGATGGTAACATCTCAGAAGGGGAAGGTGACAGTGACAATGGACAGATGTGAACAAATTTAAGATATCTCTTTCTTCTGGAATCAATAAGTATTTTCCTCATATTAGATGTCTGGGACAGGGCCCTGTCGTGGATGTCTTCCAAGTTTCTGTCATGTACAGCTGTGCGGATAAGGTGTTGTTACTGATACGGAGAACACTGGAAGAGAAGCTGCTTGGGCAAGGATTAAAGCTGGATCGTAGCGATTTAGTGAGATGAAAACAAAGGCAAAGTTTCTGATGTTTAATTCCTTCAGGGAATATTTGTTCGATAAATTTCACTACAGATCAAACCCTGGGGTAGGTGCTCTGGCTGATGAAATTATGTTCAACACATGATTACTGTTCTTCAAGATCTTCCAGTAAGATTAACTACAAGGTATAAATTCTTGGTTCTGTTGGACTTATACTCAGCTGAGTACCAAGCCCGTCTCTAAAATAGCCTATCCAGGACTCAGATTTCTCAGTTTTTCTCATTTATAAATTAAAATGATTATACGCAAAGTACCATCAATGGACTACTTAGCATCTGTGTTACCCGTGACCTTATTAAGAGTGCAAAATCTCAAGCCCCACCTTAGAGCTACTAAAATCAGACTTTACATTTCTGCAAGTTCTCCAGGTAAATAGTATGCATATTAAATTTTGAGAATTGGTGTTTTAGATAATCTCTCACCTCCCAAACTCTGCACTTACAGAGCTGAGTTACATCCTTCCCCGGGAAGCCTAGGTTTGTGTTTTGACCCATCTGTCCCAACACATGTCAGTGGTGGAGAACTATTGGTATAATTAACAAGTTAATTCTGGAAACCAGTTGTAATGTATGTGGCAGAGCTGACATTATCTAGATAGGAAAAGGAAGTAGTGTACGTTCCCTCTCATTTGGTTAAAACTCACGAACAGTAAAAACATATTCTAGAGTCAATCTATTGGGCCTTAATTAGGTCTCATGCTTCCAAGTATACTCTTTGGGACAAAAACTTTGAATCCTTGGCAAATCTGAAGTCTAATAAATTTTGTAGACAATAACCCAGAGTAGGCATTAGAGCAATTGGTAAGTACTATATTATTTAAGTACTAATCCATAATAATTCAATATCACAATAAATATTATAAGTATTATTTATTGTTATTTATGAGCATGCAGTGGTGGTAATTATATTTGCAAATGAAAACTGATTGGCCTGTGTTTTGTGATGATAAAAGTAAAGATACATATTAAAGCTTATAAGGCCTTTGAAGTATTGAAAGTCAAATCATGTTATTGAATTGACAATCTCCTTTTCAACAATTCATTACATATTTTTAAATTAATTTTTAATGTTTTTAACATATAATGTATCATTAGCCCCAGGGGTACAGGTCTGTGAATCACCAGGTTTACACACCTCATCATTACATATTTTTGATAGATCAAATGAAAAAATATAATCTTACTTCAAAGTTATAGTGATAAAATTGTTTTATTTTTCATACATGTGTAGATTCAACGTGTAAGATCTTTACTTTTAATTAAATGTATACTAATACACTGATTAAAGATCCAAATTTAAGGGGCGCCTGGATAGCTCAGTGGGTTAAAGCCTCTGCCTTCGGCTCAGGTCATGATCCCAGGGTTCTGGGATCGAGCCCCGTGTTGGGCTCTCTGCTTGCAGGAGCCTGCTTCCTCCTCTCTCTCTGTCTGCCTCTCTGCCTACTTGTGATCTCTGTCTGTCAAATAAATAAATAAAATCTTTAAAAAATAAAAGATCCAAATTTAAGAATCATATAATTCAGGATAATTATTTCCTTTGTAAAGGAATATCCACATTTTAGGAAAAACAATTTGAGTATTTTTAAATGCTACTTTCATCTTCTGCTTTAAAATGTTATTCAGTTTAGATAAATTAAATTTATACAGGTATTTTAAAAACATACCTATTGTGAAAAGTGATGCTCATAAGTAGCATATAAATCTTAGAACATTTACATATTTATTCTTCACTGGATAGGAAGAAACTAATTTCTACATATTTATATTACTTTTAATTGAATCTTAGGTTTCTTCATAGACATGAGTTACTCACCCAAATATATATTAAGTTCCTAAGAATAAGAAGTGTGTTTTTCCTCTTTTTTTTCCAACAAAGCACATCATTAATGGAGATAGAACAGATATTAACTAATAACATAATGAACTATACTGTAAAGAAATTGGCTTTCTTAATTTTTCCCAATTTTTATGTTGATCATTTGGAGAAATTTTGAAATTCTGGCATTAAAAAGCTTCGAGGTAATTTTTCTTGAATCTTAAGGCTCTGTAAAACCTATTTCTCTTCTGGCAGGTTTTGCATACATGATTATAAAATGGATATTTAAAATGTGATCTTTTGTTGTTTGGTTTAGTTCTATTCACTTAAAACAGAGACAGAAACAAAATATTTATAGTTGAACATTGAAAACAGAACTTCTTAGCATAACCTTTGTGAAGTTCTTCATTTTCTTCTACTTTTTTTGTTGTTGTTAAAACCAGTGATTGGCGATACTTTAATCAATTTTTATGTGTTCATACATGCCTAATACTTCTCTCCTTTATTAAATGTACTAATAAGTCCTATAATTCTTAAAACGGATTGTGGGCTCAAGCTTTCTTTGTTTTTACCTGAACTCTCCTTGGCAACCATAGAGACATACTTGCAAGACTCTGGATAAATCAGGATGCCACAGACTATAGTTAATACTTATTATCATATCAATATGTCTCAGTCCCTCTCTCTCTGTCTCTCTCTCTTAATACCACACTCTATGCAGGATCCAATTTTTCTAATTCAAGAGGGGATATACAGTGCTACTTTCCAGGATAAATATTAAAAATATCTTAATGCCATAGGACATTAAATTAAATCCTATTATTATGATCTCCACCATAGGGAAAAAACACCTGTGAGTATTTATGATGGTAGAAGAAGGGATGAATGTTAAGAGCAGCATGGTGGAGTTGCTGGGATGCCAAGATCAACAATAAAAGAGAATACAGGTTAGAGTTATGGTTTGGAAATTGAATCCAACATTTTATAGATGGGTGGAGTCAACGTAGAGTCAGAGTAGAAATCCAACAGCCAATTGAATAGAATTATTACAGTAGTAATAGACTTTTAGAGGATATACCTTTTATTCTACTTTATTTTTAAAAATGTGCTTGCTAAATATTAAATACCTCTACCCAAAGAGTCCCAGTTTATTTAATTTTAAGAATTAAATTTAAATTAAAAAGAAATTATGCTCTCACTTGGCCTAAATGTTTTAACTCAAGACAGAGGCATTTTGAAAACATTTCGCTATAACCAAAAGGGGTAGAAATATTCTTGCTCATATTTTCCCTGATATAACCTTATAGTTCAGTAGCCACTTTGAAATGGATACTTACTTACTCATAAAAGTTTATATTTTCATTTGAAATCTAGCAATATTGAATATATTCTGTAAGAGCTTGCTTAAGAATAAGAGCATTTGTAATTTAAAATGGAAACATTTATAATATAGAATTGAAAATTCAAAGTTTGCTTTTCTTTGATTACGGATCCAAATTAAAATTTAAAAATTGCATATACCTATTTTCTGAGTACTAAATTTGTAATTCTACATTGTGACCATATTCAGTATTTGTAAAAATATTTATGTCTTTCTGTTCATAAAATATGCATGTCTGAGTATTTAAACCAGTATTTAATTACAATATGGTAAGCCAATTTGGGCATGAAGCTTGAGCCATAGGTAAAGGTATTTTATATCTGAAGAAAAATTTAAAAAATTTGTAGCTGGGCCTATAGAATCTGTAAATGAATATTAATAGACACTAACCGTACTTAACACAGATATATTTCTTAAAAAAGTAAATAAGTTATGAAAAGTGTATATTATTCCATTCTGATACTGAAGTTGTTATATATTTGGAAATAAGATTTTATTGCTTAAAAACCACGTGACTCTAAAACAAGTTCAAGAAGATAGTTCACTAAGAATTGGGACATCTAAGAAATAATCTTTTTGAAAACAGTTCACTTTTATATCACCGAAGTGTTCAATAAAAAATTTTCCTGATGCTCAAAAATATACTGTTGAGTTGGATGTAATTAATATGTAAATACGTCAGGTAGGTGAAAATATTTATGGGAGGAAATCCAGCAGATTTTCATCTTGAAAAGAAAAAAATACATATTAAGTATAACATTTATTAAGGTTTCATGATATATTTTCTCTTACTCTCAGTATTTTATGCACACATTCTTTTTCATCCCATGTGCTGTTAAGTGTGAGGAAAAAATTTTACAACATATCCAGGAACTTCCATTTTTCTACTTTGTTTTCCTAATGGTATATTTTACTTGAATAGTTGGTTTGCTCTGCATTTTTTTCAGAAACCTTAGATCTTATCTGTGCTTTTTTTTCCCCAAATAAATTATGAAAAAAGAGGAAGTAGGCAAAACTGTAGGGGTCAATTAGCCAACCCTTTGCAGTTAGTGGTTCTAAATTTTCAGAATTAGAATTTGAAATTAAGGTATAATAATCCCCTAAAAGATTTCCTTGAGATGAGCTTACTACTGAATGCAGTTGCAATGACCTCTTGCTTTTCTCCTCCTACCCTGGAAAAAGTCTGCTGTTCTGCATATAGTTTTATTTAGTTCTCATCATGAATTCTATCTCAATATTGTCCTGAGACAATTTTCCTGGTGTGTCCTCTGAAGCACAAGTTCCAATGGGACTTATTGATAATTTGAAACAGATTTTAAAACAATGATTATCACACAACATATCCATAGAATTATGTAACAGTTGAATAAAATCAAATTTGGTATTTTTATTAAATATATGTATGACACAGTGTGATTTTAATCTTCTTGTGTTTCCGAATAGAAATCTAAAGCTTTTGTGGTAGTGGCAAGACAGAGAAAGACATGAGACTGGATAAATGTACTCACTCTGTTTTTAAATTTTGTTGACGAGTGGTTTATTTACAGCACACACTGATTTCATTAGCATAAGAAACAGAATTACAGAAATTAAAAGAAATATTAAGTTAAAGAGGCAACATAACCAAGTTGCAAGTATTTATATTCATGTGCGCGCGCACACACACACACACACACACACACACACAGCGACAAAATGGCTAATTTTCAGTTATTTTCGGCAGTGAGAATCACGGTGTTCAATATCTCTTGGGTGGGTTAGGCAAAGGATGGAGAAGAAGGTGGGGATGTTTTGGTTTACATTCTATACAATAGCAGGATTTTCCTACAAATCGAGACAAGTTTTTCAAATCATTTCACATTCCTGTATCAACTCACTATCACATATTTTCTCTTGTTATAGCTCTGATGATAAGTCCTGGAAATCCTGGGCAAAATTTTTCTCAATTGTGTGGTGCATTTCATGTTTCTAACTCTTGAAAAGTAAGAACTGTTTTACTTGTTATGTCCTTGGATTAATAAAATCTTTCAAAAGTTATCATAATAGAATAGTTTTATTCCAGATGTGATGCCCAAGTGATTATATACTACAACAACATTACCCAGTAAAGTCATTCAGGAAAGGCCAAGAGTAATCAGGTCAGTTTCACTTTTTACCATTATATAGGAATACTTATTTTAAATTAACTTCAGCCATTCAATGAAGTGCCAAGCAGGTATATCGTAATTTTCTCAATACAGCAGTAGTACGTAGAGAAAGTGATCACCGATAGTAGTCCCTGAAACCAACATAATGAATTCTCTTTTAACGTGGTGACCCAGATAACTCCACACCATGATTCAAATGACGGGAACACTCACTTTAATACTCCTAACTATAGGTCTGGAGAGCAGTCTGTAATTAAGGGGCAGGTGATTGAGAATCATTGATAAATCCAAACAACCCCCATCATTCAGAACTGAGGGGTATGGAAGTCATTTAAACAAATAACCTCTAACTGCTCTTAATTGATATGCAAGTGTATAATTTATACTATTTTCCTCTGGACCCGCTCAACCAAAGCACTCATTTCCTGTTCAGTAATGGTGCTTGGTGAGAGATTTAGGACATTTGTGAAACATATCCTGCCGTAGATATTATTGAAGATATTGGCTGGTGATTCATAGTGGATCCCATGCAGTGATAAGGAAAAATAAAACAAAAACCTATGTTTTGGGATAAAATTTTTCACATCCAGATTTGAGTATGTCTATCTGTAATGATTTGCAAAACAAATCATTGGTGGGTGATACATAAATGGTTAAAGGAGTAAATATTTTCATCTTGCATAATTGTAGTTGCCTCCTCTCAACAGCAGAAAACGTTTACCTTAAAGTTTTTTGTACCCCTTACTTTTGTCTATTTGTGTCCTCAAAATTCATACTGATGAAAGTAATTTTCTTTTTCTTCCTGAATTGTTCTCTTTTATTTTTCCTTTGTTTTTGACACATAGCATGATGATCTTTCGATATTTTTAAATGTTTACAAAAACTTATGGGGGGCAATTCATAACTTAAACCACAGTGAATGTTTTCCCAGGTAGCTAGCCTCATTCCTTCTGTATGATGGATGATTCTGTATCCTGCTCAAGGAATGGATGCAGTCTTAAGATGTTCTGGGCTCTCAATTTCCTCACAATATTGAAACTAAAAGGGAAAAAAAAAATGAGTGAACAGATCCAAGATTTGGATCGTTCACTACCTATGTGTACCGATTTAAAAAAGAATAAAAAAGGAAAACTAAGAAGAAATTAAATTTTTAAAGCTTAACAATAAAGAGCAACAATTAATAACAGACAATGAAAGGCAGTAACAGTGTTAAAAGTCGCCTGTTTTCTCACTTCCAAGTTTTTCTGCTGTGGAGAAACATTAGCTTCATACTTGGTGAAGACAAGATCTCCAGATTTAAAAGAGATGCCTTTGTTTTTTTAATCAGCTTAAAGCTTCACAGTTTGCCACACCCTGGGAAGGAAAAGTAGCCCCTAGTTTTCCCATCAACCTGAAAGAATGATGATGATGGTATTATTGTGGTAGAATCACCTGCCAGTTTAAATACACATTTTGGTAAACCCCTCCCATGAGTGTGGATTTAAGTAGTCAATTAGCAAATGAAGTCACATTATTTGCTTTAGTTTCACGTCCTTTCACCAGAAATTCCACTGATCTTATGCTAATTAGTATCTCCTTGCTATTTTGATTCTCCAAGTATGGGAATATTCCTGGTTATAACAACACTTATGTTTTTGAGAAAATGTATTAAGGATAGACATTGAATAGGAAAAACACAATAAATAGAATGTATGAGAACAAAAGCACAAGACAATTAAGATGAACAATATGTAATTATGTTAAATGGACATGTGAGAGCATGTTACATAATCATACACTAAAATTACATAAAGGCTAAGTGTATAATTTCCATTCCTGAGGTTATTCTATTTCTGTTACTTCGCCACTATCCCCAAGCACACACCTACTTATTATTATAGCAAAATATTATTTTCCAGGAGATGTAAATATTTAAGTAACTTCATAAAAGGAAAGTTTAAACATAATTGGTACATAATTTGTTTCTACCTACCTACATATACCAAAAGTAACATACTCTGATTTTATTACATAAGGAAAAAAAAATAAGAATTTTTTAAGATAAGCCTCAAACAGGAAAATATCCCTAACATCCATTATTTGAGATAGTACTATCTCAGTAGCTTTCAGTGCTCTTGGGAATAAAATCTGAATGTCATATTTACCTACTAGCTGTAAAGTATATTGAAATAGGTACCAAGCTGGGGCAGAAAACAAGACTGTTATGGCAAGGGGGTTACCCGCAGCAGCAGGTCGATGCATTAACCTTTTGCCTTGCGGCACCCGAGGTTAAAGTGTGCTTTAAATCAAAGATGAAGTGATCGCGGTATCTCAATTCCAGACCAGTTGATATTTGCCCACATCTTTGAAAACTAGCAATAGAAATATCACACATTGACTACGGCTATATGAGTTACACGTTGGAAAGGAAAGGGAAGACCGTTCTCTCTCCGGCGGGGCTCTTGGGAGGCGGTATGCTGAGATTTACAGAAGGAGTAATTAACTGGAAATTTTAACCAGGGCAGGGAATGTCCAAAGCTGACTCAGTCACTGAGCAATCAGTGGTCCAGACTCTATGGTTCTAAGGGACTCTAACAACCTTGTCTAACTTGCACTCATTTTAGTTGGGAGTACTTCCTCTAGTTGTATCATAATAGAGTTTCCCTTGGAAACTTAAGAGCACTGGTAGAGAAGCAGGAGACAGGTTCTTGCATTGGTAATGGCAGAAACAATATCATGAGTACCAGTTACCTCAGCTGTAAAATGGGCGTAGAGTACTATTTTACTTCAATAAAAAGAAATCTGCTCTGTATGCCAGATGGCCTCCGTAGGTCTCTGACAGATCCACACTCTATGAATTCATATGAATCTGACCAATATATTCAGATTTATTATTTGATACCTCTGGCAAATTGCTTATTTCATTCAGAAGCATCAAGCATATGAAAATTGACTTTTGGGGATACCTGGGTGGCTCAGTGGGTTAAAGCCTCTGCCTTTAGCTCAGGTCATGATCTCAGGGTACTGGGATCGAGCCCCGCATCCGGCTCTCTGCTCAAGCGGGGAGCCTGCTTCCTCCTCTCTCTCTGCCTACCTCTCTGCCTACTTGTGATCTCTGTCTGTCAAATAAATAAATAAAAATCTTTAAAAGCTTTAAAAAAAAAGGAAAGAAAATTGACTTTTGGGGTGCCTGGGTAGCTCAGTGGGTTAAACCTCTGCTTTCGGCTCAGGTCACGATCTCAGGGTTCTGGGATCAAGTCCAGCTTCCGGCTTTCTGTTCAGCAGGGAGCCCATTTCCCCCTCGCTCTCTGCCTGCCTCTCTGCCTCCTTGTGATCTCTTTCTCTCTCTGTGTCAAATAAATAAATAAAATCTTAAAAAAAAAGAAAATTGACTTTTATTAATTCTAAAAGTTAAGATCTATTAGATCTTGAAACTTACAAAGATTCATCTGCATTCTAAAATCTGGATAGTAAAATATTTCAATTATCATAATTTTGAAAACAACTATCTGTATACAGATATAACATGGTATTAATAAAAGTCTATTTCTTATGTGCATATATATAAAATACTAATATTTCCTATAGTTTGAGAAAATCAAAACATTAAAAGTACTCATATTTAAATAAACATACTGTAATTTGCCCATAATTAGTAAAATAAAGCATCATTTTGTCATTCTTCTTGTATATCAGCTACTGTTCAAGACATCCCCACTTTTCCTGAGTTTAATGTGAAGCCAATTCAGTCCATTGTCAAAACTACTAGAGAAATATTGAGAAGTAAGTCAGGGGTGAAGATAGAGCCCTAGATTTTGGGGCTGACTGATTTGTAATGTAATGTACCCAATGGTAATTCTTAGATCTAATTTTCTCAACTCCTCTCAAGCCTGAGGATAGAGAGATTTTTAATGTGTTGGGATGTGTCTTCTTGATTTGTCCCCTTCAAAATATATTAAAGGGCATTTCTCCATATTCAAAGTGGATTAAACATATGTGTTCATCTTCTCTCCTTTTTTTAAAAATTTTTATTTATTTATTCGACAGAGGGAGAGGTCACAAGTAGGCAGAGAGGCAGAGAGAGAGAGAGGAGGAAGCAGGCTCCCCGCTGAGCAGAGAGCCCGATGTAGGGCTCGATCCCAGGACCCTGAGATCATGACCTGAGCCAAAGGCAGAGGCTTAACCCACTGAGCCACCCAGGCGCCCCATCTTGTCTCCTTTCTAAAACACCATCAAACTTCAGCAAATTAGGGAAAAAAATGTATTAGCCATCGAGAACAACAGAACAATAGAATATAGCATAAATCTGAAGAAATTTTAGGAACATGCAAAGATGATTTGAAGAGTTACAATTGACTCACTAGTACAAAAGCTGTTCCAATCTAAGTGTTTGCAGAAGCCTGATGGCTGTTACTGCAATTGGCAGTCAGGTTCAGGTCCGTAGACAGCACAACTGGTCTTTAGTTCCCCTTCTCCACCCTGTTCAGGCAAACTGCTACCAACCTATATCGACCTATTTAGGCACACACACACAAACCAGACGTTTATTCTCTGAAAATTGGGGACACAGGTATAGCTGAAAGCAAGAGGGAGGCACAGAGTTGACACCAGGGGATTAGATGAAAACCTGACTGCTGACTGATCCAAATCTCCATTCTGCTCTCTCCTTACCTTGTTCCCAGGACAGCATTCAAGTACATATTTTGTGAGGAAGGAAACTAGAATATCCTCTCAAGCAATGAGGTGCCCCAGACACATCAGGTGAATCCCAGTTTAACTAACATCATACAGAAAAGGGCATGGACCAACAACTCCTCTAGTTCCCCTTCAGAGAAGTTCAGTGGTCTTCACTCAATTATAAACAGACAGACAACATCTTGAGATACTTAAGGAAAATCTCCAAAACAAAGAAATCAAAACAAACAGAAGAGAGAGAGAGAGAGAAAGAGAGAGATAGAATCAAGCAGAGATATTAGATCAAGGATAATATAAAAGAAATTAAATTGTTAAAATAATCAACCAGATAAGAAAGGAAGTTGTACTAATAGTCAGAAACAAAACAAAAACCCAGAAAGCTATAAGAACAAACCCATCTCCCTCCAAAAATGAAATCTTAGAAATTAAAAATGTGAGAATTGAAATTAAGAAGAAATAAATATAATGTCCAGAAGATAAGTTAGAGGAAATTTCCCAGAAAGTAGAACAAAATGACACAGAGATAAGAACTAGGGAAAAAGCTGTTCAAGAAAATTCCAAGTATCAGGGGGTACTGGGTAGCTCAATTGGTTAAGCATCTGCCTTGGGCTCAGGTTGTGATCCTGGAATGCCCGGATTATGCCCCACACCAAGCTCTGAGTTTAGCAGGGAGCCTGCTTCTCTCTCCTCCTCTACCCCTCCCCACTCACGCTCTCTCTCTCAAATAAATAAAGCCTAAAAAAAAAAAAGAAAAAGAGAAAGAAAATTCCAAAGATCAATGTATATCGTCCCTCATCTGACCAATAGGACCTCCAGAGAGGATGAACAAAGAGAAGAGAAAAGACATAAAAAAAAAAAAAAATCCTGAAATCAGAATGGTTGAAGGATCATTCCCAGAAGCCACAGAGCAGTGAACCTGGGGAGAAAACCATCTAGATTGGAACAGGAATAGAGGTTGGGGTGGGGAATCTCTAGGTTAAAAACACACATAAATTGGTACGTTGTCTGATACAACTGAGTATGAAGAAATTTTTGCAAAGAATATGATGAATTATTGACATATATGGGAAAAGTGGGTATCTATACAGAAAACCAAGTAAATGAAGGAAAAAAATAAACAAAAATAACTGAGAGAGAAAGAAAATGTAATTCATGGCATGTTACTTGGCTTAGAAGTCGACAGTAGTAATATTACAAAATCTAAACCAAAATTATGAAATAAAGATATTGGCAAAATAAGGGAAAAAAAGTAAAAGAAGAGGTGATGATGGAGTAAAACTTTTTAAAGCTTAACAAGCATTATAAGAAGTCAATGAGTCCTATCTAAAATTAGAGGTACACACACACACACACACACACACACACGTGCGCATGGGTGTGCATGTGTCCACTGCTACAAGAGTGGCAAGTATAAATGCCAAACCCAATAGCCATCCTCCAGTGGCCCCAGCACAGTTTTCTGGAATGATGGAAATTCTATAATGCACAGACTGGCAACTATGGGAAGTCTGATTCCCTGTTTTTGTTTTTGGAGTTTATTCTTAGGAGGAAGTTATTCTCAAAGCAAGATGTGATCTTCAGTTATGTTCCTTCCCTACTCATTTTCTTTTCTTTCTTTTTAATGTATTTATTTGAGAGAGAGAGAGAGATCACAAGTAGGCAGAGCAGCAGGCAGAGATAGAGGGGGAAGCAGGCTCCCAGCTGAGCAGAGAGCCTGAGGCAGGGCTTGATCCCAGGACCCTGAGATCATGACCTTAGCCAAAGGTAGAGGCTTAACCCACTAGGCCACCCAGGTGTCCCTCCCTATTCATTTTCTGTCAAAACTTTCTCACTACCAAATTTTCCATGCTTCTACTTTAAAAAAAAAAAAAAGATTTATTTGTTTATTTGAGAAAGATATAGAGAGAGATGAGAGAGATATGGTGGGGTTGGGGGAGAGGAGTAGAGGGAGAGGGAAAGAGAGAACCTTGAACAGACACCCCACTGAGCATAGAGCCTGACTCAAGGCTCAACCTGGGGCTCCATCTCAGGACCCTGACATCATGACTTGAGCTGAAATCGAGTTTGTAGCTTAACTGACAACCATGGAGGTGCCCCATTTCTACTTTTAAGAAGAAAAATCACAACATTTTTAAAGAATAATCCCCAATACATAGGTGGGTTTGCTTTGTTTATCTAAGCTAAACAAACTTACAAAATTGCAAAAGGAACTTTCAGAACTCTCCTCAACTCAGTGAGAACTTTCCTCCTGTCTACTTTCATGAGGATTTGTCAAATTTCTATTATGATATTTATCTTTTAGATTATATTCACATGGCAGGAACTTTATTCACTTTTGTATTTTCAGAATCTGTTAGAGCAATTGAAGCATGATAGGAATTTGTAAATAAATGTATGACAAATAAAAATGAACTACTTTTAGATAAATGTTTGGTGTTAAATGTTTCTTTTATATCAAAAGTATAAGATAATTATAAATCCAATTTACATAATGAAATAAAAATTACAGGATCACATATAAAGAATAAAATTGATAATGTTTTTTATTGCATAATCAGTTAAAATATTTTCTTCTCTTAAAACTCATTTTCTTAGCCAGGTATAATGTTTATTCTACATAATGCTCCTGATACTGAGGATCAAAGTATACTGGTACTCTCTAAAACTGAAATATAATATAGAAAAACAAGATTTGACTCTCCTGTTACTATCATCTGGTTAACTAATGGAGATATAGGAGATCAGTTACTGAGTACAAGAATAAACACAAAATCCATGAAAAAAAAAAAGTAAATGTAGATCTTAGTACTATTTTGTCAAATATTATGAAGTAAGGAATATAAAATAGTTTGCAATTATAATTATTGGGTAGAAAATATGAGTAAAAATAATTACTTGCTTAGGTAAAGGGCAAAGAAATTCATTATAGGGCAATTTTAAAATGATCATAAATTAAATAATTTCTTATTATAACAATATTTTGGGCTTAGCTATCACAGATATACATATCCATGTGTATTTAAATCTTATATTCAGATTTTTCCAACATGTGTATGATCTCTTTTTATATATAAATGTATACATATCTAATATATATACAAATAATTATATATAGTATATATATATATTTGAGCATACATGTACTATATATGTGATGACGTTGAGCTCATTGAGTGATGTCAGCTTTTAATAGTGCCTCTGAGCAGAAAATAGACACTAGGAAATTACTCAACATTACATATTGTTGTTCTAAGTTATTCATCATTATTATAGAACCCAACGATAATTTAACATTTTATAATCTGTTAAAATATGCTTAATCATCACTGTTGAAATTTAGTTTAAATAGCTTATTTCTTACATAAAAGAATCAGTAATTATACATCATTTAACTAGCAATATCAAAAACTTGAAGTGAGAAGCACCTGGATAGTATAGTCAGTGAATGTTGTTGGACTTGGTTTTGGCTCAGGTCATGATCTCAGGGTGGTGAGATCCAGCCCCGGATCCTCCACACTCAGCACTGGGTCTGCTTAGGACTCTCACTCCTTCTGCCCCTCCCCCACTCAAATAAATAAATAAATCTTTAAAAAAAATCCTTGAACTGAAATATGATATATAGCACCAGATATTTTAGGTTTCCAAAGAGTTATCATTCATTTTGGAACATACTTGAGCCTCACATTTAGAGATCAGATACATAATACAATCTCTAATATGAATGAAAATGTATGGCACATTACACTTTAAAAACATCCAAACAGCAAGATATTAAAAGTTCTGTACTTCTGGGGCACCTGGTGGCTCAGCTAGTTAAGCATCCGACTCGATTTCTGCTTGGGTCACGATCTCGGGGTGGTAAGCTTGAGCCCTGCACTGGACTCATGCTCAGCTTGAAGTCTGCTTGTCACTCTCCCTCGGCTCCTCCCTTCCACTTGTGCTCTTGTTCTCTCAAATAAATAAATAAATAGGCAAATAAATAAATGAAATCTTTTTTTTTTTTTTAAGATTTTATTTATTTATTTGACTGAGAGAGATCACAAGCAGGCAGAGGGGCAGGCAGAGAGAGAGAGGAGGAAGCAGGCTCCCTGCTGAGCAGAGAGCCCGTTGCGGGCTCGATCCCAGGACCCTGAGATCACGACCTGAGCCAAAGGCAGCAGCTTAACCCACTGAACCACCCAGGCGCCCCAATAAATGAAATCTTAAAGAAATGTTAAGTCTTTAGTCACGCATATATCATTTTCAAATGAGTTACTAGCTTTTGAACTGAAAGAAACCTGTCCCAAAGCTTACACTGAGAAAATGTAAGTAGAATGTGTTTAACAAAATGATAATATAATGTGCTGTTTTCTTGCCGTAATTTTTCCCTCCTACAGAATTTGTTTTCTATAGAAAAGTAAGGAACAGAAATGTACAGATGAAAATAAGATATGTGAAGAAAAGAAACCTTGATTTGTCTTATTCAATATTGTCCTAAGCTAGCACTGCTCTTAGCACATAGTCTATATTCAAAGAAATGTGAGTAATTATACAAATAAAAAATTTATGGTTTTACAGGCTTGAAATGGGGTCTGTTTCTGTTCTTACCAGTGTGTTTATATTGGGTATATAACTATAGTTCAAAGGTCCTAGCTGCATTAACTGTGACATAGAGATAATCATAGCTGAAGAGCATAAATTAAATGTCATTAAACTTATTTTAAAACTATAAAAATGTCATATATAAAATACAAGCAGCCCTCACTTGGTATGGTAGTTAAGACTGTGAAAGTGTCTGTGCATGCTAAAACCTTGATTTTTAATAATCAGTGAGAAAAAAATTAAAATTGCCCCATATTTAAACATTTTTTGTGTGTGAAAACATTAAAAGCTCTCTTACTGCCATTTAAAAAAATAGGGAAATAAAAAAGTAAAACTACTGTTTATTTAGTACAAATTCAAAACATTAGAATTCATGAGATTTAAAATGCTTTATGTCTTTGTAAAAAAAAACTTGTTAAGAATACATTGAATACTGCTTGACTTTTTATCATATAGCTTAAGATATGGAGCGAATATTTTCTCTACACCTTGGTGTACTGTCATATTTTTTTCTAAGTTTGGATTGGCTTCCAAAATTTTATCCTTCATACTTTGAATGTCATGGAATGTCTCTGAGAGCTCCGTTAAATGTGAAGACTTTTTGCCAGCAGCACTTCCTCTGAGAAGTTGTCATGCTTTTCATCACAATTCCTTCCCTTCCCTTCCCTTCCCTTCCCTTCCCTTCCCTTCCCTTCCCTTCCCTTCCATTCCCTTCCCTTCCTTTCCCTTCCCTCCCCCACTCTTTTTTTGATTCCAGTATAATTAACATACAGAGTTTTATTAGTTTCAGACATAAAATTTGGTGATTTGACAACTCTATACATTGCTCAGTGCTCATCACAAGTGCACTTGTAATCCCTTTCACCTATTTCACTAGTCCCTCCACTCACCTCCCCTCTGGTAACCACCAGTTTGTTCTCCAGAGTTAAGAGTCTGTTTTTTCATTTGTCTCTATTTGTTTGTTTTGTTTCTTAAATTATACAGTATTAGTGAAATTAAATGGTATTTGTCTTTCTCTGACTTATTTCACTTAGCATTATACCCTCTAGACCCATCCATGTTATTATAAATGACAAGATTTCCCTTTCTATGGCTGAGTCATATTCCATCATATACACACACAGATATATGTATGTATCTCACATCTTTATTCATGTATTGATGGACACTTGGGTTTCTTCCATATCCTGGCTATTATAAATAATGCTGCTATCAACATAGGGCTGCATCCATCTTTTCAAATTAGTGGTGTTACATTCTTTGGGTGAATACCTAGCAGTGGAATTACTGGATCTTGTGGTAATTCCATTTTTAATTTTTTAATGAAATTCCATACTGTTTAATTTTTTAAGGAAATTCCATACTGTTTCTCAAAATGGCTGCACCAGTTTACATTCCCACAACTGTTTTTGTGTTAATAAATCTGCCCTCACTAAGTTCCTCTGACTGCATATCCCAAGTCTTCTCAATGGCAGTACTGCTAACAACATGGCCAGTTATTTCTTCTCTAACTCCATTTGTATTTAATTCAAGTTTCACCACCAGGATTCTCATCTTTCTGTTTCTTTGCTGTGTTTCCATCTTTACTAACCATTCTTTTTTTTAATTATACTTTTTTTTTTTTTTTTTAGTAAAATGGCACATAGGCTTGTCAGTAGGAGACAAGGAGGCAACATAGCCCTGTTCTTTGCTGTCTGAGTATGAACTGATTCACAGATACACAGTGGCAGACAGCAAAAGAAGTGACATGCTCAGTCACTGATCATGATGGGCATCTGTTACTCCATAATGATTTGTGAACGGAAGAGCTAACAGTGAAGTTAGTACATTTTAGTTACTCACAGTTAATACACTGCGGTGACTGAAATATGAACTTTGTTGTACAGGAACTGGTGTTATTTAACCAAACTGTGGTAACTGAAATCCAAGCGTGTTGGAACTATACAAAGTGAGGGCTGTATTTTTATTGTACTTATCATCGCTACCTAGCAACCTTGCCACTTTTTGATAGAAGGATAGGGCTTTTTCCAGTAAATCTTTCATTTATTTGCTATTTGGATGATTATCAGGAATAAGTTTATAACTCAAGAGATTAATATTTTGTATTAATATAATAAACTGTTTGCAAGCTAAATAGATTTTGGCCATTTATATTCTAATTCTGAAAGTGTCAAAGCATATTTTTTTTTACTAGATCAATCCCTTTTAAATTTATCATAATGTAGAAAATATACCCGCATTTTGAAAATTAAAGTTTGATAGAAAAAGTTTCAATTTTGAGTCCATGCTGTGTCTCTAATTTTACTACTCTTCCACAGCAGAGAATTCTCCCTTCTGAAATTCAAAGGGGGAAAAAAAAAAACAGTTACTTAATGTAAAATTAGCCCTTCAGTTCTTTCTTTAGAAAAAGTGACAAGTGGCCTTTATTGATTCATGGGGTCTGGTTTGGATTATGCTATATAATTAGGTTTGAAGGATGAGTCTGAGGTTATGCAGTGGAATGAGAATGGGGCTGATGCAGTAGGAAAGGAAGTGAGCCAAGAGCAGTGGCAGGGAGCATTGGCAGAAATTAATCTAAAGTAACGCACTGGCACTAGTTTCATGAGTTACTGATACTTTCCAAGAGCTTATTTTTAGTGGGAGAACCACATCTCTGATTTTGCAAGTTCCTTTCTCTCAAATGCTAAAAAGAAACATAATGAGACATTACAGATCTTAGTTGTCCCATATAGGGATGTTAGGTTTCAAACCTTCCTGGGAAAATATGTGAAAAGACTCCAATTAAGAATTAGGCTTTCTTTGCATTTAATGACCCTTCTCTGTGCCAGTCACTAGGTGTTCTCTCTCATTTTCTTTTTCATGTTATTCTTACATTATACTTTTCTGCATACCCTTGCTACATTATTCACGTTACAATGATTCTTGAGAAGCCATTTTGTCCTTTCTCTGTCTTAACGGTCCCCAAATTATCACATATATTTAAAAGTTTTGGGCCCCTTCCCCTCAACACATTTCTCCAAAGGGAGTATTTGTAACCATTAAATATATATTGGTATATTCATGAGATTACTTTTAAGACCTGCTTTTTGGGAATCTCCATATATCAATCAATCATCTTTCTTAGGCCATCACTGATAATTCAGACACTTTATTTGCATCAGAAGTTTAGGGTTATTTCTCAAAAAAAAAAAAAAGAAAAAGAAAATCCAAACCAGTTATTCTATTTGTTTTTTCTATCTACTGCTGTCACCATTACCAAATCCTTTCCTTATATGAGGCAGATAATGCAATGACATTTCACCACTTACTATTCAAAACCTTTAAGTTATACTCTTCCAGAACAGATATCTAACCCTAACACTGAAAAAAAAAAAATACATATTTTAAAATTCCCTCCAGAAGATCATCCCCTGCCCACCCTCACCCACCCGCCAAATACATGTTGCTTATATTCTGGGAAAAAAGTCTTGTATATTTCAAATTGAAAAATGAGAAGGAAGTATTTACTGACATAATTTTATAAATATACTCTATTTTTCAATAGCCAAGACGAATACCTAACATGTACCATGGAGATCCTACACCAACTATGAAAGATTAGAAATCTAATGATAGATAATGATACTTTGAAAGGATAAAATTGAATATTTTGTGATTCAAAATATTTTTCTTTTTTCTTCTTTTTAAAAAATATTTTATTTATTTATTTGAGAGAGAGAGCACGAGAAAGAGCATGAGCAGGGGGAGGTGCAGTGGGAGAGGGAGAAATAGACTCCCCACTGAGCACGGAGTCCAACAAGGGGCTAGATCAGGGGATCAAGACCTGAACCAAAGGCAGATGGTTAACCAACTGAGCCACTCAGGTGCCCCCAAAATATTTTTCCTTAAGATTAAATTAAGTGGTCATTTGTCCTCTCTTTAAGACCTAAGAAATACAAGGAAGTTTGTTCTCAGAATATGAATATGCTTGGTAATTCCTCTTTTGTTATAATTTTTGGGAAAATGAGTATTCTCACGTAAAGGAAACATACATTGTTAATGATTCAACTAGACTATGTATTTCAGAGTCACAATTACAACAGACTACTAATTTCAGAACCTGTATTCTTATACTACTGAAAGACAAGAAATGCTAAGCTATGCAAATATCTCTGAAATTTGCATATTTTTATTGGAGATGCCCTACTCAATAATGTTTTAAGTGTAAACTTCCAGTAAATTATGTTAAAGCAAGAAAAATTCAAAATGAATGAGATTCAGATAGATAAGAAATAATATACTAGCACCTAGTCTCTTTTGCTCTTTCATACAATATTCTTTCCAATTAATTTAAGAACATTTTATATAATCTTTTCTTTTTGAGCTTTAACATCCTTGATTAGAAAAAGAAGAACATATTTGGAAAATAACATCTCTAAATCTTTCCCCAATGTACTTTGCAATAAAGAGGATAATGGGATAATGATTAAATCTAACTACAGCTGAATTCACTTCAGTTTGCTTCCTATCGGCATTATGCCTTATGAAATAAACAATATAACAGCACAACTCCACATTTTGGTACTGGTAAAATAAAATTATTTTAGTATCTCTATCAAGTGTGTTCTTTGAGGAACAGAAATTATGGCTACTTTTTCTTAAGTGGCCATCAGTTATATCATCTAATTGAAATAAAATCATTACAAAAGAGCAAGACTTAAATAATTGATACTGTTTATGCAATAAGCAGATATTAATGTGTCAAACATATGTCCTAAATTTTACTTTTTTCTTCTTTTTTTTGGAAATTAATGCATGTAAATTTCTAGCCATATCTTAATCTTTTTTTTTAATCCATAGAATGAAAAAAGTAAGGAAGAAGTTACACTCTACTGTATATGTTTCATTTTTGTGAATTTTCTTTCTCCTTTTACCTAGTTTTTTATTCCCTCTTATCCTTATTCTTCACTCTCTGTCAGCAACATTCTATTACATTTGGAGAGTATTTTTTATTAATATGCTGTTATTTTGTTGCACATACCTGAAAGGACATAAATGATATGCATGATAGATCTTTTGATATTGCTTAATAGATAATTCATCCATTGCATTGAATTGCTGCCAAACACAGTGATTCACCAAATTTTATCCATGCTTCCATTCGTGGGCATCTAATTTGCACAGATCTCCCTGCTACGGCAATCTTGCTATGAGAAACATCTTTATAAATGTCTTCATTACCAACCAATGTGAACATTTCTTTAAGATATTATCTCAGGAGCAGGATTTGGATTATGTATTTTTGAATTCTTAACTTGATGAAGCTCTAGTATCTAAATTGCACTTTACAATGGTTGCACCAAACTACATTTCCTCTTGCATTTCCTTCAGGGCTGTTGGGCTTTTCATTTTTTCTGGAAATTAACTATCTTCCCTTTTCATTTTACCATAGGGCTATTATATTATTACTGTTAGCTTGTGAATCCTAGGTAACATCCTTGTTAATTTTAAATATTGCTAATCTTTTCTTCCTCGATTTGCTATTTGTATATTAATTTTATTTGTCATTTCTCTTCTTTTCTTTTTTCTTTTTCAGTGTTCCAAAATTCATTGTTTATGAGCCACACCCAGTGCTCCATGCAATACATGCCCTCCATAATACCCACCACCAGGCTCACCCAACCCCCCACACCCTTCCCTCCAAAACTGTCATTTCTTTTTTGAGGAGAAATCCTAATTGGTTTTAATCAAATTCATCAAATCTTTTGTCTTTTTTTTTGTGTGTTTGGTTTTCATTTTTTTTTAATAATAGGCCATTTCAACCATATAAAATAAGATATCCTAAATTAACATTATGGTTTTATAAATATTATGTAATATTTCTTCTGTTTATATCTTGTTGTAACAACTTACATAAAATGGTAATTAATGGCCCCTTGAACATTTGTTAAAACTCACCCTTAAGCAATCCAAAGCTGTTTTAATACTATGAAATCTACCAACATGTATGATCTCAAAATTGAGATCACCAAAAATTCATATAGTATGTTTTTAAAGTAATGGGAATAAAAGGTTACTCTATATCAACATCATGATTAGTGGCATAAGAAGGTGTGTTAATCTCCAATCATGGCTTTCAATTATACTTTCCCAATTCCTGACATACAAGTTAGTCTTCACATTAAGTCAAAGCTTAATTCTCCCCTTGAAGCTCAGTTATTTTTGTGACTGCCTTTGGATACACCCAGTGATGACATGGGGCTGCTGAATCCAGAACTTAAGAGGATGTCAGCTTTCTCTTTTTGCCTCTTGAAGTGTTGCTGCTTGGAATCAAGCTATCATGTTATGAAAAAGACCAAGAAGTCATGTGAAGGAGATAAAAATCAAGAACTAAGACCATCAGACAATAGTTATAGCTGATCTCTTAAACAACTGTCAGCCATGTGAATGAGGGAAATTTTGAGATTGTGGCCCTCCACATTCCTGGCAGACTACATGTGAAGCAGAATTGCCCGGTCGAATTCAAGATTTGTGAATATTTATATGTTGTTATTTCAATCAATACATCTTAGGATAGATTGTTATACAGCCATAGGTATATAGGTAATACAAGTAACCATATAGGTAACTGAAACAAGAAAAAAAAAAACACCCCTAAATAATTATGCCCGATAATACTATTTTTACTTGAAATTCTAGTCATCTGAATAACAATAAAACAGATATTAGAAATAAAAATATTGGGAAAGAAGGAACAAAATTATCAGTATTTGGAGATTTTTAAAAATTTTGCATGTGAAGATAAATACAATAAAATCTAAAACCTTGAAATTCCTATAAAATTATGAATCTTCAAGAGGAAATAAAAAGTATCAGATGGCATCCGGAAAATACAAATCAAAACCACAATGGGATACCACCTCACACCAGTCAGAATGGCTAAAATTAATCAGTCAGGAAAGGACAGATGTTGGCGAGGATGTGGAGAAAGGGGAACCTTCCTATACTGTTGGTGGGAATGCAAGCTGATGCAGCCTCTCTGGAAAACAGTATGGTGGTTCCTCAAAAAGTTGAAAATACAGCTACCCTATGACCCAGCAATTACGCTACTGGGTATTTACCCTAAAGATACAAAGGTAGTGATTTGAAGGGGCACATGCACCCAAATGTTTATAGCAGCTATGTCCACAATAACCAAACTATGGAAAGAGTCTAGATGTCCATCAACAGATGAATGGTTAAAGAAGATGTGGCATATACATACAATGGAATACTGTGCAGCCATCAAAAACTGAACTCTTGCCATTTGTAGTGATGTGGATGGAACTAGAGGGTATTATGCTAAGTGAAATCAGTCAATCAGAGAAAGACAATTATCATATGATCTCACTGATGTGAAGAATTTGAGAAACAAGACAGAGGATCATAGGGGAAAGTAGGGAAAAATGAAACAAGATGAAACCAGAGAGGGAGACAAACCATAAGACTCTTAATCTCAGGGAACAAACTGAGGGTTGCTGGAGGGGTGGTTGTAGGAATGATGGGTTGCATGGTGGCATTGGGGTGGGTATGTACAATGGTGAGTGCTGTGAGTTGTGTAAGACTGATGAATCACAGACCTATACCCCTGAAACAAATAGTACATTATATGTTAACAACAACAAAAAAAAGTATCAGATATGGTAAATAGCTAGGTACATATAAAATACTATTTTTTCCTCTTAATTTTATTAAATCAAAGGGAATGTTTGAAAAAATATAGAAATACAGTGATTTGTGGGATTTATAGTCTCTGTATATGTACATATATGAGAAACATAACAATAATAATGAGAGGTAAGTGGGTTTACATGATTGTAAGTTTTCTACATTTTACATAAACAGTTAAGTATCATCTTTAAATAGACCATGAAAAGTTAAGAATGCATATTAAAATCTCCAGTCAATAATAACAAGACTACAAGAAGAGTAATGCAGACAGGTAGCTAAAAAGCATAAAGATAAATCAGAATAAAAATCTAAAATATATTTAAATACTCAAAAATAAAATAAAAAGCCTGAAAGGAGAAACAAAGAAACAAAAAACAGAGGTAATAAACAGAAAAAAAAAAGGAGAACCCCAAACAATGGTAACCCTAAGTTTAGTTATCAGTCAATAATTATTCTAAATGTCAATGGAATAAATAAACCAGTAAAAATACAAAGATTGTTAATGTGGATTAAAACAACAACAACTTCAAAAAATAAGCTCTAACTCTGTCTGTAAAGATGAACTTCAAATACAAAAACACAAATACATATCTAAATAAATTTAATAGAAAAAGACATAGTAACACAAGAAGGCTGGAGTGATGCCTGGGTAGCTCAGTCAGTTAAGTGACCAACTCTTGATTTCAGCTTAGGTCATAGTCTCAAGTCTCAAGGTGGTGAGTGAGATTGAGCCTTTTGGTGGACTTTACAACAGGGAATCTGCTTGAGATTCTCTCCCTCTCTCTCTCTGCCTCTCCACCTGCTCACATGTTCTTGCTATAAAATAAATAAAGAAATAAATAAATCTTAAAAAACAAAGGCTGGAGAGGCTTTATTAATACCAGATAAAATAGACTTCAAAATAAAAGTATTGCCAGAGATAAGTAAGGATATTTCATAATAAAATTCTGTTAATTCATTAGGGAGATACAGCAATTACAAATATATATCTACCTAATAGTAGAGCCTTAAAATATGTGAATCAAAATTCAACAGAAATAATAGGAGAAATAGAAAATTCTACAATCAAAGTTGAAGATTTTTATAACACTTTTCTCTCAGAAATTGAGAACACTAGAAATTAATTCATCAAAGACCTGGAAGATCAGAAAAATACTTTCAATCACCTAGATCTATTTGTATTTATAGATCACGATACTTAGAACACATATTCTTTTCAATTGTGTATGAAATATTTAGCAAGACAGGGCCTGGGGTGCCTGGGTGGCTCAGTGGGTTAAGCCTCTGTTTGGTTCAGGTCATGATCTCAGGGTTCTGGGATGGAGCCTGGTATCAGGCTTACTGCTCAGCAGGGACCCTGCTTCTTCCTCTCTCTCTGCCTGCCTCTCTGCCTACTTGTGATCTCTGCCAAATAAATAAATAAAATCCTTATAAAAAAAAAAGACAGAGCGTACATTAGGCCATAAAACAAATCTCCATATGTTTTTACAATAAAATCATAAATCATATAGTACCTAACCAAAATGGAATAAAATTACAAATCAATAAACTCTTCAAGAAACACTAAATATTTTTAAAAATTAAACAACAAACTTCCAAATCATCCAAGGATCAAAAAGAAATCACAAGGAAAATTTTAAAGATATTATATAATGAGTAATAATAAAAAGTCAACAGATCAAAATTTGTGCAGCTAAATAGTACTAAAAGGAAAACGTAAAGCTCACATTTGCTTATTAGTAAATAAGAATGTCTAAATGGCACATGGTTTCACCTTAAGTGGATAGAAAAAGAATAGCGAAATTAAATGAAAAAGGGAGAAGAATAACTATATAGAAAAAAAAGAATCTCCTTCATACTTACTTTGTAACATATACAAAAATAAATTCATGAATGATTATAGTTCTAAATGTAAAAGCTCAGAATGTGAAACTTTTGGAGGAAAATATAGGAGAATATCGTTGCTACCTGTTGATTGGCAACGTTTTCTTAGGTCACAGAAAGCAATAGACATAAAAGTCGATAATTTGGACTTCACTAAAACTAAAAACTTTTGCTCATCAAAAGTCACTGTTAAGAAATTGAATAGACTAGATTTAGATGGAGAGAAAATATTCCATATATATATATACTGGTCTTTTGTCAGATATGTATATGTATATGTATCTGTATGTATATGTATATATCTATATATATCTGACAAAAGACCAGTATCCAAGACATAACAAGTTCTCAATATTAAAAAACAAAAATACCAAATAACCCAATTCAACAAAGATAAAATAGCCAAATAGATGTTTACAAAATAAATATGTCAATGGTCACAAAGGACATGAAAATGTGTTCAACATTGTTAGGCATCAGGAAAATGCAAATTAGTACCACAACGAGGTATCATTGCATGCCTACCCAGAATGGCTATGCTTCAAAATCTGATAGTATGAAATATTTGTGAGGATGCAGAACAACTAAAAGTCATAAGCACTGTTGGTGTGAATGTAAAATGATACAACCATATTGGACAAAGCTCTATCAGTTATAAAGCTAAATTTACATGTATCTTATGACCCATAAATTTTACCCCAAGAGAACTAAGCCCTATATTCACAAAATAATTATAAATCTATAATCACAAAATAATTATAAATAGTGGTTTTATTTATAATACTCCAAACTGGAAATAGCCTATTTGTTCATCAGTGGGAAAATGGATAAACACACCGTGGTATATTCTTGTAATAGAATAGTATTTATCAATAAAAAGGAACAAACTCATGTAACAGAATAGATCAAACTCCAAAATATTATTACGCAGAGTGAAAGAAGTCTTACACAAAAGAATGCATATTGTATGAATTTATTAATATCTAGAACAAGCAAAACTAATCTGTAGTGGAAAAATTATAACAGTATTTGTCTCAGGGTGGAGGTTGAAATGAAAGTGGGGATTGACTGGCAAGAAGCACAAGGAAAATTTTGAGATTGATGACAACTCTCTGTATCTTGAGAGGGGATTTAGTGGCCCAAGTATATATATTTGTCAAGTGTATATAATTAAGATTTGTGCATTTCATTGTAAATTTCATATGAAAATATTTTAAACAACATTAAACTCTGAATAAACACATGCATTCTGAAGTATTTTTTGGCACATGAACAATGGTCTGAATTTATTTGAAATGCATTCAAGTAAGATGGATAGATTCGTATAGGAATGGCCATAATACATACATTAAATGGGAGGATCTAGGTGGTGTCTATATGGTGTTCAGTGGAAAATTCTTTTAACTTTGTTTTATGTTTGAAAATTTTCACAATAAATGGCTGTGGAAAGATACAGTATGAAGGAAATTTTTATATGCTGTTAGTTAGAATGTAAATGAATACAAATTTCCTGCAAAAGTCTGTGCATATATTCATAATATTCATACCTTTGTATAACTACACATCAAAAAATAGGAAATATTAAAAATAATAAAAAATTTCATGTTCATAATGATGCTTTAGAAAAAATATTAAATGTCTAATTTTAAGAATTGTGAAGCATACTTATCTTGACGAGCACCGAGTAATACATAGAATTGTTGAATCACTATTTTGTACTCCTGAAACTAATACAATACTGTATGTTAACTACACTGGAATTAAATTTTTAAAAAAAGAACTGTTAAGTAATTGTTATTTATTATTTATTTATCTATCTATCTATTTATTTATTTTGAAGTATTGCTTAGTAAGTTTTTGATAAACTTTTTTATTTTAGAACTGTTTTAGTTGGAAATTTGTCTTTGAAAATCTACAAAGGGAGACAGAGTTCTGGTATAACCTGCACTGTTTTCCTTTGTGATAATATTTTACATTAGTGTGGTACATTTGTCACAACTAATGAACAATAACTAAAGTGCATATATCATTCAGATCTTTTTAGTTTTTATCTAGTTCATGAAATGAAATGTTTTATAGCCATTAAGTTTTGAACAACATAGTAAAATGCTTGTGATAAAATATTGGAGAGAAAACTTACCATGGTTACCATTAGTGAAACCATAATTTGAATGGAGCTTATTATTTTTCCATAAAAAAATGGCCATTTTTTCCTTTATTTTCCCTTTTTCTCCTCTCTTCTTCCTCACTCCTTCTTCCCCTCCTTTCATCCCTTTATCCCTCCCTTCTTCCTTTTCTTCTCTCTTTCTTTCTTTCTCCTCTCTTTATCTCTTTCTTTCTTGAATATATTCTTATATTTATATATTTGGTGTACAAATGTACATATTCATCTTTTGAATGGGATAAAAATAAAGCTCTAATTGAATGACATTTAATTAAGATTGGCTTTTCAATTGAAATCGAAATGTAAACATTGATACAAATATCTAATCAATAAGTCAACAACTTATTTCCAAAGATAATATTTAATGTAAGAAAAAAGGTTATGTGTTTTCCCAACCCAGTGATATGAATGCAAAGATTGTAATGGACTTCACCTGGTGCAAAATCCATAGGATATGTTAAAATGTAAGAAAACAGAATGCAGGCTGACACATAATGACACCCATCAAAATGTTGGAGGAAACTGGAAACAGATACTGTGTCGGGGAGTAATGGCTGTTCTTATGTTATATGGTGTGATTTGAAGAGGTTACCCAAAATGGGATGTGTAGCTCTTTTGCCCCAGGATCATGACTGCTGTACTCATGATTTATATAAACATGTGGCATTCTACAATGTTCCTCCTCCATGAAAATCATCCTCAGCCAGCTGGGTGATGTTAACTAGGAACTAATCATAAACATCTGGTTAGTTTACATACATGTTGCCTTTATTCCCAGATTTTCACTGGATGAATTATCTGTCCACTTTCACACAAATGATTTTAGCTTTTTTTTCTCATAATAAAAAGGGAAAAGAAATGTTTCCTTTTAATATTCTTAGTCCCAAGAACTTTTGTTTGTTTATTTCTTGAAACAACACTTAGAATGTAACAAACCATGTTTCTGCTTGAAATACATAGTCCCTTTCTTAACATTTTGTATGGAAATCTCTGATATTTCTTATTCAACAGCAATATATTTTTAATGTAAATAATTTATTCTATTAGCAAAGCAACAAACAGTTTCTCAAATCATTTTTTTTTTACATTTGAAATATGCAATGTATCTAATTTATTGATTAAAAGTTTAGGATTCTAGACAGTAAGCTTTCAGAGATTCATTTTCCACTGATTTAAATCAAAAGACTTAATTAAACCAAAGTTGTTTTTCCTTTCTAAAGTTACAAAAGTATAAAACTATTTACAATAATCAAAATTTATTTACCATAAAATAATACAAAACAAAAATTATTGGGGAACCCTGAGGCCCTATTTTTTTAAATACAATTTCTTTTTTTTTAAATTAACATATAATGTATTATTTGCCCCAGGGGTACAGTTCTGTGAATCATCAGGCTTACACATTTCACAGCACTCACCATAGCACATACCCTCCCCAATGTCCATAACCCAGCCATCCTATCCCTTCCCCACCACCCCCCAGCAAACCTCAGTTTATTTCATGAGATTAAGAGTCTCTTGTGGTTTGTCTCCCTCTCGATCCCATCTTGTTTCATTTTTTCCTTCCCTACTCTCCACAACCCCCCACCCTGCCTCTCAAATTCCTCATATCAGAGAGATCGTATGATAATTGTCTTTATCTGATTTATTTATTTTGCTCAGCATAATACCCTCTACTTCCATCCATGTCGTTGCAAATGGCAAGATTTCATTTCTTTTGTGGGCTGCATAGTATTTTATTGTGTATATATACCACATCTTCTTTAGCCATTCATCTGTTGATGGACATCTAGGTTCTTTCCATAGTTTGGCTATTGTGGACATTGTTGCTATAAACATTCGGGTGCATGTGCCCCTTCAGATCACAACATTTTTATTGTTAGGGTAAACACCTAGTAGTGCCATTGCTGGGTTCTCTATTTTAAACTTTTTGAGGAACCTCCATACTGTTTTCAGAGTGGCTGTACCAGCTTGGATTCCCATCAACATTGTAGGAGGGTTCCTCTTTCTCTGGATTCTCGCCAACATCTGTCATTTCCTGACTTCTTAATGTTAGCCATTCTGACTGGTGTGCGGTGGTATCTCATTGTGGTTTTGATTTGTATTTCCCTGATGCTGGGTGATGTAGAGCACTTTTTCATGTGTCTGTTGGCCATCTGGATGTCTTCTTTGCAGAAATGTCTGTTCATGTCCTCTGCCCATTTCTTTTTTCTTTTTAAAGATTTTATTTATTTATTTGACAGAGAGAGAGAGATCACAAGCAGGCAGAGAGGCAGGCAGAGAGAGAAGAGGAAGCAGGTTCCCTGCTGAGCAGAGAGCCCGATGTGGGGCTCGATCCCAGGACCCTGAGATCATGACTTGAGCTGAAGGCAGAGGTTTAACCCACTGAGCCACCCAGGTGTCCCTCCTCTGCCCATTTCTTGATTGGATTATTTGTTCTTTGGTTGTGCAGTTTGATAAGTTCTTTATAGATTTTGGATTTTAAATCAGTCTTATGTAAACTTATTTCTTTCAGGAATACAACTAAAATGCTTGTATAAAATTTAGGTATTTAATTTATGAATGATAGCAAACACTCTCCACCTAGTCATTTATCAGGTATTCTCTCTCTTCTCTTCCTCCTCTCCCTCCTTTCTTTCCCTCCCCCTCTCTCTTGAATTCACTTACAAATTTCTGCATAAAGACTTAAGTCCTTTATCGTATTTTTGCCATACTAGGCTACTTCTTCAAATTTATGAATATCTAATTAATGCATTTACCTTTTTCGTCTGTTGTCATCACTTCTTTGTAGAAACAGAAGCATACAACCATGAAAAGCTGGAAAAGATGTATCAGAAACATTTTCTCTTTGAAATTCTTAAATTCTGATTTGATCAATATTGTTTAACACAAATTCCTAAAAGAAAAGTATATACGAGGAGGGACATGTTTGCTCTTAGCTCAGGGCACAGAATCTCCACAATCCACAAATGTTGACTTTCTTTCTCTAGAAAAAATCTTGATGAGATCTCCCACGTGGTCTTTTTACTCATTTCCAATCTCTCCTCCCATCCTTTCCAATTAATTATCAAAATTTCACACAAAAGTAATCCCTAACAGAAAACTAAATTTTTCCTCAGTTTACCTGTCCATGCATTCCGTGAACCAGCTTGAATTTTGCATTTTTTTGTGTGTTTATTCTATGTTTCAACTTTTTAACCAGATTTTAAATGGATTGAGACCACAAGATGTTTTCTATTGAAATAATTCTCTTCAGAGAAGCTGCTTCTTGAGAACACAGGCCAGTGTTATAATGTGCTATACATAGAGATACAGGCTCTTGTCTTTTCTAACAAGATACCTTATTTAAGCTAATATTATTTTATTTAGCTTTCAATAAAATTACAGTATCATGCTATCATAATAATACCTGTATTAACTAAGCAGTCACAGAGCTGACTATATATCTGAACTGGCTTTAATATTTTGCTAAGCAGTAGAATAAAAACCCTTTGAAATTGTATGGTAAATTTTATTTTAAAGGATTACAAGTTACTCCTCAAATGTAATATATACTACAAATATTCTAAGCGAACTTATAAATAATGATTTGCAATATTAAACAAATTAGAAAAGAAGGAAAAGGTGATTATTATGTCCATTCATGACAGAATGGTTAGCTCCAAATATTGCACTAAGCATTTAACATATATCATCGTATTCCATCCCAATATTGGCTATTATCTTTATTTTACATAGAAGGAACTTAAAGCATGGGAATTTAAGCAAATTAATATTATCTGGCATAGAATTGGATGAGTCAGAGTTTGAAACCATGCTTGTCTGACTCCGATTCTTGTATATAATCTGCATAATGAAAATATAAATTTTAAACTCAAATTCCAAATATCTAAATGGTAGTTGAATATGAATTTCCATTTTTCTTCTGTTACCACTATGGTTTATTTATTCTGCCAATGTGCCCAGACTTTCTGACCAGCCTAGACTTTTTCTGTTAGAAAATTTCAATGAATTTTTTATAGAATTATTTTTCAAAATTAATCCTCAAGACAGGCTATTTCTTATAGATGACACTGAATACGAGGCAAATTTCAAAGTTACTTGATGATTGTGCTACATCCTCCTATATTATATAGTGGAATAGCTGCCTGGTAGCACATTCAATAGAAGTTGATATTCTTCCTATCTAAACTGTGCAAGGCTGGTCTAGCTCTAAATTCCCCTAAGATACATTTGAAAAACTCAATACATATTTCCAAGGGGAATCTATAAGAACTCTGAAAGTATGGGGTGAGTTTTGTCCTTCACTATTTGTGTAAGGTAACACTTTATATTCATGATGGTTGAATGATCAGGTTGAAGTAAAAGGGTTCATTTTCATGGTTGGGTGATGGAATGATTAATAAGTTTAACTTTCTGGTTCTGTAGTGTGTGTCTCTAAAACTATATTGCAGTTTATCTTTAAGCTTGAAATTGTAAGGGCACCTGGGTGGCTCAGTGGGTTAAGTGTTTGCTTTTGGCTCAGGTTGTGATCCCAGGGTCCTGGGATCAAGTCAGAGCCCTGCATCAGTCTCCCTGCCCAGTGGGGAGTCTGCTTCTCCCTTTCCCTCTGCCCCTCCACCCTAATCGTGCTCTCTCTATTGCACTCTCTCTTTCAAATAAATAAATAAATAAATAAATAAATAACTTTTAAAAAATAAGCTTTAAGTTGTACACTGTGAATCCCGGGTTTGAGAGGAAGGGGGTTAGGCAATGGGAAACAGAGGCAGGAATAGTATATGGGAAAGAGAGTAGGGCTGACCCAGCAAAAAGTATTGCCTCAGTTTTTCCGGAATGGGAAAAATCCTTCCAAAGAACATCCAAAGTGCTACTTTAATCAAACACAAACTATAGCACTGTACTGTTCTCTTTCAGAAAGGTAATAGTTGTACATTTCTTCAGAGCTGTGATTTCATGGAATTTAACTGGTGGTTTTTCCTTAGAACCCTTGCACTATACAACCTTTCCTCAGGGTACATGTGATTTATTAGGGGAGATTAGACATGGATGCAAAAAACCACAAATAAAGGCAGAAAAGACTGAGTAATGCAACAGTTACACAAATGCTGTTAATGAAAAGTAGAGTAAGGTTCACAAGAAGAAGTGATTTTTGAGATTATTTTCAAAGAATACATAGAATTTGTCTCAGTATATGTGTAAGGAAAGGAATTTTACATGAGGGAAATAATGAGATGATGTCCTAAGAGAGATTCACACTTGGGCATGTTTGATGATTTGAAATTGGAAAGATGATGTTAAATCAGGGTGATGTGTATGCTTTGCAGAGCTTTCTGGGAAGAGCCCCTGTCATAGTTTTTCTTCCTTTTGCTATATCTCAAGAAAATGTTGTCAGCTGGACATGCCACTTGTGTCCCTTTCCCCTCACAATGTGTGTATGTATAGGCAAGGGGAAAGAAAGTGAAATCCAGTGTTGCCCTTCCACCTAAAAGCATGGAACTCTGGTCAGCTGAATGAAGAGCAGTGAATTGAGGGGGTGATTGGAACGGGGACCATTCTGTGGTTCCCATACAGTGATGAACTTGGGGCAACTGGGAGCAGCCCTCCTCCTGTCTCCACTGACATAAAGGAAGAGCCACCAGAGCACACCTCTGGTGCTGATGAGGAACTCTGGTGGCCTGAGAGAGCTGAGAGAGGTCTCTGGTGTTTTCTACCTGAGGATGAGCCAGAAAGGCCTCAGCACCTAAAGGAAGCAGTTAGGCCGCAGCTGACTAGCATCCTGGCTTTCTCAGCTTCTCACCAAGGCAAGCACAGGGGAAAAGTATCCAGTCAGCACCCTGAACACTTAGCCTTGTCCAGGCTCCCACCTTCTCTCCCATTAAAAGTTAACACCCCGTAGCTTATCATCACATCACTCCTTCCCATGTTACCATTCACCCCCCTATCAGCCCAGCTGGAGTTTGTGACTATAAGAGAAGTGGGGTCCCCTTTCACCACTTCTGAATAGTCAGTGATATGACCTATAAATGTTGAAAGTACAAAATACTGGATATTACCTCTGCCTCAGTTATTTTATGTGTAAGATGAAGACAGTATGAATACTTATTATATGGGGTCATTGTGAATGATACTTAAAGCCATTATGTAAAGCTATTAACACATTACCTCATGCATATATTAAATGCTCAATAAGTTTAGTCATGTGTGTGTTATTATGAGAGAGGGAGAGAGTACCAATAAATATTTCAAAGCTCAAACTTAAGTTGTATGATTAACCAGAAAATAGAATTTAGGAAAAGAAGAACTTTAGAGTGTGTCTGGGGAGGGAAGTGGATATGTAGATGAAAAGTGTGATTTAGGTCTTGTTGCATTTCGATATTGGCAGGACAGCCTAGTGGAGATGCCTTGCAAATGATTAGAAATGTGATTGGGACAGAATTTGAGAAACCGTACATAGTGTGCCTTTTTTTAGGAAATCGATAGAGTGATCAGAAAACATGTCTAAGGGCAGAATTAATTGAAAAGGAAGAAACTTTTAAAGAAGATAAATATAAAAAATAGTGACAAAATTAAAGAGAAAGGAAGTTTTAGAAGAGGAAATAGGCATTAGACTTAAATGTTGTGTGAATTCATAAATGGGGAGTAAAACTGAAATATACCCAAAATACGTTATCAAGTAAGTTTACAGTCTAACTTATCAAGTTAACAAACTAAGTTAACAAACTCAGTTTCCAAGGTTTTCTAAGTTAATAGATTTCAAGAAGTACAGTGAGGCAAGAAATGTGCTTCAAAACATTAGATCATGACTGAGGGCCTCTTTTGAAAAATTCATTAAGAATTTCAATTTCAGAAATATATAATGCCTACCTCTCTATTACCATTCATGTGAATCCCAGTTATCATGGAGACAAATTCAGAGACCTGCCTACTCAAAACGGATCTGCATCATCAGTAGTTTTTAGCAAAATTTTGTCTATATGTTGAACAGATTCTATTTAATATTTGATAAGTACCCATTAGAATGAAATCTTTACCTTTGAGGAGCTTACTCGGAGCTTAAAACCTAGTTGGAGAGAAAGACCCATGAAGACATGACTTCAGGGTAGCGAAAGAGCTTTGTGCCTGACGGATGTGTTGCTCGAAATTGCGGGAGGGCTAGAAGGTACAGCCAAGTCTCAGACTGTTTAAAGAAAACCAGACCAGGTGAAGAAAGGGGGAGTTTTCCCAATACGTTGGAGGGAATAAGTCAGGTCTCAAAATCACAAAGCAGTTATATTGTGGAGGGAAGCAAGAATTAAAGTCCACCTGAAATATATTTTCTTGTAATCAGATTATGATGACCAAAAGCTTATTAACTGACCCAGAAATTTTGGTAGTAAACATTTGGTTTGCACTTTTTACCAATGAATCCCATTGTTGGGATTGGAGTCTGTGTATTTAAGAGGCAAACTGAATATTACCAAAGCTGCCAAGGCCGCTTTTTTTTTTTTTTCCAAGTAGGCATCACTTTAAAAAAAATCCTGTATGATTTAGAATCATATTTCAGGTATTGTATTTACTAACTTCTGGAAGAAAGAAAGATAATAAACTGTATGAAATGGTTTTGTGTGGATCAGAGGAGGATAAACCAATCAAAATTCAGCAAAGAAAAAGGTTTTTTTAAAAGGCATCGTTATGGCACCCATTGCCCAAATTTGTTTAACCAGGAAAGTAATATCTTCATGTAGAACATTTGATTATAAATGTTAGCAATATAAGCTTCTTTCAAGAGAGTTTTACATTTTCAGATTATAAACTATTTTAAAGATGAAAATAACCTAAATCTGGTTTTGACAATGCAGTGGTTACACATAAGCCTTCTCATGATTTCTTTCCTCTAAGTAGTAAATATGACTACTAGAAATATTTTAATAGTGGAATAAAGTGCAAGTGTAGACTGATCAGTATAGTTTTTAAAGATTTCTTTGTTTTAGAGACGCCACACAGGAGGGAGGAGATGGAGGAGGGGCAGAAGGAGAGAAACTTCAAGCAGACTGTCATGTGAGTGCAGAGCCCAACGCTGGGTTCCATCTCAGGACAGGTGAGATCATGACCTGAGCCAAAACCAAGAGGTTTTGATGCTCAGCCTATGGAGCCATCCAGGTGCCCCAACACCTAGTAATATTTTTAAGTGTAGTGAGATTCATTTCTTTGACTCATCCATGCACATCATTAATTCACTCATTCATTAATTCATTTATTCATTCAGCAACAAGTTATGGAGCACCTCCGAAGCGCTCAGTAGAGAGGCACAGATGGATAAAAGATGTCTTTTATTTTTTCAGTAGGTCAGTGCTCTCTAATTTCTCAAGCCTTTCCCTTTCCCCATGGAAAACCTCAAGGTTGTTGTGCATCACAGGTTATGAGAGACAAAATAGGCCTGGAACATATTTCTGTAGAATCCATGAGACATCAAGAAATCTCAGCAAGGGTAATTAAACTCTGAAGTCAGGTAAAATTGTGCTAGAGTTCTCTGCTGTTTCGTAAAGCTCATAAAACTCAATCAGGTTTTAAAAATTCTCTGTTTAGTCCAAAACCAAAAGGAATTCTCTAGAGCAACATCTGAAAACTTTTTCTGTAAAGGTTTAGGTAATAAATATTTATTATTTTGTGGGTCATACAATTTCTGTGGAAATTATTTAACTCCACTGTTTATCATAGATAAATGCACAGTAAAAATGCAGCTACAGATAGTATGTAATTAAATGGAAATAAGTGTGCTTTAATAAAAAGTTATTTACATAAGCAAGCTGTGAGTCTAATGAGACTTTAAAAATTTAAACGGATTGAAATTAGATAAAATAAAAGCTCAGTTGCTCAGTCCCACTAACCATATTTCAAGTGCTCAATAGCCACATGTGACTTATGAATGCCACTCTGAATGGCAGAAATTATAGAACATTTTTGGCATTGTAGCAAGTACTATTGGACAGCACTACTCTAGATTTTCTTTGTAGCACCTGGTTATCACAGATACAGGAAGATAAGGAAGAGGTGAAAGGACTTGATCTTCTTGCAACTCTTGAAAGAAATAGGGCAAAAATGTGACCAGGAAGTTTTAAGAAGTTCATCAAATGACTGAGTAGCTACAAACACTATAAAACTATGTATCCCACTACAAATGTAGTTTTGCAGTGTACATAGTTTTTTCCTTATTAAAGATCAATGAAGAAGTCAGAGTCTATAATATTTTCATTTTTTTCTGCTGGATTTTATTAGTCAATGAGACAAAGCCTATGTGAATTTTTTTTTCTTTTTAGCTTCAAGCATTTGTTGGGAAAGCATCATAAAATGGTTCAAGTCTTCTAGACAAATACACAAATCTTCTAGATAAATATAAGTTAAGGAAAGAGTACACTTGGCTCTAAAGCTGGTAAGAAATCAAAGACCGATTTAATAGTGCAATGATATAAAGTGAACAAGCATTAGGAGACTATTTAAACTGTACTTCAAGGGGCACCTGGGTGGCTCAGTGGGTTAAGCCTCTGCCTTCAGCTCAGGTCATGATCCCAGGGTCCTGGGATCGAGCCCTGCATCGGGCTCTCTGCTCAGCAGGGAGCCTGCTTCCCTTCCTCTCTCTCTGCCTGCTTCTCTGTCTACTTGTGATCTCTGTCTGTCAAATAAATAAATAAAATCTTTAAAAAAAATAAACTGTACTTTGAGATTTTAGTTATTAAGAACAATTAATCAACTTGTAAAATTTGAATACAATGAAGGTTGACGTAAATGTGTTAACTAAGAAAGGTGATTCAAAAAATGACTCAGTATTTTATGGTGACTAACATAACACAGTAAAAAAACAAAAACAAAAAAAAACAAAAAATGACTCATTTCTAACTAAATTGGAAATTATCATGTGGGATGATAATTTGGCTCCCATTTGTGAATCTATATCTAATGTTTCATGAAAGTTTCTTTCAGGAGTGTTAATAATACTTTAAGCATTTATCTTGGCAAAGATCTACATGCTCAAGCTTCTAGCATTTTTCCATGTTAGCCTGTTTGTTTTGTGTCTTTCTTCTGCATTTCGCAACTTTTGGTGACCTTTTTCATCAGTTAAGTACTATATGAAGTTCCTTTTAATAGTAGGTACTTTGCTCTTGCTTGCCTTTGCCTTTGTTAATTATGTATTAAATTGCAGTTTGAATTTTCTAGAAATGGTCAGCAGTTTCTCCTTAACATCTACATGCCTTTCAAGTTAAGCAGTACTTGTGAAATGTGTCATATTTCAATAAGATCACTTGTGTGTGATGGTTTTGAATTTTTGAAATAAAAGTTCTTACTTCTATTTTCTAGAAATAGAAAACTACCCTTTGGCACACTTTCTCTTTTTTATGAGTTTCAAATGAAAGGTAGATTGTTAAGGACCCTGGCATCTCCTCCCACCACTATTACTAACCTTACAGACACAGGTACATAGGGGACTTCCTTGTGCCACCAAAGTAAAACAGAGAGGCAGATAACAGCAGATCATAAAAAGAAAAGCACAGTTCATTGCACAAATTGAGTTTATCTACTACTGAAAGACTGCACGAACCACGAGGGGATATAAACCAAATGTCCAAAGGAGTCTCAAAATGTCGAACCTGATACTTAAACCACGAGCCATTCTCTTGTGTTTATCCAATGTGCTTCTTACACTGACCCCTGGATATTAGAAGGACCCTGTGCCCCGTGGAAGCCTTTCCACATGCTTCCATTATTAAATGAGTTTGTTTAGCTCTGACTTCAATTGTGATAGTAAATAGTATTTCCTACATTAAAAAGTGCGGATGAACTCCAGGTGGACATAGCCAGCACGCTTAATGTCTCCAGTGGTTTTCCAGTTTGGGAAGGGAGTGTGAATGTGAAAAGAACTTATGGATGTGTCGGACATAGCATTTGAAAACTCTCTCTTCCTCACCATTTTAATAGCATGTTTTATTTTACTGGTACCCTTTGATTTTAGCACATTCTCTGGAGCCTATTTCATAGGGTTTTTCATTTGTTTTCTCTTTAAAAATCATTTCTTCCAGGAGTAATCCTCAAACACGTGAAAAATTTGTATTCAATTCAAGCTCCAAGCTTTGTGTGGAACACCACTTAAGAGACCACTCGGAAGCTTCAGACCCTGAAAATGCTGTGGTCTGCTTGCTTAACTAGATTGGCTACATGAAGCATGTTACACCTGGGCTCTGCCATCTGTGCTGATTGCCTTTTAGCTTCTGAGTGCAATTCAAGGTGATCATTTTAATCTCTAAGGCCCTGTATGGCTTGGGACCCAGTTATCTGATAAATTGCCTTTTTCCCTGGGCATGGCAATTAATATCATCCAGAGTGCTGCCACTAACAGTTCCCTGTTCTTAAAAGGAGGAACGGAAGCCAGGAGAGTGAGTGTGTAAGCAGGAGGTGTGCACCCCAATGTGTAAGACCCCTATCACTGACACTTTCTAGCACTTTACAGGTGAGCACACATATAATATACACCCGTGACGTATACTTCCACACTGGGGTGTATACACTTCTTGCATATATATACAACTTCTGTATAAGTGTGTACACACACACACACACACACACACACACACACATTGGGTACAAAATTTCAAATTGGCAGTCCAATCTTTTTAAGATCAGTTTTTAAAATATTTTCAGCACTTATAAATTTCCTTTTGAAAAAATGGTTAACCTTCACTATATTCCCTATGCTGCTCATTTTATTTCCATGACTAGTTCTTTCTATAACTGGCAGGCTCTGTCTCCGTATCAGAATATATATTGTTAAAAATAATTTTTTTAAAAATGGTTAACATTTTTATTTGGTTATAATATCCTTAACTCTTCTCAGTGGGTGGGTAGTTGCCTTTTGAAGTAAAAGCCACCTGTGTGATTCACATTCTCAGAAATATAAGTCCTGGTTGGATTCAATGGAAAAGTGAAGTATTCCTGGAAGAAACACACCCATTCAATAAACATTTATGAAAGTCTCACTATGTGGCAAGCACTTTTTTTTCAGATATAAAAAAAAGCTTAGATCATGAAAGAAATATAGCACTGTTTAAGAATAACTGGTACATAAAGTTGATGCTTGCTGATTTTTTTTATATACAAAATTATACATTGTATTTGGCAAAATTAGTGGTATTTTATAGTCATACATGCTTTGGTGCACACAATTCTAACCACTGATACTAATGCTCAAATAATGGGCACTATCTGACATTGTGTGTTAAAACTACACAAGAGTTATGATACTGGCTCAAACTTTCCAATTCTAGTTACCTTCACAAAAAGAAAAGCTTTAAAAGGATATGAATAGATAAAGGGATAAGTAATATATTACACACACACACACACACACACACACACACACACAAGAATATTATGTAGCCATAAAAAGGGTGAAATTTTATCATTTGCGACAACATGGATGGACCTAGAGACTATTATGCTAAGTGAAATAAGTCAGACTGAGAAAGAGAAATACCATATGATTTCACTCATATGTAGAATCTAAAACAAAACAAAACATAACAAATGAATAAACAAAAAGGTGAAACAGACTTATAAATACAGAGAACGAACTCATGGTTGCCAGAGGGAGGTGAGGTGGATGGATGGGAAAAATGGGTCACAGGCAGAGGGAGATACAGGCTTCCCATTATGGAATAAATAAGTCATGAGCATAAAAGGTAAAGCATAGAGACAGAGTCAATGATATTATAATAGCATTGTGTGCTGATGGTAGCTACACTTGTGATCATAGCATAACATATAGGGCCACTATCCAGTATACCCAACACTAGTATAACATTGTGTGTCAATCACAGTCAAATAAAAACAATAAAATTAAAAAATAATAATAAAGATAGATACTCTCAGCTCACACAACAAAATGAATATGAATAGCTTACAGAATCAGTAAGAACAAATAGTCTACCTTAGGAAGAACAGGTACCTAGAAAAGTCCCAGGACCTAGAGAAAGACTACAGAAAAATCTTTCATTATACTTCTCTCAGAATGAATCCATTCCTACTGTTTCTGTCACTGACATCATTCTACTCAAGATACAGATATCAGGGGTGAGGCAAAAGAGAAAGAGAAGAAAAAAAAAACAAAAACATTCACCACAGAATAGAGAAACAAGATGAATTTGTGCATTTAAAATTTGGCAGATGGAAACTTCCTCTGATAGGTTTCATATTTGTCTACTCCTGTCATGCCAACCATCTCTGCTTGTTCCCCAACTGCAGGTTGATCTTCAACCTAACCTTTCAAATAAACTTAGTTCCTGGTTTGGGAGAATATTGGATTTCTTCCTCAGGAATTTGAATTTGCTGCCTTGGTCCCCATAACTGGATTTCTGTATCATACACAAGTTCTCCATAGCAGAGCCTTGAGCTCCAACCCCACATCTGCCAGTGATAGGAATCTGACCATAGTTATCCAGCCTCCCTCACTGTCACAGCCTTCTTGTGGCACCTTTATTCATGGTTTAGTTGATCTTTACTAGTTGATTATCTTGCTTTTGCTTGAAGGACAGCCTGGAGCTAAGCTCTGCTTCAATTCTTGTTAATACTACTTGCTGTCCCTGTCCCCTTCTTGGGCTTCTCCAAACTCCTCCCTATTACAAGGGGGGAAAACATAATTTGGTATTCAGTCCTTAGACTCTTGCTGGTGGATGTGTTTTTTGTTTGTTTGTTTGTTTGTTTGTTTTACATCTAGTTCTTACTGTCAAATATGTGCTTTGTTTGTTTGTTTTGTTTGTTTGTTAGCTGGAAACGTGATTGTCCAGTGCTCTACTCATCTCCTGAAGCAAGTCTTCTGGCCACATGGTTCTTTCCTTTCTCACTATGACTTTTTCTTTTCTCCCCAGGTATCAGTTATGAAACTTCTAAAAGTTATTAACTCATACTTTCTTTTATGTGTTCATTAGCAAAATCAACAAATCCTTATTAGGCATTTCTACAATTAACACACACCTTTTAGTAATGAATTCAAACCCTGTAATTGCTTATAGTCTAGTGAAAGAAATAAAATACACACTAAACATGGAGATTGCAACAGGGGAGAGTTATACACAATTGAGTGCCAAAATAAGAGTTACAGAAACAGGTCCTACAGAGGTTCAGAAAAGACAGACTGTTAAATGGGAGAGGGAGGCAAGAGATGAAATTTGATCTTGAGACAAAAGTGAGGCTAGAACCTGAATAAATGGTTTGGAGACAGTAGTTGGGAGGGCTTCCTGAAAAAAAAAAAAAAAAACCATTTACATTAAAGAATGTATTTGGTTTGTTCAGAGGATGATCATGAAATTGATTAGAACCAAGAGCAGAGTCATTGCTAGAACAATTGGGAGATAAATTTGCAAACAAAATGGCGTTAGATTGTGAAGAGTGTGTCTTTTGAATTTCTTTCTAAAGGCAACTGTAGCCGTGCTACCTTTCTGAGTAAAACAAAATTTTCATGTACCACCTAACTAATTTTTTGAAAAGTGCAGCCCTGAAAAGTAGAGGGGGAAGAAAAAAGCCAAGCAACTATTTTTTGCTTTTTTTTTTTTTTTTAATGAAAGAGTGATGATACCTGTGCACATTTTAAGTGTTTTTCCCCTCATTACTAAAAAACACTAGATAATAGAAAAATACTATAAAAAACACTATAATAGAAATTATAGAAAAGAAGAAAGAAAAATCTAAAACCATTTATATTTTTAGAGCTTAGAGATAGATCTCATTAATAAAAACATACACTTCGGTTTTTTAAAAATAAATTTGCAAAACTGGGACTTTTTTTATGTAGAGTTATTTGTCTCTGCTATTATGTCATGAGCATCTTCTTATTTTCTTTGTGGTTTTGAGCTATTTAACCCCTTTATCTCAAACAGCCCATTTCCTCTACAACTTTTATCAATGGCTAAGAATATCCCTACTGCTCATATTCATCATCCAGAGTTCTAGTTTCCTTTTTGTTTTTGTTTGTATTTGCAGCATTTTAAAATCTGGGTGCAATATTGCAGTTTACAATAAACTGTTAAAATCCTATCAAACCACTGCATTGTATATTTTTAAAAAGTGAATTTTATGTTGTATAAACTATATCTCCCAACAAAACTATTATAAAACTATCCAACAGACTTTCTTCTTGTTTCAGATCTATCCTTGTTGCAGCAACCAATTTCTATAAGATAAAATATTCATGAATGGAAAAAATCTACAAAAATTTCACTTGCATTGGGGTTCTTTTATTTGGGCTTCCCCCCCCCCCCCAGACATATGTCTCTTGTTTTCCAGCATAAAAAGGAAAAGATCATCGAAGAATTCCTGAAAACAGTTTTTTTTTTTTTGGATCATGGAAATTCAATGTGTCTTCTAATATTACATGTGCAAAAGTTGGAATCAGAAGAAAACAATTCTAGTTACATGCTGTGTGAGTAAAAATCATTTCATCTTTTGAGGTTAAGTTCTTCAAACTGCAACAAGGGAAGTTTTTTAATAAAAGGTTATCTAATTTTTACCGATTCTCTATTTGAATTTGCATTGCTTGAGAGGTACTTGTCTAAGGAATGATGATAAATACTCATAAATATGATCAAGCCAATATTAAAGACAACAGTGCCAAAAAAACAAAGAGAAACCATGTATTTATGAATGACTGCTATAAAGCAAAGTAGAATATATAAAATCTGTATCTTATGGAATAATTTCCTTCAATTATAGTTTCTCAACTGTTACTGGTCCAAATCATATAATTTATCATTTGAAACAATGTTTGAATTTCACTTAATATTAAGATGTTCAGACTTTTTTGAGACAAATGTTACTTTTTTAATTCCTTTAAGGCTAGAGGGAATAAAGAAAATATTAAAGAAGGAATTATCTTTCTTGGACCTTCAAAGAGAAATAAGACCAGATGACACCCTCGATCTGCCTTCCCATTCTTTAAAAGCAATGCGGTGTTTGATTTTTTCAAGAGATTTTAGAGACTATCTAATCAATGGTTTGTTTTGGAGACGAGATTACTGAAGTCTAGAAATTATAAAGTACAGAAACCTCTCACATCAGCTATTAGACTTTACAGTATACTGTACTGTTTAAAATCCAAATTTAGAACTATTTTTTACAGAATGACTCATGACATGTATTAGTTTCCAAACATTAATCCTCACAAAGGAAATTATGCTCTTGAAAATAGTGCTATTAAGAAAATGTAAGTTTTTATAAAAAGGGTTTTACAAAGTTTTGAATACACTGAAACTGTATCAGGTCCACAAGCACCTGTCCCTATCCTACAAATCATATTGCACAATATGTAGTTGGGTGGTCCCAGCCAGCCAGTCTCATGATACTCAGGACAAATGTGAACATCAGTGCACAGTGATGGTTTTATGAAATCCTTGATTATTTACACCCATTTCATTTGTAGTATGAGTTACCAAATATCAGTCATTGCATATTTTTAATATTCTATAGTTATAAAGTAGGAAATAAGGTCTTTCCTAATTATTTTTAAAATAGTGGCTGAGTGGAAATACCTCAGTTTGTTTCAAATTGTAGTTGTTTGTTCTGTGCTCTATTTCATTGAATTGAGACTACATAGTAATATTGTATATATATTTATGCATACGTATATATGAATAATACTAGTAGTATTGGTATTGTGAAAGGACATGTAAGGTTTCTCTAAGTTGGAATTCCTAATGGAACAAAAGGAATCCAATTTCCCTGAAAAAAATTCACTTGCTTGACACAGCATAAAACTATGAAAGTTCTTCTGGTTAGGCAAAAATCACTGATTTTCACAAATGGAAGTAATTTAGAACAATGGAAGGTAGATCTGTTAATAATTAAATAATTTTTGAGGAAATTTTGTTAACTCAGAAATATTAAACATAGTTATTATATTAATTTTATTTTAACTTAATGACTCTTTTAGAACTTCTTTTTTCTAAAAATAAATATTTTTGTCATTGACCCTCTTCTATCTTTCCTTATTCTTTGTCGCCTCCTTCTCTTACTGTCATAGCATTATCTTTTATTGTAATTATATCTCTTGTAACTAGAATCACTTTTCTTTTTTTTTTTTTAATTTATTTATTTGAGAGACAGAGAGAGAGCATGAGAGGGGAGGTCAGAGGGAGAAGCAGACTCCCCATGGACCTGGGAGCCCGATGTGGGACTCGATCCCAGGACTCTGGGATCATGACCTGAGCCAAAGGCAGTTGCTTAACCAACTGAGCCACCCAGGCGCCCCTAGAATCACTTTTCTTATCTCAAAAATCTTTGGTTCTGCAAGAAACAGACTCTTAACTATAGAGAACAAACTGTCGGTTATCAGAGGGGAGATAGGTGGGGGGATGGGTGAGATAGGCAATGGAGATTAAGGAGTACACTTGTGATGAGGGGAAGCATTGAATCATTACATTGTACACCTGAGACTAAAACCACACTGTGTTAACTAACTGGAATTTAAATAAAAACTTAAAAAAATCTGTGGTTCTAATAATTAAAAATAGAGTTCAAAATATAATAGTATAAAATGTAATTTATGTCAGAACTCAATTTATTCGCTTAGGCCCATTGAATAGGAAATGTAATTAATTGATTGCTAAGTCATTTGAGATCTTAGTTCAGCTTACATTTGGCCCATGATGTTATTATAAGAGTACTCCCCCTGCCACCCCAGGTATTTGTAATTGTTTTTTCTCTTATCCTGTTTATAACAAGCAGCATTTAGGTGCACCTTATCAGTGTGGACACAGAGCTCCTTAATTACACTAGTTGCTTTTGAAATCCACTTTCTTCTGAGGACCTTTATCTCAGAGTCTGATTTTCTGCTTTAATAACAATGACACTTTCACTTTCTAGACCTGCTGCAATCTAACATTTACATCTTACACACTAGAGAGTCAATAAATATTATCTGAAGTGATAAATCAAGAAATAGAGGTTTGACTATACTATTTAAAAATTTAAAAAATAAAAATTATCTTTCTACATTTTTTAGGAGAAGGGATGTAGTGGTTAAGGTAATTAAAATTCATTTTTCTATGAAGGTGAAACTGTTGATAATATTTAAATTGGTATTTTTGGAAATTAAAGGATATGCATACTTATTGAATTAAATAACCAGCAAAGAAGAAAACAATAGAAATGATTAAACATGGTTTTGTCTGGGGAAAAATCTAAAAGTATAGATTTAGACATTGTCTAAATGTCTAGGTTCTGGAACTTTGTTGTCTTCAGTCTATTTACTCTTATAATAATAAGATGACCACTATAGAAGAAAGGAAGCAATTTTTCTCATGACCTGAAATTAAAATATCTAAAATTAGTATTTATTAGCAAAAGCCAAATGAGAGGAGAGTAGGTATTTTTAAAATAAAAATCAATGTTAGTTCATATTAAAAAATGTTTATTGATAGCTTTCTATGTAACCAGAACTATATGTAGTGTTGGAGATGGAACAGTAAACAATGAAAATGTCTTCCTTTTGCTCATGGACACAGTAGTTTAGACCAGTAAAGGCAAGTGAAAATCTAAAGCCTATATTGGGGAAAAAAGAATACTCTGAAAATACTTAAGAGGACAATTAACTTAAGGGCACATGGGGGGCTCAGTTGGTTCAGTAACTGACTCTTGATTTTGGCTCAGGTCATGATTTCGGGGTCATGATATGAGTCCCTCTCCGCTGTGGGCTCTATGTTCAGCAGGGAATCTGCTTGAGATTCTCTTTCTCCCTCTCCCTCTGCCCCTAACCCATCACCCCCCTTTCTGTCTCACAAATAAATAAGTAAACCTTAAAAAAAGAGAAAAGAGGACAATTAACTTAGATTTGAGAAGACAGAAGGCCTTTGCAGGAACACATCCAAGCTAAAGGCTATATAGAAAAACAGATGACTCAAAATGATGCCTCTCACATATGCCCATCCTTATCTCAATGCACTCTTGTCTAATTTTGTCGGTGAAGTATCAGAAAAAATGTTTATCTTTTCCTCCTCAAATAAAACAAACATAACAAAATAAAACATATACACAAGCAAACAGATTTTTTAAAAACTTCCAATTTTACATTGGAGACCAATCTGATTTACCATCCTAAAACATCAGATTGCAATTTCACATAGCTCTAACCAATGAAAAGGTATGGTGCTACATCCATAGCCCATTTGTAATTTCCTACAAAAACAGTATTATTGACCATAATCATGCTGTGCAGCAAATATCACAAAATCTCAGCTCTCTACAGTATTCAACATTTATTTAGGTGTTTATCCAGATAGTTGCCAGTCAGCTGATCTAAGCCTGGAACAGCAGGGTGGTTCTGCTAATCTCAGCTGGCCTTGCTCTGGGGGTCAGCTGGAGCTCAGATGATCTAGTCTGGTCTTGCTACCAGCCTTTTGGCTAACTCCATCTGTGTCTCATGCTACTTCAGGAGCCGTCAAGTTAGCCCAGGCATATTCTTTTAAGATGGCCGGGGTCTCAGAAAGGGAGATGAAGCACGCAAAAACTCTTATGGTCTAGTCGCAGAGCTGGCATATTTTCAACTCTGTCTTACTAGATTGCTCAAAGCAAATCTGGAAGCCCAACCTGAAGCTAAGAAGCAGGAGAATATATCCTGCCCCTCAGTAAGAGAATCTGAAAAGTCACAAAGCAGAAAGTATGGATATAGCTTAGGATGAAAAATTGAGGCAGCTGAAATTAAAACATAGACTAATTATAAAAATGTTCTGTATAAATTTTCCATTATACCCCTTATACCCACTCCATAGCTCTTCTGAAGTAACAAACTTATAAATGTTCTCAGAAACCCTTGTTTTTCTGGTGGGCCTAAGCATGAGCTTAATTTGCCTATTGGCTTATCCTGCCCTGCCACCATTAGAAGGTTTTAATTTCAACTGCTTTTATATAGCTAAATATATGAATAAACATAAATATGACTTGAGTCCCAAACAAAACAGATAAAGAATATTGGATATTGTATTGAAGGTATACTAATCAGAAGAGTATTTGCAAATCATAGAAACTATCAATTCTCATATAAAGAAAAAGTGATAGGACTCTCTAGTGAGTGTGATATAGAAAAATAAAGCAAGTCACTTAACAGAATTCCTGGTCCATGGGAGATGTTTAGTGTTTATTGTGACTCTGCTATTGGTCTCTAATTTTGTAGGATCTGTAGCAAATTATTTAGGTTCTCTTAGCTTTAGTTTTCTTATCTGTAAAACTGAGACCATAGCCATGCCTATCTTATGAGGATTTTTATGATTTAATTCATAAAAGGGTTAAAGAAGAGTGCTGGGAACCCACTAAGCTTTTATTAAATGTTAGTTCCTCTTCTTCTTGTTTATGAGCATTATTATTATTAACTATGTTGTCATCCTCTACGACTGTCATAGAATGCTGTCATATACTAGGACTAACGATCAACTTTTGGAGTATAAGTCTTTAATAAATCTCACATAACATTAAACTGCCTTTATGGTGGTTATTAAAAACAGGCAAAATTATTCATTGGTTTGTTATTCAAAAGGAGTTTTTCAGCATCAGTACATATCATGCCCATACCAGGGAGTGAATTGGTAATAATGATAATTTTAAAAAAAGAGTTAATATATGGTCCCTAAATACTACATTTTTACATTCTAGGTACAGATAAAATAGGCATATGTTTGAAACATTCATTTAATATAATAAGTTTCTAGAAATTAAAGAGAGAAGATCAATAGTTAGGAAGAGGCAGAGGAGGATAGAATAAAAATGTAAATCTAAACTGGGATAAATATTCCTTAGTGAAAAGGCAATTCCAAGTGGGGAAATAGTAGGCTTAAGCTCAAGGGCAGTGGGGAGACCAGACTGCATAAAAGCTTTTGTTCAGGCTGAAATGGTAGATGAGTTGTAAAAAAATATTTTGATTATTCTTTTTTATATCTCTAAATCAAATATACGTATAACGACTAAAGTAATGATGCGATAACTTTCTCACTCTCATATAAAGCTATAAAACTATAGAGAATTTTGAATAGTAGTGGGACAACAAAACATTAGTTTTTCCCTTGAAATCAGCCATTCTAATTGATTTTTCCTTTTGATGACCTTTTGACTCTTCTTGATGTCAGAATAACCACTTAGACAAATTTGGTGTTTAATGTCACAACTGTAACTTGTATTATTTTTATAAATCTCTACTATGATAATCAAATAAAAGAAAGGGGAGGAATCCATGGAGCTCACATAGGAGAACAAACACAGAACCACTGATTCAGAAAGTTGGTGGTAGAAAAATTAAACTGGAACAAAGAAAGATAGTTTTGGGTAGATAAGAGGGATTCAGTAAGACTGAGTCGTAAGTAAGACATTTGGAGGGTAGTTTACTGATTTTAGTTCACAGAGGTGAAATTTAAGAGCTAGTAAATTTATAAAGTTATTTCTAAATTTCTGTACCATTTTAATTACTAATCAATTCAATCTATAATAAATGTTTTTTGCTTGTCTATTACCTGCCAGAACTTTGACGGACAATGCATGGATTGTGTCAGACATCTAGAAGTATGTAATCAGTTTGGGATTTGTGGGTGAAGTAATACCACAAAGTGAAATGTTAAATTCTTAGCTACTGATGCTATGTGCCATAGTAACTCCTATAAGGGAGTGATTGGTGCTGTCAGAATAGACACCAACAGGCTCTAGAAAGAGTAAAACTTGATATAATGAATTAACCAGATGTTTAAGATACAAATGTGTAGAAGAAAAGGAGAGGGGTTCAGGATAGGAGAAGTTCGAACAAACAGAAATCGCTGTAGGAATGGTCAAGATGAATTCCACTGTGAGAGGAAACCTGCCTCAGTGCAAAAGGCAGAAACAGACTGAGTCCACTGGAGTCAGAAAATGCTGAGTGAAAATCAGTCAAAAGACTTTGGGCCCAATGTTGGAGACAAGAAAGAGTTGTGGTAGCATACGGAAGACAGTGTTAGAAGGAGGTGAGTCTCCTTGTGTGGGCAGACTAATTTGAAAGAGAATTAGATGGCAGGGAGAGATGAAGAGGATACGTATTTAATTCAGGTAAAGAGAAGGCCTGGAGCACAGAGGGGGAAGAGAAATACAAAGATATTTTTGAGGAAACAAAGGGAAGAAATTAGTAAGGCCAAAAGACAAAAAGTCACATCAACATGAAGAGAACTCAGATGACTGTATGGTTGGATCGCAGCTGAAAAAAAGATGAAGATGAGATTTTATTACACAATCCTAGAAGTAATTGCTGAACACCTCAATTGAAAAAAAATTGGCTTAAAATGAAGATCTGTGGCCAGTGATAGAATTCGACATTCCACAGTCAACTGAACAAGACTTAGAGAGATGATGCCATAAAACTGGCTTTGTTTGTTATTTATTTTTTATATTCAGTTTTAGATGATAAGACCCTATTAATGACATAAGTAAATAGTACATCTTTTTGAAATTAAGAAAGCCGTTCCATATTACTATATTATTTTGGGATATGCACGCAGTGTGGTGTGTGGTGGTGGTGCTATGGTGGACAGGAAAGAAGACATGGGGGAAAATAACAATTCTCAAATGTCAAACTGATTTTTTTGACTTTGATTTTTTTGATAAATATCAGAAGAGCTAACATTTATATTGCTGAAGTTCTAGTTCTTCAAGGACTCAAGTAGTCCTCACAACAATCCCGAGACATAAATATTATTATCTTTATTTTTCCACAGATATGTGAACCAGATGCACAGAAAGTTTAAATGGCTTATGCAAAGTCATCCACCAGTTCTGCTGCAGAACTAGGATTCAAACCCAAGTAGTGTGGTACGATTTTGTTGTCTTACTGTCTCCACTATTCTTTTTCTGGCACGACGATTGTTAACTGTGAAATTTTATGTAAGTTCTCACACATTAATATTACTTAGGTGTATCAGGACATAGACTAATCCTGAGTCTCAATTAGGTAAGATTTGAATTATAACAAAAACTCCAAAATATTCCTCTTCTGAATTCCATTCTTTTCATGTCATGTATGGTTCCTCCAATGATTCATTTATCCCACAATGCTATATAACCTCAAACCATGTAAAAATTGTCCCTCCCGAATGATCATAAAATAAAATCTTATTTTGTAATCAGATCCTGTTGTAAATTAAGTTTTTCAGGAAAATGGCAGATTTATATTTATCACCTCATGTTATAAATGTGATAAAGTAGACAATAATACCAAATTCTAATTAAACAATAGGAACAAAATAAAGCCCTAAGGTAGATCTTGAATAGAATCAATTGCTGGTGTTCATTTCCAGATTGGTTTCCAGTAAAAGTTTTAGTTCTTTTTCCATATTTGTTTTGAAAATTTCCAGCATGACCACATTTTATTCCATTTATTTCTGATGTTAGCACTATTTATTGAAGAGGAAATAGTCTAAGAAGACTGTTTCAACCCATTGTTTGAGAAGTTCCTTAATCAGAGAGGGCTGTTTTGTCTCAGAACAACTACAGTGCACTGTTTGTAATTATGGAGGCATCTTGGAATTACAAGCACCAAGAAAGAAAGCTCTGTGATCTGGCCATGATTGAGAAAGATAGAATGCTTTGATGAAAATTCAGCACCCTTAGAAACTAGAAATATCCTGAGTTTTGAACTAATTGTACATTTTGAGGTGTAGGGGAGTAGTTTAATCTTGAAATGGCATTCCTCCTGAAAAGTACAGATTCAACTATTTTTTTAAGGAGTCTTTTGTAACATCAGATAACTCTTACAAATAGCATTTTGATAAGTAAAGTGTAAATGAATCAGATCATATAGATTAAATTTCCTTTGAAATGCTCAAGGGTTTAAATAACTAGCGATGTGTGATTGGTCCAAATCATTTGGGGGTTTATTGACTCCAAAGTATCCAAAAGTCAGATTGAGCTTGTCAGGCCACTGAAATGTGGCTATTGGTCTATTGATGACGTTTGATGTAAAACCCCGAGAAAATATTTCTATTTCTTTACTGTAACATATTTTTTTTTGCAGTCAGTTAATAATAGATATAAGACAAAATCAAAAAAACCTTCCTTGCTGGTATTTTTGTCAAAATCCTGTGCTAATTTATCTGGTTATCAACATAACTAATTTCCTTTTGCAAGTATTGCTTAACTCTACCTCTCAATTAGAATTAACTTGCTTTTCCAGAATTTGGTTAGAGTCAAGGGTGATGAGGTCTACTGGGAAGTGTGCAGGTGGAGAACCAGGAAATTATACCCTTGAGAAACTCTGGGGTTTTTAATCATTGAGATCTGACCCATAATGACTGATGAAAACATTCTGTTCCTCACTAGTGACTTGCAGATGGTGAAACTAGTTCAGACTCATTTTACTTCTTTCTTCCTTAAATTAGTAAACATGTGTATTATGTATGTATGTGTGTGTGTATGGGTATATGAATACAGGATTTAAATAGCTAGCCTCAAATCTTATTTTTGTTAATCATGATACCTAGCATCAGACTAAGTTGCTAGATGTGATTTTACATGAAAAATTTTCCTACAAAAGCCTTTCACCATGCAGATTAAATCAAAAGCTATGTTCTTGCTTAATACTTCCCCAAACGGCGCTCATACATACATATGTGTGTGTGCACACGCACACACACACCCATGGACATTAATAAAAGCTTGGTAACCGGTACAACTAGCTTTCTGTCACATATTCTATATACATATAATATATATTTGCAGTGTATATGCCTGTATATATGCATATATATATATATATACACATATACATATATGACTGAGAAAGGATGATATCAGATAAAAAGGAAAACACATAATTATGAATTATAAATGACATTTTGTCTGTTATCTTCTTATGATTTGTAAGGTGCTTTGTGCATATAGCTGATGATAGAGAAGATGCAGAGCTGGCAACTGAGAAAAGGCAGAGATAGCCTTCCTATATTTCCCCCACACTATGTAATCTATGTTTACATAATTCATTTTCACTTGAGAGAGGCAGTGACTCCCTTTTTTTCTCATTGGTTTAAAAAATTCTTAAGGTCTTCTTAATTAACAGGAAAATTTCGTTCAGTTGAATTTAAAATTGTATTATTATGTTTAACAGTGAGATGACTATAATATTGCTTAAAATATAGATTGTCATTGCAAAATGATGTATCATTTTGCTTTGTTATAAAATAATGAATGAGAATGTCAATTCTTTACATTAATAAATATGTTATTATTTGGTTTATCTTCTGGAGTGAAGAATCTTTGTGGAAGAAAACACAAGTGTTTCTAAATCTTGTTAAAACATTTGGTCATTTGTAGAAAAACCTTATGATTTCTCTAAAAACAAAATTTTGGAGAGGTTGTTTATAACCAAGTTGGCATGATTACTGAGAAATATTTGCATTGTTGTATTTTGTCAGGATAGCATAAGTAGATTGATGGTTATGATTGGTTATATAAGTTATTATATAACGTATGAGACATTAATATTTTACTTAAAAATTTTAATTTATGCTGTATACAAAATTCATACATTAATACAAGTATAAGTAATTCAAATTATTTTCTATAATACAGCAATTCATCTTATATAAGTAATTAAAATAATTCTGTTCATATGTATTTTATAAATGTATGTGTTTATCTATGTGTAGTATTCAAAGGTAAGAGAAAAGTCTCATGAAGATAAATCATAATTTTCTACAAGTGTAGCTATGGTATAAAGGAAATAGACACTTTACTTATAGTTTTAAAGTGTTACTTATATATTAAATATTATTTAATAATAATATAGATATGTAACCATAGAAGTAAGTCCATAGCATTTGCAAGTTACTCATCTCAGAAATTACCATTTGCAGATATGCTTCTTAAATTATAAATAGGTTAGGTATACAAACGACTAAGATCCTTTCAGCTGCCTTACTTCTCCATTTTCAATATTTTAAATGGACTGTTAGATACCTGCTGGTTTTGATTGATTTTTGTGTATGTTGTAAAGTTACCATCAGATAACATTACTTCTGACTCCTGCTAGAATATGTCATATATGAGTTATATTTTGTTCCACTTATACTTCTCCTGTGTGCTCTTCTTTATTTTGGATATATATTCATTTAACATCTACAACCTTTATTTTCTTACTTTTTACCCTGGGGAGTAAGTTGTGCTCTTTTCAGACTCTTCATATTACAGATGGGAAGTTGTTGTCCTAAAATGACAGTTGAGCATTCCTGAGCATGTCCTGGGGAGCTAAGGGTCCAGAGTGACCTGACAGGGGGAGTGTCTCCTTATTCTCCATTTATATTCTCACACTCCTGGTTAATCTGGCACATTTAGAGCCTGATGATCAGTAAGATGAAATGATCTTGACACTTGACAGTCTGCACATCCTTTGGATGGCTCTGAATTGTCTCCGAGAACATTGTGCATGAACCAGACTCAGGTGTATGATCCCAAGATATATTTCCAATCTGACATATAATACAAATGTTTAGATGGCTATTATAACAAAAGATTTCACTGTTTCCTTGACCTTATCCAGTTTTTTTTTCTCTTCAGTGTAACCTCTAATCTCATAAAATTAATGTCTGCAATTGAATTTCTTGTCTTTGCTGTTTAACCACATGGAAGGTTTTTGCCAATGTGTGCAAATTTCCCACAGTCAAAGTATTTTGTAGAAAAGAAAATCGTGATTTACTCTCTTGTATTTTTAATGAAGAATGTCAGATCTGTCATGTTTAACCAAAGAAGTAATTACAGTAAGTAGTTTTAAACACCTATAGTGTTTGAACCTTGAAGGGACTGGTAATTTCTGAGACAAAATCATAGGGTGATATATATGGTTAAAGAAATAGATATTGTTAGGAGAGTGTAGCATTTAGGCAGAGATGTCTTAGAATCACAGTGCACTTCGAAAGTGCTTATACTTCTCTTTTTGAATAACAGCTAGCTTAGAGCATGAAAGGACCTCAGTAATAACCAGATCTCTAGGGTATTGGTAGAAGAGATACAGAATCACAAAATCCAGTGAATTTGCTGGAAGCTCTAATAATATCCAAACATCTTCACTTCTCAGACAATCTGGAGTGCTTTAACTTCACGTCCTGGGTCTTTCCATGTTACCGCAGATCACTGTGAAGGCCAGTAACCCAGCATCCATGGCCAGTTGCTTTGTTTAGAGCCCCATCTGGTTATAAAACCTTTCTTATTCTTTGGAGATAGACCAGAACCATGGTCCAATTTACATGGGTGAGGTGCCACAAGTGCCTCTTCAGTAGCATGGTCTCCACAAGCTGCAACTGATTAATTTTGTGGTTTATTTGCTTTGCAGCGACCTTGTAACAACAGCACGTGCCCTCATGACCACATGGTCTGATTGCCATCGGGGCCTCCCAACAGGACGCCCAGCAGGGCTTCTCCCTTTCTTGCAGCTTATGTGGAATGCAGTAGCACACCCTCTCAGGGGTGTGGGTAACCAAGATCAGATTTCGTGTCTCTCTTCCCCAGTTTGGTTTGGGTTGACTGTGTGGTGGGTTGACTCTCAGTTGGTTTTGCAGATTTTTAATGAGGAGCAAACATTGTTTTGGAGTGGCACAGCTGAGAAGCAGGGGACTGTTGGAAGATGTTGTTTTTGGCAGAAATGGTGGCAGGATCAGGCAGAACAGCTGGTAAGGGTACACTTACTGTGGGAGGGGGAAAAAAAAAAAGAGTATCTCCTAACTGCAAAACGCATAATTGTGTTTGTGAGCCTTCGGTCAACAGCTCTGATTTCAAAGTAATATGTCTTGCAAATTACTGAATTTAGAATTATTGTTGCTAAGGATCTAAAAGATTCCTGTTGCAGTAAACCATAATATTAGTAGCTCCTCAGCATCTCTCCTGGATTTTTGTTTTGTGTCATGTTATCATTAAGGTAAACTGCTTAGGTATCTATCTCTCTGTTCTTCTTCCATTAATAATGGGTATTTGTTATAGACTTATTGTTTGCCTTTCAGATGATAGAAAATTTAATTAAACACAGCCCCTATCCTTCAACACTTTATAATCTTGCAAGTGAGGAAAAACATCTGTAAATAGCTATGCAAAATGAGATGGCATATAAAACATTATGGAACTTGAGATGAGCAAAAGCATTTTTTCTATCTAGAAGGATTGGGAAAAGCTTTAAGACTGAACTAGTATCTGAGTTTAGCTTTGAATGATGAGTAGAAGTTAGAAGTAGAAATTAGACACAGGTAAGATACGTCTCAACTGGGGGAAATGGCCAAGCAAAGGGGACTATACCAGAAGACATAGGTCTTTGCTTTTGCTAGAATGTCTAAAGTGAGCATTGAGAGATAAGACTGAGAAGGTAGATTACAGATATATATTGGTGGGCCTTAAAAGTTAGTTGAAAAAAAAAAAAGAACAATGTATGTGTGAGAAGTTGTCAAAAAATTTTTTTTAAAAGACTTTATTTATTTATTTGACAGACAGAGATCACAAGTAGGCAGAGAGGCAGGCAGGGCGTTGGGGGTGCGGGGAGAAGCAGGCTCCCTGCTGAGCAGAGATCCCTATGCTGCTGGATCCCAGGAGCCTGGGATCATGACCTGAGCTGAAGACAGAGGCTTTAACCCACTGAGCCACCCAGGCAGGTAGCTCAATCTTTTAGAAAACTGTGGACTATTCATTAATTGCTTATTAATCTTAGCAAACATGCTGTTATGCTGAATATATTTTTTGTTTGTCTTTACAAATCCCAGCATATGATGTAATAAAACTGTATTTTAGTTTCAGTCACTACTAAAAAGGAACTTAACATGGAGAGAAATGATAATGAAATTTATACTTTTTCTGTATTTACACAAAACTTTTGCTAGGCAAATATGTACTACAAAGAAGACTTGATGAGGCAGACAACTCATGAGGAAATAAAAACATATCTTCTAATAGAATTTCTGATGTTCAATAAGGGACAGCAGTTCCTTTGTTTGTAAGATGATGTCTTGAGTATGTGTTTGCACACAGAAATCCTTCCAATTTTTTTGCATCTAAGGTGTTAGAGAAATGTTTAATTAAGCTTTCTAGGAGAAGATATTATCTTTAAGCATTTTAAGGATTTCAGAAATACCAATTATTCATATATTCAGAATCTGTCATTTGGAAACCAATTTGGTCCCTTCATCTATCAAAGTCTATGGGCATCAGCTAGGTAGTACTTTATTAGCTCCTGTGCAGTTAACAGTTTTTCAGAGTAAATCACTGCATTTGCATGAAGGATTCTCTGTAATACACAACATCATTATTCATACTGAAATGCTCCTCACTAGTATGTCTTGGTGCCATTACGTGGATTTCTCTTCAAGTGAAGGTAACTTTTACAATGTATAAAGTACTCAAAGAGTTAAGAAAATGTCATAAAATCACCCAGTGATTTTTAGGGAGGCAGGACTTCAGTTTTGGATTTACTAGAATAAAGAATTGGTCATGAAACACCACGACATGTGTCCTAGCATTCTCCGTGGGAACTTACTTGTTTAACTGTGATTCAGAGAGGAGAATACAGTCTGGTAAATTTTCTTTAGCAGCTCCCATTGCCAGAATGCACTAGTTTTCTTCCTGCCCAACTTGTAAAATTAATGAAGTATCTTTCAGAACTGGGTTGCCGAATATCTTCTCCACTTGATGTTTCTACTTCGTTGATAAATGCATGATGCACATTCTTAAAAATATCTTTTTGTGCCAATATTAGAGTACTATAAAATGGAAAGAAGAATATTTAACTATGTGCAAAAAATCTATGAACTACTATGGTTTTTTAGAGACTGAAGTATACAAGGAAAAAAAATATAAGGTATAAATCTACCTTGTAGTATCTTATTTTCTGTTTTCTAGATCAGCTTTAAAAAATTTCCATTGATGGATATAAACAACATCATTAACTTTTTACATTTAAATAGCATATAAAATATTTTTGGTATTTTTTATTTAAAATGGGCACTCACAATTTATTTGATACAACCATTCCTTATTTTTTTCTAAACTACCCAATTAAGAATTACTGCTCTAATCCAAAAGACTTTGTATTTACAGATGATTCCACATGTTCACATTAAGTTGATTTTCCAATTTAATTTACAAAATTTGGAATTTTTCAATTTTTTCTGTGCAGCAGTTCTCAACTAGGGGAAATTTTGCTGCCCCTCTCCACCTTCACTTTTGGAAATGTCTGGATATGTTGATTGTGAAAGGGTGGGGAGTGGCATCTTGTGAGCAGAGACTACAGATGCTGCTAAACATCCTCCAATGCATGAAAATTCCTCAACAGTTATCTGGTGATAGATGTCAGTAGTGCCAGGACTGAGAAACGTTGGAGTAGAGCAGAAACAACTGGATTATCCATACCTATAGTGAGTTTTTATTTCTGAAATTAGAAAGACTCTTCGTCCCCCTCCACTGTTGAACTCTTGAATCACGAATATAAAATCTTTATCAACCAGAAGAGGAGGAAAGAAATTATAAAGATAACACAAGTAAGTAAAACAAATTAATTAAAGCTAATGTATAATAAAGCTAATGTACAATGCAAAAAAGCAAATGTAGATGCCCCTCCAAAATCTAATAATATTGACAAGCCTCCGGTAAGAGTGATCAAGACATAAAGGATGCATGTATAAATAAATGGTTTTAGGAAAGGAAAAAAGGACATGACCACATCTGTGGATGTAGAGAGTAAAAGCCAATGTAGTTTATACACTCACAAATCCAAATTTTATAGCCAGATTGGCTATGATTATCTTTTTTATTTTTAAAATATTTTATTTATTTGTTTTAGAGAAAGAGGGAGCACAAACCTGGAGATGTGGGGGACAAGCAGAGTGGGAGGGAGAAGCAGACTCCCTACAGATCAGGAAGCCTGACATGTGGCTTGATCCCAGGACCCTGAGATCAGGGCCTGATCTGAAGGCATATGCTTAACTGACTGAGCCACTCAGGTGCCACTGGATTGGGTATGTTTATATTCCAGCTCCACAAATTGCTCATGTATGATCACAGTCAAGTTAATAAATTGTCTTTACTTCAATTTCACCATCAATAAAAAAGAGGGGAAATAGGGGCGCCTGGGTGGCTCAGTGGGTTAAGCTGCTGCCTTCCGCTCGGGTCATGATCCCAGGTCCTGGGTTCGAGCCCCACATCGGGCTTTCTGCTCAGCAGGGAGCCTGCTTCCTCCTCTCTCTCTCTGCCTGCCTCTCTGCCTACTTGTGATTTCTCTCTGTCAAATAAATAAATAAAATCTTTAAAAAAAAAAAAAAGAGGGGAAATAATAGAATCTATCTCAGTGAATGGCACCTAGATTAAATACAAACTATATGATAAGCAGAACAGCACAGATATAGTAAATACTGTGTAAGCATTTTATAGTTTTATTATATGTAATCTGAGATGATGATGATTAAATAGAGTTGTGCAAATAAAATTTAAAACAAAATCATTAAACTCCTAGAAAAAATACATTTTATCAAAACTCACTTAGGAAGAAATAGAAAACCTGCATAATCCAACAACCATTAAAGAAAATCAATAGTAAAAACTGTTCCATAAAGAACACACATTCCAATGTTTCACCAGAAAAATCTACCTACAATTAATAATCAAGTTAATGTGTTCTAACACAAAATATTCCAGAAATCAGAGATCATGGAAACACCCCTTAATCTTTTAATGAACTTAGTATAACCTTGATACTGCAAACTGATATACGTAGCACAAATAAGGAAAATTAGAGACTAGAGTCACTTGGAAACAGGTGAAAAATCCCAAATAAAAATTCAGAGTCAAGCATTGTATAAGAATCATAATATTTTATGACCAATGTGGAATTACTCCAGGGATACAAGTGTGGTTTAATAGTAGAAAAATTTCCAAACATAATGCTCCATAACAACAGTTAAAATGGCAAAGATCTCATTTTCAATGAAGATCAGTTGTTTGATAAAATTGAACATCTGTGATTAAAAACAGAAACTTAGCAAACAAGCAACACAAGGAAATGTCCTTATCCTCATAGATAAGATCTTGCAAAAGAAAATCTGTAATGTGCAGAAAGATGAATTGGAATGGCAGCAAGACAAGAACAACAGTTATTGGCCCTTTGATTCAGCATTTTAACAAAAGTCTAAGTTTAGGAAAGTGTGAAAAAATTAAAGGTTTAAAAATTGTATAGGTAAGGGCGCCTGGGTGGCGCAGTGGATTAAGCCTCTGCCTTCAGCTCAGGTCATGATCTTGGGGTTCTGGGATCAAGACCTGCATTAGGCTCTCTGCTCAGCAGGGAGCTTGCATCCCCCTCTCTCTCTGCCTGCCTCTTTGCTTACTTGCGATCGCTCTCTCTCTCTGTCAAGCAAATAAATAAAATCTTAAAAAAAATTGTATAGGGAAAAATAAAACTTTATATTAAAAACTCAAAGAATATCAATTAAAAAGGTATATACAAACCAATAAACAGAAAGTTATTTGAATGCATAAACCACAAAGGGTTATAAAATATTAAAATACTGTTGGTAATAGCAACACAAAGAATAAAAAACTTAAGAAAAAAATCTAATAAAAATATGGAAGCCTGGGCATCTGGGTGGCTCAGTTGTTTAAGTGTCTGCCTTTGGCTCAGGTCATGATCCCAGGGTTCTGGGATGAAATCCCGCATGGGGCCCCCTGCTCAGTGGGGAGTCTCCTTCTCCCTCTTCCTCTGACACTCCCCCTGCTTGTGTTCTCTTGCTTTCTCTTTGTCATATAAATAAATAAAATCTTTAAAAAACATATGGAAGCCTTTTGAAGAAAGTCATAGTAGCTTATTGAAAGTTGATATTTAGGGGTGCCTGGGTGGCTTACTTGATTAAGTGTTTGCCTTCAGCTCAGTCCTGATCTCAGGGTCCTGGGATCCAGCCCCATGTCCTAGGGCTCCTTGCTCAATGGGGACTCTGCTTCTCCTCTCCCTCCCCCTACACCTGCTCATGCTCTCTCTCTCTCTCTCAAACAAATAAAATTTTCTAAAAATATTATTTATTCATTTGAGAGAGAGAGAGAGATCACAAGTAGGCAGGGAGGCAGGCAGAGAGAGACGGGGAAGCAGGCTCCCTGCTGAGCAGAGAGCCTGATGTGGGGCTCGATCCCAGGACCCTGGGATCATGACCTGGGCCGAAGGTAGAGGCTTAACCCACTGAGCCACCCAGGTGCCCCTAAAATCTTTTTTTTTTAAATAAGAAAGTTATGGTCTCTAAGTGAGAAGAGATTTCATGTTCTTAAACTGTAAGTCTCAATATTGTAGTTATCACATCTTTTTGAAGTTATAGCATCAATTTAATAAGCATAACAACCTCAGAAAGTTTGTTTAGTTATTTGTATATATGTTTATAGAATTTGGCAAGCTGAGTCCTTCATTTACATGAAAAAATAAAGGAACAAGAATAGGTAAGATGCTGCTGGAGAACATGGTTGGGTGGGATGGGGACTGTCTTGCTAAATATCAAAAATTATCATAAAGCTCTAGTAATTAAGAAGTATGATACTGGTTCCTGGAAAGACAAGTACATAAAGAGAACTAAATAGAAAGCTTACCATATGAAAACTTATGACTAATAAATATTAAAGTTGGCATTGTAAAATATTGTAGAAAGGGAGACATTTCAATAAATGGTGCTGGAACAATTGATTAGCTATATTTATCCTTTATTTTTATGGAAAAGAAAGGACTCAGCTCATGCATAGATCAATGACAGATGAAAGACTAAGCCATAAAACTTAGAAAACAACATAGGAAAACATTTCTGTGAGCTTGAAAATAGAGAAGGACATTTTTTTCAACATCTTAATTTAATTTTATTTTTTTCAGTGTTCCAAGCTTCATTGTTTATGCACCACATCCAGTGCTCCATGCAATACATGCCCTCCTTAATACCCACCACCAGGCTCACCAATTCCCCCACCCCTCTCCCTTCCAAAACGCTCAGTTTGTTTCTCAGAGTCCACAGTCTCTCATGATTCATCTCCCCCTCCAATTTCCCCAATTCACTTTTCCTTTCCTTCTCTTAATGTTCATAGCAGCAATGTCCACAATTGCCAAACTGTGGAAAGAACTGGGATGCCCTTCAACAGACAAATGGGTAAAGAAGATGTGGTCCATATATACAATGGAATATTACACAGTCATCAGAAAAGATGAATACCCAATTTTTATATCAACATGGATGGGACTGGAGGGAATTATGCTGAGTGAAATAAGTCAAGCAGAAAAGTCAATTATCATATGGTTTCACTTATTTGTGGAACATAGAGAAGGACTTTTTAAACAAGACAGAAAAAAGTAATAAACCATAAAAGATCGATAAATCCAACTTTATGAAATTTAAGAAATTCTCTTCAGTAAAAGATACATAAGGAGAATGGTGATGGTGGTCAGACTAGAGGGCTAACATACAAATTACAAATTGAGAGAATATATTTTCAAAACTCAAATTCAGTAAAGTTTAGTATGTTGGAAACTTAAAGAATGGTGTAAATCAATTAGAATAGCAAACAGAAACAACTAGAAAAATAGGCAAAATAAATGATTGAGGGTTTGACAGGAAAGAAAATACAAGCAGCTCATGAAGAGTTAGTTGAGCACATGCTCAACTTCATTTGGTGTGAGGACACCATGAAGAAGAAGAGGAGAGAGGAGTTCCCTGGGGGCTAATCTTTGTTTGTTTTTCACAAATTTTGCCACAGAAGAAATCAACTCAGTTGCATATGAACTTGAGACTGAAGGTCCTTGAGTCATTCAGGAGAAATGGGAAATTAAGGAAGAATGAAGGAAAGCAACCCTGAGTAATTGAAATAGCAGAAAGGGGAAAGAAGAATTCATATGGCCACCCAACCCCCATTTGAATACCAGTTACAGACTGATTACAAGTAAAAGTTAGATTTTATAAGTTGGGGAGTTACAAAATTGTTATATCTATGGCTTTTTTCATTGTAATTGCAGCATTTTTAAAATTACACTATTTCTTTGTATTCAAAATCTTGACTTCTTTTAGCTGACCTGTTTTAGTCTCTCACTCATCCAATATTTATTGATACTTTAATATGTATTCTAGGATAAGGGAAACATAGTAAAAAAGACTACTTCCTCCACCCTCATGGTGCTTATAACATAGCTGGGAAGACAAAGAATTACATCAGTGATGATGGTAGAGTCTTGTGACGAGAGAAGGAATAAAGCTACTTGAGGGTATGTATGGATGCAGCCTCCTAAATTGAACTGAGGCGTTAAGGAAAACTGAGCTTTGTAGAACCTGTGCTCATGATGAGATTTAAAGTTTGAATTGGTTACAAGTGGCAGAAACTCAAAACAAACCCTGGGTAAGTAAGAAATGAACCATTTGCATGAATGACAAATCCAGGGGTAAAACTCACTATCAATTAAATGATATATCGAGAATCTGTCCTTTCCCATACGTTTGTCTTCTCTTCCTTAGTTTTCTCCTCTCTTCCTCTCCTCTTCCCTCTCTTCCTCCCTTTCTTTCTTCTTCCCCTCTTCCCTTCCTTCCTTCCTCCCTCCCTTCCTTCGTTCCCTTCTTCCTTCCTTCCTTTTTCACTGGCTTTTCAGGCAAGTTCTTTCCTATGGAATAAGATAGACGCCATCAGCCCAGCCTTCCATTCTAGTTGATTACCAACCTCAGAGGCAACACTGTTTTCTTCCAATCCATAGAGTGAAATCCCTGGCTTGATGCTTGTTGGTATGAATTCAATGAATACCCATTTCTCATCCACTCACCAGGGGAAAGGAGTATAAAGTTTGGAGCACATGTTCTCATTTAGCATTTGAGTGGGACATATGTGGAGGACTAGATTAGCCACATCTGAGCCACATGGATGAAGAGAAGGCATTAATTCCCAAAGAAAATTAATTCTTTTTTTTTTTTTTTTAGAGAGGAAGGGATGCTAGAAAGGGAAAAGATAAAAGAGATTACTGTGGAGGAAGATAGGAAGAAGATTCTAGACAAAGAAATCAGTGTATGCAAATCATGGAAATATGAACTTGCATAATCTGGGGGAAACAACAGTGGAAATGTTTGCAGCAAAGATTATGAATTAGTGGCAGAGGTTAGGTGGACTGTTTGGTAGAAGCAACTGAAAAATTTGCTAATGGTGAGCATTTACGCCTTTCTCAGTACCTAGACTAGAGTACTGATTGAGAACTCTCTACCCTTGTAACATGGTGTGCAACCTAATTTCTAGTTCAAGGAAATAATCTGAAAACTGATTTAATTTTGGTACTCTACAGAAGTGTCTGGATCAGCACTACTTTTTCTCACATGTAAATTGTGACAAGTAGAGTTACCCTCCCCACTATGGATTTCAGTATAGTAAAAGTCATAAATAAAAGTATTTTATTGTAGAAAAATAGTCTTCACATTTTTTTCTTCTGTTTGGTTTTTAGAAAAACATTATATGTTACTGCCTGCATCTGTTATTCGTAAACATAGAATACTACATACCTATTTACAGACTAATGCCTTCATTATCTTTAGTTCCTTTCTTAGTATTTTTCTGGTTTGGTTTTTGTTTGCCTTATAATTCACTCATGTCTGTACATTTCTGTCTTGGATAGTGAATCTTAAGAGGACAAGAAAAATGACTTTTTCAAAATGTTTTTGTGTATCTTTTTGCAGAAGCTAGTAATTTCCTTGGTCATAATCTGTTCTCAATAACTTTTGTTTGGATTGGTTTAAATGGAATTATATCCTTAAAATTTTATGAAATAAATCATCATTATCAAGCCTGATGTAACATTATTCAAACTCCCACATTATAGTAATGATTGTATCTCTGTCTTTCCTCCTTTTTCTTATCTGTATGTAATTGTCTACTCATTTTTAAAATATTGCAAGAAAACTTGAGATTACAAAATATTGGACTGAAGAGAAAAATGACTGACAGAAACGACCAAAGATTAGAAGATGCAAAGAAATAGAAAGACTTTCTATGCTCATGTATTGGAAGAACAACTATTAAAACGTCCATACTACTCAAAGCAATCTACAGATTTAAAGAAATCTTGATCAAAATACCAAGAGCATTTTTCACAGAACTAAAACAAACAGTCCTAAAATTTGTATGGAATCACAAAAGATCCTGGATAGCCAAAACAATCATGAAAAAAAAAAAAAAAAAGCTGGCGGCGTCGCAATTCCAGATTTCAGGTTATATTACAAAGCTGTAGTAATCAAAACAGTATGGTATTTGCACAAATGTAGGCACATAGATCAATGGACCAGAGTAGAAAGTCCAGAAATAAACCCACAGTCATATGGTCAATTAATCTTTGGCAAAGGAGGGAAGAATATAAAATGGGGAAAAGATAGTCTGTTCAAAAAATGGTATTGGCAAACTGAACCACTGAAATAAACCATACACAAATACAAAAATAAACTCAAGATGGATTAAGGACCTAAGTGTGAGACCTGATGACATCAAAATTCTAGAAAAGAGCACAGGCAGTATTTCTCTGACATCAGCCATAGCAAAGTCTTTCTGGATATGTCTCTTGAAGCAAGGGAAACAAAGACAAGCAAACAAGCAAACAAACAGACAAACAAAACCCCCCAAAACTGTTGGGATTATATGAAAATAAAAAGCTTCTGCACAGCAAAGGAAACAACAAACAAAACTACAAGACAACTTATAGAATAGGAGAGATATTTACAAATGACATATCTGGTAAGGGGCTAGTAAATATAAAGAACTTATGTAAGTCAACACCAAAAAATAAATAATCCAATTTAAAAATGGACAGAAGACATGAATGGTCATTTCTCCAAAGAAGACATCCAGATAGCCAATAGAAACATGAAGGGATGATCAACATCACTCATCATCATGGAAAAGCAGATAAAAACTACAATGAGATATTACTTCATCTTGTCAGAATGGCTAAAAAAAAAAAGGAAAAGAAACAATAGTATTGGCAAGGATATGGAGAAATAGGATCACTCACCCACTGTTAGTGAGAATGCAAACTGGTGCAGCCACTCTGGAAAACAGTATGGAGGTTCTTCAAAAAGTTAAAAATACAACTACTCTATGATCCAGTAATTGCACTACTGGGTATTTATTCAAAAGAAAATAAAAACACTAATTCAAAGTGATATTGCACCTTTATGTTTATTACAGTATTATTTGTAATAGCCAACCTGTGGTAGCAGACTAAGTGTCCGTTGATAGATGAATGAATAAAGAAGATATGAAATATAAATATATGTGTGTGTATATATGTATATATATGTATGTATATAATATTATATGAAATATTATTCAACCATGAAAAAGAATGAAATCTTGCTATTTTCAACAATATGAGTGGATCTAAAGAGTATAATGCTAAGCAAAATAGGCTAGTCAGAGAAAGACAAGTTCCATATGATTTCACTCATATGTGGAATTTAAGAAACAAAATGAGCAAAGGGAAAAAAAGAGAGAGAGAGAAACCAAAAAAATAAACTCTTAACTATAGAGAACAGACTGATGGTTACCAGAGGAAGGTGGGTAGGGGATGAATAAGATAGGTGGTAGGGATTAAGGAGTGCACTTATCATGATCAGCACTGAGTAATGTATAGAATTGTTGAGTCACTATATGGTACACTTGAAATGAATATAACGCTGTATGTTAATTCTGCTGGAATTAATTTTTTTTAAAAAATATTAATGATTAAGAGAGAAAAATGGCAGAAAACATTTCTACAAATTTGAAGCCACAAGAAAAATTAGAAAATAAAACTTTAGAAAAAGAAACCACAATACTGAATAAATATTTAATAAAGGAAAATGGAATTCTGATAGCATCTTTCTACCCACTTATGACTCATATTCTAAAGATTACGAAACTAATACATTTTTACCTACGTGTAGGTAAAACTCAGTAATTTGAAATTCTATCTACATTTTTACCTACATGATAAACATGTAGGTAAAACTCAATAATTTGAAATTCAGGGATTGACTCATTTAAATTCTGAAAAAATAAAATAAAATTAGAAGTCTAAGCAAAATTCAGAATAGCTGAGGCTTTTCTCATTATAGCATCAAGATGTTGAAAATTGTAACCTTGCTCTTATAAATGTGTACCACATAGTCTTATTTTATACTGGACCTGTTTTTAAGATAAATTTTTACAAGTCAAAAATTAACATGACCAAATATGACCAATTAATATGACCAAGATTATTTTTAGAAAGCCCATTAAATTAAAGTACAGTATACATGGCCAAATATTCCTACTGGAGAGTAATTTGTTATCTCTTCATAATGTCAGCCAATTCAAAGTGGCTTTTAGGTTCTTGACTTATATTTAAGGTTCATGTTATAAAGAAAACAGAAACAAAAACAAAAACAAAACAAAAAAACCTCAAAAGCATATCATGACAAACTCATACTGCAAGAGACACGGGGAAGATATAACTGAGGGAATAGCAAATGGACCTGTTTTGCCCGATCTTTATTCTTGGATATAGGCTCAATGTCAGGCAGTATGGCTTACATTATTTAATGTTTTCCTTTTTCTATACATCTTTTTCTTTCTCCCAAAACTAGTTAAATTCATCTAAGTGCATATGTAATGAAAAACTATATATAAGAAAATATTATTTCATATTTTCTTGATGATTTAGACAAAGTCATGGTTATGGGAACAAATTAATATTCTATAATTTAGGACTTCTGTAATTTGACCCTATCTCTTCTATCAAAATGTCTCCTTGGTAACCTCATACAATTTTTCCTAACCAACGTTAGTTGACTCTAACTCGATCCTTCCAGGGTCAGGACAAAAGAATTGGGGAAGTCATTCTTGATTCTTTTTTTCCCCTCACACCACAGATCCAATTTGTCAAGAAATCCTAAGGGCTCAATCTTCTAAATATCCAGAATCCAACTAGTCTTCACTATCTCTATAGTTATCCATCTGGTTTAATCAATTTGTATACTGACTTTAATTAATTAATTAATTAATTATTCTGTTACTTTAATTTTTTTTTTGTCTTCTGGTATCGAGCTAATTGACATTTAGTGTGGGTAGTAATATACAGCAACTTCTTTATCTTTTTGATTTCTTGCAACTCATATCACCAAGCTTATTAGGATTGAATATAAAACATGAATTGATGAACTCTGAAGGGAAACATAAGAGGTTCTTGGATGTATAAAAAGGGTTTTATGTATAGAATGGATCTGTGAATATCTTTTGGGTTCTTAGAGAACCCAAAGCAAAAGTTTTTGCTTTCTGTTGTTTGTATATATTCAGCTGATTGGTGTTCTCACCAGTAGGTTAGTCCTGCTGAAATTAGTTGTACTGATCAAATGAAACCGATCCTTAAATTTTGGTCTTCTCTCAAATTATTCATTTTTCATCAAGTTGGAAAACATATCATTGTGATTCTTATCTTTTTTTAATTTATGAAAACACCATTTCATATCCTAAGCATGTTTTATAACTGTCAACTTTTCCTATAGTTTCTTGAATTTGCTTTTTTTGGGTGATTTTAGGTGTTTGAAAGATATTTAAGTTTATATTAAATGGCTCATTATCTTTAAAGAAAAAGTAATCTGAAACTCTGAAATTTGCAAATAAATAAAGACAGTTTGAGCCTGCTAATGTCTCCTGATTTTTTTTATTTTAAAGAAAGGAGAAGAAAGAAAGAAAGAAAGAAAAGAAAAAGAAAGAAGGAAGGAAAGAAAGGAAGGGAGAAAGGATCTAATGTGCCTCCAGATTAATTTGCTGCACAAAGCAATATTTTTCCTGGGAAGCTGTCAGCTAGAGAGAAATTTTGAGAAAATCATAACTGTATTAAGTTAATCAAATTAAAATAAGCTTAATGACTCAATTTTTCATTTAAAAAATGAACATTTTAATAATATAAATTGACATAAGACATTATAATTAATCAATTAATGGAATTTATGTTACCCTTTCATAAAATAAGTTTAAATTAAAAATGTGCTCAGCCTAAAATTTCATCTTAAGATGCACATCAGAAAGAATATTTCATATGTTCCATATCTTTAACACATTTATTTCTAGTTTGATTCTTCTTTTTGCAAGCATTAACTTACTCTCCCTCAGTTTCCTTATCTGATAATGAATGGATTAATTAGATTTCAAAAATATCTTTGCCCTAAAATTGTGATTCAATTTTATTTCATGTAATCTCTGAATGCTGAATTTTTATTCTAATTAAGATTGTTTCTTATTACAGAAGAGACATGTTACCATGGCCAAAACCAGCACATGACTTCTCAGTAGGCCAATGTGAAAACATGTGGTAGAAAAAATACTTTTGTGAATTTTAACATAATCTTATTGGTATTTAGAGATCACTTAAAGACAAGAAATTTAGATTTTCTAGAACATCATTTTAAAAACTGAAAATAAATTAGATAACTAAACTATAGAAAACCCTTATGCAACAATCTACTTTTTAAAGTTTGCCCCTGGAAGTTCAATGATGTGTAGAGATGTGATGCTATAAGATTATGGCTATCAGCTTCTGAAATACATGTAACACAATCTGATACTGTGTTAAGGATCAGTGCATCTGTCCGTCTTGCAAATCTGCCCTGCTGGAGAGAAAGCAACGGTCAGACCAGGGGAGAGCTCAGTTGCTGAGCAACGGCTCCATCACCGACATGCTCTTTGCTTCGATTTGGCGCAAAGACAAGTATATGTGTACTTGTACATATGTATATATGCACACACTTGAACACAGTGAAAGGAGTCTATCATTGAGCACAAGACTATCAATAGCAAAGAATCCTTTGGTATAATGTTAAGATTACAATTACTGATCACAGAAAATAAATTTGGTAGTATCAATGTGAAAGGAAATAGTTTTACTTTGAATTTTACTGATAATGTGCATCCGTAAATGACTGCTCCGTATGCACAAAGGGACCCAAATTAGACTGTTAAAATATTTCCTTAGGGTCTAAATGATTATATCTTCCCTTTTCGAACCTGTTCATCAAAGACTGCGTGCAGTGAAAAGATCACAGATGTGGTAGTTATTGGAATGATTCAAATCTTTTCAATTTGAAAGCACATTATGGTTTCTGTTAAATAAGGACATGGATAGTTGGGAATGCTTCAGATTAATGTCTAATTTGCTCTATTTGCCTTTCTTCTTATAACTGGACAACTACTTGTAGTCTTATAATTTTTGAATCATCACCCATGAGTCTTAGGTCTTTAGAATGAGCTTCCTGAGTCCTTGTTATTAGTTAGCAAATTTAAAGAACAGGGTGCATTGGCCAAATCTCCATATGCAAACCAAGTGGAAATTAAATGATCTAATGTAACAAAGGAACAAAATGAAATTATTTCTCACAGTATCCTTTGTTTGTCTATTCTTAACCACCATCTTAGAGAAGTGTAAATTAAAAGTCGAAATGATTTATTTCAGAAACTAAATAAATAGAGCACACTGCTGCTTTTTCATTTCATTGTGTACCTTCACTTCTGGTATTTTTTTCCTCCCTCTGAAAGCGCTATTTCAACAAGACCATGTAAATGTCTATAATTGCGAGAGAAAATGTTAATATAACATTTACACAGTTCAACAGCTTCAAAGCTGTTTCATTGACTATGCTTAAAAGGAAACTTACACACAGAGGCCCCAAGCCCACATAAATGCTAGTTTAGTGGGACATTTGGTGACAGAGCCTTGAAAACAGAAACAAAAAGGAAGGGAAATCAAACAGCCCCATCTTCCAGCCTAATTCAAGCCATTTAGAAGCTCTGTGCTTAAGCCAAGGATTACCAGTGATACTATCTACATCAGCTTTGCTGTTCAGGAAGAAATGTCCCTCTTATTAAAGAGAAAAAGAGGGAAAAAGAGTGGGGGAGAAGAAAATAGTTTAAAGCCAAGTAATTCAGGCTTGCATAAATCTTTAATGGGTTCTGTCTTCATATGATTGGCTGTGCGTTCTTTTCTCTGCCCAGGGGAAACACTATATGTCTTAGAGGAGAATAATAGTAACTCCATCTTGTGTGTTATACGATATCTTCAAGTAATCCAGAGGATTTTGGCTTTGTCTGCCGTAAACAAAAGGCCACCCATACATAATGTGTCTGGGCTATTCCAGACTCCTCACCTTAGCAGGTGACACCCATAAGATGGACGTCGGAGACTAAGCCCACATGTAGCTGGAGGCAGTTTTGCTCCCAAGACAACTGAGAAAACGTAAAAACAAATAGCATATTTCTCTTCTTATAAGAACAAAGTGTGATCAGCACCCTGTGGTTGTGTCAATTTTCTGGGCTTTTCTCAGGAATAAGAATGAAATGCCAAATAACATGCTTTGTTTTGCAAGCTGATGAAGAAAATACCGCACTGTAGATTTCATTTGTTGAAAATATACAAATGATTCCAAGCCCTCTATGTCTAACCACAAAAACAAAAGAGAAATTAAGGAATAAATGCATCTGTCATTGATGTGTTAAAATTTCAAGAAAGATTAAGATGAGTTACCTAGAAAAGTCCATTTTGCCTATTTTATCATCATTCTTTTTCATTTTTCTGGGGTTGCTGCTTACTGGGTTACTTCCTGAACAGTTAAGCTTTCTAACTGATGGATTTATTCACTCAACAAATGTACACTCATTGCATGTAAGAGCCTTTCTTCCACTCTGATAATATGAGAGCTTTCTCTTTTAGATTTGACTTACTACACAGGTTAACTTGGTAAAAATTTAAATCTGAAAGGGTCAGACCTGAATCTACTCCATTTCTTGATTCTCTCTGATCAATATAAATTCTCAGCAATTCTATACTTATGAATCACATAGCATATAAATAGTATGCAATTACATCATTATTCAAATAGTACCAACACATCAGAGGGGGAGTTTTAAGTTGCTTGGCTAAAATGAATTATTTAAAAAGCCAGATCTTATAGCAAAAGCATTTTGAGGGGCACCTGGGTGGCTCAGAGGGTTAAAGCCTCTGCCTTCGGCTCAGGTCATGATCCCAGGGTCCTGGGATCGAGCCCCACATCGGGCTCTCTGCTCGGCAGGGAGCCTGCTTTCTCTCTCTCTCTCTCTGCCTGCCTCTCTGCCTACTTGTGATCTCTGTCAAATAAATAAAAAAAATCTTAAAAAAAAAAAGCGTTTTGAATTTAAGGGCATAAAAAGCATAGTTTCTGCTTTTCTTTAATAAGATAACGAATTGTCTCCAGGATACGTGTAAGTTTATGCAAGAGGGCATGTTTATTTTTATTTAAAATTCCTAGGAAAAGTTTTCGTGTAACGTAGAAGGGGAAAATACTTTGTCAAATATGGGTTTTCCGTGAAGACGTAAGTTGCAATTTGGAGTTAGGGTATTGATGCGTGGTAATTAAAGGTGGGATGGTCATCATCAAACACATAAAAAATGCTAATTTTAAAAGTTTGCTGCAGTGTGTAATACATGGTGACAAGTACAACAGTAAGTGAAAAATTAAGTGGCTGGTAAAAAAGGACTAACAGAGGTACTACTACTATTATTATTTTTCTTTTTTAATTTAAATTCAATTAGCCAACATATAGTACATCATTAATTTCAGATTCTATTATTAATTTTTAAAATGGGTTCGAAGCATTCATTTTACAATGTATTTTCAAGCAGTGTTACTATCTTTACAGTATGTTTTCTTAGTTACCAGAATCAGGTTGATAATTTATTCTTAGTCTACACTTCGTGACTAATAAAAGGGAAGCCAGCTGATCCTCCAAAAGATCGAGTTGCTTGATCTTGCTCGATTTCTTATCTGCAAATTTCACAGAAACAAGATTTTAAAAATCCAAAAAAGGGAAGAGAGACATAAAAATAAACCAATCATACTACAATTTATGCCTAACATGTTAATGTATCTTATATGACCCTTAATTAGATGTGAAAATGTATAGAAACGTATCATATGTTAGTCATTCCATGGCAATTAAGTGCTTTAGATTTGAGTCATATAATTAAGTATTTAAAGAGACATGTTTAAACAATTAGGAGTTCAGTGTATATCCCCTAGTTCATGACTTATTTAACTGATTTTTAATTTGTTAAATAAAAGTAATAAATATTATGAGATTAACTGAATTTGCTAATATTTTAATACATTAAAATCTTATATTCTAGGGCATCATCTTACTTTGCTTAATTAAGATGAAACAGCCTCAGCATTACTCTGAATAACTAGTTTAAAAAAATAGGATTGACATATGTGGTCACATCTATGCTGAATATACCAGTTTTCTGATGAAGAACATGTCTCTGAAAAATATATTTTGGGGGCACAAGATATGGCCTATTGCCTAGCTCAAAGTTTCAGTATGATGCATATTCTAGACTGTGCTGTGATTCTCTTTTTCATACCCTTCTAAGACCTCTGAATACATTTGTATTTTCTGCCTATGTTGCTTTCTAGAACGCTTAGTTTTGTGGGTGCCTAGATGGCTCCATAGGCTGGGTGGCCAATTCTTGATTTTGGCTCAGGTCATGATCTCAGAATAGGAATTGAGCCCCACAATGGGCTCTGTGCTCAGCCGGGAGTCTGCTTAAGGATTCTTTCCCTCTTCCCTCCACCCCTCCCCCCCGCACGTGCTTTCTCTCTCTCTCTCTCTCTCTCAAATAAGTCTTAAAAAACTGAAGTTTCATATGTATATAGTTTTTTTTAATGTGCTTTAAATTTATGCCACTCAGTTTACAAAGGGTGCCCCCTCATCCAAGTGTGGTTTATAAATATATTTAAGCATTATTTTAATGATTTTAAGCATAAAGAAAAATTAGATGCTGCCTAAATATAAACACCCACTTGCCCTACATATATATTATATAAGGTATGAAACCCTGAATTAAAGTTATATGAAATAAAGAAGGGAAATATGATCATTTGAGAAGTTACTATGTCTTGACTTTGGAAAGTAGATCCAGAAGACGCTAAACAGAAAATAGAGATACAAATTCATTTATTGTTAGTTTCTCAACAAAGTTAAAATATAAATAGTAAAAACCAATACATTTTAATATTATTAACTTTGATATTAGAATAAAATGTAGATCATAAGTCACAACTCATTATTTCTCTATATCATCCTTTCACTGACATGTCCTAAAAGAACAAAGTTTACTATTTACTAAAAACCTAATATTTTCCATTCTATCAGACATGTTGGTTAAAATAAATGTTATAATGTATCGAACACTTACTATCTTTGATGGTTATTAGCAAGAGAGTACTTTCAGCTGCTATAACAAATGAAGTTAAAGATTTCAGAGGCAGGGGCACCTGGGTGGGGTCTGCCTTCAGCTCAGGTCATGATCCCAGCATCCTAGGATTGAGCCCTGGGTCAGGCTCCCTGCTCGGTGGGAAGCCTGCTTCTCCCTCTCTCACTCTCCCTGCTTGCGTTCCCTCTCTCGATGTCTCTCTCTCTCTGTCAAATAAATAAATAAAATCTTAAAAAAAAAAATTCAGGGTCATAACACAATAGGGATTTATTTTTCCTTACACTGCAGTACAGTGTAGGTGTACCTGGTTAGTGGGTGGCTTTCTTACTTGCTATCCAGGCTTTCAAATTCCTTAAAACTTATGGCTTCAGTAGCATTCTAGTCAGGGAAATGGGACAGAGATCAAGAAGGACACTAACCTTTTTAAAAAATTTTTATTTTAAAATTCAATTTATTTAACATATAGTGTATCATTAGTTTTAGAAGTAGAATTTAGTGATTCATCATTTGCATATAATAACCCAGTGCTCATTACATCATATGGCCTCCTTAATGTCCATTACCCAGTTACCCCATCTCCCCCACTTCCCCTCCAGCAACCCTCAGTTTTGTTTCCTAGAGTTATGAGTCTCTTACAGTATGCATCCCTTTCTGTTTTTATTCTATTCTACTTTTCCTTCCCTTACCCTATGTTCATCTGTTTTGTTTCCTAAATTCCATATATGAGTGAAATCATATGGCATTTGTTTTTTTCTGACTGACTTATTTTGCTTAGCGTAATACCTTCTAGTTCCATCCATGTCATTGCAAATGGCAAGATTTCATCCTTTTTTGGTGGCTGAGTAATATTCCATTACACACACGCACAGACACACACACATATGTGATGTGATATATATCGATGTGATATATATCTCACATCTTCTTTATCTATTCATCTGTTGATGGACATCTGGGCTCTTTCCCTATTTTGACCATTGTGGACATTGCTGCTATAAACATTGGGATGCAGATACACTAAACTGCCTTTATCTTCAGTAACATAGTGGGATACCTTGGGCTGTTCTTTATAGTTCTTCAGCACATGTAAAAATGGTCTGAAAACATATTACCCAGACTGGAAGCTACTCAGTGACTCCTCAGGTCTGCAAAGACATAGGTCCAAAAACAAAACAAAACAAAAGACAATGATTGGCACCTTCTCTTCTTCCAACTGCCACCGCTAATTTCTCTCAAATAGCTTGGTAAGAAAAGCACTAATGGCTTTTTATTACTTTTCTCACACAAACTGGACACATGGTGTTAGCACAATGGAAACTCAGGCAAGTCTTTGTTATCTTCCTACGGCTCCGAGCATGCTCAGCACGTGTAGTGTCAGTGTAGCCCAGATCTGTGAGCATCTTCACATGCACCTCATCATTTCCTAGAGACAGAAACCTTACTCAGAGTCATAGTTTAGACCTAAAGAATATCTCAAAAGCAATTTTTTCTGAACATCCAAATATAAGTTCCCTATAATGATTTCTGGGTTAATATTTCTAGTAACAGGGAACTTACCACCTCACAAGATAACATACTGGTTTAATTGGTAGAAAATACTTAGAATCATAGAGTCAGAGAAATTCAAACAGTTTGAGTGTAGCCTACACACTTTTCCACTGTGCTATTCACACACACTGAGATCTATATAGACAACTATTATTTCTACCTCTGTGAAAACAAAGGCCTTGAGGGCTTTGGAGACCAACTTGCCAAATATCACATAGCTGGTCTTTCTGCAACTTCAATCCACTGACTATATGATGTTTTAATGTAGGTTCATTCATCAATTGAACTAAATGTATCACTTTGGCAGGGGGTGTTGATGATGTGGGAGGCTGTGCATGCGTGGGGGAAGAAGGTATATGGCAAATCTCTGTACCTTTCTCTCAATATTGTTGTGAACCTAAAAATGCTGTAAGAAAATAATCTTTATTAGAAAAAAGTCTGATGATATTTTAATTTTCTCTTTTTTAACCACATGTTCTTTTTGTCCTCATACCTAGTAATTCTTCCCTTATCTTTAATGTCCAAAAAGTTGCCTAGAATATGACTTTTTGACCATTCTGTACCTATATCATTTTTCTTGAGTTATACTTTTTATTATATTTTCCGTTTTCCTGCTTTTCTTGTTGTTTTGCAAGGATTCCAGTGATTTTTATGTTGGATTTTCTCTGCCTGTCTTTAATGTATTGTTCTTATCTCTCAAATCCTTTTAATCACTTTGTTCTTTTTTTTTTAATTAAATGTCTACTTTTTCACTGTATACTTCTCTTAAAGTTTTACTTATTTTGTTTATATGTTTCTGTGTTTTTTTCTTGTTCATTTTTCATTTCTTAAAGGATTTTTTCTTATTTACTTCTAACTATATTTTTTCTTCTCATTCCTGAGTTTTTCTAATGACACTTTATGCTGTATTTTCATTTTTTTTATTATATTCTTAATGTTTAGGATGCATTACAGATGGCTACAAGGTTTTTTGATGCTTTCCCATTGATGCTTGCAGTGATGATAGGGTCTATTTTTCTTCCCTTTTACTCTGGGCTGATCTGTGACAACTTTGACCATTAGAGTATGTTTATAGTAACACCATGCCAGATCTGGGCATAGTCTTTATGAAGACCCAAGCTTCTTTCTTGTCCTCTTTGAACCCAAACCACCAAGTAAAAAATTGAATTACCCTGAGTCCATCATGCTGTGAAAATTCCAGGCCATATAGACAGGAACTGTGGGGCAAGATGCCTTTAGCAAAGATCACCAAAGAACGCCAAGGTTCTGGATGCGTGCATATGCATGAAGAAGCTCCTTTGAAACTGCACCCTCCAACCCCATTGCCTTGGCTGATGCTACATGGCCAAGATGAAAAGCTGTCCTGACAAGCTTTTGTCAAATTTCTGACCCGTGAAATTATGGGCCAAGTAAAATGAGTGTTTCAAGCCACTGTGTTTTGGGATAATTTTTACCCAGCAATAGATAGCCAAAACAATGTCTTTCACCTTCTTTTGAAATAGTACAATGGAGGGTGCCTGGGTGGCTCAGTGGGTTAAGCCTCTGCCTTTGACTCAGGTCATGATCTCAGGGTCCTGGGATCGAGTCCCACATCGGGCTCTCTGCTCAGCAGGGAGTCTGCTTCCCCCTCTCTCTGCCTGCCTCTCTGCTTGCCTCTCTGCCTACTTGTGATCTTTCTCTGAGTGTCAAATAAATAAATAAAATCTTAAAAAAAAAAGAATACAATGGAATTCTGACCTTTTTAAAAATTAAATCTCTCTGGTTCACTTTCTCTTTTCTTTTTTTTTTTAAGATTTTATTTATTTATTTGATAGAGATCACAAGTAGGCAGAGAGGCAGGCAGAGCAAGAGAGGGAAGCAGGCTCCCTGCCAAGCAGAGAGCCTGATGCGGGGCTCGATCCCAGGACCCTGAGATCATGACCTGAGCTGAAGGCAGAGGCTTAACCTACTGAACCACCCAGGCGCCCCTCTCTGGTTCACTTTCATTGACTATTGGAATATTAAATCTGTTCTTTATTTTCATTTTTTAAAAAATAATGTCTTTGTATGGGATTTGACCTCAATACTCTCCTGTCTTTCCTTTTCACATTGATTTAGTTTTCCTGATAAGCTTACAAGGCTTTTCTAACTCTACAGAGCTCCCTCTTCTAATGTTCTCAGGCAGTATTTAAGTATTTGGCAGTTTATTTTTTGAGATATGCTAGATCTTTTCCTGTACCCTACTTCTGTTAAGGTATTTTTTTCTTAAAGATTTCATTTATTTATATTAGAGAGAGAGAGTGAACACACAAGCAAGGGGAGCAGCAGGCAGAGAGAAAGAGAGAAGGAAACTCCCTGCTAAGCAGGGAGCCCAATGTGGGGCTCGATCCCAGGACTCTGGGATGAAGACCTGAGCTAAAGGCAGACAGACACATAACTGACTGAACCACCCAGGGGCCCCTACCCTACTTTCTTTCTTCTCTTCTCTTTTCTTTGTCTTTGCTTCCTTTTTTCTCAATTTTGGTCCACCCTCAGCACGTTCTCTTAAATGCCACCATCTTTTCTTCTAAGGGAGCACTGGTCATTCAGGTAAAAAGTTCATAGGGCAAACTGCTACAGTTCCTTCAGACAGACCCACTGCCATTACTTGGATTAGAATAGGCAAAACCTACACAGTTTCACTTTTATTGGTCCACCATGCTTTCCATTTGCTTCTACTTGTTAATTGTTGGTTATTTGGGAGTCCTCTTGTCCAAGGCCTCCCAGACACCCTCTGGCTTCCCTCTGCTTTCCCCTTCACAGAGACTGCTAACAAACAGACCTTGGAGCTATCGATGGTTCTCTCCTTCTCGCTTCTATTTTGTCTTTTGAGGGATAGACCTCATCACCTAGTTTTCTGTAAACATTGTCCAAGTATTATTGGCTTTGCTCTCTAGTTAATATTTGTTTTTACAAGAGAGTCAGGAAAATCCAAAAACTATGCTGCCGCCTCCTCCACCGTCTTCCCATAATCCACACATAATACAATAAACGGTAAAATTATGTGCTGGTTTTCAAAAAAAAAAAAAGAATTTAAAAAACAATATATATTGCTTATAAAAAAAGATCCCCTTGTTCTAAAAGCTTATTCCCAACACATAGACATATAACTCTTCTGCATTTCTTTTTGACCCAAAAGCAATATACAAATATAACAAACAGCAATAAGCATGTAATTAGCTATAATTTTATTTGTCTTAGAATTTAGAAGAGTTCTTGTGAGAAAGATTAGAATAAAGTCTTGTAAAATAAATTGTCTAAGAAATTGTGTGCTGTTGCTGCCTTCTCTTTTACCCTGAGAAAAGAATACATGTGTAAAACTGTCCCATTTACTTAGAGCCTTGACTAAGTAAACAGTAGGTATATAACCCAAGTTTATAGTGAGGAGGATATAATTCTGCCAACAAAGACACGTCCAATATTTTCTTCTTTAGAAAACATTTAATGACCAATTACTATGTATAGTTCTTTATAACCATCACAATAAAAGTTAAAAAGAATAAGGTAGAATCTCTGTCTTTAAGCAACTCATGAAGTGACAAATGAAATTAACATTTATGTAATTAACAATAATATAATAGAGGGTGACTATTTTCAATTTTGTTCAGAGTTTATTAAAAACATCTCCTTCAAATACGAGACAGCTACATGGCCTTCACAGTGAATAGGAGAAGCATTAAAGTGACTAACTTAGGCTTATTCTAAATTTATTTAATAAATGTGTGCACTTGGATAAAGCATCAGAGTATCTGGATACACCAATGCCTGAGTGTTTTCATTTGTAAAATGCAGATTCTCACAGGTTTGAAGAGATGATCATTTTATACTTCTACGAACTTTCTGTCAAATATGTAAGGCGTGTGTGTATACCCAGACCAATCTTAAGCTACTGATTTCCTAGGTGCAATACTCGCCAGAAAGACGCCTTATATATGTTTCTCTATCTACATGTGCATAGACACATACATTGTCTATTTAAATAGTAAGTGGATTTTATAACTTTTTTTTAAAAGATTTTATTTATTTATTTGACAGACAGAGATCACAGGTAGACAGAGAGGCAGGCAGAGAGAGAGAGGGAAGCAGGCTCCCTGCTGAGCAGAGAGCCCGATGTGGGACTCGATCCCAGCACCCTGAGATCATGACCTGAACCGAAGGCAGCGGCTTAACCCACTGAGCCACCCAGGCGCCCGGATTTTATAACTTTCTAACAATTTTGTAGTGAACAGAAGTCCATCCGTATAATGATCACTGTCTTGGAAAACTAATGCGTGTTCGAATTTACAAATTCCTTTTGTAATCCTTCCTCTTGATTTTTATTCCATTAATTATTGAAGTCATTTGACTTTATTTAGCTACCTTATTAACCAAGTACACTATATCCAAAGGACCTAGAATTCTTTATATACTAACAATATCTTCTGCCATGAGTGCTTCAATCTGTGACCCGACCAGTGATCTTAGAAGCATAAGGGATAAAAAAGAAAGTATCCTTGATTAAATCAATCATTTAATCAACAAGTATTAAGAGCTGTGAGGGAGATAAAAAAACACAGAAGATAATTATCTCTGCTATCAAAGAGCTTACAGTCTTGCTAGAAATGTAATAGTGCAAGAAGCAATTAGAGAATAAGACAGTATGTAATGAAGTGTTTAATTGGGATGGGGGATAGCCTCACTTTTGCTGTAAACTAAAGGGTTAGACGAAATGGGCTCTCAAATGACTTTCAAGAGTATAATCTCTACAAAAGTAGAATGAGAGGGCATCTATGAAGGTAAGACCTTGAAAATGTAATTTATCACTTAGCCAACTATGTTACTCTTTCCATTCCACTCCCATCTCACTGGACGTTGAGGAAATCTTCTCTTTATAAGGCCCCCACTACAGAGTGTAAATTAATTGATCATACTTCAAGATTACAAATATAAACTCTCCTTGGCAAACAATATGTCATCAACTAAAATAGAATAATAAACAACTAAAAGATAAATGCCCAAAGTTATTTAATACTTTATTTTTCCTAAAAATAGACATATATTTTCAATAAAAGAAAAGATTCTAAAATAAAACACTGAAAACAACGTCTGGTTGGGCCTGAATCTCATTAATTAAAAGACAAGAGTCTGGCTATCCATGTCATACAGAGATAAAGCAATTTTTAAAATTATCCTCTGAGATGGGGTACCTGGGTGGCTCAAGCATCCAACTCCTGATTTTGACTCTGGTCATGATCTCGGGGTCATGAGATTTAGCCCCGCTTCGGGCACTGTGCTCAGTGCATGCCAGATGTTGGGGGCTCTGCTTAAGATTCTCTCCCTCTTTCCCTCTCTGTCTGCCCCTTCCCCCTCTCAAATAAATATAAATCTTTAAAATTATCCTCTAAGACAGACTGGAAAACACATCCATAGAATGTAAGACATTGGTACACCACAGAGCTGCTTCATTGGACCATTATGGAAAAAATGAGAAATGAAAAGACTAGTTTAGGGTAGCTGCTTCTAAACATTCTGGTGGGTTTAAAGAAGAAATTAAAATTCAGGCTTTTAAGTTCTCAGACTGACATGGTATCTCAGACTGAGATCATCTGTGATCATCCATGGATATCCTTATCTTTTTTAAAGTTTTTTTTAGATTTTATTTATTTATTTGAGAGAACTGGAGCAGGGGGAGTGGCAGAGGGAGAGGGAGAGGGAGAAGCAGGCTCCCCGCTGAGCAGGGAGCCCTATGTGGGAATCCATTTCAGGATCCTGGGATCATGACCTTAGCCAAAGTCAGACGCTTAACCAACCGAGCCACCCAGGCACCCCCTATGGAAGTTCTTAAAGAATCATCACTTACCATCTCTGGTTGAAATTGTTTAAATATATTGTCCAGTCTGACTCTGAATTGCTGAATTATAATATAGGTTATGTTCTGAAATTGTCCAAGATTCCTTATAAATTTTAGAGAACTTATTGGGAAAGAACATGATCCCCAAATTACAAGAGGGACATTATAAGGATTCAAATGACCCTGAGTATCTGACACACCAATCCAACTACGAGGCTGGCCATGATTTGTTTGAATACCTTAGAAATACCTCACATAATAATAAATGCCAGTTTTTCTGAAATCTCTTTCCAGACCTTCAATCTCAGTTTCCACCTTAGATGGGACCGTATTTGTGATAGAACATAGTAAGCTTGGGGCAGAAGCAGACGGCCCGCTTTCAAAGTTCCCCTCCTACTCCTGGGTATTGCCGTTTCTTTAGCTCTTACCCAGACCTACCTATTCTATCAGGTCATTAGATAATTTTATTCCCTCTGCTAACTGGTGGATTATTACAAGTTTAGTTATGTGTTCAGTCCAATGTCAATAACTGCTCCAGAAGTTGTCTCCTTACTGAAGAACATCAACCTGATTTCTACCACCAGGCAAGGAACAATTCAGCTGGTAAATCTCAGTTTCTCTATCTGAAGAGACAGAGAATTCCGGAAGCAGTTTGTTTTCCTCTCTCAGTGACCATAGTATAACCGCATTTCTCGTTCTTTGTTATAATTTATTTTGCAGGGACCCTGGTCATCTCACCATCACATAGGGTATCATGCTGGCCCACTTTGTTGAGCTCTATGTGGGCAGGAGAGAATTATGGTCAATGTGTAGGAAAGACACATGCGTGCAAGAGGGTGAGAACAGCATGCCATAAGAATTCAGCAAAGCTTGAATAGAGTCTGGAGTTAAAGCTTTCTGTGATAATAATTATTCTGTTGGCATTTTACTGGGAGGTATTGAACACCTGGTTGGGAGACACAAAGTGACATCATGTGTCCTGTCTGCCTATCATTCACAAGGTGTTTTGTTTGTTTGTTTTTAGATTTTGTTTGTTTATTTCACAGAGAGAGAAATCACAAGTAGCCAGAGAGGCAGGCAGAGAGAGGGGGAAGCAGGCTCCCTGCTGAGCAGAGACCCCCCCGCCCCATGCGGGGCTTGATCCCAGGACTCTGGGATCATGACCTGAACCGAAGGCAGAGGCTTTAACCCACTGAGCCACCCAGGCACCCCTCACCAGGAGTTCCTATCAGAAAGCCATGGAGCTGGAAGTAAGCAGCAGGTTGACATTGTTTAAATGAGATCAACCTTTGAGCACTTTCTAAAATCACAAATGAATTGCTTGAAAAGGTGTCTTCTACTCACACTGTACCTATTTTTGCTGACTTGCTGTCTTTCCCTCCACTTTTACAAATGGCCTCAGAGAGGATTCAGCCCCCTAGTTTACAGATCATTGTGAATTATATGCTTCCCCAGTCAAGAGGTGGATGATTCCAGCAAATTATAGTTGTATTCAGATATGGCCCTTATGGGCAAATCTTCCCAGCAACAGAATATTTATCAGCAGTTTTCTAAAAGGAGACATGGTCAGAGAAAGGAGTGTTTACTGGTTAATATTTTGAATAGGTGGTCAGGTGGAAGACTAGTAACAAGAAGAGTCTGAGGACTTTCTTAATCACATTATCACTACATATAACAGGTAGGGAAGAGAGTATCTGCCTTCCAGATATCCTCCAGGATACCAGCTTATATTAACATGCCCACGAAGGGGCGCCTGGGTGGCTCAGTGGGTTAAAGCCTCTGCCTTCGGCTCAGGTCATGATCCCAGGGTCCTGGAATCGAGCCCCGCATCGGGCTCTCTGCTCAGCAGGGAGCCTGCTTCCTCATCTCTCTCTCTCTCTGCCTCTCCACCTACTTGTGATATCTCTCTGTCAAATAAATAAATAAAATCTTAAACAAACAAACAAACATGCCCATGGAATATTTCATCTCCACTCATGGAGATGGATTCTTCCAGAATTAAAGTTTGTGTTGCTCTTTCTTGTAAAACAATGGTGATCATCTGGGCATTATGGCTGAGAGCAAAGGAAACATACACTGACTACTAGAGGAAGAAAGTTACCGTGTTCCAACTCTGAATTCACTGTGGTTTACAGAAATGAAGACTCTCGTTACTCTTCATGGTGTCCACATTTATACAGAATAAGAAAAACACACACGAAAAATGTTCCCACAGTATGAAGACTTCAGATGTAATGAGATTGCCTTTTGCCCTTCATCTTCCACCCAGCCCATGTTTTCAAATGGAGTGGAAATATAGTTTTTTTCTTCTGTGTGTATGGCAGGTGAGACCCAAGGAGTAGAAAGATGAAGCCCTAGTGAAGAAGTAGCCAGCCATGCCATCTTCAGAAGCTTGGGCTGCAGGGTGAGGCCCTCTATCCTTTGTGTTCCTTGGCCCTGTTTCCCGTTATCAGGATGACTGGAATCACTGCTGAAGTTGTCAAAATCACAGTACGGACATGACACACATTCTCTCTACTGATAGTTAAGGGAGAACAGTCATCCATGGCAGTATAGGCTCACTCCAGTCATTCATTAATTTCACCTGACCACACATTTTACATGACTGAATTTTTGAACCCCTCTTATTCTTCTACTTTTCCCACCCTTTCTTTTATAGTGAATTATGGTGGTCATTGAGTTTTTTCTTTAGTACATGGATTACAAGATAATAAGACAGAATTCGATTTAATTAGAAGGAAAAATAAGGAATCTATCAGAGAGAATAATCAGTAATGGAAAAAATGGTATCCACCATTTTAGAGGGGCTGTAGAAGTGCTGAAAACACTGACTCTGCCTTTGACTGTCCATTTTGGTCATGCCTGTGCAATGGCTTCCTTCAGGGATATGTGTTTCAGGCCCCATGGAAGTTAATGTCTTCCCAAAGCAGGAAGGTTTGCTTCGATCTTCCTTCAAGTGCCCCACACAAGGCTCCTCTTTAGGTAACTAGTAGAGATGACTGGTACACAGAAAGCTCCAGTTTAGATAACTAGTAGGTATGACTGGTACACTGATAGTGCAACTTTAGATAACTACGTTACCACAATGCCCCTCACTCTATAAAAGCTGTCGGTTAAGGTACAGACTGGGCAAAGAGTGGCTGTGGAGAGTAGCTGTGTAGCACTGGGAACATGCGTCTGCCAGATCCTCCTCCACCTGTCAGTAAGTGACCCTAAATAAAACTGTAAACAGCATGGAGTGGTTTGCTTTGCTTTTTGGTTTCAAAGTAACTTCTCCTAGAGAATGTCTCTCTTCAACTTTCTAATGGGGGTGGAACATTTTCATTTCTATTCATTTTAGGTGTATGATGAATGGGAGAATGCTGTTATTCTCTTAGTTATTAATTTTATGTAATATAAGAAGCGTGGCTGTTAGGAACCAAAGGGATGGACTATTTACCTATCTTGTCATGTTCTATGCTGAAGAGGCAAAAAAGCTAAAAGCCTTCAGGCTCCTTTTGCAGTATGCTAGATGCAACTAAGTCCTGCCAATCCAAAGCAGTTACTTGAGATTGAAAGCCAAAGTAAGTCAGAGGTCATGCTTCTGAAATACCAATTGTCTTAGCTAACAAGGAATATTGGGAAAGCATTTTCTTTCTCTTCTCAATTTTAGTGATGATCTAGGAGGATTTCTTCAACTTGGTGGTTACTGAGAGGCAGGCTTCAGAGAATTCATTGGTTGGAGACATACTAGGCATGTCATAGTTCTGAAACTAGTAGAGATAGCAGTTCACTTAATTCATCTAACATATTCATTGGGCACCTATCACATGTCAGAGACTCTTCCAGGTCCATAGGGTGTTAACAGTAGATGGAACGCACCACGATCCTTGCCCTTTTGGAGTTTCCATGCCAACAGTGGTTTCCTGGTCTTGTGGTTTATGCATTACTTCCTTAATAGGGACAGTGACAATTCATTCTTGGCCAAGGAGTTCCTGATTGTAGGGAAAAAAGAACAGTTTCTTTGTGGTCTGGCTCTGGTATGACACTGGAAGTCATTGCTGAAAGCTCAATTCAGACTTTTCTTCTGTCCTCCTACAGATTTAAAAGTTAAATAATTCCCTATATTAACTTCCTTTTTGTTTAAACTATTGAGAGATACTATCTTCTCAGCAAATGATATTGACCAATTACAATTATCTTCTTGGAGTACCTTTTCATTTCCACTTTGGCCACCTTGGGAGTCCCACACATTCTTGAATGTCTACTCAACTAAATTTCACTTGGCTCTCACCTTTCCTGTTCCCCATGTGATTAATTACTACCTCTGCTGAGCTGCCATAACAATTTACACATGCTTTTCATTTTTTAAAAAAGATTTTATTTATTAAAGAAAAAGAGAGAGAATGAGCAGGGAGAAGGCAGAAGAAGAGGGAGAAGCAAACTCCTCACTGAGCAGGGAGGCCCATGTGGGGCTTGATCTCAAGACCCTGAGATCATGACTTGAGCCAAAGGCAGATGCTTAACTGACTGAGCCACCCAGGCATCCTTATACAGGCTTTTAAAAATAGGATTGATTGAGCTGTGTGACTTGGTTTCCTTTCCTGCTCTCCTCCTATTGCCCACACAAACACACAAGATAGAGACTTGGTCTTATTTACTTTCATGTTTCTGACTTTTGAGAGTGTTTGACAAATTACAGTTACCTATTTTCAATTTATTCATGTATTAATAAATCAAAAATTTCCTTATTGCAAAATGGTTTTAACTACATTTATACCCTTCTTTTCCATTTAGATTTATTTTTATCTTTTTATTTATTTATTTTTTTAAGATTTTATTTATTTATTTGACAGAGAGAGATCACAAGTAGACGGAGAGGCAGTCAGAGAGAGAGAGGGAAGCAGGCTTCTTGCTGAGCAGAGAGCCCGATGTGGGACTCGATCCCAGGACCCTGAGATCATGACCCGAGCCGAAGGCAGCAGCTTAACCCACTGAGCCACCCAGGCGCCCTATTTTTATCTTTTTAAAACATAATTTATGAAATTATCCTTGGATTTGGGTTTAAGAATAATATCAGAAATTAAGTAGTCCAAAATTCTTTTCCAGGTCAGGAATTTCGGCCAGCAGGATCTGGCTTCTTGTCCCGGGTTTAGTGTTCTTTGGTGTTGTTCTACAGTTTCTGAGCATAGAATAGATTATCTTAACCTTAATCTAATTTGTAGTTTCAGTGAAAATATGTACTGTCTTTGAAGCTCCTCATTATGCTTTGCAAGGTGAGGTGATAATTGGCGCCTGAAGAACTTCCCATATTTCCCTCAAAAGTGCCTTTATGGAGACTTAAAATGCAGGGGAGGGGATGTTCTCCATTCAGAGCAAGTGTTTTTGTCAACAAAAATGTTCATGGACACTAGATAAACTGTCAAAAATTAGATCCTGATCTTGATTCCATAAAGTATATAACACTCTCACATTATAGTTTTCCCCTGTAAGGTGCAAAAAATGATACCAAAATATGAATGTATGTGCTTTTATTTATGAAATTATTTGGGATGCAAACTAGTTAGGTCATCAACAATGTAGTAAAAGAATATTTTGTACAGATTTTTTCTTTTAGCACTTAAACCAGGTTTTTTTGTTTTTGTTTTTGTTTGTTTGTATGTCATTTTATCTCTCTCTCCCAGAAAACCATGGACTCCACGAGAACAAGCATCATGTCTTCATGTTAGATTTATTGCCTAACAAGATGTTGGCATAAGCTACATATTTTGTTTGTTCATGAAAGTTCTTGGACAGATATATGCTATCTGCAGGATAACAAACTTCTAAATCTCTCACATTAAATGAAGTGAAAACAACAAATTTCTACTAGTTCATGGATTGTCTATTTAACTTTAACAAGTTTCTGTAGTCCTTTACAATTATAGAAGGAAGAGGAAAATTCTGTCTTCTCTGTATTATTTTCTTGCAAAAGCTGCTCTGCTCTCTTCCCAAAGTTGTTCCACATGGCATGGAGTATCTAGAGTACAGGCACATTAGCACTTTGAAATGACCCCAATTAACAAACTTGACAACTGCTTCAACAAATATAGTCAAAAGTGGAAAAGGTCTGTTTTTAAGTGGTACTTCTGAGAAGTGTGAACTCATAATGGAAAACACACTCACATAATCACTTATGAACAAATTGTCTTGAAAATGAGTCCTACACAAGTTAGCTATAAAACACTGTTTTTTCCAGAGCACACACATGTGAGCTCTAAGGAGTGTAATATGATTCTGCTTCATGATGACAGTCGTGGTTGACGGACAGGTGCTGTGAATCAAGACCAGTGAATATGAAATACAGTTGTTCAGGAACATCTTCAAATGAAGCTCAGGGACAATGATTTTTACACGGTTACAACAGGAAGAGGGAGATGCGAGGACATTCCTTGATCTAAATTCAAAGACATTGTAAACTGAAGCAATATAATGAACACCAGGAATCAAGTTTAGTACTTGGGTACTTAACTCACTCAATATTTTTGTAGTATTTCTCAAGTGAGTTGAAGAGTAGATAATAGGTCACCTTTGGATTAATTTTATATATCTCAGGGAACAATACAATTTTTTACATTTTAGACTAGTAAAGGCAAAAAAGACAATAAGAATCTTTGAAAATTGTATTTCCACTAAAGGCTCACCTTGATTACAAAGATGTATTGACCATACACCAGGGCCTTCCTATCCTTTAACACTCATATTGGAGAACCAGGTCCTAGAAGCTATTAATGTGTTAACTTGATTCATTAATGCAGAGAATATTCACGATTTTCCACCTTGGAAGAGACTGAGTCTGTCATCGCTTTAATAGAACTCTGCTGGAAATCAAACACAATTTTTATTCTAGGGGATGATTACTGTGTCTTGTTTAATTCCCCCCTAACAAATGTCAGCACTAATGTATTACAGATTATTCAGTCAATTTGATGGTTCCAGGTGAAAGAAAGGAACACAAATCTCTTCTTTTAGTGTAAAAAGGGTCAGCCGGATGACTTCCCCTGCAGGAGCCGAGATGAGGCTTGACATGAATCAATCAAGAAGGCTCAATTTTACAGTTATAGTGCCTAATGCCTAAACATGAGCGTACGGGTGGAAATTAGCACCCGATTATGAGCATACATGATCTTCCCCTGGAAGACAATAATATTGGCATTAAGCTTCTCAAGAGGGAAGATGCTGCTGGTTTTTAATATGTCTTAAATTATGTCAGGAAAAACACTGGAACATCACACAAAAGCCACAGTCAGTGTCTATTGCTATCTCATAAAGCTGGAGATCTTTACAACAATATTGACACAGGAGCAGGCAAGCAAATGTCAGCCAATATAACATATGAAATACTTAACGTAACCAATTTTCAGCTGTCAATCAGCAGGGAATAATGACTGATGCAAGGAATCAATACGCCACAATTGAATTCCAGCTCACAAACTTGTTTCGTTCTGTGCTATAAAAGACTGTCAAATGTCACACCCCAAGAGATGCAACAGGATTCCAAAGATTTATTTATTTCACACTCTGAAGTCTATTAGCAATAGTGCTCCTTTGCTATTGGAAATGGAGCTTCAATGACATTAAATTTTCAGAAATGACAACTTGCTTTTCTGACAAATTAATGATAGGACTTCCTTAGCCCGTATTTATTTATTTTTGGCCAACATGAAGCACAATTATACTCAACCAATTTTCAGGATTTCAGAAAGCAAATATTTGACATAGTTTGTCAAGTAAACTGCTCACAGAGTCGACTAGTCTTAAACAAGTTGTCCTATACATGGTAAGTAAATGGAAATTGCATATGACAAATCTCAAACTTATGTTGAATCCAAACCTTAGCATTATGCAAATGATTGGTAGCCAATTAAATCTGTAAAATTTTGTCTTCTTCAAATAACAATATTTAATTCCATTCTCTCCACTGCATGATGAACTTTTAGGTAAAAATAGTAAATCTATATAAAAAAGGCTGTGTTATCCAGAACACAAGTAACTTATTGTATCTTTTTCAGGACCGCAATTTGAGAGTTGATAGTTTGAACCTATTTTTTAAAAAGTCATTTTAGTACTAATCAAACATTCAAAAAAATTCAACTTTGATGTGATGTAATAACTAGAGAGATGGTTTTTATAAATGGGAAGAAAAAGGAAACAGAAAATCACTATCTACCCTTTCTTAGATATTCCCACAGGATTTTTTTTTTCTTTTCAGCCTTATTATTTCACATTTTGCTAAATATTCTCCTTAAATCAAAGAGGAAAACCTCAAACAGTTTTATAAAAGGAAGAAAAATTTGTCAATGGGAATCTTTCAGGAAGTGTTCTTTTTCTCCTTGGGACCAAAGAAAATTCAAATCACATACTCTTCCAAGCCAGTTATCCTGCAAGGTCCAGTTACATGAGAGAAATGTAGGAACTTTCCACCACTGCCAGTGGAGGTAATGACAGGGTCAAGTCAAAGCCTGCTACCCTTTCGGCAGGAGGCACCCTATTGAAAATGCACAATTACCGTGCTATGCTCATTTGGTCACACGTTTGCCTATAGCCTTTTGCTATGTATTTTCTTGTTTTTGTTTTTGTCTTCTACAGAGTGCCAAAATGGTGGGACTGTATATTGGAAGAACTCGGCACTCTACCTAGTCTGATGCCTAGGGTAGATTTTATTATCTCATGACAGCTCCCATTTTAAAATTGATCTGACTTAGTATTAAACGTTTAAAAAGAAAATAATTCTCTTCAGATACATTCGGCATAAAAGTGATAAAACTCAAATAAAGCATGCTGAGAATCTAATGTTTGTTTATGAACAAACCAGCAGAATGCCTATGTTGTTTATAAATGGGAATAAAATACTGTTAAGGCAGAGTTACTCATGTGGTTGAGTGGGCTGATTAAACCCAGAGAGAACATCTTGGGCAGAGCTGCTGTATCCTTCATTTGTTCTTCACTGAAAATGATAACATCGAACTGTAAAAGTTGAGATTGAAAAGCCACTAGTGTGTTGTCTAATTTCAACTGCAGAAGCTGCTGTGCTCTTTTGGTGACTTTATGAGGGAATAAGATTATAGGTCACAAGAGCTTCTTTATTTCCCACCTGTAGCTTCTAACAACATTTTATTAAGGATTTTCCCATCTTCTTTCTCTGACCTATTGGGGTTGAAATCCTAACAGCTGTTATAGCACCTTGACCAAAATGGTATTAACGTAGATTAGTGATTCTGAAATGAAGTATCCTTTTATCTGAGCTCTATTTATGGATGGCTACTAATATCTTTACAGTGTTAAAAAGATAAACACAATATATCATTATGTAAATAGAAAAGGAGTCCTTAACCTGGTTAAACACTTAAAGCTTTATGTTTGCTTCACAGAAAATCACACCAAGCTATTGTTATTGGAAGGTTTAATGTTAATTTCTAAAACAAACTTGGGAGAGTAGTCCGCAAATACCTTCTTGACATTCTGTTGCTTTATGTCTTGTTAAGATGTTTGGGTTTTTGTTTGTTTGTTTGTTTGTTTGAATTGCCTACTCACTGACTACATTTCCAAGATAAAAACTGGAGGGACAATTTCAAGCACATATATAGTGTACACTCTTATTGGAGGATATAAATTCTTGTTTTCAAGAATTGTTTTTGAGACGAGATGTATGATTTCTTGCCTGGATAGTTTTGAAGAGTAATGAGATGATATTTGCAGGGCACTTGGAGAGCAAGGAAAGGTGCTAAGTACCCAGTACTATCATTGGTCTTCACTCAGAGACATACTTTAACCGAATAAATGTAAACACAGTACAACAAGAACACTCTGCTCACCACTTTGGTAGACTAAAAATTGGAAGCAACACATGGCTCATTGGAATGTCGGAGATTTATATTTCCCTAATATTGTTCTATACCAAAGCCAATGCTGCTGCTTCTTAAAAAACAAACAAACAAACACCTCTCTCCCAAGCATTATTTCATTAATCCTAGATCAACTGAGTTCCAGATATAGTCAAGTTAGACTATCTTGAGCTTTTTATGGCCCTTAGGTATAATTCCTAAAATCGTCCAGCCAAAACTTTATTATTATTAGGCAAATCAATTCTAGAGCCCACTTTATTTTTTGCTGTTAGTAAAATTTGAAAAAAAAAAATTCCATCTGTTCTGCAGTCAGATGGAGGATTTGAGAACACTTTGACAATCATTGTGTTTATATGAAACAGATCAAAAAGAGTCAATCTGCTGTTTTAGCTGTCTTAACAACAAAATCGGATTGTCTGCACAGCTGATTCAATCAATAGTGGAGAAATCGGTTAATATGGCAGAGTGATTGGAAAGAAAACCAGTGGATTCAGTACAGGCATGGCCTGTTTATCTACGAACTAAATATCTAATGTGTTATTTATACTGAGTTTTTCTCTATTCTGCATTTTTCATTGTGAATGTATACATAAGATTAATAGAGAAACAAACACCCATTGCATAGGCTATTTTGATTATTAAATGGATCAGATTGAGAAAACATCAATATCTTGCCAAAATTTAGCTTTGTATTATTACATAGGTCATTAGGTGAGAAGGAATATAACATATATGTAGAAATATATTCCAAAGCTCTTTAATCTAAAAGAAGGTAAATATTCAAATACTTAAAATCACGTAAGTTGATTTTATTTTGATGCTTTCCCTAGCCTTCCTTTATCTGTTCTATTCTTTTTCATATATGTAATTCTTATAGAAAAATCCCAATAGTTTTAGTCTGTGCCATCTTCTTAGAGTTTAATAGTATTGAAATACAAATGTCAAACCAGATAGACATGGTGCTACCAGCTGAATTGTGTACCCCTCAAAGGATGTTTAAGTTATATTCCCCAGTTCTGGTGACTATCACCTTATTTAGAAACAGAGTTTTTTTAAAAAAAAAAAAAAAAAAGAAACAGAGTTTTTGCAGATGATCAAGTTAAAAATGAGTCATAGAGTGGGGTCTAATCTAATATGACTGTATCCCTATAAAAAGGGGAAATTTGGACACAGGTGTGCACACAAGAATACCACGTAAGCATAAAAACAGAGATCAGGGTGACACCTTTACAACCCAAAGAATGCCAGAAATTGCCAGCAAACCACCAGAAGCTAGACCAGAGACCTGGAACAACCCTCAGAAGGAACAACATCTTGATCTCAGACTTCTACCCCCAGAATTTCGAGACAGTGTATTTCTGTTGTTTAAGCTGTCTAGTTTGTGGTATTTTGTTATGACAGCCCTAGCAAAGTTATATTCCTAGTAATCACAGACCAATACATATCATCAAACTTCAACTTTGTAGCCTTTGATATACAATAAGAAGACAAAGGATGAAATCCTCAAAAGGTCCTTCTGAAGACCTTCAAGTCTCCTGTAAATTGTCTCTTTTTCTTAAACTTGTGTCTGGGGTGAAGGTGTATTCTAGCTGTTCTTGAGCGTCTGACATACAAAGTATAACTCCTGAAACTTCCAGAACATTCTAGGTCTTGTGCTGAATGGAATTTTACATATCCTTGGGCAATATCATACTAGTGTTTTTTGAGGAAGAGAAAGTTTCTTTCTTGAGAATTAACATTGGAAATATATTTCTTTCTTTGCTGTCTTTTCAGTATATTTCTTTCTTTACTTATCAGTAAAGTCAAACTAGAAAAAGATTTCCATCAAAATACAGTGGCAAAGCTAAATGAGTCAAATAGGCTGAATGAGGTAAATTTGGCCCCCTTAGTCCCTTCTTTAAGGACACAGAATTGGAGGTGCCTGGATGGCTCCATGGGTTAAGCCTCTTCCTTCAGCTCAAGTCATGGTCTCAGGGTCCTGGGATTGAGCCCCTCATAGGGATCTCTGCTCGGCAGGGAGCCTGCTTTCCCCCCTCTCTCTGCCTTCCTCTCTGCCTACTTGCGATCTCTCTATCTCTGTCAAATAAATAAATAAAAATCTTAAAAAAAAAGGAAACAGATTCATCCGAGTCAGGATTCCTTTAGAAGACAAGATAGCTAAATGACTGTGCTTCTGAAAATGAGACCATTTGACTGCTAAGTATCTAATATCAATGCCTTGATGGAACTGATTTATTTCACACCAAAAAAATATTTGTCCTCTAACAGTAAATATGCAAGTTAAAATTAAACTGACAAAAAAGAAAAATATACAGTGAACACTAGAGATGAAAGAAATATCTTCTCATAGGTTAATATTTTTTCAACCTTATCATAGAAATATTACATAAGCACAGATTTATTTAATATAATTATTTCTCTCATATTTGATTATTATTTTGAGATCAGACCTCCCAATGAATTTATAGATCATTAAATTCTAAGGAAAATGTGAAGTCTACTGTTATGTAAATAAAATTCTAAAATGTCTCTATTTCTCTCTCTCTCTCACTGTTTTATTTCTAAGTAGCCCCTTTTCATAGGTGAGAAACCATGGGTAGCACAATAAACTTGGAAAAACAATGAAGTCAGCGAAAGAATGAAGACCAGCACATTCAGCCCTCTGATTGGTAGCCTAATATAATTATTCTCCAAACCAAACTTCCTGTCCACGTACTTAGCATGCAATATATATTGGGTTGAAAATGATATTTTCAAAACCTCTTTGCAATGCCAAAACTACCATTATGTAACCTATTCTCTTTATTAAAAGATAATACTGAAAGGTTATGAAAAGGCAAAAGATTAAATCGTTTAAAGTAAAAATAATTGAATTGAATTCTTGCCTGCATTTTATAAAACTAAAATGAGTTTATTTTGCTAAGTCAAGCAGTAAAAAGAAGGAAATGCTTCTCTTTTATAGCCATGTACCTCTAAAAACACTGTCCAGGAATTTTCCAGCACTAACATTTTTAGTCTGTGGAGAACAAAAATATGCAGATAAAGTTAGTTCCAGCAAAGATTTCACAGTGTAACCAAGTTTTGCATATTCAGGGAGAAAACAAACCCATAAACTTAATACAAATTTCCAAAACATGTGGCCTCATTAAACCGTCTGTCATTCAGAGATCAGCAAAGACTCTGCTTTGTCTGCTTAGTGGTGAACATTAGCAGCTCCTCTGGGCAGATGTCGGTCAATAGTAATTATCCAGAAAGTTGCGATGACTTGCAATGGGTTGTTTTTCATACAAAAATAGCCATAATTCTACAAGAAGTTACATATAATGCATGGGAACTTACTAAAAGAAATCTGAGAAAAAACAACAGCAATAACAACCTTGCAATGAGGATGGGCAACAAAATTATGAAGTTGCTCAAATTCTACAGTTATTTTTTAAGCTTTTAGAAAATACCCAGAATCTTCCTATAAGCCACAGAAATTTCTCTTCCTTTACCAAAAACAGAGTTGTCATAAAAAATTGGTTAAGTGTCATTTTGAAATGTTTCATTCTGAAAAGAGCATCTAGATGTTTGGTAAATACTCTAGTCAGCTACTCGAAGGTGTTTGACTTGGGCTCCCCAGTGACAGTGATTGGAGGACACTGATGCATTGTCTGGGCTGGTCTGACTTCTTAGCAGCAATTTCTGATCAACTTACAATATAGTGTTCATATTTTCCCCCAAATAATCTTTTTTGTCTTATATATCTTTAAAGAAATTTTGTCATATTAATCACAGGTTACATGTGATTAAAAAGAATTATAACTTATTAAAAAAAAAAGAGGGACCTAGTTTATATATCGCCTACCAAATTTGCTCATTTAAAAATTTTTAGGAATATTACAGATAATGTTTATACCATTTGTTGTTTTTCATATTAATATATTCTAGATAATGATAAGATTTTTTTAAGTTATACATATAATGATTCTATGAATCTTACTTTCTTTGGTTGTCTGAAAGAATTATAATGGCATCTAAAACCAAAAAGTCTTAAAACTTGGATTTCAGACATCAGCGCTTTTTCTAAAAAGTAAGACTAAGGAAAGGCCAGCAACAAAATAGTTTTTCTAACTTGTTTTTTTTTTTTTTTACCAAATAAGGACTTTTTAAAAAGGATTTATTTATTTATATGTGAGAAAGATAATGAGAAAGAAAAAGCATGAGAGGAGAGAGATCAGCAGGGGAAGTAGACTCCCTGCCGAGCAGGGAGCCGGATGCGGATGCGGGACTCAGTTTGGGGACTCCAGGATCATGACCTGAGCTGAAGGCACTCATTTAACCAGCTGAGCCACCCAGGCACCCAGGACATTATTTTTTAAAAGAAATCTATCCCTCTTTACCATTATTTTATGAAAGAAGCACTTTATCACAAAAAAATTAAGAAGAACAGATTCTTAGACTAAAAGTTTTATGTTTACAATACAGTATTGTTGACAACTTTACTTCACATAAGAATCTTGTCTTACTTTTCTCATTTTGTTCTGCATTGTGAAGACTTGTTCAAAACTAGCCTTGGTCTGAAAATTGGCATGTGGGAACCATCGCATTACATTTTCCCAAGAGGAGAAAGAAGGTTAAACATAAATTCTGCATTTTCAAAAAGAACTGTTCTAAATTGAAGATGCCTTTGTAAACGATCTGGCTGTTGGGCTATCTAGTCACAACAGTTATAATACCTGAACATGCTTTAGGAGACCAACTCCTCACATCTTTTCCTGAAGGAGCAGGAAAATGTATTTGGCTGTTCCGGTTAAGTGCCTTCTGTATGTGTCCATGCAGACTTGGGGATGCAGTCTGGCCGCCACCTGGGAAAATGGTTTGTATTTCTGGGAAAGTAGAAAGAATAACATGTTAATATATTGATAATATTTATACTTTCTCAGTTTTATCTTCATATATCACATCATTTTGCCAAGGCAAAGAAATGAATTCCCCACCAGAAACCATCTTTGGATGCGTGATGCCCCCAAATTCTAACATTATTTTGGATTTTTTTTCCTGTAAACTTTCAAATGATGTTGATTTGTACTTTTATTTACTTAGTACTGAAAATATAATAGAAAATTTCTCTGATTCCCATATTCAGGGGAAAATACAGGTAAAATTGAAGAATTCCTCTAGGCATTTTATAGTTTCTTTCTCCTATTGAAAGAGAAATAGAAATAACAAAATGTCTGTATTTCGTAGTTTTCCTCTTAGTTTTTCCTTTATTATGCTTCTGAAATAAAGTAAGAGAAATGTATGAGTTTTTTTTTTTAACATATACAGATTGTCCCAATATAAAGTGCAATAGGAGATAACATTTAAAGTCAAATGACCTATAATTTAAGAAATATTCATTAAATAGCTTATGCATTGTCATCTTTCTAAAATTCCAAGTTAAATTCCTTTAACAGCATGGAAATTTTGTGATATTTTTCCTCATTCAAATTTTAAAATACATAAAGTAGTACAAAATTAATTAATATCCATGAAACAGGATTTGTAGCATCACATTTGAAACCCTGGATCCTGCAAATTTGTCCTATTCTTCTTTATCTCAAGCAGAGCTCTGGCAAAACTATTTCAGAAAATGCAGAGTGACAGTAGAGATTTTTCTATTTATAACAAATAATCTTATTTTAATGGATTTCATTCATTACCTCAATATTATTCATTCAGTGTGACAATGAAGAACAGGTGCATTTGTTCACTGGATAAACTTTTTTCTTTTAAATATTCAACTCATAAAATTATGTCAAGATATGATAGGGCTTTGACAAAATTGATTAGAATGAAAATATTTTAAGGTGAAGTTAGAAAAACTCTGTCTAACAAGCATGTGTTATTGGGCCACAAATGTTTCAGACCCTAATAATATGAGTTATCGGAATCTGGCTCAAGAGTTCTAATGTTGGGGCGCCTGGGTGACTCAGTGGGTTAAGCCGCTGCCTTCGGCTCAGGTCATGATCCCGGGTCCTGGGTTCGAGCCCCACATCGGGCTTTCTGCTCAGCAGGGAGCCTGCTTCCTCCTCTCTCTCTGCCTGCCTCTCTGTCTACTTGTGATTTCTCTCTGTCAAATAAATAAATAAATAAAATCTTAAAAAAAAAAAGAGTTCTAATGTTGAAACTATTCTTACCTCTTACGCAGATGTGGGATAATGCTGCTAGAAGTATCTTATCACATATTTTGTAATATTATGGGTAATTCAAAGGATAATTTACTGGATTTGCAAGAAAAGATAGCAGTGATATTTAGTACTCTTCAAGAGTCTTTCAAGCCAACAAGAAAAGGCACTTTATAAACTCTGAAGCTCATTAACCTTCACAAAATACTGGTGAGTTAGGTGGCAAATGTTACTCTTTTCAGTTCATAGATGAGTGAACTGAAGCACTGAGAGGTTAACTGATTTTTCCAATTCACAAAGCAAGTCACGGCATAAAGGGAGGTCACACGGAATCCTTGACTATTGGTTCACATGGGGCTCTACTCTCTGGACAAATAATTTATTAAATAAGCACCTATTGATTATAATTTACTGGATAATGCCATTTGGCATTTGTCCAAATAATTTGCTCATGACACAATTATCCTCCCTCTAAAAAGACAAAATTGCCTGATTTACCCAAGGACTGTAATAGTTTGGATCACAGCAGGTGAATAATTGAAGGAAAAATTCCAGTCAGCTTTTATACTAGTAAAACTATAAAACATATATAAATATCTAAAATAAATTAATAGTTTGTTTTCACTGATAAATAAGATAAACACCATCTTAATGTACCTTCTTTCAGGAAATTTTCAAATATAATTTAGAGTAGAAAGTTATATATATTTTTATTTATCTTCTCTAAGGAAAAAACAAAAAAATTTGGAAATTTATAAAGAGGAAGAATTTAACTCTGCTTTGAAAAGAAAGATATATTTGCTACGGTATTGTTAAAACCAGATGATGGGTATATCGGGGCTCCTTTTTGTTTTTGTGTCCACCACTGTATATATTTTAAATTCTATATAATGAATTGTTAAAGTATTAAGCACAGTTCCTGGAACTTATAAAAATGATTATTGTTCAAAACAAAGGTAAACCTAAAGAATATGTATTTGACAGTGGGCATAAATTTGACATACTTTGTCTAGTGATCTAGAGCATTTTTATAGAACAAAAGCCATTCAGGTACGTAGAGCATTTTCAAGTTCTAAAATGTTGAAAGTTGATCTCATATATAAGCTTCATCTTTTTCTTATGGCAAAGCAAAAAGAAATAACTTGCTCAATACTGAATAGTCAGTGTGGTCCTAGAAAATTCTTTAATAATGTTTCTGAGAATTGGGGAACCTTGTTGGACACATAGTTTCAGAAAACGGTAGGCTGTTTGAACAAATTCCACTAACCTCTTTTACTTTGATTAAAGTGAAAATTTCAATCAGTTTCAGTGTAGGTAAAAGAATGAGAATACAGAAAAGAGAAAGGGAGATGAAACGAAGGAAGGAAGGAAGCAAGCAAGCAAATGAGGGAGGGAAGGGAGGAAGGGAGGGAGGGATGGAAGGTGGGAAGAAGGGGGGAACGCAGGTGGCTAAGGCTAGACAATAGGCAAAGTTTGCTAACCCTAGGGATTCAAATCTATTCTGCATTTTCCCTTCTTTATTTCATCACTATAAATATATTTCCCATTATTTATCACCTCAACTATTGCAATTGTGTGTTTATGAGTCTTTTTACCCTCCATTTCCTCCAGCTTCAATCTATGTCACATGCCATTACTAGAATCATCTTTCTAAATGCAATTCTGTATTAAGTCCTCTATTCACAGGCTTTCAATGATTTTTTGTTTTTCACCAAATTAGGAAAAATTCTCACCCAAGAGTCAAAAGTCCTTCACAGGATGATGACTACCTACTTTCCCAGCTGCATTTCTAATTCTTCTATGTCTCAATATTGCATGTTTTAACCAAACTTACATATTCTTTTTTTTTTTTTTCTGAATATGCCTGTGCTCTCAAGTCATACACATTCGCATGTACACATCCAAACTTGGTGTGTGCCATTTTAAGTGTCTGGGATAATGTGTTTCCTCTGCTTTCTGCCTTGGCTTTTACATTTTTTAAAAATTTTTATTTATTCATTTGAGAGAGAGAAAGCATGTGAGAACATGAGCAGGGGAGAAGGTCAGAAGGAAAGGGAGAAGCAGACTCTCCACTAAGCAAGAAGACTGGCATTAAGCTCAACCCCAGGACCCTGATATAATGACTTAAGCCCACAATAGACACTTAACTGACTGAGCCACTCAAGCACCCAGCTTTTGCATTTTGTTCCTTGGACTTTGTAATCAGTTTTGATTCTCAGTCCACAGAAGTGATAGAAAGATGTCTTAGTAGATATAGCATAGGCAATGATTTCTTTTCCTGGAAATCCTGGCTCTGTTTTCTCTGCTAAGCCTACTCTTGAAACAACTAGGAATCCAATTTATCATTTTTGTCTGTTCAGAGCAGAGTTATCCTTTTCAAGTAACAGTATTTCAAGGTTTTTTTTTTTTTTTCTTTTTTTTTGTGGGGGAGACCAATTCTTCCTTATTGTCAGTTCATGGGATAATAAAACCACAAGGTATGTAGTATGGAAGAGACTAAGTTAACATATGAGGGCAGTGAGGATCCCTCTTTTCTAGGTTGAGAATGCTACTGTTCTGGTTATGTGGTACCAAAACATCTGTGAAATGGTAATCTCTTTATCTTAGAACACCCATAATAAGACAACCAAGTCTAGGGACCTGGTGAAGAAATTTCAGTGACCCCTTCCATCCATGAACAAGCACATCTATGTGGCTTAGAGTCTAATGATATTAATCTTTAGATAATTGAAAAAAAATTGAAGTATATGTCCAAGGCTCATGTTAGTTTCAACAAATACAGAAAGATTGGAGTGCAAGTGTGGGATTATACGGGGACCTGGAGAAAGCGTCCCAAATTTTCCCTATTTACTTCCCCTTCTAATCAAAGGAAACAATCACAACCATTGTAAAGAGTTATAAATTTGAGGGGCGCCTGGGTGGCTCAGTGTGTTAAGCCTCTGCCTTTGGCTCGGGTCATGATCCCAGGGTCCTGGGATCGAGCCCCGCTTCGGGCTCTCTGCTCAGCAGGGAGCCTGCTTCCCCCTCTCTCTCTGCCTGCCTCTCTGCCTACTTGTGATCTCGGTCTGTCAAATGAATAAATAAAATCTTAAAAAAAAAGAGTTATAAATTTGAAATACAGCCTGGTGTAAAGGGGCAACTCGTACCATCACATCCCATGCTATGTACATTGCTCCTGTCCAGGAACAAGCTGAAAGCATTCAGGCCTTAGATGTTTCGACATGGATGCTTATGGGATCTACATTCAAGGATTATGATACTGTAAGATCTGTCCCTAGTTACTAGTTTATGGGATTAGACTAATGCAAATAGAAAAAAAGCCCACAAACATTTGGAAAATTCTGTTGTTTGAGAAATCCTATTTCTATTTTCCTTTCCAAAATTATCTGCATGCCCCAAACTCCCTGTGTTTTGGGTGGGGCTGGCTCAGTACTTGGTCTCCAGCTCAGATGCCTGATTGACTCAGACTTGGCCATTCCAATTTCCATATCATTTTGACCCCAGATTTTCTTCACAGATGGATTTCTTCACAGATGGACACATGGCACAGAGTGGCCAATAATATGAAAAGTAAAATGTGGATGTATTAAAAGAACTTAAGTTTAGAGAACAAGGATGCCACTCATAAGTAATTTTGCTTGAAAAATGAATCAATTTTTATTATTTTCATTTATTTATTTTTAAAGATTTTATTTATTTATTTGACAGACAGAGATCACAAGTAGGCAGAGAGTCAGGCAGAGAGAGAGGAAAGGAAGCAGGCTCCCTGCTGAGCAGAGAGCCCGATGTGGGACTCCATCCCAGGACCCTGGGATCATGACCTGAGTTGAAGGCAGGGGCTTAAACCACTGAGCCACCCAGGTGCCCAACCCACTGAGCCACCCAGGTGCCCAAATGAATCAATTTTTAAAAGTAGATCTGAAAGATTGGAAAGTTGAAAACCCTAAAGAACTGAACATATTGTTTGAACTCATGAACTATCCAAGCATGAAAACAATTCTATTTACTAACCTTTCTGTTATACGAGGAATATATTTCCCTTTTCACTTATGCCAGTTTGGGATTCTATCTCTGGTAATAGAAATACAGTAATTACCACATAAATAGGAATAAATTAAATTGAATTGAGATTGTTTCTATTGCTACAATTCAGCAGATTAAAAAGATTCATCCATTTGATTGAAGATATATCTAACAGAAACTAATTTCAAGGTAGATTCTAGTTTGGGATGGCCAGTACCCCTTATATAATCATTTCTATCCCCAGTATAATGTTTAAGAAGCACCAAAATGAATGAACTCAAAATGATACTAAAAATTAGCACTGAAATGTTAGTCTAGTGCCAGAATTTGGGAAGAATTCCCATTAGCAGCAAGGCTAATGGGATTGGAATTAAATATACCAATCATGATGCACTATAAGATCATAACAAACCTCCTTTCCTGAAAGTGAATGGAAATATTTATTTCCCACTATTCATCCCTAGTCCCCCAAAAAACAATTTCTGAATTAACTTAAGAACTCCAGCAGTATCTTCTATGGCATGATGCTTCTGTTCTTCTCTTGCTTATTCCTCAGCCCCACGCCTCCTTGTGAATGCTCTATGAATAAATGTTCCAAAGACAGAAAGTGAGATGGACTCCCGGGGGTTTGTTGTTAACCTAGGAAGAACCTTGTCCTAGGAAGTAGGGTGGAAGAATATCTCACCTCATGACATCATTATATCATAGGATACACTTCCACCAAGGCAAGGTTTGGGAGAGGAGTTGTGTCTTCCCACTTAACTCCAGCTTTAGATCTAAAAAAGTTAAATGTGTACAGAGAATGGATGCATACTCTACACACACTTATTGCTTGACACACTTATGTGTATTTGGATTTGGCAATTTTTTTTTAAAAATTTTATTAACATATAATCTATTATTAGCCCCAGAGGTACAGGTCTGTGAATCGCCAGGTTTACACACTGGATTTGGCAATTTTTGAGGATTGGGTTTATTTCTTTAATGAGAGTTCTCCTGGTTTTAGAATAAGAAAAAAGAAATTACATGGGATACATGTTAAAAAGAAAAAAGTAAACACTCATTAGAATAAGACATGACCAATTATAAGACTCAGAAGAGGAATAGACCTCACAAAATAAAATGACATAGGGATTGTAGGAATATTTTATAAAATAATTTGTCATCCTCAATATAAAACAAGAACCTATGGTTCTTTGAAATGGAAAAAAAAAACCTAAACTAAATACAAAGTTGGCAGAGATTAAAAAACTTAAGAAACAGAAATTTTAAAAACTGAGGAAAAAAAACTTAATGATTAAAAAAAGAGTTTACTGGGTGCCTGGGTGGCTCAGTGGGTTAAGCCGCTGCCTTCGGCTCAGGTCATGATCTCGGGGTCCTGGGATCAAGTCCCACATCAGGCTCTCTGCTCATCAGGGAGCCTGCTTCCCTCTCTCTCTCTCTGCCTGCCTCTCTGTCTACTTGTGATCTCTGTCTGTCAAATAAATAAATAAAATCTTTAAAAAAAAAAAGAGTTTACTGAAATTAAGTAGAAATACATGGAAACTAAAAATTTAATAACAATATAAAAGTATTATTAGAAGCATAAAATCATAAGATTTCTGCTTTTTAAAACAATTTTATTTATTTATTTATTTATTTGAGAGGGAGAAAGAGAGAAAGAGAACATGAGCACAAACTGGGGAGAGAGGCAGAGGATGAGGGAGAAGCAGACTCCCCCTGAGCTGGGAGAATGATGTGGGGCTTGATCCTAGGACCCCGACATCATGATCTGAGCCAAAGGAAGTCCCTTAAGTTACTGAGCCCCCCAGGTACCTCAGATTTCTGCTTTTTCAAGTTTCAATCCTTGAAATCAGATTTTTCTAATACTGTCTTTTGTTTGTTTAATACTGAGCTACTGAAAAATGGATCATAGAGGAAGAAGGAGAATCAGGAGTTTGACAAGTATGAGAAGGGGAAGATGACATCTCTATGTCATATATAAACCAAGTTTTCTACTGGTTGAGTCTGAGACCAATCTTAGTGGGGTATATATTCTCCTGAGGGGTAAAGACAAAGAGACATAAGTGGAAACTAATTTCTGCTGTATTTTATCTCACTTACACTTTGGGGGATAATCAGCAACAACAAATTGATAAAATCAAAGGGTAGAATGGTGGTTGCCAGAGACTGGGGGTGTGTGTGGTTGCGGGGCATGGAGAGTTATTAATCAAAAGGCAGAAAGTTTGAGTTATAATATGTTAATAATGATAATCTTGTTCCTAATCCCCTTCAGAGTAACCAAACATGGAAAGCCAGGAGAGATGGTGACAAAAGGAGGAGGGTTAACAATAGACTAGTATTTTCTCACATAATAAAATGCATTCTTGATTTTGGTAAATAGATGAATGTGTGTTTTAAATATTTATTAAGTTAAATTATCACTATTAGGGACGCCTGGGTGGCTCAGTTGGTTAAGCAGCTGCCTTCGGCTCAGGTCATGATCCCAGCGTCCTGGGATCGAGTCCCGCATCGGGCTCCTTGCTCATCAGGGAGCCTGCTTCTCCCTCTGCCTCTGCCTGCCATTCTGTCTGCCTGTGCTTGCTCTCTCTCTCTCTCTCTCTCTGACAAATAAATAAATAAAATCTTTAAAAAAAAATTATCACTATTAGAATTACTAAAAGATTTTTTTAAAGATTTAGAAAGTTTGAAAAACAAAACAAGTCAAAAACAAACATAGCAAGAAAACATTCAAACCGAACTTTAATCAGAATTCTATATTACGTGAGAAAATCAAGGTGTGAAAATAAATATACAGTATAGGCTCTTCCGTTAAACTCAGGAAGAAATAAAATATCACTAGTAGTTATCTTTGGTAGTGGACTTATAAATAAATTGTTTTCTTCTTTATAACTGTCTTCGTTTTTTTATACAGAGAGCCCAAAATTACTTCTATAATCAGAAAATAAGCTGTTCTTCAAAATAGAGAATAAATAAATGTGACTGCTTATGTAGACCAATTCTAGATTGTGTGACAGAGAAACCAAGGAAATTTGAGAGTTTAAGAGTTTGAAGCAAGAATTTGAAGTACATAAAAAGATATGCATATTTGTGGGCGAGAAAGAGGAGAATGTTAGCCTACATTTACAGCTGTGTTCTTCTCAATTTAAAGGCAGCTCCCAGGAGCACAATTTAAATGAAAAGAAAGCATAATTGACCCTAATAAAATAATGAAGTTTATGAAGACTATCTTCTAATTGCATCAGTTCCTTTTGTTTTTCTTTTATTATTGTTGTTGTTGTTGTTCTTAGACTAAGTACTACACGTTTGGGCACTCAATAGCCAAAAGATCATGAGACACCATAAGCAGCAGAGAAAAATGTAGATCCCTGACCACAGTATAATTAAAAATGGTATTAAAATATAAAGTAGGTAAGTAATTTACTGGTATTGGATTTTTCTAATTCTACATTCTTTTGGAAATATCATATGTTGAATGATTATGTAAAAAATTCCTGCCTTTGCTTTGCTAGTGCCTGGATAAATGTTTAATCATCAAACTACAATAGGTTTATGCTCTTCCTCCAACCAAGTCTCTCTTACATGATTCATTTAAGCAACTGAAAAAAAGATTTAAGAAACTGATCAAATGTTTCCACATCCTCTCATCAGTATTAATGTTAGTTAGCAGTGCTTAATGTCTTAAATTAGATTAATTTGAATCATCTTGTAGGAGGGAGGAAGAATCTTGGAGAAACTGAAGTTTTCTCATTATGACTTTGTATTTTGGTCAAAAACTTGAGTCATACAGACCGAGTAGCTCTCCCTGTACCCTTTTGATTTCTTTGTTCACAGGAAACCAGTGAAGTTTATGGATTCTTTCTGAAACAAACTACTGAAGTCATTCCAAAGATGGACACATAGGGGTCACTGTTCAGCACTGGCATAAAAAAACTCTAGTGACTGTTCCACAGGGCTCCTTTTGACTCTCATCTCAGACTGAATGGTTAAGCTCTTTTATCTTCCTACACTGTTTCTGATGGATATTCAACCAGCATTCACGTCTTCTGTTGAATATAGAAACTTGTATAATTTAATCTTTGTAAAATAAAGGAATTATACTAGATTTACTAATTTGTTCATTTAATCTTTCTACAAACTTTTATTTAGTTAAGTATGTATTATTAAGTATGTAAGTATGTATCAAGCATTTGTTAAGAGACGATTATATAAATATAAATCAAGCAAGGCTCTACCCTCATGGAGTTTATGCTCCAGTGATACATGTTTAAAAAAAAATAATCTTCATATTCCACTATTTGTGATTTTATTAGCTCTTCTACAAATCACTAGGTGAGTGTGTGGTGAGAGAAATTGGAGAGGCAGACGAGATACTTATTGGAATTTGCCATGGATGCTTCTTGTCAGTCCTTTGCTTAATATTTCTGAGATTTACAAAAGCAAGATCTGGCCAAAAGGGAGCTCCTTCTGCCTCCAGGGGTCAGTCTCTCCTTGAAAATCCTTCCTTGAACCTCCTGAAGCCACTTATAAGAATCACAGACTCTCAGGTAGAAAGAAGCCTTCAAGAATTTTACTTGCATAGAGAAACCAGTTCTAAGTTTTCTTTCAAACGTGAAAGGAATCTCAAGCAATTCTTTTCCTTTGATTGAGATAGAGGGGCTTGTAAGGGTGCGTGTGATTTGTACGTTTACACGCCCTTTCGTATGTCCTGAAATCTAGACAAAGATTTTTGCCTCAGGCCACTAAGGGAGTGAATATCACAAAAGGGATTAGCGCGCTGTACTTCATAGCATCAGATCGTGTATTAGAGTATTAGATCATATTTTTAATTCAAATAATTTCACATATGTCCAATTCAAGTCAGAACCATGAAGGCACATGACTGAGGGTTGCAGGTTGGGGGGTGCCAGGGATTGGCTTTAATTTGAAGTGAATATACCAGTATGGTTTATTTGAAAGACAACCCCAAACATGTACATTCAACATGCTCACGTTCTAGCCCTACTAGGAGACCACTCAGCAGACACAGGTGTATTCCATTTAAGAACTGCCTGCTGATTAGGAACCTTCATTTTGCCCTATCTTGAAAACTCAGCAATTAACAAAATGAAAGCATTCTCTTTCTGGAATTTTGACTTTAGAAGCAGGAATTTAATTTACAAAACTGCCTGCAACTGATTAAAATGAGTAGTCACTGTTGGTTTGAAATGGATTATCTCTGAGAAAATTACACTTCAGATTGTCAAAAGAGGGTTTATATCCTGATTTTGAAAAAGCACCTTCCTCCATTGTAAATGCTTTCTCTGCTCAGCCGACTGATGCTTATTCAAATTAATGGAATCTGAAATCTGAAGCCACACACTGAAGATGATTGATACTCAAAGGTTAGTTTCATACATACATGCTTTACATCAGAGTATTTTTGAAAGGATTCGTGTTCCTTTATTCCATTATCTTCTCATTTCTTTTGCTTTGGATGACCTTCTGTTGTGCAATGTACAACCAAAGAAGTACTGTTTTAGATTACTTGTAGATGAAAAAATTAAGCTATTTTTTAGCTCACCTAATATTTACTTGCACTGAATATTTTCATCAAGATTCTCCAGACTTAATTTCATGTTAGTGCTCAATCTGATAATACTTGTGTCATAATTGGAAAAGCATAGGTTATAATGCAGCTAACTTTCAATTAAATTTCTATATACCTGAGTCTTACAGTATTTTAAGGCAGCTTATTTTTTACAAATTTAATCAGAAATTTAAATATTACCCCATTTAAAAACTTCGTGGACTTCCATGATCAACTTGAATTAATTTGGTTAGCCTAATTATAATAAGACAGTACATGAACAATTATTATCTTTAGAAGGTTGATAATACAAAGTGTTTTCACAATATGTCTGTTTCTATACCTAGTTTTCAAAGTTTTCTTTTTAAATAAATCAATTAACTACTGTATAAAGGATCAATAAGTAATAAAATTTTAAAGAATTTGGTGTTTCAAATATAAGGAAGTATCATTAAGCTATTGTTTATTAATTGTATCAGTAACCTAAACAAAAAAAGTGTGTTTCCATAAATCTGAATGGGAACAAATTATAAAAAGTTAAGTGAATTTTCACAATACAAACAGATCAGCAGAAGCAGCACATTTTATTTTGATGCCTTACTAATATCAGTGGGTTCAGAATATATTTCCTAAATTAATTCTTCCTTTGGGAATATTAGTTTACATTATTTGAGCAAATTTATTGCCCCTACTGATGTTTTAAATTTCTGGAGTAAAGAGTACTTGGAACTATAGAGAAGAGATACTACTGCTTAGTTTACTCAAATTATCCAAAATCTAACTTGTAATCACAAATGACCACTGATATTAGAGAAGACTATATAATAAATGATGTCTAAAATATCACTCTAAAGTGAAAAAATACAAAATTTATGTTTATATATATATATATATATATATATATATTTGTTATGTTTTCCTCTATAATGAATTGGAACTAGTTTGGAATTATCTTAAAAGATAGATATCCAGAAATTAATTAGAAAGAGTACCAAAAACATTTTGGAAACATGTACTATAATTCATCTATCTAGATCATGCTATAATGTGTATACAGCTTAAAAGAAAAATAAATGTGCATTATATAGGGGGATGCCTGAAATAGAATATTGTGCTAAAAATAAAAACTTTTGGAGAGAACGGATGATTACAAAATGCATAATAGTTTATAAATGTGAAATATACCAGGAAGATATTTTAAACTCAAATCCATTCTGAATACACAGAAATGAGCCTATACGTCAATACCTAAATTTTCTTTTCTGGCAATATGTTGCTCCCATAAATAACATTGATAGTTGACTTAGCTAATTTATGGGCTAACCTAGGTCATTCTCATTAATTTACCCAAAGCTTTAAAGCCATTAGCAGTGCCTCCCTTTGATCACTTCTTAAGTTTGCCCTAGGATTCTTTTCTGAAAACTGTTAGTTTACCTCTCCCATTTTTTATGATATAATCCTCAATCTTTCACTCATGTTGTGTGTTCTTTAGGTGTTGATCTGTGCTCCATTAAATCACTTCAATTTTTCTTAATGGATCTGGATTAAGTGTTTCCAACTTGAACATGCACTAAGGTACTTTTTTATGTATTCCCCCTATTGCCTTCTAAGCCAAGGGCAATGTGGAGTAAATGAGAGCCTTAAAAATTAATATTTTTTATGTCTTTGGAAATCACTATTAGGAGAATTGGGGAAAGAACGACAACTGCTTGGGGACATAACCCATAAGAAGAAGCAAAATACCCAGATCTGCTCCCTAAAAAAAAAAAAATCCCACAGATTATGCTATCAGATGGAGAGAGTATAGCTAGCTTTTCTTGCCAGAAGTTTACGAAACAAAACAAAACAAACAAATAAACAAAACAAAGAGAAACAAACAAATAAAAAAACCCACAAAAAAACCAATATGCATATTGCAATATGTTCCTGCTTCAGAGGAAGGCCAGTCAGTGATTTCATGTGACACCATTGTTGGTAAAAACTATACTTAAGTCATACACACTATGCCTGATGACATCTATTCTATTTGCTGTGTCTCAGCCACTAAATAATGACGAGTTCAGCAAAAATCTTTACTCGGATACCAAGACATATGCCATAACCTTTCAAAGGTCTTTTCAATCATAATCATGAATCAAAGAAGTCAAAAAGGTGGGATAATGGTGTGGAATTGGCACGACTTTGGGGTCAAAACAGATCAATGTCTAGATTTTGGTTCAGTCACTTGAACTCTTTCTGTCTTAGTTTATCCATCTAGAAGAATGGTACAGTGATGCCTATTTTTTGTGTCGAGTTAACTTTATTGGAAATAATATATATATGGTATCTAGCACAATTCCTAGTACTCAGGAAATATTTTTTCATTTCCATAACTCCTTATATCATGATCAGCACTCCAACTCTGGGCTGAAAGGAAAGTTGAAAAAAGCAACTGGAAATGTATTAATGTTTCTAATCATGATAGACCATTGTCTTTCTGAGAGCCATTTAGAGACACAGATAACAATAGGTCATTCTATATCTGGTTATCTTGTAAGCATCTATTCTTGTCAGGGTGAAGAAACATGCATTCGTGTAAGCTAGGTTTACCTGAATGGTGGAATGCAATGGAAATACAATGGGAATACAAATAGCTTTTCAAAAGTATCGTAAAAACTATTTTTTTTTTGGAGAAACTTGGTTTTAACTGTATATACATGAGGAGATCATACTCCAATGGTGGTTTCCTAAATGAGTACCAGTGCCAGAGGGAGGGGGTCGAGGAGGAGCAATATGGGTGAAGAGGACTGGGAGATAAAGGCTTCCAGTTATGGAATGAGTAAGTCATGGGAAATAAAGGTACCCAATAGGGAATATAGTCAATGATATAATAGCATTTATGGTGACAGATGGTAGCTACACTTGCAGTGAGCATAACATATAGTTGGATCACTATGTTGTATGTCTAAAATTAATGAAACATTGTATAGAAATTATACTCAAATAAAAATACATACATACATACATACGTAACCTTTCTTCACTCTTTCAAAAACAAGTACGTGTTTGCCTGTTTTTCTCTTTTCACATGGTTGGTGATGGCTTTTTCTGGCTATTAATTTCCCTCTTGAAGTGAAAATAGAATGTTCTAGAAGATTTAGTAGAACTTTGAGATTTTGGAAATTTTAGATTTTGCTTAGACTTATATCAAATGATTAATAAACTCAAAGGTTCCAAGTTTGGCATTGTTTCTGGCAAGGAGAACTTTATTAACTGTATACTAAAAAATATTTTGGAGACTTCTGTTGTCTTAACTAAAAACACAGTGATAGTTTAGAACCTATTATACAGCAGAATTGAGAATTAAAGATAGTCCATGTATAATGAGTGTTTTTACCAAAAGACAACTTTTCAATGTGTATATTTCTATTATACAGTGTAGGGTGGGAGAACAGACTACTAAATGCAATAGGGTTCTCATACCTTATGTTAAATAGGTAATGGGGATTAAGGAGGACACTTGTGATGTTCACCAGGTATTGTATGTAAGTGATGAGTCACTAAGTTCTACACCTGAAACTAATTTTACACTGTATGCTAACTAACTGGAATTTAAATAAGAACTCAGAAAAAGACACAAATGCTTATTAAAAGAGAAAGGATTTGTACGATATGATGCCCAAACTAAGCAAAAATATTTCTAATGCGATTTGATCAGAGCAGAGTTCCAGGAGACTAATATTACTAAACTCTGTCCTGGATATTCCATTTCTATCACTTTGCTTTGTAATTGTCTCCGTGTGTGTGTGTGTGTGTGTGTGTGTGTGTGTTAATATCTTCTTCATATTCTCTAGTCATCCTAAACTTGGTGTCATTATTATCTCCACATCATCTCACATAAATATCAAAGCCACTTTTCTAATATTCTATTAAGATACTTTGAAGTTAAGAAAAGAAGATTCTATACAGTTAAAAGTTCTTCATCCTGGGTTTTTTTGTTTTGTTTTGTTTTCCTGCTAATAATTCTACAATATCACATTTTTAATAGATCCTCATTTTATTATCCAACAATATATGAAAATATCTACTGACTTTGACAAGCCTATGAAAATGACCAAAATATTTTTTTTTGCCTTTATTTATATCTGATAAAAGTGAAAACTGAAACAGGATCACACAATGGAAATACCCTTCTGCATTGACACATCACTTCTTACACCAGGGAGCCAACACACTCAGCAGTGCTATCAATCATAATTATGTACTATATTCATCAAGGAAAGGGTCTTCATACATCTTTTCCATGTCATGGGGCTCTATCAAAAACTTCCTTGAAATTATGATTCATTTTTTGATAAATTTTCTTCATCTATCTAGTAAACCTGCTAAACTTAAGGTTGATGTTGGTTTGAACTTTTTCCCCCACTAGCAAATTTACATAAAATTTTGGCAGTAATCTTTTTTAAGTATGTAGAAATCAAAGTTTAATTTTAAAGTTTATTTTAGCAAGAAACTGACATTGTTGTATTCTAAGGAGTCTTAATTTAATTGAGGCAAAGATAATTTAAGTCATAGGATCTATTTCCTAAAACATAAATTTTTATTTTTCAGTGTGTACTAGAAAAACCTATAGAGTTTTGACAAATACTAAAACTTGAACCCTTCCCCCAGAGGTTCTGATTGAACAGATTGGGATGGGGCTAAGTTACCTATAGTTTCTGAAAACTGAACAGGTGAAAGCTCCACTTCTGAGAATACTGCAGAAATGTTGTAGTACGTTAGTGGTCCCACTACCTCAAATAGTAAAACACAGATAATTTATTAAAATTTTCTTTTTTGAAGACAGCCATTGGCTGTGGAAGCTCTGGGATAAAGTAAAATTCTAGGTAAAAAGAATTCTCTTGAGTCTTTCAGGACTAATAATACAGACCAATGCCAGGCCCTCAATCAAAACCACATGTTGCTCAGACCTAATGAATAGGGGATAACCAGAAGTAAACTGAATCCTACTGAAACTAAACCTAGTCACAACTCACTTTCACCTCTGAGTATGTTATGGTGATTGAATCTTCCCCTTCTCTGCCTGGAAAAAAAAAAAAACCCACACGTATTTTGGGTGAAAAATAACATCGTCTGAAGTCTAGGTTTTTTATCTAAAATGTCTAAATGATAAAAATAAGAGGACAAAGATGAAAAAAAATGTGATCAATAATCAAAGAGAGCAAGTGAATACTAGAAGTTGGTTCACGTGACCTAGATATCCAAGGTAGATGAAATGAGGAAAAATAGAAAAATAGATAAAAGCAGGAAAACTTTCAATAGAGACTCAAAGTACGTGAGAGCAATAATAAACTAGACTATATTGAACAAAAACTTTAAGATCTAGAATTAAAACTCGGGTTTTACTTTGATTAAAATTCAGGGTCTAACTATGACCCAACAATCGCACTACTGGGCATCTAACCTAAAGATGCAAATGTAGTGATCTGAAGGGGCACGTGCACCCGTGCACCCAAACGTTTATAGCAGCAATGTCCACAATGGCCAAACTATGGAAAGAACCAAGATGTCCATCAACAGATGAATGGATAAAGAAGTTGTGTGAGATATATATATATATAATGGAATACTATGACTGAGCCATCCAACTCACCAGAATATTTCAAGGGGGGTGAATATGGTTACCTACACACAACCACACAATACCACTGGAGACAAATACTGATCTGAGAGGATTCATCATTTTGGTAGTAGACAGAAATAACCTTAATCCTTCTCCAGGGGGAGATGGTACCTCAGATGTTCCCCAGGGGCCATTCCAAGGGTAACTACTAGCTTCTGGGTGCTGGTGGTTAGCATGCAGAGCAGAAACCAGACATTGAGAAGCCTGGAATGCTGCAGGAGCCCAAGACTGGAAAAACTATCATGTTGGAGGAAACTGCAGAGAGAACAACCCGAATAAAACCTCACCTCCTGCAATGACTCTCCAGTGTCTTGTATTGACAGATCTTCAGCGTCAGATGGCAAAGAAAAAGTACTTTCAGGGACCCAGATCCATTCTCACAATTTAGTCAAAAGCAGCGAATTTGGGCTGAGAGGCAATAAATGGATAAACCCCACACAGCAGGTCCACATATCATAATCATTCTGAGATGCTCTCCACTTCTAATCAAAAGAAGAGTCATGCTGGTATTGTGAAGCATACCTAAATAACAAATCAGTACTTTACACCATTAAGTAATTGGTCATTTACATCACTTAGCCCTGGTTCTCTTCACAAAGTTATAACATCTTCATTAGGAAACTAATGTAGAACATTCATTACTCTCAACTTCTTCACATTTTTTTTCTGACTTCATAGTCCTTAGGGATAATTCCTATATCTCTTATGGTAAAGAATCCAAGTAACTAGTGGTCACTGAGATTAGTAACCCTTACTAAGATTTACACTACAATGCATACAGAATATTTTTGAAAGAGGGTACAATTCCATATAGCTCAACATATATTTCCTTCTACACCACTTAGCAGGATGGGTCTGACCCCCTAATGCATGTTTTCAGCTCAGGGGCAGTGACAAATAGTCACTTACTTGCCCTTATTTAGATGCCTTCCATGCCCTTCTGTACTTCTCCTAGAGGTCTGGTTTACTTTATGTGTGAGACAATCCACATATACTTAATTGCAAATTTATTCACAGATGTAGATTTTTTTTGTCTTTCTTCTTTGTATCTTGTTCCTCTCATCAACATCAATTTTGACATCTGTTTTAATTCCCCTCCATTTCGTGATTTCTTTTGAATAAGACTTTTCTCTATTCAAGGTAGAAAAACATACCTAATATGATATGTAAGAACACACCCAATATGAAATGTAAGAACATTTGCTCTTCTTCTAAAACACTTGTTTAGAAATGAAACATTACATATTTACTGTAAAATGCTTCAGTATAGATGGCTTTACATAGGTTTTCATCTGCTCCTTTGCACAAATTCTAAAGATGAAACATGTGGTCTTCAAATAATTTTCTCATTAGGAGAAAGCTGATTTTGGCAGTTGGCCTTTTTCATTGATTTTCAAAGTATTTTAGGTGGGTTTCTTAAAGAGACACTGCCCTATGGATTTAGAAAGTTAGCACAAAAGAGGTTAATCATCATAGATGTTCATTTTGAACGCATTTTTAAAATAGTTTAAATAATCCCAGCCTGTCACTTTATGTTTTAAAGCTGCCCAATTATCTTGATAATTGGCAAAAACGAAACACTAAAAGTTTAGTACTGATGAAAGACAAGTGACCAATTAAGGTATTGGATGTGGTAAGGGAAAGACTTATTTTGCATTACCCTTTCATGAAAATCTGAGATAGAATTTATGTTGTTCTAAAGACTGGCTTAATTTGCTAAATGCTTTGCACCTTTAAGCTAAAACCTAGAAAATACCTCTTGGTTTTGCTATTCACTGAAAATCTCAAGTTGTGTATTTGGGGAAGTACAATAATTTCTAGAAATGTTATATATGTATAAGAGGTAAAAAAAATTCTTGAATTACATAATAGCATTTTTTACTAGTCTGTTGCATCTTAAAAAAATTTTTTTTGAGGACTTTCAAATCTTGTTTGTTTTTCTTTTATTCCCAAGTCTTGGCACTTATTGACTAAGATAGTATTTTGAAAAAATTTCTGGCAACACTCAGAGTCTTATTACCCTGAGAACAGCTGCTGTGAGACTGCTTAGAAATCTTCAACTAGTTAACATTATATATGTATATAATAATATACAGTTAAAGATATGTCTGATTCTAGTCTTTCCCTTTATAATTTATATTCTTTGAGCTTCAACCAGTATCCAACTCTCAGCCAGCCCCTGAGGATAATATTTAGTTTGACTCAGAGTAACCTAACATACTTATTGTCAGGTATATGTTTTGCTAATCAAATTTGCACTTCTAATCTAGAGGACTCAAGGGATAAATTTCTTACCCTCTATTTTACTTAGCTTACAACCCCATGGGCAAGAACAGTTTCCATTATCTGAATTTTGTTCATGATTAAGCTACAGCAGGAATAGTAAAGAGGAGAAAAGGAAATGCTCTTTTGTTAATGCATCATAATATAAAGAGTTATCTTTAAGAGGTCCCCTTTAAGAAATCATTGTATTATGCTGGGTATTACTCATGGTGTTCACACATTGTAAAAAATATTTACTCTATAAATTTAGTTTAAATATCTTGAATATAATTATTTTTGGTTTTTAGCCATTGTCAAACAAAGTTATTTCTTTCTAAATTGTGCATTCTCTGATTAATCAGATGGTTTGATTTCCTTGAAAACATTTATTAAACTGTGTATGACCTGATTATTTTAATTAATCTCATTTTGAGTTTTAATCTTCAATAATTTAAATCATCTTATTTTGAGTTTTTGTTCAATGGATCTAATGATCTCAAATTATTTAAAAATAACATCAATAACATTATTGAGTACTTTTTGGCAGACACTAAATTCATGTTTATTGAACTCTTGAACAATGTAGATCCATCCACTTGTCAATGATTAAGTTATAAGAATCTAAAGGATTAATGTTTATAAGAATATACCCCGCCAAATTATAGCAATTGTATAAAGGATGATTTTTCCTGTATATTTACTCATTCAATGTCTTTAAACATACCTAAGTTTTGATGTACATGAAGCAACAGCTTTATAATTACACACTTTGATTTCTGTTCCAATTATTTTAGCCTTAGATAACTTATTCCACTTTTTGTCTTCATTGCTATGCTTTTACCGAGGTGTTTTTTTTGTTTTGTTTTGTTTTGTTTTTAAACAGTACCTTTTCCCTTCTGTCTTTAAAACAACAATTTCTAATTTGGACATTTCTCCTTTTTTTTTTTTTTTCCTTCCTCTCTGCTTTTTAAATATATTGGAAGTAATGTACTTCCAGAGTCCTTAGCAAATTCTAATGTCTCTGCTTACTTCCAGATATTCAATTTGGCTGGTAAATTTCACTGTATTGCTCTGGGGCAGATAATTTTTCTTTGATGACACTAAATAAGATTCACTCAGACATTTTTATATTTTTGGCTGTTCTTTCATAATAATTTTAATAAAAACTGGGAAACAACTTCAGTCCAAAAAATCAGATGACTCAAAGAGACATCCCTGGTGTACTAAAAATGCTTTTATACAATTTCTCAGATGGGTGCTATCACTGAGAAGGGCTTTTGTTTCAGCCAGAATGATGGTGATAAAGCAGGAACACTATGGCTCTGAACTTCCTTTGGATAATGCTTCATGACATTTGGAAAATGTTTCCTGACATGAAAACTAAAATCAAGACAGAATTTATTAGAAGGCTAGGGTCGCTGGGATGAAAGCAGCATTAACACAATCCTTAAATACTGTCTTTAAGTCATAAATACCCCACAAATGAAAGAAAGATAATTATTTGAATTTTCTGAGTTTTAAGAACCTATAGGCAAAATAATAATTTTATACCTAATAGTTAATATTTGGTTGTTTCAATGAATAACTCTATTTTCTTAAAAAGCAAGCACATTTACTTAAAATGATAATAAACTTCACACTCTGCATTAATAACTTTTTTGCAATAGTAAATGAAGGTTTTATTTTTTTTTTAATTTTTTTTAAAGATTTTTTATTTATTTATTTGACAGAGAGAGATCACAAGCAGGCAGAGAGGCAGGCAGAGAGAGAGGAGGAAGCAGGGTCTCCGCCGAGCAGAGAGCCCGATGCGGGGCTCGATCCCAGGATCCTGAGATCATGACCCGAGCCGAAGGCAGCGGCTTAACCCGCTGAGCCACCCAGGTGCCCCGTAAATGAAGGTTTTAATTTGGTCATTTCATTAGGTAAAACTGGTATGTTTTCATTAGGTAAAACTGGTATGTTTTCAAATGACATCAAGTGAAAAATTATAATGGCTATTGGAATTGGTATATGTTGTACTCTAATGTCATGAAAATTAGGCTAATGAGCAAGATAGCAGCTAGCAAATCATTTAAAATTCTAGGGACCACATGTCAGAAATTCAAAGTAGCTGCCACTAGGTAATTGTAGTACCTCATTTAGTCTCAGAGCAGTGCTTGGTTGGCCCAAACTCTTCCTCCAGCCAGGAAATTTGACATGTGGGGAAATGAAACTAAATTTAAACTTATTTTACAAGTTTGCAAATATAGGGCTTATCACTGGCCTAATCAAACACCACTACTTTCTATAACAAATATCATGCAGACTTCTCCCAAAACTATTGAGAATTAAATCCAAAGTAACTTTAGAATGACAACCATAAATATTGGGTTTTCTAGAAGACAGATAGCTTCAAGGAAGTAACTGGTTAAAGTTCTAAATCCTTTGCAAGCATTAGACTGTTTTTACTATAATGTTATTATATATTTCACTTATATATACATATTTATATATATATACATGTATATATGGAGTAAATACTTAGAAAAATTTATAGCAATTCAATAGAATATATATAGATTTCAGAAATTGATATATTTCTGTTGAAATATATATATATATATTTCACATATATATACTTATATATTTCACTTCTTCTTCTTTCTTATATGCCCAAGAAGTATTTTGATTTTGAACTTCGCTTCCTTCTCTCTTATACTGAGATAATTTTTAAATGTTCCTTTGACATTGAGGTCTGTCTCCAGGTAGATGATGATGATAGATAGATAGATAGAGAAATAGGAAGATGGTAGATAGATAGACAGATAGATGAAAGATGATGTTATCTTCTAGCTTCTTGATGTTTCTCCTCAAACTGCAAAGATAAGTCTACCTAGGCGAATAGATTTTTAGCATGAGGTACCACTTTTTCTGAAAATGTGTGATATAAGGGGTAGAGCATAGTGGAATAAAGTGGAATAAACTTGGAGTTTGATTTCAACATGTACTTGCTCTGTGACCTTAATAATATTACATAATCTCCCTAAGATAGATATTTTCTAAATGTGAGTGAAGATAGTAGCATCTGTTCTATGTGTCTAATAGGACCATTTGAGAGAATAATTTAGAGCAGCGCTTTTCACACTGTCTAGAAGGACCTGAGATCATGACCTGAGCTGAAGGCAGATGCTTAACTGACTGAGCCACCCAGGTGCCCCAACAGTTATGATTTGTTTTAGCCATTTAATATATATCCATACAGTTATTTTCTTAAGCAAGTCTGTGGTTGCTTTGCATTAATAAAAAGATCTTATTCCACAAATGTATATATACACATGACAAAAACAGGCTCAACTTTAAAAACTACTATATTATAGCAAGTATCTTTCTTTCTCATGTCAATCTGAATTCTTAAATTTACCTATCATGCAAGTTCTACTTATGTAAAAAATTAAAAAATAAATGAACAAAGACTAATGCTATCTGTAAAATGAGACTCATAAATATGTCTAATATGATAAAGGAATGATCTTAGGATAAATTACTTTCATTATCCTTTCAAAAATGTCAACTCCGAACTACTTTATATCTTCTACTTCTAGTTTTCTATGTAAGACTCCACAACACCTGACTATTTTCACCTACATTGATGATACATAATAAAATTTAATTCACTAGTTTTATTTAAAGCTTCTGCATCACAGTATGAATTTGTAATTTAGATAGTGCTTATGTGCCAAGTGTATTTTGGAGAGCATATACCTTATTGCAACAACATAAGCTGCTATGGGAAAGAAGTGTGAAAATTTCCATAGTACTAAAGGGAATCTAGGCAAAAGAACGATACTGTTTTCTTAGGAAAAACAGCAATGGTGTGATAATATTCTGATGAGGGAATCCATTCCTTCAATTAATTTTTCGTAAAAAGAATATTTTATAAAATGCCACATGATTCTGTGAATCCAAATGCTACACACTAAGATGGGTTAATACTTCAACATGAGGCAACTATGAGTCTGTTTTGTGCATCATTTAATATATATTTATGCAACTTTTGCAGTCAATCAAAATGAAGCATAAAATTATATATTTAGAACTTGAAATAATGTGTAAAGGTAGAAATTATTTTTTAATATTTAGTAGTTTTAAGTATGAGGAAATTAAGGTATAGAGAAGTCAAGTACACGGCCTCAAGTCTCTAGCTCACCTGTGGTGAAAAGAAACTTTAGTTCTTATCTGTCTGTCTAAGGAGGCTTCCTTAAACACTATGCCATTTTGTGTCCCGTGTAATTATAATACCACCTAGGTTTATACAGCCAATTTCTCTAATGAGTTCAGAGAAAATTACTGTCTGTTATTTTCCTTACCCCTTCTGTTACTATTTCAAGGGAGTTTGAGTTTTATACTAGGTAAGCAGTGGAAACTAAAACAGACTTACTTTGAAAATCGAGACATAGTGATATGGTTATGTGAAGTGATTTGTTGAAGGTCCCACAGCAAATCAATAAGAAAACTAGAACTAAAATATGTTTTCCATTTTCTCTGTGTTCTAATTTTTCATCAGAATATCTTTTACCGGTTCTTTTCTCTCACAAAGGCAGAAATATTGCGAACAAATGAAGAGATTATTTTTAAAGGATTTGTTATATAGCATCCTGGGAAAGTTAAAATATATAAAGTTCAGGGAAATAAACTCTTTTATACTATTTAAAAATCAGGGATAGAGATAAGTTTAAATTTATAGTTGGAGTATGTCAAGGACCACACGCAATCTGCCAGGCATTACACATAACAGATTGTTAATCAGTTCTTACAGAATAAATAATGCATGAATAGTCTAGTATGAAAAAAACATTTACACAAAATAAATTGTCAATTTAAAAGAACTCACCCATTCATTTGTGCACAATACATGGCAGGCAATAAATTAGTTACTCTGCATACAAAGCTCATTTCATGCTCTCAATGAGCTTATAGTCATGTCAAGGAAACACTCAAGTAAAAAGCCAATTTATTCACTGAATGTAAAGTGCTGTGATCTAGGTGGGCACGGGTCCGCCAGTGGGGTGTCCAAGCATCCTGGAGGGAGCAAGGCCTGGTGGATGTTAGGTATTCCAGGAAGAGGTAAATGTGTGTATGTCCCAGAAGAAAGCCCAAAGGTAGTAATTCACTGGGAAGGAAATGCAAAGTTCAAGAAATATTTATGTCTCATGGATATTCACACATTGAGTATTTTTCTGTCTTAATTAACTAAAAGATTTTGAAGAAAATTTAGAAAATGTTAGGATTGGCACAATTCATATCAGATGCGGTGTGCTGGCAGGCCAGGTGTTATTAGTATAATTTTCTCTTCCTCTAGTGAAATCCTGGTCTATTAACATCACCCCATAAATCAAAACCTTCAGTTGACTCACCAGACTTGACAGATCATGTCACCTTGAAGATACCATGGAGTAAACTTGTTTTTATTAATTTGGGTCAGCCTATAGTGTATGAATATTAATAAAGTATGTGGGTGGAAATGTTGCTGGAGAGGATAATCGTAATATTGCTAAAACTCCAAAAACACAGAATTTTTAAATAATTCTCACCAACGAATAAGATTCAACCAATTATGCCCATCTTTAAAAAATATCCCAGAGCATACTTATTTCCAGTGCAAATGTTTGTTCCCAATCCCATCCCAGGTCTCAACCTGCCACAAATAACAAGGAAGAGAGAGAATGAGTTATTATTTTCTAAAATTTCTTTCCTGTCACTGCCCCTGACACTTTAATACTCAAAGTGCCCACATATTTCCATCAACACATTTTTCCCCATCAAATATGCTGATGGGCCTAGATTCCCTGGGTAAGTAGGTGAGAGTAGCCCACTGGCTGTGACTTTGATGTCATTATTTCTCAAGCATGTCCTCCTCAGCAGAGCAAATATGAAGCCCTGAACAGGGAACTGGCCTTGCTGTCGTTGATAGTTGTGGGCCCACAAAAAATATTGAGTGTACACATAGAAACTACGGGGGGAGAAGTATGGTTCAGTGACCCACTAATTCAGCACAGAGTCAGAAGTTTGGGTTACTGCATCATGGACAAGTCAGTGTTCAAAGACGGGACAGTTTCCTTTGGTCAAATAAGATGTGAAGACATAGAGGCATATCAAATAAGGAAACAGATTCTAAAGCATTAACAGGTCCTACTTAATAACTATAATTGCTTGTCAAATGACATCATACTACTGATAGTATGACAGTCCAATGTCAGTACAATTATTTAAAATGTGAAAAATATGAATTTATTTTGTCCACATGATATCAAAACATCTCTTTGTTAGTTTCTTGTAAACTATAGTAAGTGGTTTGTTAAACTACAGACTTTCTAGGCTATTTCAAATCAGTAAAATGTTATAAGACTTAGGAAGTCTTGAAATGATGCCATCATCTTGAAGAAACTTCAGGCACTTTTTCGGTTCATAAATATTCACAGAAACATAAAATGATTTGGTCTATACCATTTAGTCACTTATGTTTGATTTAATTGTTCACACTTTGGTAAATGTACATGAATAAATCAAAATATCTCCTATATGACTTTAATATTTTGTATTTGCTGTTTGCTTCAACCATACTTTAACACAAATTTAAGGTTTCTCTGATAAGGGGTCCAGATCTTATAGCTGACCCACCTGTTTGTCAGATATTATCATTTTATTTTCCTGATTCAGATGGAATGCTGTTTCATAAAATTCAATTTCTAAAATAGCTTTTTTTGCAAAGGGTTGGGACCATTTTTATATCTTATCTTGTGTCCATTGCACCATGTGTTATTACACTGTATATGCAATTTATATATGCATTTATTAGGTAGAGTCCAGCAAAAGGAGGAAAAAAGAGAAAGCTTTAAAAGGGCGATTTTCAGGTCCATACTTTCCTCAGAAAGCAATATGGGGAGGGATACTAGATTCCTCGTGAGATTGCATTATGATCTAGTGACCCTGAAAATAGGGTCAGAAGGAGGTCTCCCTGCTAACTGGAAAACTAATCAATATAATTCAATATAAGGACTGGTGCCCCCAAATCACATAACTTCTCTCCTTCTCTGTCCCCCTCCATTATCTACCCTAGACTTCAGCCTCCTGCTCCTCATGGTCCCCCCTTCCACCCCATTGCTCACATACCCATAGTCCTGCTAGGCACATGCTAATAAAAAATTGCAAAAGCCTTATATTTTTGGCTAAGTGCATAAAAATCAAGAACTTTTAGCTGAACATCATTTTCATGCTCAACTTGTTTGGACTGAGGTTTACTAGTTTGAAATATGAATTAATTTATTTCACTTAAAACAGTAATTTGGGAATGTAGATTTTGTTTCAAGAAAAATGCATAGAATGATATTTTTTCTTAATAGATCAATGTCATTGCTTATAGCAATACCCAATTATTTAGGCTCACAGCAGGTTATAAAAGAAACTTCTCTGTGGATTGGTCTGCATTTGATTCAGATCAGGTACAGTTACTGAGAAGGGGAGCAAGACAAAGGGTAAAAGGTCACTGGTGACTAATTTTCTGAAAACTAGCAGCTTGTGTAAGTAATAGAACATTTATTGCCTTTCGATGTTGTCCCGGCAATGAGCTAGAAAATCCATAAGAATTCCCAGCCCTAGCCTTTATTAAGGCATAGCCCTGGATTAGTTTAATGTGCAATTTAAAGTCACTGCCTGCCAATACTTTGCTTACTTTTCTTAAGTAGGGCCATTTTCCACCTCCCTTCCCCACTGCCCACCATCAACTTGTCAAAAAGAAAAAAAAACGAGGTGTGCTTTTCTTAATCGTTTGAGAATGAATTAAGAATTTTTCTAGTCTAAGCTTTACATTTATTTCTTCTTATGTAGTACAGGTCCTGATAAAATGACCAACCCCAAGTGATGTGCTTATTAATTACAGTAAATTCATTAAAGTGCAGAAGATAAGAATTGTTCCCTTTGTGCCATCTGCTTCCTGCCCAGGAGTACCAGACCTCTATATTCCAGTGCTTATGAAACATATAGGAATCCATTAACTAATTTACTTAGTATTTTAAAATATAATCACAATACCAAAGTAATTTTTAAGACTCAAATTGTTTTTCAACTAGAAACAAACTTTATTTAGAAAGGAACATTTTTTTTTTATTTCTTTTCAATGTTCCAGAATTCATTGTTTATGCATCACACCCAGTGCTCCATGCAATCTGTGCCCTCTTTAATACCCAGCACCAGGCTCACCCAACCCCCTACCCCCCTCCCCTCCAAAACCCTCAGTTTGTCTCTCAGAGTCCACAGTCTCTCATGGTTCATCTCCCCCTCTGATTTCCCCCAATTCACTTCTCTCCATCTCCCAGTGTCCTTCGTGTTATTCCTTATGCTCCACAAATAAGTGAAACCATATGATAATTGACTCTCTCTGCTTGACTTATTTCACTCAGCATAGTCTCCTCCGGTCCCATCCATGTTAATGCAAAAGTTGGGTATTCATCCTTTCTAATGGAGGCATAATATTCCATTGTATATATGGACCATATCTTCTTTATCCACTCATCTGTTGAAGGGCATCTTGGTTCTTTCCACAGTTTGGTGACTGTGGCCGTTGCTGCTATGAACATTGGGGTACAGATAGCCCTAGAAAAGAACATTTTAACATATGAACACTATCAGATAAGTGGATAAGAAGTATTATTTAAGGCCAGGCATCATGTATATATTATCCCTGCATCCATTAAACAAGTTTCTGAAGCAGGTTGCAACATCATCTTTTTAAGGATGAGGAAACTGTAATTCAGGAAGTTTAGTAAACTAGCCAAAGTCACAGAATTAAAAGAATTAGTCAGTTTTAGTGTAACCCAAAGATCCCTGCTTTTTTATGTGACTCTACAGTCTTCTGGAAGCATCTTATTCTATGTTCCAGAAAATCCTTTGGGGCCTCTGATAAGATCTCTTGGTATAACCTGGGTAATTTGAAACCTATGAAACATGTTTAAAAATGCCAACCAGTTTTCCATGTATTTGAAATAATACTGAGTCAAAGTTCATAGAAAGTAAAAAGAGAGTTTTCTAGATAGAGGGTTTATAAAGGAAACTTATTTTCTTTGGTCATTAACCCTAGAAAATGAGGATCAGGACATGGAAGGAGGTACCCAATGAAGCAGAAAAAGAACAGAATTATGCTGATGATTCTTTGCTGTATTTTCCAGATAGAAGTTACTAAATATGTTAAAATTTTAAAATGCTAGTGCTAAATGTTGCTGGAACATTTATTTCAGAGCTAGATTATTATTTTGATATTTGTTTTGCCTTAATCATGAAACTAACAATGAGATAGGGATCCATTATTAATCATGTTGGTATCCTTGTTACCTCCCATATATAGTTCTTGGCACATGGACATTACTGCATGCATGTCTGTGATTGCATGTAATGGCCAATGAAATACACACTCTCACCAAAATCCTCATAAATTTGAAAATTGTAACAGAGAATATAGCACAGGACAGAACTATTCCTCCTTCAGTTTGGACTGAGGTTCCAATAAAAGATCAGATGTCAAAATGAGACAGATTTCTAGCATGGAACTTTTAAAATAAATGTTTTAGAATTGGGCAGGAGGTGGGGGATCCTTTCTGAAACACCTCAAGCCTAACGATGAGCTCTTCCTTGGGAAGACTTAAAGAGCTTGAAATTTGTTATCTGCTACTGGAAAGTCCAGGGGCCTGGGGCCATACTCAGTCCAGAGAAAGTTAAGGCAGGCAGTATATACAGGATAAAGGAGGCTATGTTAGGATTGTCTTATTCTCCAAGACTTTGTCAGGGGAAAGGCTCTGTGAGCATTTTCCTTGGAACTGATGTGGACTCTTGAAGGACACTAGAATCTCAGAAGCAGGAAGATCAATGTAAAAGTCAGTTTACTAAGATCTGAGGGAGGAGTCACAAGTGACCATTAGGAATACAAAAGCATTTTCCAGAGTCAAGAAATCTGCATGAGAGAAGTATGCCATGATAGGTCCTACCAAGAGCCCAAAAATTTACACTTCAAGACAGTGAATCATGTAAATATTGGCTAGGTCTCTAGAGAACAAAGCTTATCAAAATAGTACCTCATCAATCAGGAGCTCTACCTAGTAAACTTCCTCTCCAAATTCTGACCTTGAAGGGGTCAGAAACAACTGGTTCCTGGAGGGATTGGGAAGGGAAAAAAAAAAAAAAAAGCAGAAGACAGAGAAGAAATTGCAAACACCACCCTGTTCCACTTCAGCTTTCCAGTTTGGAGCAGGCCTCAAGGTGGGGAAGGGGAAGATTTAATATTGAATTGGTTGTAGAGTTGGTTTTTAAAATTTTTTCTTTTTTACTTTTGACTATTGATTAATACAGTGGACTAGATAAACTAATTACTGAAGTGAGACAGTATTTGTGACAAAGTATTAGTATTTGTGAGGACAATACTCTCTGTTCTTAAATGCCAGACATTCAGAGCCAGAATAAAGAAAGTCTAAGTGCTCTTAACTCACAATCCTGGTGGGTTGGTTGATAGTAGAACATTGTTCCTGCTAGGTTATTTGTTCGTCTACTTCATCAGAGACGGCATTTACCAAAGGCTCAAACAAGAGAAAGGAATGCTTTTTTACTCTTTTTGACTGACCAAATCCACTAATGAGAAATTATATTTAGGATAAAATTCTCCAAAATTAAAAGATGTTGTTATTAAAGTATCCCCTAAAATAAGAAGACTTGAATATAAGTTAATGTTCAGCAATTGGAGAGTGTTTTAATTACTATGGCGTAACCCCTTGGGTAGCTATTATAATTATTTTTAAACTATTGGTGCAAAATTAGAAAACATAATTAAAACATAAAAAATTTCAATAACATAAAACTCTTTTATTTTTGCAAAATTAGAAAAAATATTTTAAAGGCAGACTATGACAACAATGATTCATTTTTTGCCAAATATGTAGCCAAGTTCCAGAAGAAATCTATTTTGAACAGAATCTCTTTTGTTAATAATAATCCATTGTAGAGAATTCTACTTTCTTAATTTTTCAAGTATTTGATGTTTTCATAATTAAAAAAAAAAATGTTAGATGGGGTAGCTGTGCAATTTATGGTTGCTCCAAATTTCTTTTTTAAGTTTAGTGATCTTTTGGTAAACTTTTTTAGTGTAACAATCTTTGTGACCAGCTCCAAATTTTTTATTAATAATTTCTTTAAATTTGGGGGCACCTAGGTGACATAGTTGGTTAAACATCTGACTCTCGGTTTTAGCTCAGGTTGTCATCTCAGAGTTGTGGGATTGAGCCCCTTGGCAGTCTCTGAGCTCAGTGGATTTTGCTTACAATTCTCTCTCCCTCTCCCTCTGTTCCTCCTTCCTCCCAAAATAAATAAATAAATCCTTAATAAAATAAAAATAATCTCTTTAAAGTTTTGATTGTTTCTAAAATTGTCATTCCCATACTCTCAGTGGAGATCACAAACAAAATTATATATAAATTAAATGTATTATTTATTGCCTATTAACGGCAAAGCCCTACTATGGTATGGAGAGTAAAAAAAACAAAAAGAAAAACAAAACAAAAAAAATTGAGTACACTCATTCCTTACTCCACACAGTTTATAATCCGGAGATCCAGAGTTAAGACAAACAGATTACTTATAATTCTTCACCTAAAATATGACAAACTGCTGTTAGGGAAAAGTGTATTCCCCATGATTCTGATTTCTGTGAGCTAGGATTTTCCCTCAACACTGTTAATTATTCTTCCCTTTGTGTTCCTCCCTAGATGAAAGAATGAGTTACTAGGTTTGTGAGTGTGGGAAAGAAATTGGACATGGATATTTCAGTCTTTCTCTCTCTCTTTCCTTAGAAGTCAGTTGTTTCCAAGACCTGCTTCCAGAAAGGCAAGTCTTCTTCAGAGACCTGCTTTTGTTCAATACTTTCTGTAACTGAGTTGGTAAATCAATATAATTCTGGGCTTCAATATTAGGAAGTACACTGTTGCTAAGGGCTCAACTTCCATTCTAGTTGTTATCAGTAATGAATATGCTATCATTCCACCCTTGGACTGATTTATAACTCAGAAAACAGGGAAAAAAGAGTGCTATTTTTTTAGCCCCTTTAAATCCCAGCTTCTAAAAGAGTGGACCCAATAAAACATAACAGGAATTCAGGTAATGAGAAGATTTTTGCTGCATCAGGAAATATTTAGTGGGTTAGATAATATTTTAGTTATTTTTAAAGATTGTGTAGATATCTGTCTGGCTGGAGGGACAATGGGGGATATAAGAGGTAATAGTATGACAAAATGTCACAGGAATAGAGGAGATAAACATAGTCCTCATTTTAAGAAGTCTCTCTGGCTTGTCTACAAAAGTTGTCTGTTCATACTATGTTCCAGTTAACTTATAAAAAATGGTGGATATTTGGCTAGTTTCTAGTTTTTGACAACAGCAGAAAGTGCTGCTATGATCATTGGAGTGTATGTCCTTAGGTGAACATATGTACACATTTTTTTGATGGTTATATACCTAAGAATAGCTAGGTCATGGGGTACAGATATGTTCAATATTGCTAAATATATTTATTGACTATTTTGATACATTTTTTTGTAGAGTGTATGTTTAGAAAGAACTTTGTCATTTTTAAAAAATTTTTTTAATTTTTTTTATAAACATATAATGTATTATAAGCCCCAGGGGTACAGGGTGTGAATTGCCAGGTTTAACACTTCACAGCACTCACCATAGCACATACCCTCCCCAATGTCCATAACCCCATCACCCTCTCCCAACCCCTCTCCTCCCAGCAACCCTCAGTTTGTTTTGTGAGATTGAGTCTCTTATGGTTTGTCTCCGTCCCAATCCCATCTTGTTTCATTTATTCTTTTCCTACCCCCCAAACCCCCCACGTTGCATCTCCACTTCCTCATATCAGGGAGATCATATGATAGTTGTCTTACTCCGATTGACTTATTTCACTAAACATAATACCCTCTAGTTCCATCCACGTTATCACAAAAGGCAAGATTTCATTTCTTTTGATGGCTGCATAGTATTCCATTGTATATATATACCACTTATTCTATATCTATTCATCTGTTAATGGACATCTAGGTTCTTTCCATAGTTTGGCTATTGTGGACATTGCTGCTATAAACATTCAGGTGCACGTGCCCCTTCGGATCCCTACATTTGTATCTTTAGGGTAAATACCCAGTAGTGCAATTGCTAGGTCAGAGGGTAGCTCTATTTTCAACTTTTTGAGGAACCTCCATACTTTTTTCTACAGTGGTTGCACCAGCTTGCATTCCCATCAACAGTGTAGGAGGTTTCCTCTTTCTCCACATCCTCGCTGGCATCTGTCATTTCCTGACTTGTTAATTTTAGCCATTCTGACTGGTGTGAGGTGGTATCCCATTGTGCTTTTGATTTGTATTTCTCTGATGCCCAGTGATGTGGAGCATTCTTTCATGTGTCTGTTGGCCATCTGGATGTCTTCTTTGCAGAAATGTCTGTTCATGTCCTCTGCCCATTTCTTGATTGGATTATTTGTTCTTTGGGGTTGAGTTTGCTAAGCTCTTTATAGATTTTGGATACTAGCCCTTAATCTGATATGTCATTTGCAACTATCTTCTCCCATTCTCTCAGTTGTCTTTTGGTTTTGTTAACTGTTTCCTTTGCTGTGCAAAAGCTTTTGATCTTGATGAAGTCCCAATAGTTCATCTTTGTCCTTGCTTCCCTTGCCTTTGTCAATGTTTCTAGGAAGAAATTGCTGCAGCCAAAGAGGTCGAAGAGGATGCTGCCTGTGTTCTCTTCAAGATTTTGATGGATTCCTTTCTCACATTGAGGTCCTTCATCCATATGAGTCTATTTTCATGTGTGGTGTAAGGAAATGGTCCAATTTCATTTTTCTGTATGTGGCTGTCCAATTTTCCCAACACCATTTGTTGAAGAGGCTGTCCTTTTTCCATTGGACATTCTTTCCTGCTTTGTCGAAGATTAGTTGATCAAAGAGTTGAGGGTCTATTTCTGGGCTCTCTCTTCTGTTCCATTGATCTATGTGTCTGTTTTTGTGCCAGTACCATACTGTATTGATGATGACAGCTTTGTAATAGAGCTTGAAGTCTGATATTGTGATGCCACCAACTTTGGCTTTCTTTTTCAATATTCCTTTGGCTATTTGAAGTCTTTTCTGGTTTCATATAAATGTTAGGATTATTTGTTCCATTTCTTTGAAAAAAATGGATGGGATTTTGATAGGGATTGCATTAAATGTATAGATTGCTTTAGGTAGCATAGATATTTTCACAATATTTGTTCTTCCAGTCCAGGAGCATGGAACATTTTTCCATTTCTTTGAGTCTTCCTCAGTTTCTTTCATGAGTACTTTATAGTTTTCTGAGTATAGATTCATTGCCTCTTTGGTTAGGTTTATTCCTAGGTATCTTATGGTTTTGGGTGCAATTGTAAATGGGATTGACTCCTTTAATTTCTCTTTCTTCTGTCTTGTTGTTGGTATAAAGAAATGCAACTGATTTCTGTGCATTGATTTTATATCCTGACACTTTACTGAATTCCTGTACAAGTGCTAGCAGATTTGGAGTGGAGTCTTTTGGGTTTTCCACACATAGGATCATATCATCTGCGAAGAGTGATAGTTTGACTTCTTCTTTGCTGATTTGGATGCCTTTAATTTCTTTTTGTTGTCTGATTGCTGAGTCTAGGACTTCTAGTACTATGTTGAAGAGCAGTGGTGATAACGGACATCCCTGCCATGTTCCTGACCTTAGCAGAAAAGCTGTCAGTTTTTCTCCATTGAGAATGATATTTGTGGTGGGTTTTTCATAGATGGCTTTGATAATATTGAGGTATGTGCCCTCTATCCCTACACTTTGAAGTGTTTTGATCAGGAAGCGATGCTGTACTTTGTCAAATGCTTTTTCAGCATCTATTGAGAGTATCATAAGGTTCTTGTTCTTTCTTTTATTAATGTATTGTATCACATTGATTGATTTGCGGATGTTGAACCAACCTTGCAGCCCTGGAATAAATCCCACTTGGTCGTGGTGTATAATCCTTTTAATGTACTGTTGATCCTATTGGCTAGTATTTTGGTGAGAATTTTCACATCTGTGTTCATAATTCTCTTTTTTGATGGGATCCTTATCTGGTTTTGGGATCAAGGTGATGCTGGCCTCATAAAATGATTTTGGAAGTATCCTTTCCATTTCTCTTTTTTGGAACACTTTCAGGCAATAGGAATAAATTATTCTTTAAATTTTGGTAGAATTCCCCTGGGAAGCCGTTTGGCCCTGAGCTTTTGTTTGTTTGGAGATTTTTGATGACTGTTTCAATCTCCTTACTGGTTATGGGTCTGTTCAGGTTTTCTATTTCTTCCTGGTTCAGTTGTGGTAGTTTATATGTCTAGGAATGCATCCATTTCTTCCAGATTTTCAAATTTGTTTGTGTAGAGTTGCTCATAGTATGTTCTTATAATTGTTTTTATTTCTTTGGTGTTGGTTGTGATCTCTCCTCTTTCATGCATGATTTTATTTATTTGGGTCCTTTCTCTTTTCTTAAGTCTGGCCAGGGGTTTATCAATCTTATTAATTCTTTCAAAGAACCAGCTCCTAGTTTCATTGATTTGTTCTATTGTTTTTTTGGTTTCTATTTCATTGATTTCTGCTCTAATCTTTATGATTTCTCTGCTCCTACTGGGTTTAGGCTTTCTTTGTTGTTCTTTCTCCAGCACCTTTATGTGTAGTGTTAGGTTGTGTATTTGAGACCTTTCTTGTTTCTTGAGAAAGTCTTGTATTGCTATATATTTTCCTCTCAGGACTGCCTTTACTGTGTCCCACAGATTTTGAACCATTGTGGTTTCATTATCAAATGTTTCCATGAATTTTTTCAATTCTTCTTTAATTTCCTGGTTGACCCATTCATTCTTTAGAAGGATGCTGTTTAGTCTCCATGTATTTGGGTTCTTTCCAAATTTCCTCTTGTGATTGAGTTCTAGCTTCAGAGCATTGTGTTCTGAAAATATCTAGGGAATGATCCCAATCATTTGATACTGGTTGAGACCTGATTTATGACCCAGGATGTGATCTATTCTGGAGAATGTTCCATTTGCACTAGAGAAGAATGTGTATTCTGTTGCTTTGGGATGGAATGTTCTGAATATATCTGTGATGTCCATCTGGTCCAGTGTGTCATTTAAGGCCTTGATTTCCTTGTTGATCTTTTGCTTGGATGATCTTTCCATTTCAGTGAGGGGAGTGTTAAAGTCCTCTACTATTATTGTATTATTGTCGATGTTTTTCTTTCATTTTGTTATTAATTGGTTTATATAGTTGGCTGCTCCCATGTTAGGGGCATAGATATTTAAAATTGTTAGAACTTCTTGTTGGATAGACCCTTTGAGTATGCTATAGTGTCCTTCCTCATCTCTTATTATAGTCTTTGGCTTAAAATCTAATTGATCTGACATAAGGATGGCCACCCCAGCTTTCTTCAGATGTCCATTAGCATGGTAAATTGTTTTCCACCCCCTCACTTTAAATATGGAGGTGTCTTCAGGTCTAAAATTAGTTTCTTGTAGGCAGCATATTGATGGGTTTTTTTTTTTATACATTCTGATACCCTGTGTCTTTTAATTGGGACATTTAGCCCTTTTACATTCAGGGTAACTATTGAGAGATATGAATTTTGTGCCATTGTATAGCCTGTAAGGTGACTGTTACTGTATATTGTCTCTGTTCCTTTCTGATCTACTACTTTTAGAGTCTCTCTGCTTAGATATCTCTTAGTTCTCTCTTTGCTTTCAATATGTCCTGCAGAGCTGGTTTGGTGTTTGCAAATTCTTTCAGTTTTTGTTTGCCTTGGATGCTTTTTATCTCTCCTTCTATTTTCAGTAATAGCCTAGCTGGATATAGTATTCTTGGCTGCATATTTTTCTCATTCAGTGCTCTGAATATATTGTGCCAGTTCTTTCTGGCCTGCCAGGTCTCTCTGGATAAGTCTGCTGCCAATCTAAAATTTTTACCATGGTATGTTACAGACTTCTTGTCCTGGGCTGCTTTCAGGATTTTCTCTTTGTCGCTAAGACTTGTAAATTTTACTATAAGATGACAGGTTGTGGACCTATTCTTGATTGTGAGGGGGGTTCTCTGTACTTCTTGGATTTTGATGCTTGTTCCCTTTGCCATATTAGGGAAATTCTCTACAATAATTCCCTCCAATATACCTTCTGCTCCCCTCTCTCTTTCTTCTTCTTCTGGAATCCCAATTATTCTAATATTGTTTCGTCTTATGATATCACTTATCTCTTGAATTCTCCCCTCGTGGTCCAGTAGTTGTTTGTCTCTCTTTTGCTCACCTTCTGTATTCTCTGTCATTTGGTCTTCTATATCACTAATTCTTTCTTCTGCCTCATTCATCCTAGCAGTGACAGCCTCCATTTTTGATTGCCCCTCGTTAATAGCTTTTTGATTTCAACTTGCTTAGAGCTTAGTCTTTTATTTCTCCATAAATGGCTTTTATTTCTCCAGACAGGGTTTCTCTAATATCTCCCATGCCTTTTTCAAGCCTGGCTAGAACCTTGAGAATCGTCATTCTGAATTCTAGATCTGACATATTACCAATGTCTATATTGATTAGGTCCCTAGCCTTCGGTACTGCCTCTTGTTTTTTTTTTTTTTTTTTTTTTTTTTTTTGTGGTGAGTTTTTCCGCCTTGTCATTTTGTCCAGATAAGAATATATGAAGGAGCAAATAAAATACTAAAATGGAGGCAAAGACCCCAGGAAAATGTGCTTTAACCAAATCAGGAGAGACCCCAAATCATGGGGGGGTAGAAAGGGAGTAAAAAGAAGTTCTGAAAAAAAAAAAGAAAACAAATACAGAAAAAATACAAATATATATATATATATATATATATATATATATATATATGTTAGAATGGTGACTAGAACAGGGTCACCCACTTAATTTTGGGAGTATTTTGGTCTCTTAGAAGAAACTACTTCCCAAAATTTTAAAGAATGAGAAACATATATAAGGATAACAACAATGAAGGGATGGAATATGACTATAAAGATGAAAATTTTTTTTTTAATTTCTAAAAAAGGAATTGATAAGATAAGTTGGTTGGGAGAATAAAGAAAAAGACAGTGAAGAGAATTTGCTCGTGCTGAAGATTAGAACAAGTCCGGTGCTAGATTTAAGGTGTATTTTGATCTATTAGAAGAATTGTACCCCAAATTTTTTAGAGGAAAAACCCTATGTGTATACAAAAAATAAAGTTAGATATAATGAAGGATAAAATATGACTATAGTAATGAAGGTTCAAAAAAGATTTTTTTTTTAATGAAAGGTATTGTTAAGATAAACTAGTTAAAAAAAGTTATAAGAGGAAAGGGTAAAAGTTAAAAAAATTAGCAGAAGAAAAAATAAGATTAAAAAAATTAATTAACTTTGCAAGACTAAAGAATCATGGGGAGAAAGAATGAATTCCATGTTTTGCTTTCTCCTCCTCTGGAATTCCGCTCTTCTCCTTGGTAAGTGAACTTGGTCTTCGCTGGATTTCTTGTTGATCTTCTGGAAGAGGGTCCTGTTGTATGACTCTCAAGTGTCTTTGCCTGAGGCACAATTGCACTGTCCTTACCCGGGGCCAGGCTAAGTAATCCACTCAGGTTCGCTTTCCGGAGCTTTTGTTCCCTGAACCCTTTCCATACAGTTCCGGAGGACAGGAATGAAAATGGTGGCCTCCCAATCTTCGGCCCGGAGGAGCTGAGAGCTCGGGGTCCCACTCCTCAGTGCACCCTCAGAGAAAAGTGCTCAATCACTCCCGTCTCCCTGGCTCTCGGCCACACTCCAAGCTCACCCAGCCTGTGACCAAGCATCTCTGTCTCTGGTGCACAGCTCTGCCTGGAGTCTCTGAACCCTGCAGATCCCTGAGCTCTTCCAGGGGATCTCCCCGGATCTTGTGGGGACCCCACTCACAGAGCAGTGGCCTGTGCCATGGATTACAGTTCAAGGTAACTCCGAGTTGAGAGCTCACTCCTCGGCTCTGTCTCTGTAGCTGGCTTCCCCGCTCTAATACCTGCCAGCTCTGTGACACTTAGACACCCCCTATCCTTCTGTGACCCCACGGGACCTGAGGCCAAGCTGTCCCTGTGTGGGCTTCACCCTGGTTTAGCCTCTGGAGCAATGTCCCTCAGTGGAGCAGACTTTTAAAAGTCCTGATTTTGTGCTCTGTTGCTCTGCCTCTTGCTGGGAGCCAGCCCTTTCCCCCCACGGTCTATCTTCCGGTTGCTTTGGATTCACTTCTCCGCTGGTCCTACCTTTCAGAAAGTGGTCCATTTTCTGTTTCTAGAATTGCTGCTCTTCTTCTCTTCAATCTCCTGTTGGATTTGTATGTGTTTGGAATGGTTTGATAAGCTTTCTAGCTGATCTCCTGCTACCTGATGTGGTCTCAGCCTGCTACTTCTCCACTGTCTTGACTCCTCCCCCCGAACTTTGCCATTTCTATTGCTTTTCTGTTGGTTTTGTTTTTACCCATTGACTGTTGGAATATTCCATTGTTGGAGGACTTCTAAAAATTATATTAGAGGGATTGTAAGAACTCTGAGTTTTGCTTGAAATTCCACAGAGTTCTGGGAAATAAAATGTCAACAGAGAGTTCAACAGGGAGTGGTGAGAAAGAATACATTTTTTTTCCATGCTTGAATCTTACTGGGCCCACCTCATTTAGTAAAATAGTTATCCTTGTACACATTTATATTTATAGTAAACATTTATGAATATATACATATATTGTTCATTTACCAAAATGAGTCTGTATTATATAAACCAACTACCTTTTCAGTTAATTTACATTATTTTATCTCTCCAAGTAAATACACACAGACATGCCTGGCTTTATCATAATTCATGCAACCATTCTCTTACTGGTGAAAATTTGTATTGCCGGCACATTCTTGTCCTTACAATGTTGCTATAAGCATTCTTGTAGATATATTCCTATATATATGCATGTGTGTGTGTGTACCTGTAGATATATGTGTATATGTACATGTATACTAGGGATATATGTGCAAGAATGTAGCAACAATGTACTTTTATTGTTGTTGTTCATTGATATAGATATTTCCCTAAATCAGATTACTTTATCAAAATTCGTATCCATGATGAGGCCCTTGGCTCAGACACAGCGTTTGAGTATTCCAGTTACAGAGTGAATTTAGCCTCTTAGATATTATTAAAAGAATAAACTGAATAGCTCTCATAATGATCAGTTCTCATAAACTTTCTGATTTTTCTCCTCATGCTCATTTTTTATACTTGTCTACATTTGAAAAGTGCTTTGAGATTGTGCTAAATATGAATCTTACTAGGGCTGAAGATGCATAGTTTTGCTACACATTAGGAATGCATCAAGTGTGGGCTGGCAGCAAATTTACTCTTCTTAAATTATTTCTAGGTGGAAACATATAACATAATGACAACAGGTTGCATTTGTCTCTGACTTGACAGCTGGTTCAGACTGGTACTAGCTAGAAGATTCACTTTGGAGTCAGACCATATCTACTCATCAGGATTTTTTTTTTTTTTAAATGCAGGCAAGTATTGCATTTTAAAACTCTGTATTATTCAAACTTTATACTTTTCCAAGTTTAATTAGAACAAAATTTAGCATGAATTACTTAATAATAGGCATATCCCATAGATATTTTTATTTAAACCTTCACTTAAATAAATGAATAAATAAAATTTTCATGAGTAAAGAAGGAAAACATAGTACAAAACATTTAGAATATTTAAATAGCTCTCTTTTGAACTCCAGAACAATATATTTTCTAGTTCGTTTTTTCCAAGTAAAGTCAAATTCAACATGTTCATAGGATTTCCAAGCATCACCTCCAAACCGGGTCATTTTCTGGTATTTCTCCCACAGTTAATGGCACCTCCATCAATTTAGTTTCATAAGCTGTAACTATGAAGTCTATTTTTGACAGCTTCTTCTTTTTTTCTTTCTCTTTCTTTTCTTTCTTTCTTTCTTTTCTTTTTTTTTTTTTTTTTTTAACTTTCTGTGCATGTTTATCATCAAATGCTGTTGATTTCACCCTGGAAAATCTCTTGAATGTGGAACTTCTCTCTATTCCTGGTCTTTCCACCTTGACACTATCAGTCATGGTTCATCTTGGTTCATTCAAATCCTGTAACAATCCTGGTTCATCCAAATCCCTTAAAATTATTCTGTACAATATGGCTGAAGTGATCTTTTGAAAGTATAACTTTGCGTTACTTCCATCATTAAAACCCTTAAATGGATTCCTTTTGATCTTATGATAAAGGCCAAGATTCTTAATACAGCCTGCAGGGCCCTGGGTGACTTGCCCCCTGTCTATTCTTCCAAAGGGCAATTTTCACCAAATCTCCTTTTGTTCCTGGTGGTTGTAGCACATGGGCCTTCAGTCAGCTTCTCGAACATACCAAATTCCTTGGGTTCAGGGCTTTTACACATGCTATTTCCACCCTTGGAAAGATCTCCTTCTTCCTATCTCCCTAAACTCCCCCCATCTATTAATCTCCACTCATCTTTTATATCTGGACTCAGACATTACATCCAAGTAAGGCTTTTCTAAGCCCCTAAACTAAGTCAGGTTCCTCTGCTAGGACACCAACATGCACAAGGTAAGAGAGAGGTATTTTGCAATCCTAGTAATGTAATTGATGGGTGGAAGACAGATTTCCACTGCCAACTTCCTACTATGTATATCCTGAATTTGCTTCTACATTATGGAAAGGGTATGTATATTTGTTTCTCTTTCATAAGCACTCTGGGCATTGAAAATTAAAACACATGAAACTAGCTTAACTCCTAGCACTAATCTCGTTTAATACATATCCTGTCTTTCTTTTAAATTCTGCCAGTTATTGGTGTCCTTTATAAAATATCAGCAATTTTAGAATGTAATCAGTAATTCTCACATTAGTGTGAATCACATCATTTTTCTCTGGATAGTATGGTACACTAAGAGAGCTGAGCCGATGAACAGGAGAAAAGATGAGATGTCAGAAGACTTCAAACTGCAGAGGAACAGAGAAATAGATGGATGTACCACAAAGACAAAAGTGATTATTTCAAATTCCTGTCTGGGTTTGTATACCCTTAGGCTAGAGAAACATCACCTAAAGTCTTGTATCTCTGGTATTGTCCAAGATTAGTCTGTTTCTTTCACATGGAAAATCCAGATGTATTTGTTTCCCCTCTAGATCTGTTGTGTATTACAGCTTGTATAAATGAACTAATTTCCTATTTTGGTAATGATGCCTACATTCTAAGATGTGAAGTAAGGTGTACACATGCATGTGTGTATATGTCTTCAATTTCACCTTAAATTGGTGAAGTATAGGTGGGATTTTGACAACCTACTCATGTTTCACAGAAAATTGTTTTGAGCACAATTTTCTCCACATGTGCTGTCAATTGTTAACTCCTGATATTGAGAGAGGCTTAAGAGAAGTTAAAAAAAAACAAAAACAAAAACACTTAATCATATAAATCAAAAAGAAACACCCACATAATTTATTTAAAAATGGGCAAAGAACATAAACTAACAATTTACAATAGAAGAATCCTAAGTGATTAATAAACATATCAACAGATATCATTAGTAAATAGGAAACTCAGGTTAAGCAGTGTGATACCCAGTAGACTTAAAAGTCTAACAATACCAAATACTGTTAAAATGTAGAAGAAAACACGGTTTCATATTCACTCAGTGGGAGTGAAAGTTGTTACAATAAATTTGGAGACTTGTTTTCCAATATCTGATAAAGTTGAGAATTTGCATCACTTAAAACACAGCAACTCCACACTTACATAAATACTCTAGAGATAGTTTTTCTCTTAGAACTGAAGACAAGGAAACATACAAGAATAATCACAATGGCCTAGTTTCTAAAAGCATAAAACTGAAAGCAACTGCAAAACTGATGGCAAATGGTGGCATACTCACCCAACTAAATGCTTTTCAGCAATAAAAATGAATGAATTAAACTCTGTATATCAAATAGATTAACTTCCCGAGGATAATGTTGAGTGATAGAATAACTTATGGAAGTTTTTTGAAATGCCGGGCAATGGTACATGTTGTTCCCAGATATAAACATGTGTAGTCAAAGTTTCAAAAACATGGGAAAAAAGACGATGACAACTTTCCTATACTAATTATCTTCAGGGAAGGGAGGGAGAGGGAGTACAAAAGGGAATTCAAGTTTACTTTAATATTTTATTTGTTAAAAATTTTAACTCAAAATGTTAGAAATTTCTAATAGCTAAACCACAGGTAAAGTGTGTTGGAAATATGTTGTTCTCTACAATTTTTTTATGTTTAATATACCACATAACAAAAATATTGTAAAGTACATTATCCATGCAGACTTAATGTTTCCATAACATGATGCATAATTGTCGGTTATAGCATTCATCAGCTTCCATTATAGTACATCTCGTTAAGATGCTATCTACTCCACAAGATCAGGATTGTTTCTTTTTTTTTTCCATCGTCTTGTGAATTTATTACCTCAATATTTGTTGTTGAGTAACTCTAACAAGTTCATTATAATATTAGAAATGCATATAAAATTAATAGCAAACTGGTCAATATGATAGTAAAGAGATCATAAGAAGCCAAGTGTGTCTCTACATGAGGGTTTTCTTCTTGCTTCACCCTCCACCTCAATTATAGGATGTTATTTCATGGCACTGACTTTTGCTGATGGTATGAGATGATTTTACAAAATATCATGTACTTGTGCACATATAAACAAGTTATGCAATGCAGCTCATGGTCATGTTTCTAAATGAATAACCAAATATTTTCATTGCATTCCCTCTCTATATTTTTCCTGACCAAGGCCAAAGTTATTTTAGGAGTAGTAGGAAATGAAGGGATCCTCAATCATTTCTTTCTGTATGTCTGCAAGTAAAATTGAGTTGTAGTCATGATAAACTATGCATATCAATTAACTCTTTTACATTCTACATTTTATGTATCATTTCTCAAATCTCTGTTAGACAACTTGTGACAAGCAACTCTAGTTTGATATCAATTTTCTTATGATCAGATAAGCATTTTGTTATGGTAAAAAACAGCTAGTTCTGATTTTTTAATTTTTATTTATTTATTTATTAGATTTATTTGTTTATTTTAGAGAGAGACAGTGTGGGGAGGAGCAGAGAGAGGGGGAGAGAGTCCTAAGCCTACTCCATGATGAACACCGAGCCAGACACAGGTCTTGATCTCACAACACTGAGATCACGACTTAAGCTGAAACCAAGAGTCAGATGCTTAACCAAGTGCACCACCCAGGTTCCCCTAGTTTTGAATTTTTAAATCAGAGGAAAAACTTCGGATATTTTTAGTAAGACAGAGTACAAACAGCATCGTTCCAGAAAATAAAAAAAATTTGTGGAAGGACAGGAGTCCTTCCACAGTCTGAAGTACACTGAGATCCATGCATCATTGGCATCGGCCTTGATAACTCCAAGATGTTCTAATAAGGCTCAAGCATTTAGAACCAACCATGGATCAGCAACATTTCTGACTAACCCAGAGTAGAGCAATATTCCCACAGGTTCTGTCATAATATGATCTTTGTAAATATACTCAATCAGAAAAATCATATTTTGAAGAATAATTTTGTTTTCCAAACTGGAAACTGATCCTAGGACTAAAAATAATGACTTCCAAATAGTGGAATATTCTTTAAGTAAAATATTAAGAGAAACTCAATATGCAAAATGGGTTAAAGATACACAAATATAAATGGAGATAGTAGGACACCATCTTACCAAAAGTGACATATCCTCTTTGAATATGATTCAGAGGAGCAAGTTACTGAATCACTGGTCCAGAGGTTGTTTCTGGTAATGAAAAAATCCTTTAATTGGACTAATCTTCCCACAAATAGTAATTATAAACTCTGGCCAAAATATAAAGACACCTCTTTGAAGGTATCAGAGTCTGGCAGAAACTGTGTTTTGTGTAACTTTTTTTAAAAGAAGAAACCCATAATGGATGAGACTTAAGATGTACATGGCTTTTCCTGTGAGGGCACTTCACAGCAACATAGATGAAGCACCTAGAACTTAAACAGAAAAGCACAGTTTTATTCGCCATCGAAGTGAGAGGAGATGTTCACAACTGCAAGAGCAGTTAGAAATTATGAGAGGAAATTCTAGAGATGAGGGAGTTACAGAGGAGAGGGCCTCAAAATGTGTGTTTAAGTCCCCTGAATCTATGATTTGCCCCAAAGTTATGCATGCCTGGGCAACAATCCAAGAAGTCTGGAGGAACTGACCAGATTTTTTAGCAACTGCCTGCTGTAAAGGAGACAGAATTTGAAGTCTGAATCCTGCCAAATTAGAGAAACTTGGTAAGCATACTGGGCCACATTCTAGAAGTAAAAACTACATCCCAGGAGTAGAGGATTTTCTCTTGGACTTTGATCAAAGCCAGGGACCCAATTTAATAAAGCTTAAAACCAAGTATCTACAAGTTCAAGGCTATGTGCCAGTAATTTCATGCCTTTTAGAACAAAATTCTTCAGAGAACAAGAACATAATCAAGAATCTCTACAAGGTATCACCAACAAGGTCCTGTACATTATTAAAAAACTGCTAGATATGCAATGAAATGGAAATATGTGAACCAGAGTCAATAAAAAAAAAATCAGTTACTAGAAACAGATTTACAAACATCCTGAATGTTGAAATTCACAAATACACATTTTTAAATATTTTTGATAAATATTTTATAAAACTTAGAGCAAAGTGGTAAAATTGGTAAAAAGATGAGAATTGTCAGGATATACTTGGAAAATATAAACAAGATCCAAATAGAAATTACTAAAC